>NC_053494.1:35405980-36079730 GCF_905171775.1 Rana temporaria
GTCTTCTTCTACATGTAAGGCTTTCTTTGTAGAAATAAACATATTATGATAATGGACTTTTGTTTAAAAAAGCAAGCAAGAGAACGAACTCCATGTATGCACCTAAACCTCAAAAAAAAAATGAAGAGCTTAGGAATCGACTTGCAAATATAAGAAGGAGAAGACCCTACTTGCAAGGAATAACATGCAATTCACCTAGTTTAATATGTTCAAATATGCCCCATCATCAGACTGGGGGGTAATAACCAGTGAATATTATTTGTTAACCTAATGCAAAGATAGGTGTTTCTCTGGCTGCAAATGATAAATATTAATGTACTATTAGTTTACTGTAGTAAGACTTGCTTTACACAAATTCATAGTTGCATCAAAAGCAGTTAATGCAAGCCTGCAATAGTAAGAGAGTGTATAAGTAATGTCATGGTCATTAAAAAACACTTGTATTTTCTCCACCCTAAAGTGGAGTCAACATTTCCAACCAGTCTTAGCAATGATATCGGCAAAAGTGGGCCAAACTTTTATCATCCATATTTATATGTGCCTTTTCAATAGGCAGCTTCTGTAACTGGCCTATAATTGTTTTTTGATGGTTTTAGAACACAATTTCCTATTGCATAATAAACACACAAGTTTTAGTTTACAAATTACAACTATTGGGTTATTGAACTAACCAGTTGAACTAACCAGTGAATAGGCATATTCACAAAAAGCGAATAGATTCATTGAACTTGTTGCATTGTTATGGTTAGTGTGATAGTTACATAGTTACATAGTTAGTCAGGTTGAAAAAAGACACAAGTCCATCCAGTTCAATCACAAAAAACAAAAAAACAAAAAAACAAAATAAAAAACACAGTAAAATCCTATACACCCAACTCCATACCCACAGTTGATCCAGAGGAAGGCAAAAAACCCCAGCAGAGCATGATCCAATTTGCTACAACAGGGGAAAAAATTCCTTCCTGATCCCCCGAGAGGCAATCGGATTTACCCTGGATCAACTTTACCTACAAATCTTAGTACTCAGTTATATTCTGTACATTTAGGAAAGAATCCAGGCCTTTCTTAAAGCAATCTACTGAGCTGGCCAGAACCACCTCTGGAGGGAGTCTGTTCCACATTTTCACAGCTCTTACTGTGAAAAAACCTTTCCGTATTTGGAGGTGAAATCTCTTTTCCTCTAGACGTAAAGAGTGCCCCCTTGTCCTCAGTGTTGACCGTAAAGTGAATAACTGAACACCAAGTTCACTGTATGGACCTCTTATATATTTGTACATGTTGATCATATCCCCCCTTATTCTCCTCTTCTCAAGAGTGAATAGATTTAGTTCTTCTAATCTTTCCTCATAGCTGAGCTCCTCCATGCCTTTTATCAGTTTGGTTGCCCTTCTCTGCACTTTCTCCAGTTCTCCGATGTCCTTTTTGAGAACTGGTGCCCAAAACTGAACTGCATATTCCAGATGAGGTCTTACTAATGATGCTCTATGTATACTGTATAGATGACCACTTTAGCGCTTTGTAATATCCTAATAAATCTCCCAGACAACTTTTACAGAAATGGGTTCAAATTGTTATTCATAATGCAGCAACTAATTCTAACAAAAAATCCAAAAACAATATGGATGTTTTCTAAGATTAGGCTAAGGTCTCGTACACACGATAGGATAGCCAGAGGACAATGGTCTGAAGGACTGTTGTCCTAGGTTAACCTATGAGGCTGACTGATGGTCAGTCGTGCCTACACACCAGTTAAAAAAACGATCGTGTCAGAACGCGGTGACGTAAAACACAACGACGTGCTGAAAAAAACGAAGTTCAATGCTTCCGAGCATGCGTCGATGTTGATTCTGAGCATGCGCAGGTTTTTAACCGATGCTTTTGCATACTAACGATCGGTTTTGACCTATCGGTTAGGCGTCCATCGGTTACATTTTAAAGCAAGTTCTCATTTTTTTGACCGAAGGTTAAATAACCTATGGGGCCCACACACGATCAGTTTGGACTGATGAAAATGGTCCTTCAGACCGTTGTCCTCTGGCGATCCTATCGTGTGTACGCGGCCTTAGCCTATAATGCAATTGTTAACAAAGAGGCATAGAGCAGTGGTCATCAACACTGTCCTCAGGGCCCACTAACAGTCCAGGATTTCTTAGATTGCTTTAAGAAAGGCCTGAATACTTTCCTAAAAGTACATAATATAACTGGATACTAACATTTATAGGTAGAGGTGATCCGGGCAATATGCGATTGTCTCTGGGGGGATCAGGAAGGAATTGTTTTCCCTGCTGTAGCAAATTGGATCACGCTTTGCTGTTTTTTTTTGCCTTCCTCTGGATCAACTGTGGGTATAGAATTGGGTATATGGGATTGTATGATATTATTATTATTATTATTATTATTATTATTATTATTTTATTTTTTATGGTTGAACTGGATGGACTTGTGTCTTTTTTTAACCTGACTAACTATGTAACTATGTATTACCTTGGGGAGATGCAGACTAGAATACTGCAATCACTGAGCAGCAAATGATATCACCTGTGATGTATTTCAGCTATCTTGCAAACCTGGCCTGTTAGTGGGCCCTGAGGACAGGGTTGATGACCGCTGGCATAGAGTGTTTACTAGCTGTATGTGGTATAGCACAAACCACTAATGTAAATAAAATATTCCACCATCTTTGAAGCCTCGTACACGCGACCGAGGAACTCGACGGGCGAAACACATCGTTTTCCTCGTCGAGTTCCTTGTTAGGCTGTCGAGGAACTCGACAAGGCAAGTTTCTCCATTCCCATCGAGGAAAAAGAAGACATGCTCTCTTTTTGGCTCAATGGGATCCTCGACAGTTTCCTCGTCGAAAAATGTACACACGACCGGTTTCCTCGGCAAAAAAAAAATCCCAGCAAGATTCTTGCTGGTTTTTGCCGAGAAACTCGGTAGTGTGTACGAGGCCTAAGGGTTTGTCCCCTAGTAAAGGCACATTATTAAAGGAATCCCCCCCTTCTTCATCTTTTCCAACAGTTTCATGACCCTCACTTAGCATTCTGTATTGCACCCTACAGTTGTTCCTGCCTACTAAGCATACCCAAGAGATCTCTGTGGGTCTGACAACTAATGTACTGAAGGGAATAGTTGAAACTAGCAGTAATCTTTGGAGGTCTAGAAACTGATAGACCATATGAGTGTAGACTTGTAGAGGTGATTCCTGTTTGCTTACCATAGGCATTCTTCACTCTCTCCTGCATTTACCATCACTCTACAGAAACTCATTTAGTAGACATTTCTTAAATGATACATTGAGATATTCCTGTCTTGTACATTCTATTGGCAACCCTGTTGATGAACATTACAAGAAACTTCTTCGAAAAATGAATACCCAATCATAAAAAAGATATTTTACATATACAGTATTTTTGGGCCTTTTGGATCCTTAGCAAGGCTATGTAACAGAAACAGGCATTCTAAGTAGCCCACGTAGCAACCAATCAGAATTTGCTGTTTCAATTGCTTACCTAGAGCAACATAGTGAAGACTGATTGGTTTATGTGGGTCACTGCACTATGCATATTACCTTGGCTAGCTAAAGGGCATGCTTACTGCACCAATTTGTGTTTTCAGTTTACTGGCACTTTATCTTAAAATAAATGCCTTAAGGCTGCTTGCCATAACCAATGTATCTGTATTTATCTAAATGGATGTTTTGGATGACAGCACTTGGAGCATGACTTGGGTGTTTATTAAAAACAAGAGGGGGAAAAAAATGAGATGTACTAGATGAAAGCTTTTTGCTATGCTACTTCAGAAGTGGCAAGTGGTCCGTGGCCATTGCATTTAGATATAAGATATTTATCAGTTTCTAGCTTCGACAGAGAAACCTAGTAATGCATCTTCAAAAAGCCTTGTGTGGAGCGCTCAGGAGATTTATATCTTGTAGTCAGCTAAGAGATAGCAGGGTGTATACTGTGCAGGCACTCTTGTAATTTGTCCATGACATAGTACGCTTATAGGTAACCCTCTGCATTCCATTTCACTGATAAGATGTCAACAGTGGATGAGATTTTTTTTGGCCAGTTAAATCCGAGCAAAGCTTAGTCAGGCCACATGCAAGGAGAAATGACTTCAGACAACCATCACTGTGGATGATATTTTTATCTGCAACAATCACATTTACTGGATACTTTCCCAACTCTCTGTATTTGTATTTGGAATTGAGGTTAGATCAGGGGAATCTTTTTCAAGCTCTGTACCATTGTATATGCCTAGGGCCAGATCCACGTACATAGGCGTAAATTTATGTGGGCGTAGCGTATAGTAGTTACGCTACGCTGCCGCAACCTTGAGAGGCAAGTGCTGTATTCACAAAGCACTTGCGTCTAAAGTTACGGCGGCGTAGCGTAAATGTGCCGGCGTAAGCGAACCTAAATCAAATGACTAACAGGGGGGCGTGTTTTATGTAAACTAAACATGACCCCACGTAAATGACGCTTTTTTCGAACGGCGCATGCGCGCACATGCTCAGTATCACGTCGTATTTTTTAAATTAAATTACGCTCGCTCAATGCCTAGACGACGTGAACGTAATTTACGCAAAGCCCTATTCGCGAACGTTTTACGCAAACGACGTAAACAACGGATAATTCGACGCTGGCCCGACGTCCATACTTAACATTGCGTACGCCTCATAGACCCAGGGGTAACGTTACGCTGAAAAAAGCCTTACGTAAACAACGTAAAAAAATGCGCTGGGCGGACGTACGTTCTGAGAATCGGCGTATCTAGCTAATTTGCATACTCTACACGGAAATCAATGGAAGCGCCACCTAGCGGCCAGCGTAAATATGCACCTAAGATCCGATGGCGTACTAAGACGTACGTCAGTCGGATCTAGCCCACATTCAGGCGTATCTTGTTTTATGGATACAAAACAAAGATACACCGGAGCAACCTAGAAGTTACGTGGCGTATCTATAGATACACCAGCGTAACTGCTTTGTGGATCTGGCCCCTAGTGTCTAATAAAATAACAAAAGTCACATACAGGGGCGGACTGACAACTCATGGGGCCCCCGGGGAATAGGAGATTATGGGGCCCCCAGGCAATAGATTATGGGGCCACACAGTATACAACACACACACATACAGTATGCATACACAGTATACATACACACAGAATACACATATTGAAAAGGTACTGGAGAGGCGGGGCAGCTATAATCTTTAAGACCAAAAATATGTCGGTAAGGGACATTTCAGGGACAGATGGGGAAAAAAACACAGATTTTTTCATACTATCCCTGGTTTTACTGAGACTGGCAACCCTGATGGGGCCCCCTAGAGGCATGGGGCCCTCGGGCAGTGCCGAGTGCATGAATGGTCAGTCCACCCCTGGTCACTTAAGAGGCTCCTTACAGAGATACATTGATTGGCATTACTTTCTGAGAAGCATTTTTGAGCATTTTCTAGCTATTGACTAGCATATGAGTTCTAAAACAGTTTCAATACACGCAGTGGAGCAAATGTACAAAAATGTTGGATCTAAAGGCTGAATTTTAGCCTTAATTTTATGCCACGTACACAGGATCGGAAATTCCGTCAGGAAAAGTCCGATGTGAACTTTTTGTTGGAAATTCAGACCGTGTGTATGCTCCATCGGACTTTTGCTGTCAGAATTTCCGCTAACAAAAGATTGAGAGCAGGTTCTCTATTTTTCCGACGGAAAAAGTTCCTGTCGGAAATTCCTCTTATCTGTATGCAATTCTGACACGCAAAAAAAAAAGCATGTTCAGAATCAAGCAGAAGAGCCGAACTGTATAGGAAATAGTGCAGCGCAATATAAATACAATTAAACTAAAGTGCAAAACACAGTTGTTATACCAATAACAAACTAATCATGAATGGTACATAAATAATACAAAAACCAGTCCAAAAAGTGAAAAATTCCAAAGGAATAGGGTGACAACCACTCCAAATCTTCACCGGTGACTTTTACTTTAAATAAGTGATCCCTCCACCGTTAAGAATGGCTGCTCTCACCTTAAGGTATGGACCCCTGTTTTACCAGGCAGTCATACCAGCAGAAATCGATAGACAGATTGGTGCAATATGTGGATAGCAAACTTCTTAGGCTCGGCAGCATTGAGATCGAGGATAAGAGAAAAAACTGATCTAAGTGCTCTCTGCTTTAAAAACGGCTTAAGGTTTATTAAAAAGGCATTAACTGGCTACTCACATTAGCCCAAAAGGCAAAACGGCAGAAAGGAAATACACACAACATGTGTCTTCTCAGAGATGGCAGCAAGCGACTTCAGGCTCCTTCCCCCGTACGCGTTACGTTGTAGCAACTTCCTCAGCGGGGGGGGGGGGGAGAGCCGAACTGCCTATTGAACTTCATTGATCTCGGCTTGCCGTACGTCTTGTACGTCACGCGTTCTTGATGGCAGAATCTCCGACAAGATTTGTGTGACCGTGTGCATGCAACACAAGTTTGAGCCAACATTCCATCAGAAAAAATCCACAGTTTTCTTGTCGGAATTTCCGTTCGGGTGTACGTAGCTTTAGTCTTACACAGTTGTACAGACTCTTCTCCTGTACTGAAGCTTACTCTGAGGCAGGGTGCTGTGATGTTTTCAGTAAGCTATGTACAGCGCCCTGCTGGTCCATCCCACCAGCCACAATTTGCCTGCATTGGATAGAGATGCACAGAGACTTAGGCCCCTTTCACACTGACACGGTTTTAAGGCGGTTTAGCGCTAAAAATAGCGCTGCTATACCGGCTGAAAAAATCGTGCCCTGTAGTCTTCAGTGGTAAAGCCCGAAGACTGTCACATTGAAGTGGTGCGCTAGCAGGACCGCTCCAAAAGTCCTGCTAGCTGCATATTTGGAGCGGTATAGGAGCGGGGTGTTTACCGCTCCTATACCGCTCCTTCTCATTGAAATCAATGGGAAACCGCGGTAATACCGCCGGCAATGCGCCTCTACAGAGCAACTTTCTTTGCAAACATTCTGTGCTTCTTGTGCTTCAAGTGCTCTGCAAGTGTACAACTTGCCAGTGAAAATGTGCAGCAAGTTAACAAGACTTACAATTCAACACTACCACAAATTTGTGGCAAGTTATCCTTACTATCTAGGTAAAGGCAGATAAATTCCAGGAAGTAAATGCTACACTAATCATCTGCCCTTACTTATGATGGCCACATCCATAAATAATGAAGAAATGGCTGCATTCCAAGATCCATCAAAATTCTTTAACCACAATGCGGATCGTCGCACACAGATATACGTCAGCAGAATGGCACGTGCAGGCACAAGGATGTGTATATACATCCCCTTTAAGAAGCGGCATTGTGAACATGCGCAAGCTCCGTGATTCTAACCACGGGTCCTGCAGACTCGATGTCCGCGGGCATACCCACGATCGTGTTACGGTGAGGAAGAAGGGTGAAATGCTTATGTAAACAAGCATTTCCCCAGTCTTCCAAGTGACAGGACAGTGACCACAGCTTCCTGTAATGAAAAGCTGTGATCAGTGTCGTGTCACACATAGCCCTTCCCCCCTACAGTTAGAACACATCCCTAGGCACACTTAACCCCTTCAGCGCCACCTAGTGGTTAACCCCTTCACTGCCAGTGTAATTTCCACAGTAATCAGTGCATTTTTATAGCACTGATTGCTGTAAAAATGACAATGGTCCCAAAAATGTGTCAAAAGTGTCCAATGTGTCCGCCATAATGTCGCAGTCACAATAAAAATCGCTGATCGCCACCATTACTAGTAAAAAATGTTTTTTTATAAAAATGTCATAAAACTATCCCCTAGTTTGTAAACGCTATAACTTTTGCACAAACCGATCATTAAACGCTTATTGCAATTTTTTTTTATCAAAAATATTTAGAAGAATACGTAAACTAAACTTTTTATATTTTTTGGGGATATTTATTATAGTAAAAAATATTTAAAAATTGTAACTCTATTTTTGTTTTGTTTATAGCGCAAATAAAAACCACACATGTGATCAAATACCACCAAAAGAAAGCTCTATTTGTGGGAAAAAAGGACGTCAATTTTGTTTGGGAGCCACGTCACACGACCGCGCTATTGTCAGTTAAAGCGACGCAGTGCCAAATAGCAAAAAGTGGCCTGGTCTTTGACCAGCAAAATGGTCCTGGGGTTAAGTGGTTAATATCCGAACATCCCAAGTGTTACAAACAGATAATATGGTAGACGCGTTTCACACACTAACGGGTGCGCTTATTCATTACATCCATAAATGCTTGGGTTTTTTCTTTTCTTCAAAGTGATTTCTCAGCAAAATAAAGCATGGAGACATGGATGAATGGGTCATTTTGCGTTTTAATATTAAAAATAAATTAAATATTGTTTTTGGTTTGTGATGCTCAAATGCAGTGTAGTTCCACTTTAATAATTTCATTATCTTATTGAGGAGGGAAGCAGCAACCAGGGAAAGCAAAATATAGGCTGATTATATTTCAGCTTTAGGATGCATGCAGAATTTAGATGGCAACTGGTTGTGAATATACATTTTTCTTGTGAGTGATCTTTTTTTTTTGTAAATGATCTTTCTAATTATACATCAGACAGGAGGCTCATATCTTATGCATTAATCCTTCTTTATTAATGCTCACAGCAGAAGTGTAAAAACAACTAACGTATGTAATAAAAGAAAAAACTGGTAGAACCACACCTCCCAGCAGTCCCATGGCCTAAACCACTCCCATATTGGTCTCTATAAATGGACTGCTCTCATCTAGGATCTTCCTCTTTCTTTCTGCTCACGGCGGAGCAAGTTAAGTATACATCAAATATCTGGATATATATTAATATTGATTTTATATTGATAATATTTATTGTCATTAGACATATAACTGTCTTAGTACGGTCTACAGATACCTTGTCTCACCACACAAGGCTTCATTCACCAAATAATCTCCTTTGCATCCTCTTTTATCCCTTTTTTCCTCACTACCTCTGCGCTGTACCTTTACCCCCTTTTCCGCTGGGACCGCGATCTCCAGCGGTCACCAGCGGTCATACGCGCTCTTTCCCTTCACCTGCTTTTCTTCTCCCATGCGGCGCGCCATCTTGGGCAAACTTCCTCCCCCCTCCTTCCCATAGAACGAGCGCGCGTCGCAAAGGAGGCGGACCCACCGCCTCGCTCTATCTTCACAGAGCCGCCCCCGCCGTCCTATCGCTCCACGTGCTGGACTCGGGAGGCGGGTCCCATCGTTCCTTCCAACCAATGGACGCCTGGGAGCCGTAGTCTCGCGAGACTTCGGCCCCAGAGCGCAATCGATCCCAGGCTCTCCTCCTGTCGCATGCCAGTCAGCGCTGGTGACCGGAGGGAGAGCCTGGTATAGTTTCTCAGCAATATCTTTCTGCCACTATTTGTTCTGGGAATTTTATTCCCATCCCTGTGCCACAGTCCCCTACTCCCTATTAGAACCCCTTACAGAGCCATCGCTCTCTATTTACATACAGTTAACTACTGCTGTCTCATTATAACATGGCTGAGGAAAGTTCCCCCTCCCCATTAGAGCAGGACCTGGTTCTAGAACCAACTCATCTCCTCAGTACAACCCAATTACAGGACATCATTAATCAATCTGTCCAAGCAGCACTGACATTAGCTGCCGCTTCCGGATCATCCCAATCCACCCATCCTCCTGTGACCGTACCCCTCGGCACAGAACCAACCACAAAGAAGGGAAAATCTTCCTATAAAAGGAAGAATGTGGTGACGGTCTATGACTCCCCGGCAGGGGAAGCTAATAATATGCAACGAGCAGATCCTTCCACGGACTGCCACCCCACGCATCCTACAGATCCCTTTCAACCTCTGAGCCTCAGAGAGTCAACAAAAAGGCACGGTTTAGCTAAAAGAGCCAAACCAGACTCATACGTTTTAGAGTCGGACGATGATTCATCCGCCGAGTCGGATAAATCAGATGTCTCAGGATCTGATTACTATGAGGAAGAGGATGCGGGGGCTTCGGCAATCCTCCCGGATGCCAACCCTGACGAACAGGGCAAAGACGTGCTAGACGCCATGGGGGAACCCCTATTTAACCCAGACACTATTTCCCATCCTCGCTCTGGGGACTGGTCCCCTCTGCCCCACGTGTCCCAATATGTAGAACTCTGGGCACGCAAAACTTTAGATAAATCTAATCGCAATAAGCTTAGAGCGGAGTGCCCCCGCCCGCATATCCCCATGAAGGCGGTTGTCACACCTACAGTGGACCCCATTTTAATGAAATACCTGCTGAAATCAGGCAAAATGCCTAAGAAAGGAATAGACCGATCCTTTACAGGTATCCAGGACCGCATCCTGGACCTGTTCGGGCCTTTGACCAAAATCCTGAACTTAGCGGAACAATCCGCGACAACAGGCCAAGGGGTTGACCTAGCACAACTGCGCGGTTGGGCCCAAAGAGCCATTTGCCTCACGGGCAATGCCAACACCGCCTGTTCAGTTGAACGCAGGCGCTCTATACTCATGCGCCTCGACCCACAGCTAGCCCATCTAGCGGAGTCCGAGCCGGGCCCCTCAGCAGGGGGCATGCTTTTTGGCGAGTCCTTAATAAAGGACATTAATAAATTTGTCGGTATGTTCAACAGTCTGGACAAAGCACAAACATCCCTGAAAAAACCCAACAATGCCAGAGTTTTTCCTCGGGCCGGCAGATACAGGGGCCGCTCTGCCGGCCGATACAATTCGGGCAGACCTTTCCAGAGGTCTTCCGCTCAACCACACTATACCCAGGCTCCCACCCACTATACCACCACCGCGCAACCGGCACCATTCTTCCCTCCCCGTGGGAGACCCTGGAGGGGACGCGGCCAGAGAGGATACCCTCGTTCACGCCCGTATTCCGGTGAGTACCACACCCATTCCCTTTCCCCTCATACCGGTGGGAGGTCGCCTAATGTTTTTTACGCTCGCCTGGTCTGCGATTACGGCAGACTCCTGGGTGCTGAATACAGTAGCAGGTTTCCAAATAGACCTTGTGTCCCCACCGACTCTGGGGGTATCGCCACCCCCTATCCATTTTTCAGAAGAAAATGTGACCCTCATAGACTCCGAACTTCGGGAATTGATAGCCAAGCATGCAGTCACCGAAGTCACCACCCCATCCCCGGGTTTCTTCAGCAACCTCTTCCTAGTCAAGAAGAAGGGGGGGGGTTACCGCCCGGTCATAAATCTCCGGGACTTGAACCAACATGTCGCCTATCGACATTTCAAAATGGAAGGCATCCACTGCCTCCGAGACCTACTCACCCCCGGAGACTGGTTAGTGAAGGTGGACCTAAAGGACGCCTACCTCACAGTCCCCATGCACCCGGACTCCCAACATCTCCTCCGTTTCAGATGGTGGGGTCGCATCTGGCAATTTACGTGCCTACCGTTCGGCCTGTCCTCAGCCCCATGGTGTTTCACCAAGCTGCTGAAACCGGTCGTGGCAGCGTTGAGGAGCAGGGGAGTGCGTCTGATCATTTATCTAGACGACCTCCTCATACTTACTCACTCCAAGACTATGGCCTATCGCCATATGAATTGGACCATCGACCTGTTACAAACCCTCGGCTTTATTATCAACCGAGAGAAATCGGTTCTCGTCCCGGCTCAGGAGATGGAATTTCTGGGTTTCTCGATAGACACCCACCTCGCCATCCTTCGACTGCCCAGCGCAAAGCTGGCCCTAATCCGGAAAGAGATCAGGGCGGTTTTACGCAAAGGCTTCCTATCCCTACGCATCCTGGCACGCATAGTGGGCCTTTTGGCTGCGTCCATTCAAGCCATCTTTCCAGCTCCCTTACATTACCGAGCCCTTCAGAGGTTAAAAATCCTACACCTGCGCCAGGGCCTTCGTTACGCAGACGAAGTGTCCCTATCCCCAGAAGCTCGGGCCGAACTGCGCTGGTGGCTCCGTCACGCCACCGACTGGAACGGCCGGACGATTTTCAACACACGGCCGGATGTAGTCATAGAATCGGACGCGAGCCTACGGGGCTGGGGCGCCCGCTTGGGGTTGAGATCCACGGGGGGGATCTGGTCCAGGGAGGAATCCCTGTTGCATATCAACGCTTTGGAACTCTCAGCGGCTCTCTTCGCCATTCAGAGTTTCTTAGCAACACGGACCAATTGTTGCGTACTATTGCGCATGGACAATATCGCGGCGGTTCAATACATCAACCGCCTGGGAGGTACCAGATCCAAGATTCTAGCGGACATCTCCGCCGAGATTTGGCACTTCTGTCTGTCTCGAGACATCTCTCTTGTAGCAGAATACATTCCGGGGGTCTCCAATACAATAGCAGACTGGAACTCTCGATATCTGGTAGATTCCAGCGACTGGGGTTTAGACTGTTCGGTCTTCACCCGAATAGAATTGCTCTGGGGCCCCTTGGGCATAGACCTCTTCGCCTCTCGCCTCAACCACCAACTGCCCCGCTTCTTCAGTTGGAGACCGGACCCAGGGTCCTCAGCTGTGGACGCTTTCCGCCACTCTTGGACAGGAGGTACGCATTATGCGTTCCCCCCATTCTCCATGATCCCCAGGGTCCTTCTACAGATTACCAATCAGGGAGCTACGGTGGTTCTGATCACACCGTGGTGGCCAGCTCAACCTTGGTTTCCCCTGCTTTTGGACTCGATCATCGACCTTCCCAGACTTCTTCCCCGATTCCCTCGTATCCTGTCCCACCCAACCAAGGGCATTCATCCCCTGGTGGAGGAAGGTACTCTGACGCTCCTAGCATGGCTGGTATCCGGGTGTCGGACCCGAGTGACGACCTTTCAAGCTCAGCTAGGGACCTCCTCACCATGGCCTGGGCCCCCGGGACTCGGTCGGCATACCGATCAGCCTGGCAATTTTGGGTACGTTGGTGCGACCAACGGCAAGTTGATCCCTTACGTGCCCCTGTAAACGTCATCGCAAACTACTTGGCAGACTCTTTCTCCTCGGGCAAGGCCTATAGTTCCATCAATGTCTACAGGTCAGCCATATCGGCCTACCACTATCCAGTAGATTCCATGCCCGTAGGCAAACATCCCCTGATTTGCAAACTTCTGTGGGGTATTAGGTTCAAACGTCCCCCGCGACCTAGGTATCAGTCCACCTGGGACGTTTCTAGGGTTCTTACCATGCTTTCGGACTGGGGAGACAACGATTCGCTGTCCCTTAAAATGCTGTCTTTCAAGATCACTATCCTGCTTTGCCTGGTTTCTATAAAACGCGTTTCCGACGTCAGAGCCCTGGACATTTCAAGACGCCAATTTTCACCCCAGGGTGTCAAGTTCACGATAGTCCGCAGGACGAAGACCGGTCTACATTCAGTCTTCTATCCCTTCTTCCCTTCACACCCACGACTCTGTGTGGTAAAATGTCTGCAGGTATACGAAGCGTACACTGCGGACCTCCGTAGTCCAAATTTCTCGCAATTATTAGTTTCTTACGTCAGACCCCATCACCCAGTCACAACTGCCACCTTGGCACGTTGGGTTAGATCCACCATGGCTCTGGCTGGTATAGACATCACCCTGTTTGGAGCACACTCCTCCAGAGGGGCCATGGCTACCAAGGTGATGGCGACCGGAGGCTCTCTTTCTGATCTGCTAATGGCGGCCGATTGGTCCTCTGAATCAGTCTTCCGCCTTTTTTATTTCAGACCAGAAGATCATGTTGCCATGTCTGTTTTATGATGTTGATTGTTATGTACTGTTTTTGTTTTCTTTTGGAACATACATATGTTTATGCTGTGTTAGCTTTGAACTTGCATAAGATATGAGCCTCCTGTCTGATGTATAATTCGAGATTTTCCTAGCTTGTGACGGAAAATATTGATTATATGAAGACAGGAGGCGAGTATCTTCCCTCCCTTCCCAACCCTTTCACGTTTTGTGTTTTGTTTCAGGTTATTGACTTATCTATTTCCTGGAATTTTCGCTTAAAAATATGGTTAGGGTGATGTTCCCCTGTTCGGTTTAATCAGCAAGTCTACACGACACCACGGCCCAACGCAGTCGGGACCTACAGCCTACTCTTCTTTGGAGGTCTTCGGTTACGGATAAAGGGGGGCCGACTGGTCGTAGAGCCGATAATCAGAAGTTAGAACCGACACCTCGCATTCACACAAGAAAGAGGAAGATCCTAGATGAGAGCAGTCCATTTATAGAGACCAATATGGGAGTGGTTTAGGCCATGGGACTGCTGGGAGGTGTGGTTCTACCAGTTTTTTCTTTTATTACATACGTTAGTTGTTTTTACACTTCTGCTGTGAGCATTAATAAAGAAGGATTAATGCATAAGATACTCGCCTCCTGTCTTCATATAATCAATATTTTCCGTCACAAGCTAGGAAAATCTCGAATTATACTCTATTGTACAGACATTAAACAAGAGAGGAGGAGGCATATTGTTGGATCAAGCTAACATTCTGTTATGCATGTATGCATTTTTAGGATTAGTACTGGACCTCCTCCAACATGCAAACAAGTAGGAAGCATTGCAGGTGGTGTGACTACTTTCCCTGACACATTTAAAATGTATCTCTAAGCAGATATAAAAACATCAAATGTAATTATGTAATAATGACAGTTTAATAAATGTAACTTATAGGGTTGTCCCGATACCGATACCAGTATCGGTATCGGGACCGATACCGAGTATTTGCGGGAGTACTCGTACTCGCGCAAATATCCCCGATACCTAAATAGAATACTCCCCCCCCCGCCACATCGCGCCGCCGCATCGAAAGCCACCGCATGGGTGTCTATACGCGTGGGCAAAACAGCTATTCAAATGAATGCTGTGATTTTCTCCATGCGGCGGCAAAGGTATGGGGGACATTGCTGCCAGAGGGACATGGCTGCATATGTGAGGGACATGGCCAGAGGGACATAGCTGCATATGTGAGGGACATGGCCAGAGGGACATGGCTGCATATGTGAGGGACATGGCCAGAGGGACATGGCTGCATATGTGAGGGACATGGCTGCATATGTGAGGGACATGGCCGGGGGGACATGGCTGGGGGGACATGGCTGCAATATGTGGGGGGACATGGCTGCAATATGTGGGGGGACATGGCTGCAATATGTGGGGGGACATGGCTGCAATATGTGGGGGGACATGGCTGCAATATGTGGGGGACATGGCTGCAATATGTGGGGGGACATGGCTGCAATATGTGGGGGGACATGGCTGCAATATGTGGGGGGACATGGCTGCAATATGTGGGGGGACATGGCTGCAATATGTGGGGGGACATGGCTGCAATATGTGGGGGGACATGGCTGCAATATGTGGGGGACATGGCTGCAATATGTGGGGGGACATGGCTGCAATATGTGGGGGGACATGGCTGCAATATGTGGGGGGACATGGCTGCAATATGTGGGGGGACATGGCTGCAATATGTGGGGGGACATTTAAAATAAGTATCGGTATTCGGTATCGGCGACTACTTGAAAAAAAGTATCGGTACTTGTACTCAGTCCTAAAAAAAGTGGTATCGGGACAACCCTAGTAACTTATGTAAGTATCTGATTACTCTTCCTATTAAAGTTCCTGTTGCCCTGTATATAGCATCACTCATACTGGGAGATGGAAGCACAGAACTACAGTATGAGCCATCAATGTTCTATTGCTTTGTACAGTGCTGTCAGTCTTAGACTGTGAACATGCTGCAGGATAGAAGAATCTGCTGCTGCCCTTCACTGCCCCATCATCAGACTGGGGGGTATTAACCGCTTGCCGACCAGTGCACAACGATGTACGTCGGCACAATGGCACGAGCATACTGGTACGTCCCCTTTAAATCGCTGCTTAGTGGGTGTGTGTGTGCATGTGCAACGCATACTCCGTGACCCGCAGACTCAATGGCCCCGTACACACGAGAGGATCGATCCGCTGAAATTTATCCGCGGACCGGTTTCAGTGGATAGATACGCTGGTGTGTACGATCCAGCGGATATTTATCCGCGGATATTTTTCCGGGCGATGGATTTCCAGCGGATCAAAATTTCTTAGCATGCTAAGAAATCGATCCGCTGGAATCCAGTCCAGCGGATTGATCCGATGGTCTGTACAGACTCACCGGATCAATCCGTCCGAATCCATCCCTCGCATGCGTCGTAATGATTCGACGCATACGTGGAAGTCCTTATATTACAGCGTCGCGCACGTCGCCGCGTCATCATCGCGGCGACGGCGCGACACGTCACCGCGGAGGGAATTCCGCGCGGATTTTGATCTCATGGTTAGTACAACCATGAGATCAAAATCCCCCAGAGGATTTATCCGGACCGTTTCCGCGGATCGATCCTCTCGTGTGTACTAGGCCAATGTCTTCCGGGGGGCCCGCGATCGTGACAAGGAGCTGCAGAACAGGAAGATGCCTATGTAAACAAGGCATTTCCCTATTCTGCCTGGCAACATGACAGGGGTCTACTGCTCCCTGTCATCGAGCAGTGATCTCTGTCATGTTGTAGTGAGACCATCCCCCCCACATTTAGAATCACTCCCTAGGACACACTTAACCCCTTGATCGGCCCTTAGTGTTTAACCCCTTCCCTGCCAGTGCCATTTACACAGTAATCAGTGCATTTTTATTATTGCTATATAAATGACAATGGTCCCAAAAGAGTGTCAAAAGTGTCCTATGTGTCCGCCATAATGTCACAGTCACGATAAAAATCGATGATCGCCGCCATTATTAGAAAAAATTTAATTATTAATAAAAATGCAATAAAACTATCCCCTATTTGGTAGAAGCTATACATTTTGCGCAAACCAATCAATAAACGTTTATTGCAATTTTTTTTACCAAAAATATATAGAAGAATACATATCGGCTTAAACTGAGGAAAACATTTTTTTTTATATATTTTTTGGGGATATTTACTATAGCCAAAAGCAAAATATATTGCATTTTTTCAAAATTGTCGCTCTATTTTTGTTTACAGCACAAAAAATAAAAAGCACAGAGGTAATCAAATACCCCCAAAAGAAAGCTCTATCTGTGGGAAAAAAAAGGACGCCAATTTTGTTTGGGAGCCACATCGCACGACCGTGCAATTGTCAGTTAAATCGACGCAGTGCCGAATCGCAAAAAGTGGCCTGGTCTTTAAGCTGCATAATGGTGTGGGGCATAAGTGGTTAAAGTATAAAGCAGCATTTCTTGCTAGAAAAAAACCCCAAACATTATATGTGTCTGCCATAATGTCGCAGTCACGATAAAAATCACAGATTGCCGCCGTTACTAATAAAAAAAAACAATAACAAAATGCCATAAATCTATCCCCTATTCTGTAGACATTATAACTTTTGCACAAACCAATCAATATACACTTATTGCGATTTTTTTTTTAACCAAAAATATGTAGAAGAATACATATCGGCCTAAACTAAGAAAGAAATAATTTTTTTAATATTTTTTTGGGGATATTTATTATAGCCAAATTTTTTATATATTACTTTTTTCAAAATTGTCGCTTTTTATTTGTTTATAGCGCAAAAAATAAAACCTGCAGAGGTGATAAAATGCCACCAAAAGAAAGCTCTGTTTGTGGGGAAAAAGGACGTAAATTTTGTTTGGGTGCAACGTCGCACGACCGTGAAAATGTCAGTTAAAGCGACACAGTCCCGTATCGCATAAAGTGCTCTGGTCAGGAAGGGGGTATATTCTTCCGGGGCTGAAGTGGTTAATAAAGCTATGCTGCTTAACTGCACTGGAGGTTAGTAACCTGGCTATGGTCGCTGGTAAGGATGCTTGGGATGCTTGAAACACAAACTGACTGAACAATATTACAAGTCTGTTGGCAGGTATGACAGTCCACATATACTGCATTTATGTAACTGCCTGTCTCTAAATTAACCTTAAAATGTTGACACTAAGTACTGATGAAGATGAGACCCCTGACACAATTTCTCAGGGCGAACAGCTATTCTGCCTGCTGGCCAAATTACAAGAGCAAGAAATAAGACTACTTGCTTTGCTTCCCAGTGCCGAAAAAGAGGAATGGGTGTAGCCAGTGCGGCTTCCTTTATTAACAATATGACATCACAAAACATATGCATTCACATTGGTCAGCTCATATAATTCAGCCCCTTATTACACGCCCCCTGTGATGTCTGATCTTTGCACACTACACACATTCTCCTTGTAAGTCCATATAAGGTATGGGGTTTCTCACAACACATGCAGCCTCGTGTAATACAGGGATCTCAAACCCAAGTTTTCAGGGGCAGAGCCATATTTGGTTCCTGAGTGAATACATGAAGAAGAAACAGGAGGAGGAGGGGTGATTTCCTCTTGCAAGTCCATTGTGGAATGTCCATATACAGGGGTCCTTGGTCAGCTCTGCAAGGGTTTTTCTCTTCAAAGTCATTTATGGACATAAGTGAAGCAAAGAGGAAGGAGGGTTTTGGAAGATGAGGAACAAGGGGGGGGGGGGGGGAATGGCAGCTGAATAGCTCTTCGTTGTCTCTTTTTCAATGCTGAATTGTAACTTTTAAAACATCATATCTGATATAAACTAATGAATAATGATAATGAATATACAAACAATATAAGAATATAAAAGAAATTAAAAGAATATAAGAAGAGAAAACATTTCAGTGGTTCTAATAAAAGAATTAGCTTAACACAATATAGGAATTTTAGTATCTTCCATCACAGTACTGTCACAACATACAAGTTAAAGGAAAGCTGTCCTCTTCTTAAAACAATGCTAATTGCTTGGCGATCAGGCTAGCCCTTTGGTTTCTGTACCCTAATGCCCCGTACACATGATCGGAAATTCCGACAGCAAAAGTCCGATGTGAGCTTTTGAACGGAAATTCCGACCGTGTGTATGCTCCATGGGACTTTTGCTGTTGGAACTTCCACCAAGAAAAGATTGAAAGCTGGTTCTCAAATTTTCAGATTGGAGAATCCAATCGTCTGTGCAAAACTCCGACGCATGCTTGGAAACAATTTGACGCATGCTCGAAGGCATTGAACATTTTCTCGGCTTGTCGTAGTGTTGTACTGCATTCTTGACGGTCAAAAGTTCAGAAAACTTTTGTGTGACCGTGTGTATGCAAGCCAAGCTTGAGCGAAAAATCCGATCGTGTGTACGTGGCATTAGTCACTGACCCAGAACTTGTTTGCAGATTGAAAGTTCTGACTTTCCTGATCTGCCTGTTAATTTTAGAACAGAAAATCAGATCCAGGGCCATCTTTAATATTGATCGGACCCTGGGCAGACATTTTCTTGGGCCTTCTCGAATCCAGAGTGTGCTCTCGAGTGTGGGCTCAAGGGACAGCTGCTTTGGGCCCCACATCAATGACTGGGCCCGGGGCACCTACCCCTTTTGCCCCGTGTTAAAGACGGCCCTGATTGGATCGACATTACAGCCAAGCAATTTACATTTTCAGAAGGATATCAACAAAAGAGACCGCTATTATCTATAGGTTTTCAGTTTTTCTTTAATAAAAATAATGCCCTTTAGACTTCGATCTTAATTAATTTTTTAGCTAATATGTGGCCTAGGATTTACAGAGTGGCCACGGCCAGTAAAGTATTGAAGCAACTTCTCTGATAAGTATTACAATCCATTACAGATTGCCTTTTATTGCAGCAACTAATCAAAACACTAAAGCTGCAAAAACCGAGTGACTAATTGACTTACATTCTACTGAATATGGGACCCAGCATTACACCGGTAGGATTGAAAAATCTGAATTATGCCCATTTATAGACTTGTTTTGTACATTAACATTTTGCATGAGACTGAAAAGTGGCTCAATTTGTGATTTCCTACTGAGTGAGCGACAGCCTGAAATGCGCACAAATCGGCTTGATTTCTTTCATGTAATAATATATATTCTTAATGATTTGGCTCAGCATACTTACATTGTCTCAATCTCATTTCTTTCCTGAAAACCTCCATTATAAACAATGCTGAACAGTGAATTGTTGGTTCTTTGGGTACTAAAAGAGTTCTGCAAAAAAAAAAAAAAAAAAAGTAGAAAGGAAAATAATCCAAAGCAGTTGGTTCTTAGTGACGGTTCTTCTGAAAGTAATTTGATTATACTAATATATTTAGCATGCAAAAACACCATTTACCTGGGTGGAGATAAGTGGCAGTCACGCAGAGATTGTATGGCCCGTATTAAGCTTGCTTGATTGCTGAACTTTAAGGTTAGTGCAATTTCATTAGTGCTATCAATCTTTCTTTTACAGTGATGCTAAACACTTATAGAATTGCAATTAAACCATGAAATCATATCCTTAGAGCAGGCTTGTTAAATGCTGCACGTGACAGGGGTGTTTTTTTTTTGTCTCAAGTAGTCTAAATTATCATTTACCACTCTTGAAGTGAAAAGATTATTTTTTTTTTTTTATCATTTATTTTTCATATTAAGGTATTAAATTAAGCAGTATTTTTTTTTTTTTTTACAGGTAAGTGATTAGCACTTAACACCTTGCATCTCTGGGTCCTAAGTTTGAATCCCAACCAGGACTCTACCTGTAGGGATTTAGCATGTACCCCCTGTTCTTGTGTGGGTCTTCTCTGGGTACATTAATTACAATGGAAACACACAGATGTGAATAGAGTCTCAAGCCTCGTACACACGCTCGGTTTACTCGGCAAGAAAACTGCTGGCAGAGCTTTCTTGCCGAGTATACCGAGCGTGTGTACGAGGCTTTCAGGTTTCTCGACAAGAAAACTGCCCAGAATCTAGACGAGAAAAATAGAGAACATGTCCTCCATTTTCTCGTCGTGAGATTTTCGGCAGTTTTCCTGCCGAGTAACTCGAGCGTGTGTATACTTACCTGGTTGCCGTGGAAACCCGTGCATGCTCGAAATGACTTTGACGCATGCGCGGTAGCTTCCTAGGCATAGGTAGGGATGCAGCAAGATGGCGGCAACGGCATCGAATGTGACGAGCGCATTCTTGCCTTTCGAGAGAACCGCGTTTCTTTTGAAAGGTCTGTGTGTACACTCGGGCGGCAAGAGATTCTTACCAAGAATCTCGTTGGGAAAAACTCAGTGTTCTTGTGTAAACACACCAATTTCACTTTCAGGCCCTATTCACACCTAGAGTAGTCGGAGCGCATATTTTTTGTCTCGTTTTTCCCGAGACGCACATAGGACAGCCAGTTGATTTGAATGAGCTGCACTACACATGGAAACGTAGCTCATGGTGCATGTTTGCATGTTTTTTACTGCATTTTGTCACCTGTTTTTCCATGTGGCAAAATATGTGTTTGCTTCTGTGTTTGATGTGCCGTTAACAATTAACTTCCCTGGCGGTATGATTATGTCAGATTTTAAGTCCTGAAAGCGGTACCATTATTTTGCATTGAAAATTTGGCGTTTTATATTGTAGGCCTGTAATTCTTAGGAATAAATCTGTCCAAACAAGAGTCTAGTAGACATCTCGGGTATGATAAAGTTTGAAACACAAAATCATAAATTATAATATAATAAATAACTATAAATAATTGTAACAAAAAATAATAAAATATTAATAAAAATTAATCAATAATGTAATCTCCAGTTTCCAGGCAGAAAAAACAGGCCTCGTACACACGACCGAACATGTCTGCTGAAACTGGTCCGTCGGACCAGTTTCCGCGGACATGTTCGGTCGTGTGTACGGCCGACCAGGCAATTTTCCGGCGGATCGGACAGGGTTCCAGCGGACAAATGTTTCTTAGCATGTGATTAGAAGTGATTCGACGCATGCGTGGAAGCATTGACCTTCCAGGGTCGCGTGGCCACGTCACTGCGTTCGCTGTCCCCGGGAAATTTGGTCTGATGGTGTGTACAGCCATCAGACCAAAATCCGGCAGCGGACATGTCCGATGAAAACGGTCTGCGGACCGTTTTCATCGGACATGTCCCGTTGTGTGTACGAGGCCTTATATAAAAGTGCATGCAGGACACTGGACAGACCACTAGGGACAAAGGGACAAAGGGGGTGTGTAATTATTTTATACAGTATACTGTAATCTTACTGTATGTATTGTGTGTTTTAACTTTTTTGAATTTGGCACCGATCTCCGCCCCTATGCGTTGCAACGTTGCAGGGAACAGAGCTTGGCGGCACTCGGGCACTGTGTGAATCGAGCAAGGAGACAGCTCGATCACACAGCGGGGAGGCATCACAGGATCCAGGGGACAAGGTAACTATGCCTGGATCCTGCAATGCGATTCTGGCTTGGGGATACCGCTAATGGTACTGAAATTCCACCCCGAGCCAGACTCGGGAATACCGCTAGGCAGGTTAATGACACTGAAAATGTAACAAGGTAATTCTAGGTGTCTAAATGTGGCCATAAACTATACAATCTGATTGCACAATCTCTATTAGATTTACCAAAACTTTATAATAGGAGGACACACCATCTATCCAATCACTCTGTATCCAATCAGGCAGGCCCTTGCACTACATCAGGGGTGTCCTGTGGGCTGCATGCGGTCCCAGGGAGGTTAACATGCAGCCTGAGCCAGTCTGAAGGGATGCTGTGGAAGCCAGGCAGATGCGTGTTGAGAAATGCTGTGAAAAAAAAGTTGATGGGTGAAGGCGTGCTAATGAGGTCAGCTGGTAAACTCCTTCCTGTGTTTTACTGGTTCCTCTGTCTATGTCTGTATAACAGGGAGTCTCTGAAATGTTTTAATAAATATAGCAAAGGCTAAGGTAAGGCCTTGTTCTCCAAATCAAAGAAAGCTATGTTTTCTACAACAGAGGTACAATAATGGTATATTGGTTCATATTGGAGCTGGATTAAAAAAAAAAAAAAAAAAAAAGTGAATTTAGCCTTAAGATTTATTTATTTAAAGGTTGTCGTTAATAACCTTATTTTTAGATGTGTAATGACTACTAAAAAAAAAAAAAATCCCATGCACAATCTTTGCAATTAATACTGTAATAAATATTAAAGCGGAGCTCCAGTCATTTTTGTACAAAAACTGTAGCTGCTGACTTTAACTAAACAGACACTCACCTGTCTCAGGATCCAGCGCTGTGCTCACCCTTTTCTCCACCTGTCCTCAGTCCCCAGCGCCAGCATCCTAAGGCCGCGTACACACGGTCGTTCCAAACCGATGAGAATGGTCCGACGGGCCATTTCCATCGGTTCACCGCTGAAGTGGCCTGATGGTCTGATGTGCGTACACACCATCGTTCCAAAAACCGATCGGGTCAGAACGCGGTGACGTCAAACACACGACGTGCTAAAAAAAAGAAGTTCAATGCTTCCAAGCATGCGTCGACTTGATTCTGAGCATGCGCGGGTTTTGAACCGATGCTTTTCTGTACTAACCATCGGTTAGGACCGAACGGTCAGCGGTCCATCGGTTCGATCTTAAAGCATGTTTTCAAATTTTGGACGGAAGGACAACAGACCTATGGGCCATACACACCGTTGGTTTGGACCGATGAAACTGAACCTCGGTCCATTCTCAACGGTTTGGAGCGACCGTGGGCACTGTGGGCACCTGGCTGTGGCAGCTTGCGGCTTTATAGCCGGTGCCCACTGCACATGTGCGAGCCGTGCTGGTCCCTGTAATGTGTCCCAGAAGACTGTGGGTAGGGGGAGAAGAGGAGAACATCCGCTCGGATCCCCTATGATCCAAGCAGAAGTGGGCATCTGTCAAAACCAGGTACCAGCTCCCCTCCTCCCCCCAAAAAAGTGCCATTTGTGAAAGAGGAGCTGGGAGGAGGTCATAAAGCAGAACTTCCCCTTCCCCATTATACTGCGGCAGGTTGGCACAGCTGTTAGTAAAAAAAAAATGTATAATAAAAATGCAATACATATATCCCATATATGTCAAAAGTGTCCGATGTGTCCGCCATAATGTCGCAGTCACGATAAAAAACGCTGATCGCCGCCATAAAAAAAATTATTAATAAAAATGCTTGTAGATGCTATAACTTTTGCGTAAACCAATCAATATATGCTTATTGCAATTTTTTTTTACCAAAAATATGTAGAAGAATACATATTGGCCTTAACCGATGAAGAACATTTTTTGGGATATTTATTATAGCAAAAAATCAAAAATATATATTTTTTTGCTCTTAATAAAACCGTAGAGGTGATCAAATACCACCAAAAGAAAGCTCTATTTATGGTAAAAAAGGACATAAATTTTGTTTGTGTACAACGTTGCACAACCGCACAATTGTCAGTTGAAGGAACAAAGTGCTGTATCGCTGGTCAGTAGATCTCATTAGGTGACACTGCAATTGACATCTGGGGTTACAGATCATGGCAGCAGTAAATATCTGAAGCAGGGAGAACTCCCTCATGCAGAACAAGAAATCTAAATTCCTGATATAGAATATTCTAACATTACCTTGGAAGTTGTTATTAACCACTTCAATACCGGGCATTTTCACCCCCTTCCTGCCTAGGCCAATATTCAGCTTTCAGCGCTGTCACACCAGAATGACAATTGCGCGGTCATGCAACACTGTACCCATATGAAAACTTTGATAATTTTTTTTCCCCACAAATAGAGCTTTTTCTTTTGGAGGTATTTGATCACCTCTGCGGTTTCTATTTTTTGCGCTATAAACAAAAAAAGAATGACAATTTGGAGAAAAAAAAAAACACAATATTTTTTACTTTTTGCTATAATAAATATTCCCATTAAAAAAAAAATTCTTCCTCAGTTTAGGCCGATATGTATTCTTCTAAATATTTTTGGTAAAAAAAATCGCAATAAGCGTATATTGATTGGTTTGCACAAAAGTTATAGCATCTACAAAATAGGGGATACATTTATTTCATTTTTATTGTTATTTAATTTTTTTACTATTAATGTCGGCAATCTGCGATTTTTATCATGACTTTGACATTGCGGTGGACATATTGGACACGTTTGGCACTATTTTGGGATCATTAACATTTATACAGCGATCAGTGCTATAAAAATGCACTGATTACTGTGTAAATGTGACTGGCAGGGAAGCGGGTAAGGCCCCATACACACCATAGAATCCATCCGCAGATAAATCCCAGCAAATGGGTTTCAGCGGATAGATCCTATGGTGTGTACACTCCAGCGGATCTGTTTCCGCGGATAAATCTCCCCTGGGATGGATTCCAGCAGATCGAATATTTGCTGACATGCCAAACAAATCCATCTGCTGGAATCCATCCCAACGGATGGATCCGCTGGTCTGTACAGACTCACCGAATCCATCCGTCCGAAGGGATCCCCCGCATGCGTTGCAATGATTCAACGCATGCGTGGAATTCCTTATATGACAGCGTCGCGCACGTCGCCGCGTCATAATCGCGGCGACGGCGCGACACGTCATCGCCAGAGGATTTCGGCGCGGATTTCAATGCGATGGTGAGTACACTCCATCGCATTAAAATCTGCTGAAATGCTCGAGAGGATTTATCCGCGGAAACGGTCCGCTGGACCGTATCCGCGGATAAATCCTCCCGTGTGTATGGGCCTAACACTAGGGGGCGATCAAGGGGTTAACTGTGTATCCTAGGGGGTGATTCTAACTATAGGGGGAGGAGACTCACAAGGGGAGGAGACTGATCAGTGTTCTTCTGTACTGGGAACACACCATCGGTCTCCTCTCACCTGACAGGACGTCCCTGCTGTTTGACAGGCAATCGCAGGTGCCCGGTGGACATTGCAGCCACCGGGCAGGCGCAATGGTTCCCGAGCGATGTGGCTTCCTCCTAGGAAGCCAAAGACGTCATATGACGGCGGCCCGGAGGGACAAAGGGTTCCTGCCGCCGTCATATGACTATTGGTGGTTAATGTAATATGCACTAGCTTGGTAGTCTAATATGAGTCCTTTAAGATAACTATAGTTTTTTAAGCCAAAGTGTCCCCTCCCAGTTTCCCCATCCAATAAATAACCCTTCAAACAGACCTCAGATAAGCAGATAACCCTGTATCCAATATCGCAACCCACATCAGACCAAGTGGAGTTTTGGCCTTGTGAGCTAGTTGGTGCATACACACAGGCCCCATACACACGACCGAGTTTCTCGGCAGAATTCAGCCAGAAACTCGATCGGAGCCGTATTCTGCTGAGAAACCCGGCCGTGTGTACACTTTCGGCCGAGGAAACCGACGAGGATCTCGTCGGGCCAAATAGAGAACATGTTCTCTATTTCCTCGTTAGTCAATGAGGAAACTTGGCTCGCCGAGATCATCGGCGGCTTCACAAGGAACTCGACAAGCAAAATGATGTGTTTTGCTCGTCGAGTTTCTCGGCCGTGTGTACGGGGCCTCAGGGCCGTGACAAGGAGTGGGCAGGAGGGGCGGCTGCCCCTGACGCAATTGTTAATTGCAGGGATGGGATGGGCACCCTGACCCTAACCCTAAGGAAAGGGGGGGCACAGTTTGGCATCTTTGCCCTGGGAACTGGGTGACCTTGACCCAGCACTGCATACACATGTACTGCATGGTAATGCACATGCATTCCCTGGTGCTGCAGATATACTGCACGGCACATGTGCTATTTTTTCCCTGGGGAATAAAGGAACATTTTTTTCTAGAGGTTCTATAAAATATAAAAAAAAATACCTGCACTTAGCTTCTGTAAAACGGTAGATATTCTCATTAGAATGTAATGTGCCCTCCACTGCTCTGAATTATTTAAATGAAAAGCAAACAATTATCGGATATAAAACCTCTAACAATTGGATGAACACGTCTCTGCCGAGTAAAACTCTTCACTCAGCATTTTCTTTCCCCTGTAGCACAATAGGAATAAAAATACGAACATGAGGGTGATAGTATTGTGTGCTGAGGCTTTGCAATATCCAGATGCCCATTTGAATGCATGTGATTTCCTCAAGTGAATTCCTAGAATTATAGAAGTAAGTAGAGACGTACAATAGAAACGCATTGATCTTCCCCATCAGTTACGACTCAGCACAAATTTTGTGCCTAATTTCCAAATCTAATTGTTTGGGAATCCAGCCAGTAGATCATGATATAAACTGTATGTAATGCTGGAAATAAAATTTCAGAGATTCATTTTTTTGTTTGCGTGTTTATTATAGTCTTAATTAGTCCAGTGGATGTAGACTTCTATTAAAACTAGGCTTCCAAGCAAAATGTAAACCCTAATTGACTGGGGCTCCTCCATGTGCTAACCTCCTGTCATCCCTCTAATGCCGCGTACACACGATCGGACATTCCGACAACAACGGATTGTTGGCTCAAACTTTTCTTGCATACACAGTCACACAAATGTTGTCCGAAATTCCGAACGTCAAGAACGTGGTGATGTACAACACTACGAGGAGCCAAGAAAAATGAAGTTCAATGGTTCCGAGCATGCGTTGAATTGATTCCGTACATGCGTTGGATTTGCATACAGACGATCGGAATTTCCGACAAGAACTTTTGTTGTCGGAAAAATTGAGAACCAGCTCTCAAACATTTGTTGTTGGAAATTCCGAACAGCAAATGTCCGATTGAGCTACATGGTCGGACTTTCCGACAACAAGCTCACATCGAACATTTGTTGCCGGAAATTCCTTTTTCCATTGCCCTGTGGTCCAGTTCTGATGCTCAAGTGCCCATTGTACGTGTACATCAACTTCAGAGACAAGTAGCCGGATTCAGGTAGAGCGGCGCTTCTTTAGTTCGGCGTAGCGCATCCCATTTGCACTACGCCGACGTAACATAGTGAGGCAAGTACTGTATTCACAAAGCACGCACTTGCTCCCTAAGTTACGTCGGCGTAGCGTAAATGGGCCGGCGTAAGCCCGCGTAATTCAAAGTAGGCTGGTAGTGGGCGTGTTGTAAGGTAATGAATCGTGACCCCACGTAAATGATGAGCCTAACGAACGGCGCATGTGCCGTCTGTGGACGTATCCCAGTGCGCATGCTCAAAATCACATCGCAAATAGTCAATGCTTTAGACGCGAACGTAACCTACGCCCAGCCCCATTCACGTACGACTTACGCAAACGACGTAAACGACGTGAAATTCGACGGCTGTTCCCGTGTCCATACTTAACATTGGCTGCACCATCTTTTAGGTGGTTTATCTTTACGCCTGAAAAACGCCTTACGCAAACGTCGTATCTTACTGCGACGGGCATACATACGTTTGTGAATAGGTGTATCTAGCTCATTTACATATTCTCGGCGTAAATCCACGTCCCTAGCGGCCAGTGTAAATATGCAGCTAAGATACGACGGCGTAGGAGACTTACGCCGGTCGTATCTTAGCAACAGTTAAGCGTATCTCAGTTTGAGAATACACTTAAAGATATGACGGCGCGGATTTGGACTTACGACAGCGTATCTACTGATACGCCGTCGTAAGTATACCTGGATCCGGCTAAACCTGTTTACCTGCTGCCTAATATATCCCTCCTACATTCCGATTGTCATTGTAACAAGATAGTTAATGTTATTCACTTAACAGTCAGTGGTCATAAAGTTATGGCTGATCTGTGTATATCATCAATTTATTCATAGAATCAGGACTCTTAGAGCGAAACACAATGAAAAAATATATACATTTTCTTGAAGTCAAATATCCATTTATTTTAGTTATTTTTAAAGGAGATAACAAGCTGCATTAGTCATCCTGTGTATTATTTAGATTTGTAAGAGACACTGAAAGTCGACATGCAGATTTTTGCATAGACTTTCCTTCGCAAATCCAGCTCAGTTGTGTCTGCCCCAGGCTGATTTTGTTAAGTACCGTGCACTTCTGTCTGATCAGGCTGTGACTCTTCCTTCCTCTGTACTTTGGGTTCCACAGACATATCACTGACAAACCGGAGGAAACTCTGAATGATATAATACAATCAACGTGCTCTTATATTTATCTGTATTTGTAAGACGCCAGGTGTGGAGAGATGTATTCAAGCCAAGATTGCTCAGCAGTCACTAGATTCAAAAAGTACTTGTTGGCAGAATGAAGACTTCATGCCGTTCTCTCCTGTACTAAAAGCAAGACATGAATTTCTGCGGACAGCTAAGAAACCAATTAAATCGTACATGCTTGCAGATCACATCAGAATCAGACTAGGAACCAATAACAGGAAAAAACGGAACTACAGACGGCGTGTTCTTCTCCAGTACTGTAATTAAAATGCACTATTTTCTTGTTGAACAAATAGAAGAGCCATTTTACTAAATGGAAGAGAAAATCATTTAGCTTTTGATTTATATTAGGATTATCTAAGAGGCATTTCAGAATACCCAAAGCTTTATAGGTTCTACTTAAAGGAAAAGAAAATTCTCTTTTTAACTAAACAAATTTTTATAATACATAGTTACATAGTAAGTCCAGTTGAAAAAAGACACACGTCCATCTAGTTCAACCATAAAAAATAAATAAAAAAGTAAATAAAATAAAAAATATCGTACAATCCCATTGTAACGGTCAGGGGTTAACGCCGTCTACGATATTCCATTCCACCAACCCACGACAGCTTATCGACACTCCACAATCCGGCAAACACGATCCATATGGATTTCCCCCAGAAACGAGACACACACAGCTCTGTTCTCTGGTTCAAAACGGATAGATAGTTTAATGGAAAACTCAGGCTTTTTATATACAGTTTGCAACCAAGTAACAATGGCTCAACTCCACCCACAACATGACACAAGGAGCCCAATACACGTCTTTAGTCAGACTTTCTGGCACCGATATAATCCACATGAGCAAATTAGCTACAGCTGACAAGTCAGACATCAAGACTGCAGCTTTTCTCACCTGCTATACAATACACATTTCATCAATAGAACTTTCACACACTACAGTGTTAATTAGCATCACACAATGATTCCTTCCTGATCCCTCGAGAGGCCATCGGATTTTCCCCGGATCAACGTTACCTATAAATGTTAGTACCAAGGTATATTATGTACATTTAGGAAAGTATCCAGGCCTTTCTTAAAGCAATCTACTGGGCTGACCAGAACCACCTCTGGAGGGAGTCTATTCCACATTTTCACAGCTCTTACTGTGAAAAAACCTTTCTGTATTTGGAGAGGAAATCTTTTTTTCTCTAGACATAAAGAGTGCCCCCTTGTCTTTTGTGTTGACAGTAAAGTGAATAACTCAACACCAAGTTCACTATATGGACCTCTTATGTATTTGTACATGTTGATCATATCGCCCCTTATTCTCCTCTTTTCGAGAGTGAATAAATTCAGTTCCTCTAATATTTTTTCTCATAGCTGAGCTCTTCCAGGCCTCTTATCAGTTTGGTTGCTCTTCTCTGCACTTTCTCCAGTTCCCCGATATTCTTTTTGAAAACTGGTGCCCAAAACTGAACTGCATATTCCAGATGAGGTCTTACTAACGGATTTGTACAGGGGAAAACGATATCTCTCTCTCTCTCTGGAGTCCATACTTCTCTTAATGCAAGAAAGGACTTTGCCCGCTTTGGAAACCGCAGCTTGGCATTGCATGCCATTATTGAGCTTATGATCTACCAAAACCCCCAGATCCTTCTCCACTACGTATCCCCCCAGTTGTACTCCCCCTAGTATGTATGATGCATGCATATTCTTAGCCCCCAAGTGCATAACTTTACATTTATCAACATTAAACCTTATCTGCCACATAGTTGCCCAATTAGACAGAGCATTGAGGTTGGCTTGTAAATTGGCGACATCCTGCAAGGACGTTATTCCACTGCATAGCTTGGTGTCATCTGCAAAGACAGAAATACGATATATTTTTGCTACAAAAAACATTATGTAAGCTGATGCTATTAAAAACAAATTTTCTATATCAGTCAACAGACAGTTAGATTTGTTTTTAAATTCAAGTGTTCCTTCCTTGGCACCAATGCAACCCTGAGATATTTTGTACTCAATGTATGTACATGACGCACCTAGAAATGGCATTTCCTACTCATTTGGCCGATTCCTTTTCCTATTGCCAAGGTGACATTAAACTCTGTTTTAATAAAAATGTTATTCACATGCAGCTCAAACATGCAGTGACAGCCCAGGGCTCTTCATAGGACTGGCATCTCCCTCCTATTTTTATTTTTGACCTCATTCAAAATTTGCCATCTACGAAAGGTCTCATCTCTCAGGCATCGTACACACGACCGAGGAACTCGACGAGTTCCTTGTTAGACTTGTCGAGAAACTTGACAAGCTTTCATTGCGTACACACTGTCAAGACAAAATGTCGTCGTTCTCAAACGCGGTGACGTAAAACACGTACGACGGTGCCACCCTTCTGAGCATGTGCGGGTTTCTATGCATACACACAAATGTGTTTCTCATCGAAAATCAGCCCGACGAGGAACACGACGAGGAAATTGAGACTCTCGACAAGGAAAAAGAGAACTTGTTCAATGCCAAGGATCAGACAACAAAAGCAGAAGTTGCCCAAAGGGTGGCGGTAAAGAGCTGAAAAAACATGTGATTTGGTGAAAGTTGGCTGAAAAAGTTCTGCAATGTGTATGCATACCAAGTTCACGGCCAACACCCCTTTGAACCAAATCCACGGTAAAGTCTGATGGAAGTTCAATCGTGTATATGAGGCTTTAGACTACCCCGTCCTCTGGGCGACAATATGATTTCACTGCAGAATGAAAAGTGCTGTTACCCTATTAACCACTTGCCGACCGCTGCTTTGAATCTGCGGCCCAGCGGCTGTGCATGTGCCGCATGCCTCTCAAGTACGGCCGCGTGAACACGATGTTCTCAGGAGTCCCGCGATTGCGGTCAGCAAGAGCAGAATGGGGGAATGCCTTTGATTACCATTCCCCGTGATCGGGAACAGTCATCAGTGACGTGTCACGTTTAGCCACACCCCTTAACAGTAATAATCACTTCCTAGGGAACACTTAACTTCTACAGCGCCACCTAGTGGTTAACCCCTTCACTGCCAGTGTAATTTTTACAGTAATCAGTGCATTTTTATAGCACTGATTGCTGTAAAAATGACAATGGTCCCAAAATGGTGTCAAAAGTGTCCGATGTGTCCGCCATAATGTCGCAGTCACGATAAAAAATGCTGATTGCCGCCATAAAAAAAAATTATTAATAGAAATGCCATAAAACAGTCCCATATGTGTAGACGCTATAACTTTTGCGCAAACCAATCAATAAACGCTTATTGCAATTTTTTTACCAAAAATATGTAGAAGAATACATATCGGCCTAAACTGTGGAGATTTTTTTTTTATATATATTTTTGGGGGATATTTATTAGCAAAAAGTAAAAAATATTGAATTTTTTTCTAAAATGTTGCTCTTTTTTTGCTTATAGCGCCAAAAATTTAAATCGCAGAGGTGATCAAATACCACCAAAAGAAAGCTCTATTTGTGGAAAAAAAGGACGTCAATTTTGTTAGGGAGCCATGTCGCACGACCGCGCAATTGTCAGTTAAAGCGACGCAGTGCTGAATCGCAAAAAGTGGCCCGGTCTTTAACCACCAAAATGGTCCGGGCGTAAGCGGTTAAATAAAATGTAAAAAAAAAAAACGGTCTCTGCTAGTAGTACAACTATGCTACAGAACGGAAAATGAAAACCTGCAGTGTTAATAAAATTGACAGGCTACAGCATAAATGTAATTTTTATTATTTTGCCCATTGTTCCACTTAAAACACACATTTTCTATGTTCACCGACATTTCCTTTGCGAAAGGTGGGCTAAGACCCACTGAAACGTCGGCAAGCGTTAAACGTGATATTTAAGTGAATGTCACTCCCGCAAATCCCTGTGAGTGCCTCTTCTCTGCATCGGTATAACAAGATACATACTTCCAAAACATAATGAGATCAGCTGTGAACATGACACATTAGTAGGAGTAAGTTTCACACTTCGGCATATCAAGATAAATTGTTCAGCAAAGAAAGAATCTAGTAAGAAACAAATATACATGGTACCGTTACATATATAGAGATCTGTAAAAAGATACCCAAATCTCATTGATACAAAGGCAAGCTTAGGACCCTTTTCACACTGGGGCAGGAGGTGCGGTGGCAGTATAGTGCCGCTATTTTTAGTGGCGCTATACCGTCGGAATTGCCGCTGAATTGCGGCGGTATTCGACCACTATCGGTGCGGTTTTAACCCCCGCTAGCAGGTAAAAAAGGGTTAATACCGCCGGCAAAACGCCTCTTGCCGGCGGTATAGCCGCGGTGTCCCATTGTTTTCAATGGGAAGGAGCGGTGGAGGAGCGGTAAACACACCACTCCTCTCACCGCTCCAAAGATGCTGCTGGCAGGACTTTTGGAGCGGTCCTGCTAGTGCACTGCTCCAGTGTGAAAAACGTTCATGTGTACGCGGCATGAGGAGTTTTTCAGGCGGTTTAGCGCTAAAAATAGCGCCTAAATACTGCCTGAAAAACTACTGCCCTGCAGTCCCAGTGTGCACCGCATACTAGGGGCCAGATTCTGGTAGATCGCTGCATCTTTGCGGCGGCGTAACGTATCTCATTTACGTTACGGCGCCGCAAGTTTTACGGGCAAGTGCTTGATTCACAAAGCACTTGCCTGTAAAGTTGCGGCGGCGTAACGTAAATCCTCCGGCGCAAGCCCGCCTAATTCAAATGATCCGGCTAGGGGGCGTGGATCATTTAAATTAGGCGCGTTCCCGCGCCGAACGTACTGCGCATGCGCCGTCCCTAAAATTTCCCAACGTGTATTGCGCTAAATGACGTCGCAAGGACGTCATTGGTTTCGACGTTAACGTAAATGGTGTCCAGCGCCATTCACGGACGACTTACGCAAACGACGTATATTTTCACATTTTGACGCAGGAACGACGGCCATACTTAACATTGACTGCGCCTCATATACCCAGGGGCAACTTTACGCATCGCAAATCTTACGTAAACGTCGTAACTTCACTGCGTCGGTCGGGCGTACGTTCGGGAATTTGCGTATTTTGCTAATTTGCATACTCGATCGGGAAAAAGACGTCGGCGACACCTAGCGGCGAAAAAAATAATGCATTTAAGATCCGACAGCGTAAGAGCCTTATGCCTGTCGGACCTAATGGTTATCTATGCGTAACTGATTCTATGAATCAGGCGCATAGATACGACAGGCGGACTCAGAGATACGACGGCGTATCAGGCTATACGCCGGCGTATCTCTTTTGAGAATCTGGCCCTAGATCGTTATGAAATACTTACCTAAGAACGAGGAGTCTGTAACTTACCTGATCCTCGACGTATCTTCTGGGTATTGCAGCTCCAGCGCTGTCAGTGGCTGGATCCGCGATGTTGTAACTCCTGCGCATGCACGCGGGAGACTTCTTTCCGGCAAGGCCTTTAGCCGAGAATCCCCCGTGCGCATGCACCACAAGGTTTAGGAGAGATTTTTTTACCTACAGGTAAGGCCGGGTACTCACGACCAAACATGTTCGCTCGAAATGTCCGACGGGCTGTTTCCGGCGTACAAGGCTGTTTTTTCATTTGGCCCGCTGGCTTGTACACACCAGCGGACGATATTTCCCTGCGGACCTGAACGCGTGCACGTAATCCACGTTTGACGTCACTATAAAGGGAAAGGCCAAAGTCAATGGCGACGCCCTCTGTTCCGCTTTTGCTAGTTACGGCTTTGCTCGTGTTAGTGAGGGTTTGGTTAGAGCTGATTCGCGCTTCTCGGTCTCCAGGCTTTAGCAGGTAGTATTTTCTCGTTCAGTGCGTGTGCTTGTGGGTACGTAGTTGGCATTCGGGTACAGGCGTGCAGTTCGTTCTGCTTAGCAGATTCGTACTGTGCGTTCGTATCTGTGTGTCGTGCGTTCTTTGCAGGTACCGCTGGATTTGATTGTGCTTTCTGTTGGAGTGTGTTCTTGACTGACCAGCCGGCCGGTTTGAAGCCATGATGGAGCAGCAGCGTCAATTTTCGCGAGTTGGTGCTGTTTATGGGATGGCTGCTGGATATGTTCATTATTCCAGTACTTTGGCCAGAAACAGGGGGCGGAGGCGTTTCTGGACCAAGAATTGGTTGCGCCAGCGTGACCAGTTCTCACATATGCCTCTTCTTAGGGAAATCCAGGAGAATAATCCTAATGACTATAGGAATTTTCTCCGCATGACGGACCCCGTATTCAACAGTCTGCTGGATCTTCTGTCCCCCTATATCACGAGGCAGGACACTGTGATGCGCCAAGCCATCACGGCCGAGCAGAGGCTTATTGCCACGTTGCGGTACCTGGCGACTGGGAGGAGCCTGCAGGACCTCAAGTTCTCGACAGGCATCTCTCCGCAGGCGCTTGGGGTCATCATACCGGACACGTGTGCTGCCATCATTAAAGTTATGCACGAGGAGTATATGAAGGTAAGTTTCCTCATTTTAACCTCACAATGTGTCTTTAATAATGTGGCAAACTAACTTTTGATTTTATTTCCCAGATATGCTGTGTGTTTAACTAACGTTCCCTTTTCTCCCTATGCATGTTGATATCAGCTTTTACATGTTATTTTTATTTTGGCCTACCTGCATATTTTGATCTTACCCAATATTAACCTGTCCAGCATGCTAGCTTCGGGCCAACCCCCACCATGCCACTTTATTTTTTTTTTTTTGTTTTCTAAAAACAGTTTAACCACCCCCCACCCCCCCTTCAAAGTGTTTTTGTCCCCATCAGAGGGCTGTGGAGTCTGTTATTAATTAAGTGGGCCTATATCTTTGTGCCCCGAAATTATCCCTTCATAATTTGCAAATGCTATTTTAAAAATGTAAAGTTGCACAAGGATGCTTGTAGTATTCTGTTTGCAATGTTTATGTTCCAAAGTACTAAATCTCTTTTTTTGTTTGTCCCCACAGCTACCCTCCACACCACAGGAATGGCAGTCTGTGGCTTCCCAATTTGCCGAGCGGTGGGATTTTCCTAACTGCGGTGGAGCAATAGATGGGAAACACGTCCGCATTGTGCCCCCACCCCACTCGGGGTCCTACTATTATAATTACAAGGGTTATCATAGTATTGTGTTGATGGCGGTGGTGTCGGCACAGTATGAGTTTCTATATGTGGACGTGGGGAAGAACGGCCGGATGTCAGATGGGGGAGTGTTCGCACGGACTGATTTCTATGATCGTCTCCAAACTGGTGGTCTGGCATTGCCACCAGATGAAGATAATGTGGAAGGACTTCCGTTTGTGTTCCTAGCGGACGAGGCTTTCGGCCTTGGACCTCACCTAATGCGGCCTTTTCCCCAGAGGACCCTCACCTCAGAGAGGAGTGTGTTCAATTTTCAGTTGTCCAGGGCTCGGAGGGTAGTCGAGAATGCCTTTGGGATCCTCTCCAACCGGTTCCGCCTGTTCCTGACATCGATACATCTGGCGGAATATAAATTGAACACCATTATATTTGCCTGCTGCATTTTGCACAATTTTCTACACAGACACTCCCAGACGTACCTAGCCTCCATGGGCTCTGAGGCAGGACTACCCTCAGAGAACATTCCTGGCCTGGACACTGGTCGCGCTGGCTTGGCCCCCCAATCTGCTCGTGAGGTACGCGACAAATATGTTGAGTACTTCATGGGTCGGGGGGCCATTGCTATGCCAGATCATATTTCTTTCTAATTCGGCCCCCAAAGAAAGGAATATTCTCACAACTAATAAATAATTAGACCATTGGACTTTATACAGTTGTTTGTCATTAATGCTTTTTCTCTATTTTTCTGTCTTCCAGGTTCTCTCCAAAAATAGTGCACTTCTAGTGCCAGATTTACTTACTCAGATGTATTAACTAACCACATTTGCACATTATTCACTCATCTACTAACTGGGTATTCAGTATAGAAATAAGAAGCCACTCATTTTTCTGCTTTTGATGTCACAATTTTATTTTTTTATTTTAGTCATTTTTTAATCAGAAATTTGTATTTTTAGGCAGAAAACATTTCCTGCAAATTTTTGTATCAAAATATTGGATTTTTATTATTTATTTTGTTGTCTTTATTGACAGTGATTAGCAATAATACTGATCGAAACACAATGGAAGAATAATTTCACTGAAACTATACGCCAGAATTTTTGGGCTTGTCTCCTATATATATATCTCTAGAGATATATATAGATATATATATATATATATATATATATATATATATATATATATATATATATATATTATATATATATATATATATATATATACACACTTCTAAACATAATTTTTTTAGACTTTGGTTCAAAATTAAAGTTCTTATTTAGTTTGGTTTTCAATAACCCAGACTAATTTATCTTGAAATTAGTTAACTTCTTTCTTTAGGTGAGATTTCTTGTTCGTTTTGTGATCTGAAACTATAAACATTTACAAACAAAAAAAAAACAACACCAAACAAAAATTTAAAAAAAGAACAGCAGTCAGTCATATGGATGGTGTGCTTTCACACTGGAACACGCCAAAATTTCTAAATGCACACATTCAGTGAAAACTCGCCAAATGTCATTGGTTAAACAGACAAATGGCCACATGTGCTATCTGACATCATGGGTGATCAATGTCTGTGTTTTGTGGGAGCAAACCCTTCCTCTCAACTACTTGAGGATCGAGGAGGGGTTTGTACCCACAAAGCACAGACAATAGATAGTCTGTGATGGCAGATAGCACATATTGGCACACTGTGTGTGCATTTAGAAATTTTGGCGTATTATAAAGTACAAAAATTAAAAAGGGTTTTGTGGGCGGGGGATGGGCGGGGGATGGGCTTCTGTGGTTCAGTCTTTGACACGGCCCATCGTGTCAATGATATTTTTGTAATTTTGTTCGATGACTAGCATCCTTTGTCGCATGTTCTCCATTTCCGTGCTACACTCTGAAATGACATTTCGCACATTCTGCTCCATGACTAGCATCCTTTCCCGCATAATGTCCATTTCCGTGCTGCACTCCATTACTTGCTGTACAATTATAGAAGCACTTGCACGTGAAAAATGTGATACACCATCTTCATCCCCTAAAAAGAAACAAATTGGCATTCAAAATATGTAAATAGTTTACAGCCTATCTGCATATGTTTGGCCCTATTAATATAGGGGTGACACTGACCTGATGGCCTGATAATTTCCACATCCCCAATTTCTTCATCTTCTATCACTCCTCCTTCTTCCACCACCTCCCCATCATCTTCTATCACTCCTCCTTCTTCCACCACCTCCCCATCATCTTCGACTCCTCCTTCATCCATCAATCCACCTTCTTTCAATTCGCCAAATTGTTCTTCCGCCACTTGCCCTTCATCTGCTATAAATTCTAAGTCCAAAATTACTTCTTCCTCCTCTCTTCCTTCCTCCTTTCTTCCTTCCTCTTCTCCTTCCACATCCTCTTCTCCTTCCACATCCTCTTCTCCTTCCACATCCTCTTCTCCTTCCACATCCTCCTCTCTTCCTTCCCCAGCCTCCTCCTGCTCAACATGTGGAGGTGTTTGATTTTGCGGGTGTCTGGCCCTCTCTGCCTCCTCCAATTGCTGGCGTCTTCTTTCCCCTATAAGAAATAATCAAAAACAAAAGGTATACTCATCAGCACACAGATATTGTATATCATAAATCGCACACATTGCATAGACGATACATTTATGATGATTTTTGGTTGTTTATTCTTTCAGCAATCCTCCATTTTTGGCGTAGTTCTAGGCCAAGCTCTGATCCTGCCCCTTTTTTGCAAAGAAGTGACACACATGGATGTCCCCCCAAAACATTAATTCTCGTCGACCCTCCAAATAAATATACTTTGATTTTTGAGACACAGGTGCTTTGCATTTCAAGATGTTAAAACATCATCTTTATTAGCATTTTGGAGAATGAATCTTGTTTGCCTGTCACATGCACTCAATTTAATTTCTGTGATTTTGCTATGCAAAAATGTTTGAAAACCAAGTTTGGGGCCAGTCAGCCATGTCCAGGTGTGTTGTTCATGGAGTAACGTCACATTTTTGCTAAACAATGTCATATTACGCGTGTTTACTATTTCACGAAATTTGGTAAGGGTTGTTATTTGACATAAACACAATACAGTATCTACACGTGTTCAAAAGTACAAGCAGGCCAAGGAGGCAGATGTGAAAAAATACATGTCAACACATTATTGCAGACATTCCCCCCCCCCTTAAATAATATGGACTTACTTTTACGAAGAATTTTGAGTATCTTCTTCATGTGATGTGGCTCCCTCAATTTTAAATCGGACCAACGCTTCCGGAGTTGCTCCTTTGACCTGGTGACACCAAACATTCTCCTCATTCTCCTTGCCACCTTGTCCATTATGTGTGACTTTCTACGGTTCGGTGTTTTGTAGGGCCCACATTCACCATCATAATCCTTCCTCCTCATGATGTAAACCAACTCCACCATTTCTTCGAACGCCATATTAGTGGCTTTATATCTTTTAGGCCTGGATCGGGACGGTCCTGCCTCTGTCCCTTCACTTGCGCCATGAGAGCTCCGTGCCCGCTCGTGTGACATCGCCATCTTTCCTTCCCACAGAGATTAGGGGCGTGGAAACGAGGAAATGTCCCGTCAGGGGCGGAGATGAGGGCGGGGATTCTTGCATATGCGGAGTGTCGCGAATGCCAACAACGTATTGACGTAGGTTACGCGGAGAATATTCGCGCGATTACAGAACCTACACAGTTAACGCCATATTTACTTTTTAAATTGATTAGGGGCATGGCAAAGGTGACGAGGGCGGCGTTTCATACATACGCGGAGTGGATAAAAGGCGCTTGACGTGATTACGTAGGTTACGTGTTAATTCAGCGAGCGTAACAAACGAGGATTTTGAGAGAGGCAGGTAAGAAATTTAAACATGGGATCAGCAGCGGGCTCTAAAATGTAGAGCCATGGGATGGGGGTTTGGTCTGTTGGTTGCACAGTTTTATTAAGCTATTATGTCTCTTGGATACCAGAATGTGATTTTCGTACCCAAATGCTTTTGTAGACATCACAAAATAGAGAGGTCAAAAATGCTGTGACTCATTAGTAATTATGTAGGGTGTATTCAGATCAGGCCAAGTATTGTTCTGTGTTGGTTGGACAGAGGTCATTAGGAAGTTTCTTTCATGTAATCAATGCTGAGGGGCAGGATATCTACACATGCAATAGTGCCTTGATGAATGCTGTCATTTGTAATAATTGTGTATGGTTGTACATTTCTATTATTTCCTGCAATGTAACCAAAGGGGCGGCATGTATAAAAAAAATTTGAGCTAAAACCAACCAATGGGGCAGCATTTTCTAAACAAGAGACACTGTGTTTGTATTTCTATATAGGTACTACTTTTTCAACAACATATTCTATCAATGTAAATGCTGAGGCTTTTTTTAATTGTGTTTTTGGTTTCTTTTGATTTTTTCAATCTAGAATAAAAAAGAGTAAATCATCATTTCCCAATGGATCTCCTGCAGACCCAAGAGATTATCCAGCACTTGCTGGATAAATTTAGTGAAATGCCCATCCTGTGGGATTCAAAGCAGCCCACCTACCACAACAAGGACGTACGAGCGGCAGCACTTGAACAGCTAGCAGCATACATGAGGACATGGGTGCCAGAATGCAGTGCCAACATGGTGAAGGATAAACTTGCCAACCTCAGGGGCACATATAGGAGAGCGTACAAAGCTCACCAAAAGCAGCTAAGATCTGGAGCAGCAGCAAGACGACCAAAGGAACCCAAGCTGTGGTATTACAACCAGATGTCATTTTTGCGGGATCAACTGGAAGGCAGGCCATCAATGTCAAGTCTGAATCCCAACCTTTCCTCCACGCTACCTCCCAGCGGGACTTCCCCAGATCACCACAGCCCTGCAGAGTCAGATGAAGAGGGCCTGGCTGACAGAGAGGCAGATCTGCGCCTCTACGATGATGAGGTATAGTAGTTTCATAACTATTTATGTAATAATATTAATTATTGTTTGATTCTTGACTTGATATTGGTTAATAAAATACAAGCTGGAAGTAAAAATCTAAAATCGTGGGCAAACAAATAGGTGTCAGGGATGACAACTGCAGGGGTCAGAGGGTGAGTCTGTTTTCAAGTTTTAATTCAAGGCAAAAAATAAGATTCAAACATGAAAATGTGAGTGAGTATATTCCTAAATATATTACAACATGTCCCTTTTTTTTACACAGGAAGACGAGACCAGCCAGGAGGTGGCAGATCCTCTCCTCACTGTCAGCCAGGACGAAGGGGTCAGTGGCAGCCAGGAGGAGGCCGGGCCCAGTGGCGTTCAGCAGCTCCCCAGGACAAGCACCACCAGCCAGGCTCCTCCCCTTTATATTAGGCCACCAGGCCGTAAGAAGAAATTGGGGGCAGTGGAGGAAGCCAGCCTCAAAATGATTCAGGAGGCGAGTGCCATCATGAGGGCCCCCCTCAACCCCACTGAGGCCTACAGTGCCTCCGTGGCACATGATCTCAATAAAGGCACGGAGGAGCAGAAGCAACTGGCAAAGGGCGTGATCAACCAGGCCCTTTGGTGGATGCAGAGGGAGCTGCTGACCCCAGACACTGGGCTATGTGACCCGGCCCGGCTTGCTGAACATCATACTCATGCTGCCACATCATCCCCACCTGCAAGGGCCCAGGGAAGACCCGCTGGAAGGCAGCCTGGAAGGAAGGTTGCAAGGAAGAGGAGACGTTGATGCCCTGCCTTCCATTTGATCCCCCACAAATGGCATCTTGTTTGGACTACCACAGCTTGGGTTCCTTTGGTTATGTGCTGCTGCTTCAGATTTTATTTTGTGTGCTTCCTGAGGTTGGCTAGTTTATCCTTCACCATGTTTGAAATGCAAGTTTGCATGTATTTTGCTAGCTGTTCAAGTGCTGCCATTCTGTTTTTGTTCCTTTTTATAATTTGCTCAAATAAAAGCCTTTTTGTTGATTTGAAAAACGTGCCTATTGTTTGTAATACTGTGGGTATTATTTTAGGCATCAAACATTACAAACAAATAAAATGTTTAATCTAAAATATTCACTAACTCATGGGGGGGGGGGCATTTGGTGTGCCAACATGGTAGACAATTTAAACAACCTTCTAAATAATCCAGTTAAATATACAAACAAAAGCAAAATCAAAAATATTTCCGATTAAAATATTCTAAATGGTGACATAACTATAAACACCTAAATAAAGTGGGAAAGATAACCATTAAACATTTAAAGCAAAAAATTTGACATGTGGAGGACCACTAAAAATATGATACGTCGGGCCAATAAAAGTTTGCACAAATCTTACTACATCACAGCTAACAAATGTCACTTTTCAGTATGGAACAACTCAGTTGAAATAACATGAGCTAAATAACTGATTATTTATAGCAAGAGAAGAATGAATAAAACGACGGCATCAAGCGTTGTTTATTGTGTGGTTTGCTTCAGTGTTCTATTGCTAGAATTAATCTTTCTATTGACGAATGTGCCATATCCCAAACAAACGTGAGTTTTACCTGAACGAGCGGTCCCGTGGCCTCATTTAGTCTGAGCATGCGCGGGGTTTTTGTACGTTGGTTTTGTGTACTCACCACCAAACATGTCCGTTCGGACAGGATTTGAGCGGACGGTTTTAAAACAAGTTTGGAAATAAATGTCTGCTGAAAAACGGCCCGGCGGGCAAATGTACGGTGAAATTCTGTACGCTCGTAACTACACACGACCAAACATGTCTGCTGAAAATGGTCCGCGGGCCAGTTTCAGCAAACATGTTTGGTCGTGAGTATGGGGCCTAAGCCTTATTATAGGCCTTATTATAGGCTCACCTGTAGGTAAAAGTTAAAACACACACTATACAACCACTTTAAGTGGTTAAATAATTGATTTCAGTAATTGATATGATTCTGCATTTTGCTAGCGTTATCATTGCAATGGAGATTAATCAAAATGTATAAAAATGTACATAATATTGCTTATTTATCAAGTATAGAATGTGACTTCTTGCTCCCACCTTCATTTTATTCTTCTCTATCAATTATTATGGGCTGGGACTCAATGGGACTAAAAGCAGCCTTGAAACACATAATGCAGCAAGGCAACATCTCTGATCATTGTCCGCTCACACAGTCAGGTCATAGTCAGCAAAGACTCCATTATTGACTGGCTGTAATAGTATTTGTTCATTGTCACCTCTGCGGTATGACAAGCAAAGGATTTGCGTTGGCTGGAGGACAGGCTGAAAAGTTCAGGGTAGAAAAAACAAGTCCCTAAAGGATCCTAACCACTTCCATACCAGGCACTTATACACCTTCCTGCCCAAGCCAATTTTCAGCTTTCAGCGCCGTTGCAATTTGAATGACAATTGCGCGGTCGTGCTTCACTGTACCCAAACAAATGTTTTATCATTTTGTTCCCACAAATAGAGCTTTCTTTTGGTGGTATTTGATCACCTCTGCCATTTTTATCTTTTGCGCAAATTTAGAAAAAAATATGTTTTTATAAATAAGTACCTTTTATTCTTCAATGACAGGCACTGATATGACTGCACTGATATGGCTGCACTGGCGGGCACTGACGGGCACTGATAAGGCGGCACTGATGGGCACCAATAAGGCGGCACTGATGATGGACACTGATGATGGGCACTGATAGGCGGCACTGATGGACACTGATAGGTGGCACTGGCATGCGGCACTGATGGGCACTCATAAGGCTGCATTCACACCTGAGCGTTTTGTCGCCTGAAGCGCGACGCTCAAAAACGCTAGAGGGGAAAAAATACATTATTCCCTATGGAGATGGTTCACATCTCCACTCCAAAACGCCTGACGCCGAACGCCTGAAGCTCAAACAAGTTCCGGATCCTTTTTTGTCGTGCGAATGGGGCGGTTTGGGCGTTTTTCAGCGTTTCTATTTCCCATAGAAAGTAATGGAAACGCTCGATTCAAGCGACTAGCGCGACAACGAGCGTTTGCTACGGGCGTTTTGTCACTTTAATCAATAGCACATTTCACCCAGGCAGAAGAAAAAAATCTACCAACATAGCAACAAGTGATGAAAAGATGATCATTTTTCCTATTGGCTAAAATAAAAAACATCGAAGTACAAAAACGTCGGATGACGCTGTATGCAAACGCGCAAATAAGCATGAATACGCGCGAAAAAACGACAGAACGACCTACGCTCAGGTGTGAATGCAGCCTTAGTGGCACTGATGGGCATTCATAGGCGGCACTAATGGGTATTAATAGGCGGCACTGATGGGTACTCATAGCTGGCAATGATGGGTACTTATGGGTGGCACTAATAGGTGGCATGGATGGACACTGATAGGTGGGCACTGATGGGCACAGATGGGCACGGATGAGCACTGATGGGTTGCACTGATGACACTGGTGGGTGGCATTGCTGGGCATCACAAATTTGTTTGTTTCATGCTGATGTCAGTCAGTGCCCATTTGTGGGCACTGATTGGCATATGTTATGCATACATTTGTACATGTGGATGGCCATGGGGACTTACCTGGCCATCCACATGTTGGGTGCTTCCCTGGTGGTCCTGGGCGGCATCCTGGTGGTCCAGTGTGGGCATCCGAGGGGGGGCTGCGCTGATAAAAAATCAGCGCAAACCCCCCTGTCAGGAGAGCCGCCGATTGGCTCTCCTCTACTCGCGTCTGTCAGATGTGAGTGAGGAAGAGACGATCAACGGCTCTTCCTGTTTACATCGTGATCAGCCGTGATTAGACACGGCTGATCACGTGGTAAAGAGCCTCCGCCGGAGGCTCTTTAATGAGATCGGTGTTGCGGTTTGTCAGACTGACACCCCACACCACCGAATAATGGCGATGCGCGCCCCCACGGGCGCGCAGCGGCTGTTATCCTGCAGGACGTCAATAGGCGTCCAGTCAGGATAACACAACCACTTCCCGGACGTCAATATGCTATTGACCGGGCGGGAAGTGGTTAAAAAAAGGAGCCCTCTTTGTGTCTCTTGGGTTGAATTTCCAGACTCTCAGTCTGAACATTATTACTACATTGTACAGATTCAAAATAAAAAGTTGCAATAGTACTTTACTAAAAATATTGTTTTGATGTATATTCAACTTGCGCCATTTTAAAACCGATTGTGCATTAAAACCTGTGTATAGATGACACACAGCAGATAAAAATACCCAAAGCTTGGTTTTAGCCTGTGCGGGTTTTATAAATAGTCACATTGTGTTTAGTATTTCCTTTTTTGTGGGTGTTTGATTCGAACATCACCAGAGGTAAAAGCTTCAGTTCACAATAATAAAAAGGCTTTGATATTAGATATCATCATACATAATTCCATAATCCAGCAGAGAAATGCTGCTTCCGATAAGTCTTCTGTTCAAACACTGACTTTGCATACAGGAATGCCTAACGCCATATTTTACTGATTAGCTGCCGCATTTCATAGGACTTGGAGAAATACTTCATAATTAAAGTAGACCTATCCCTCAAAATTGAAAATCCGCCTTTAATAAAAAAAAAAAATACATGGCATATAATTTATTATTTCTAATTCTTCACTTAAAAATTTGTAAAAATACCAGCTGTAAAATTGGACACTAAATTGTACATAACTATTTTTTTAGCTTGTTAGGGGTACAGAAAATATGTTCTATACAACTAATTGTTTAAAGGGGTTGCAAAGGTAATTTTTTTTCCCTAAATAGCTTCCTTTACCTTAGTGCAGTCCTCCTTCACTTACCTCATCCTTCCATTTTGCTTTTAAATGTCCTTATTTCTTCTGAGAAATCCTCACTTCCTGTTCTTCTGTCTAACTACACATCGTAATGCGAGGCTTTCTCCCTGGTGTGGAGTATCGTGCTCGCCCCCTCCCTTGGGCTACAGGAGAGTCAGGACGCCCACTAACACACAGCTCCTTTCTTTATCTGCAACGTAGAGAGCGTCCTGACTCTCCTGTAGTCCAAGGGAGGGGGCGAGCACGACACTCCACACCAGGGAGAAAGCCTTGTATTACTGTGTGGAGTTACAGACAGAAGAACAGGAAGTGAGGATTTCTCAGAAGAAATAAGGACATTTAAAAGCAAAATGGAAGGATGAGGTAAGTGAAGGAGGACTGCACTAAGGTAAAGGAAGCTATTTAGGGAAAAAACATTTTACCTTTACAACCTCTTTAACTAGATGCCGACCAGCCGCAGCAGTTCTACAGCGGCAGGTTGGCTCTCCTGCGCGAGAGCCCGTAGCTTTACGTCGACTCTCGTCGCGCCCCCGGAGGCGCGCGCGCGCCCCTCCGCTCGCTCCTGACTCCCACCCGCACCCGGCAGTCGCGATCACCGCCGGGCACCCGCGATTGCTCGTTACAGAGCGGGGACCGGGAGCTGTGTGTGTAAACACACAGCTCCCGGTCCTGTCAGGGGAGAAATACAATGTATGAACAGTGATCAGTCATTTCCCCTAGTGAGGCCACCCCCCCTACAGTTAGAACACACCCAGGGAACATACTTAACCCCTTCCCCGCCCCCCTAGTGTTAACCCCTTCACTGCCAGTGGCATTTTTATAGAAATCAATACATTTTTATAGCACTGATCGCTATAAAAATGCCAATGGTTCCAAAAATGTGTCAAAAGTGTCTGAAGTGTCCGCCATAATGTCGCAGTACTGAAAAAAAATCGCTAATCGCCGCCATTACTAGTAAAAAAAAATATTAATAAAAATGCCATAAAACTACCCCCTATTTTGTAAACGCTATTATTTTGCGCAAACCAATCAATAAATGCTTATTGCGATTTTTTTTTACGAAAAATATGTAGAAGAATACGTATCGGCCTTAAATAAGGAAAACAAATTGTTTTATATATTTTTGGGGGATATTTATTATGGTAAAAAGTAAAAAATATTATTTTTTTTCAAAATTGTTGCTCTATTTTTGTTTATAGCGCAAAAATAAAAACCGCAGAGGTGATCAAATACCACCAAAAGAAAGCTCTATTTGTGGGAAAAAAAGGACGCCAATTTTGTTTGGGAGCCACATGGCACGACCGAGCAATTGTCAGTTAGAGCGACGCAGTGCCGTATCGCAAAAAATGGCCCGGTCATTGGGCAGCCAAATCCTCCGGGGCTGAAGTGGTTAATGTGATTTACGTTATAATTACAGCAGCTTTAGAGATTTTGGGTATAGTAATACTTTGGTAAAAAGTTACATCACTGCATAGCTTCTTCTGTGCACAGAGTTCTTCTTTAAGCAGAGAGGTGGATTATTGCATCACAGCTCAGCCTGGATACAAAATAGTAACCTGGACAGGTAGGTTGTGTTCCAACTTACATTTCAAGTAGAGTATCAAAGGATGAGGGGCTCCCTGCAAATAATGTCTGCCACCGACATATCCACTTGAAACAAACAGTATATTGGAAGGAATTGCTTACCTTGTTCTTGAGATACAGATGCTAATCTTGTCAAAACACTTGTTTCTATATATAAATGAGAGCTAGCTATTAGAACAGGACATTATTACCATTTGTTGCTACTATTTTTAAGTCAACTGTGTTAAATAATTCAGCAGCAACTGAGTGAGGTCTCGATAGGGAATGTATTTGGATGTACAGATATTTACAAGTACAAAAATTTTCTGTGTGTTAATAAAAAAAGATGTGATTTTTTTTAAAACGTGTCTGCTTGCTGGATTCTGAGTTTTCGTCTCATTCCTTTTTTTGTTTATTTCAGAAATGCAACAATTCTGAAATTAGAAAATTGGAAAATTCTGAAATTGGAAAATTAGAAAATTGGAAATTTTGAAAATAAAAAATTCAAAAATTCAAAAATTCGGAAATTTTAAAATTTTGAATTTTAAGATTCGATAATTAAAAAATTCGGAAATTCAAAACATTTAAAGTTTGGAAATTCGAAAATTTGGAAATCTGAAAATTCGAAAATACGAAATAAAGAAATGAAAACCCAATAAAACTAAAAAACGAAAATCCAAAAAAATAACTAACTAACTAATAATAACTAACTATTAAATTATAGTTATTGGAATGTTCTTTCAAATTTGTCTGTTAGTGAACGTAACAAATACAAATGTATCAGTTATGAATTATCCGAAATAACGAATGTCGCCTCAAAACAAATAGAAAGGAACAAAATAATAATAAACTAATAATAATACGTTATTATTCTTATTATTAATTTGTTATGATCCATTCATTTAGTTACAGCATTTGTTACTATGGGTAATTCGTAACATCTGATAAATTCGTATTCGTTACGTTCACTAAGGCCGCGTACACACGATCGGTCAAACCGATGAGAATGGTCTGATGAACCGTTTTCATCAGACCAAACCGATCATGTGTGGGGCCCCATCGGTTATTTATCCATAGGTTAAAAAAAAGCAATCTTGTTTAACATTTAACCGAAAAATCCACGCATGCTCAGACAAAATTAGGGGACGGGAGCGCTCGTTCAGGTAAAACTAGCGTTCGTAATGGAGATAGCACATTCCTCACGCTGTAACAGACAGAAAAGCGCAAATCGTCTTTTACTAACACGGAATCAGCTAAAGCAGCCCCAAGGGTGGCGTCTTCCGCATGGAACTTCCCCTTTATAGTGCCGTCGTGACCGCATTCTGACACGATCGTTTTTTTAACCGACGGTGTGTAGGCACGACTGACAGTCAGCTTCATCGGTTAACCGATGAAAACGGTCCATCAGACCGTTTTCATCAGATGGACCGATCGTGTGTTTAACAGACAAATTTGAAAGAAAATTCCAACACCTACAATTTAATAGTTAGTAATAGTTAAGTTATTATTAGTTAGTTTTTATTTCAGATTTTCAATTTTGGGTTTTTGAATTTTTGGATTTTCATTCTTATTTTCAAGTTTTTCGTTCTTTTGAATTTTTGGATTTTCATTCTTATTTTTGGATTTCTGAATTTCTGAATTTTAGAATTTCCAAATATTTAGAAAATCTTGAAAATTGGATATTTCAGAGTGAACTAATTTGTCTAATTTGCAAATAGATACAAAAACACAAAACACTGTCCCCTAGTAGAGATGGGAAAAAAATGTATATATTAATAGTCGTGTATACCTTAAAAATCTGTGTTGGATGTGTTCCAGCTAAGGGGAGAATATCATTGACACTGCATCTTGTTGGCATGGAGGAGAGGCAAAGCATGCCTCAAAACCAATATCTGTCTGAAAAATAGATATATATAGACAGGGAATACGGCAAGGACATGCTAAAAAGTCAAACCACAAAACCCAGTGTAAGCATCACAAGGTAATGGGTATGTGAGGCATACCTCTCAGTAAAAAGGATATAATACTAACCTGTATTAAAGAGCAACATACTCAGACATTACAGATAGGGCTCAGGAGATTTTGCCCAAAATGTCTACAAACCACAAATATTTAAGTGGTAAAGGCACAGTGGGATATACAAAATAACAATAACCATACAGGTGACTAGGTATACCTACAGTACATCACATAACCACATCATTGCTTCAAGAAATAAAAAAAAACATCCTTATACGGTTTAGAGGGTCAACAACGTATCCAACCAAGTGTCCAACAGGTAGATACAAGTATCCCACACGTCCTCAGATAGTGTCTGGCTAGCAGTGCCGATCCTGACCTCCCTGGGGCCCTAAGCAGAATGACATGTCACATTAAAGTTGCGAAGCAGGGGGGCTGCCAAAAATTATATGTCACATTAAAATTGAGAAGCGGGGGGGTGTGTTCTGCTGTCGGAAATTACATCTTATATTAAAGTGAGAAGCAGGGGGTGCTTACTTCTTACCTCTTCTCCCATGCAGCCAGCGAGTTGAGAAGCGGGGTGAGGGGCCGAAAATGACTTCTCACCAGGCGGGGCCTCTAGTAATTTGGGGGGCCCTCTGCCGCTTTGCGGGGCCCTAAGCGGTTTGCATAGTGAGCCTATAGGGCGGATCGGCCCTGCTGGCTAGTGTTAGATCACCTTACAGAATAAATAAAAAAGTAAACTATCACCCTCCCTACCCACCCTGGTCTCTCCTGTACTTATCTCTAGGGATGCAGTCCAGTATTATACTATTTTAGAAGTCCAATAAACTGACGCGTTTCGAGATCTTGCCTCTTCTTAGCACATAACTCTCGGGGATGTGATCCAGGGGCATGGAGATATGAAATCCCTGCCCTTCTCCCTCTTCTTTGTGCAGTGCTTCCCAAATTGATTCAGATTGGTTAGCGTCTGCACAGTGAACTGCTTTGGCTTGTCCCAAAAGCACTGCACAGAGAAGAGGGAAACGAGCAGGGATTGCAAATCTCTGGACCCCTGGATCACATTCCCAGAGGTATGTGCTGCGGAAGAGGCAAGACCTTGAAACGCGTCAGCTTATTGGACTTCTGAAAGAGTATAATACTTCTGAAAGAGTATAATACTTACCACTTTTCACATATTAAAGATAATTGTTGAGGGTAATGCACTAGGCCGGTGGACCCTCTGTATTGTTTTATGGTTTTAATGTTCTCAGACTTACCCAGTCTTATAAGGGCAGCAAGGCGAGACATGTCCAGGAAAGCCAGGATGGGAATATAGACAACTGTCATTTCTGGGCCCACTCTCAAGTGCAGGAGATTTTGTGTTTGCTATCTACTTAGTGTAGTGCAGTGCTATCTTACTTAGTATGTACAGCAGGGACCAGGAGGAAGGGGGTGGTTGGCTGTTTGTGTATCTAAATTGTCACGCCGATCTGCGTTTGCTTGAGCAATGTGCCACAACCATGTGCAGGGGGGTTTGCAATTCCTTCCTATTCATTTAAATGTGATGTGTTAAGCCTAGTACACATTATCACTATCATTATCAGAACTGACAAATGAGGTTGGAGCCACTGTACTAGCAATCCAAAGTCAGTACAGCGATCTCCCCCGTTGTGTTCTGACAGGGGGATGGCCCTTCCACCAGAACACTCTGGTCAGCCAATGGCTGAGAGCACTGATCAGGAGTCGGTTGGCTGCAGGTTTTCCAGTATGCATGGCTGCCATACAAACGTATCGAATTTCGAACTGTTTTTATTGAAGCGGCCAATGTCGCCCAACATTCGGCCCGTGTGTACTAGGCTTTAGACTGGCAGTTGGATGGGTACAGCTTAACTATTTTTAACACCCCCTGTCAGTGGTAGCTGATTGTATATTTTTTTGGGGGGGGGGCGGCAAACAATCCACCCCCTGGCCAGTCACCAGCCCGGCACTTACCCCATCTAAGATGCAGGCTGCGCTTCCTATGGGAAGCAGGCAGCGGTTTCACCCCGCGTCTCTTTCTCCTGGTGCTCCATGGTGGCTTCCCATGCATCTCCTCCTCGGCAGCCAACAGGATCGCTTCTCTTCTCGGATAATCAGGTGATGGGTCTCAGGACCCACTTGCTGATTGGCCAAGGAGGAAATGCAGGAAGACAATAGCGAATATTAATTGGCTATTGTCACACAACTGGATGGGCTTGGGGTGCAATGCTCTGCACCCCAAACCCACCCTTTTTTGAAGCCTATTAGAGCCTGAAGCCTCATACACATGGCCGAGGAACTCGACGGACGAAACACATAATTTTCCTCGTCAAGTTCGTTGTTAGGCTGTCGAGGAACTCGACAAGGCAAGTTTCTCTATTCCCGTCGAGGAAAAAGAAGACATGCTCTCTTTTTGGCTCGACGGGATCCTCGACAGTTTCCTCGTTGAAAAATGTACACACGACCGGTTTCCTCGGCCAAAGTTTCTTGCTGGTTTTTGCCGAGAAACTCGGTCGTGTGTACGAGGCCTGAGGCTCTATACACGTACTTCAAAAAAAAAAAAAAGCATTGTAATCAATGCGTCTGGTGTCCTGCATGTAGACTAGGGGCCCCAACACATGAATTAGGGGTATGGCGCCCCTGCGCCCCATATAGATGGGCCGCCACTGCCCCCTACACACAAAACTGCAAAGGAAAACTGTAGTTATCCTTTAAATGTTCAGTCCGCCCTGGTTATGGATAGAGACTGGTTGTTAAAATCCTCTATCATTGAAGGACTCCAGTGGTGTTATCTCCCAGCTGGAGATCCCAGCTCAGTCTCTGCCCCTCCCCCCCCCCCAAGCCTCAAACTCTCACTTCTCTTGTTGCAGCAAGAGGATTCTATTGCCCTACTCCAATGGAAAAACAGTGAGAGCGAAACACCCTTGTAATGGTAACGGATAAAGATGGGCTGACTTTCATCTTATCAAAGCACTTGTTATTTCTCCTTTTTTTCTGACCCTCACACTATCCAGCTATTGTGCGGATTGCTTCCATTGCTGGTAAAAAAAGACAATATAACACTCCAAATAACGCCGTATTCCTCTGATCACACCACTTATTTTTGGGCCTGTGAAGGTTTGTGCGATTGCACTTACCATATTTTTTCATTTGCTGATTCGCCATTCCTTTCTTTAGAGGTTCTTTTAAAACATTTGTTTTAATTATCATCTACCAAACATCTGTCTTTAAAAAAATGCTGAATCTTGTGAACCGTTTTCTGCTCCTGCAGAATAAAATGATGATTTCCGAGGTTTACCTGCAAGAGGAAAAACATCATCGTTCCTGCAGAGTCCTCTCTTCTCTTTGTGGAGTATCTCTTCTTAACCACTTCAATACCAGGCACTTACCCCCGCTTTCAGCGTTGTCACTGTATAAATGACAATTGGGCGTTCATGCTACACTGTACCCAAACAGAATTTTTATCATTCTGTTCCCACAAATAGAGCTTTATTTTGGTGGTATTTGATCACCTCTGCTGTTTTTATTTTTTGCTAAGCAAATAAAAAAAGACTGACATTTTTTTAAAGTTTTTCTTTTGTTTCTAAAGTAAAATTTTGTAAATACGTACATTTTCTTCTTCATTAATGGGCACTGATATGGCGGCACTGATGGGCACTGATCAGGCAGCACCAATGAGGTGGCACTGATGGGTACTAACGATGAGCACTGATATGCGGCACTGATGGGCAGTACTGATATGCAGCACTGATGGGCATTGATAGGTGGCACTGATGGGCACTTATGGGTGGCACTGGTAGGCACTGCTGGGCACTGATACATGGCACTGATAGATGGCACTGATAGGCATCCCTGGTGGCACTGGCACTGGCAGGTATTGTTGATGGGCACTGATTGGCAGCTGCCTGGGCATTGATTGGCATATCCTTGGTGGTCTAGGGTGGCAAGCCTGGTGGTCCAGTGTGGGTGACCATCCCTGGTGGTTCTGGCAGCATTCTGGTGGTCCTGGGCGGGCATCCGAGAGGGGACTGCACTAATAAACGATCAGCACAGACCCCCCTGTCAGGAGAGCAGCCGATCGGCTCTCCTCTACTCGCATCCTGACAGACGCAAGTGAGGAAAAGCCAATCAACGGCTCTTCCTGTGTACATCATGATCAGCCATGATTGGACACAGCTGATCATGTGGTAAAGAGCCTCCGTCTGAGGCTCTTTACCGAGATCGGTGTAGCGGTGTGTCAGACTGACACACCGCACCACTGATCGCCGCGATGTGCGCCCACACGGGCTGTTATCCTTCTGGACATCATACGATGCCAAGTCAGGATAACTGAACCACTGCCTGACCATCATTCTGCTATAGGCCGGGGGGTAAGTGGTTACACATCATTAAATGTGGTGGCTGCATTAGTTTTTCCTTTATGTTGTTTACTTTTACTTGGTGATCCAAGTGGTGATCCAGCCAGTAAAAACTCTTCCTTAGGATATCTCCACTCTGTAATGAGAAAGCAGCCAGCACAATTAGTTTGATTTACAAATAATAAAGCATATAAAGTCCACATTAGACATGTGCACTGCCGAAAAATGTGTTTGTTCGTTAGTGAACGTAACGAATACTAATTTATCCTAAGTTACGAATTATCTGAACTAACGAATGCCGCATCTAAACAAATGGAACGGAACGAATGAATATTAAATAATAATAATAATAAAAAGTTGTTTAATTATCATTATTGGTATTTGTTATTATTAATTTGTTATGTTCCATTCGTTTAGATGTGACATTCGTTATTTTGTATAATTTGTAACTTCGGATGAATTTGTATTCGTTACGTTCACCAACAGCCAAATATGAAAGGAAATTCCAATACCTATAATTTAATAGTTTGAAATAATAACTAACTAGACATGTGCATTCGTTTTCGTCCAAATGCATTTTCGGACGAATTTCAGGGATTTTCGCGTTCATTTTAACAAATGATAACGAACGTACAGAATCCGAAATCTGAAAGATCCGACATAAAAAATGCTTTATTTTCATTTCGTTGCGACAACAGTTCGATACAGATAGAAGATTTGCCCAAAGGCAAGGCACATGTGACATTTCATGCTGGATCACTGCACCAATCTGGAGAACTTACAAAAAGGACACCAAGATTTACGTAAAATATGTGTATTTAGACAACATTTTTTAAGCCAAGATTTCAACTTTAAATCTGTACTAACTTTTGAAATATCCATTATTCCCTACTTGAAATGTACAGATTTTGTTGGATGTCATTAAGTTCACATCCGCTTGGATATTTATTTGTAATGCACCCTCTTCCTCTTCCATTGTGTATTTGTTGTGGTGCGGCAAATATGTTTACCTCTTTCCACAAAATATGCCACTTTTATCTCCAAAAAAATCAGTTCATCATTTTTCCGGTACACCAGTCAGCTGCTTTTTAAATGTGCCGGGAAACGCTTGTGATACAGTAAAATGTCATATAAATTTTAGTTTTCAAAATCTTTAGAAATAGACACTTATATCTCAGAAGTTGTTAATCAGCCAGGCTGATTGGCTGCAGTGATAAAAAAAAAGAAAAATTATATAGCAAGCCTATAAAAATCCAGTATATAACTTAATGTAAAATAACCAAACCAACTCAACTAAAACCATATATATATATATATATATATATATATATATATATATATATATATATATATATATATATATATATATATATATATATATATATATATATATATATATATACAGGGAGTGCAGAATTATTAGGCAAGTTGTATTTTTGAGGATTAATTTTATTATTGAACAACAACCATGTTCTCAATGAACCCCAAAAAACTCATTAATATCAAAGCTGAATATTTTTGGAAGTAGTTTTTAGTTTGTTTTTAGTTTTAGCTATTTTAGGGAGATATCTGTGTGTGCAGGTGACTATTACTGTGCATAATTATTAGGCAACTAAACAAAAAAAATATATATACCCATTTCAGTTATTTATTTTTACCAGTGAAACCAATATAACATCTCAACATTCACAAATATACATTTCTGACATTCAAAAACAAAACAAAAACAAATCAGTGACCAATATAGCCACCTTTCTTTGCATGGACACTCAAAAGCCTGCCATCCATGGATTCTGTCAGTGTTTTGATCTGTTCACCATCAACATTGCGTGCAGCAGCAACCACAGACTCCCAGACACTGTTCAGAGAGGTGTACTGTTTTCCCTCCTTGTAAATCTCACATTTGATGATGGACCACAGGTTCTCAATGGGGTTCAGATCAGGTGAACAAGGAGGCCATGTCATTAGTTTTTCTTCTCTTATACCCTTTCTTGCCAGCCACGCTGTGGAGTACTTGGACGCGTGTGATGGAGCATTGTCCTGCATGAAAATCATGTTTTTCTTGAGGGATGCAGACTTCTTCCTGTACCACTGCTTGAAGAAGATGTCTTCCAGAAACTGGCAGTAGGACTGGGAGTTGAGCTTGACTCCATCCTCAACCCGAAAAGGCCCCACAAGCTCATCTTTGATGATACCAGCCCAAACCAGTACTCCACCTCCACCTTGCTGGCGTCTGAGTCGGACTGGAGCTCTCTGCCCTTTACCAATCCAGCCACGGGCCCATCCATCTGGCCCATCAAGACTCACTCTCATTTCATCAGTCCATAAAACCTTAGAAAAATCAGTCTTGAGATATTTCTTGGCCCAGTCTTGACGTTTCAGCTTGTGTGTATTGCACACCTTGTGCTTTTGGGCACTCCAGTGATGTTGCAGCTCTGAAATATGGCCAAACTGGTGGCAAGTGGCATCTTGGCAGCTGCACGCTTGACTTTTCTCAGTTCATGGGCAGTTATTTTGCGCCTTGGTTTTTCCACACGCTTCTTGCGACCCTGTTGACTATTTTGAATGAAACGCTTGATTGTTCGATGATCACGCTTCAGAAGCTTTGCAATTTTAAGAGTGCTGCATCCCTCTGCAAGATATCTCACTATTTTTGACTTTTCTGAGCCTGTCAAGTCCTTCTTTTGACCCATTTTGCCAAAGGAAAGGAAGTTGACTAATAATTATGCACACCTGATATAGGGTGTTGATGTCATTAGACCACACACCTTCTCATTACAGAGATGCACATCACCTAATATGCTTAATTGGTAGTAGGCTTTCGCGCCTATACAGCTTGGAGTAAGACAACATGCATAAAGAGGATGATGTGGTCAAAATACTCATTTGCCTAATAATTCTGCACTCCCTGTATATATATATATATATATATATATATATATACATACATACATATATACATACTAAGGGCCAGATTCACAGACAAATACGTTGCTCCCCCGTGGCGTAACGTATCTGATTTACGTTACACCGCCGCAGGTTTACAGCATAAGTGCCTGATTCACAAAGCTCTTACCTGTAAACTTGCGGCGGTGTAACGTAAATCCGCTCGGGGCAAGCCCGCCTAATTCAAATGGGGCGGGCACCATTTAAATTAGGCGCGTTCCCGCGCCGAACGTTCTGCGCATGCTCCGTGTTAAAATTTCCCGACGTGCTTTGCGCGAAATTACGACGGCCCGAAGTTTTTTTTGAACAGCGACGTGCGTTACGGCGTTTCGTATTCCCGGACGTCTTATACAAAAAAAAAATCGAAATTCGACGCGGGAACGACGGCCATACTTTAACATGGCTGATCTAAAGATAAGCCATGTTAAAGCAGGTGTAACTTTGCGACGGGAAAAACCGACGAGCGTTGACGTACGAGATTGCGACAAACGCGCGGATCTTTGTGGATCGCCATAACTAGTCATTTGCATATTCTACGCCGACCACAATGGCCTCGCCACCTAGCGGCCGGCCTAGAATTGCATCCTAAGATCCGACGGTGTAATTCAATTACACCTGTCGGATCTTAGGGCTATCTATGCGTAACTGATTCTATGAAACGGCCGCATAGTTAGGACGGGCGGATCACAGAGATACGACGGTGTATCAGGAGATACGCCGTCGTATCTCTTCTATGAATCTGGCCCATAGTATATATATATATATATATATATATATATATATATTATTGTGCAAAAGTTTCATGGTAGGTGTGAAAAAAAACCTGTAAATTAAGAATGCTTTCAGAGTTTGAAGTGTTAATACGGTCTTCAACATTGCCCGTTTCTTTGTACTTCTTCAAAAGAGCGTGAACAGCACCTTGCTGATACAGTATAACTATGTTGTGTCTTGTTGCTGTCCTGTGCCATGAAACGGTGTTCCACAACCTCACCGTAGTAGCAGAGTAAGGCTGTTCCTCACCCAGTTTAAGCCTCCTACATAGCTGTTTCTGTCTCAGGCACTGACTGTGTTTCAACCTACATCTGAACTTTATGATCATTAGCACCTGCTTGGTATAATTGGTTAATCATACACCTGACTCTAGTCCTACATAATTCCTGACTTTGTGCAGGAGTACAAAGTGTGCGAGTATAAGAATCGATACTGGTTTGAAGCCAAAGGGTAGTCACACCAAATACTGATTTGATTTAGAATTTTCTTCTTCTCACTCACTTTGCATTTTGTAAATTGTTAAAAATAAACAATTAATATATATATATATATATATATTTGAAAGAATTCTTACTTTACGTTATTCCTTTACTCCTGCTTAAAACTTTTGCACAGTAATATATATATATATATTGTAAGGGGTTAGCTCGGTAGCGGAGGTGTGTGACCCTCTGGATGGGTTCACTACACACGGAACTATACAGACAGGCAGTCAAAGACAGTTGAAAATAAAGATTTTGGTTTATTCTTTCATCTTGCTGGAAACAAGTGCAAGCATCGAAACAGCATAAACAAAATCAAACATAAAATAAACCCTGGCCACTTGGGGCGTCTACCTTCACCACACAGGAACCTATCTATGGAGTCTGGCACAGCCTAGTGCTGGGCGGACACTGCTGGTCCTACAGTAGAAAACAATAGTCTCTTTTTGATTTTTATCACACAGAAAAATCAACAGCACCTCACCTCTTCAGAAGTCTTTTCAGCTCACTGCTCTCCTTAACTGAAAAAGCCTCAGGATGCAGCAATCAGTAGTAATCCTCTGGATTACTTATAGAGGCCTTAATTGCCTCATTCTGAACAGCTGAAGTTTTCCAACGCCCTTAAACCTTTCTGGCTACTTCTGCAGCCGACACCCGATAATAATTGGTGTATTGTCTAAACAAGGCAGAAATGTATCTCCCGTCTGTGACAACACCCACAGATTTACCTGACTTCCTGTCACAATATATATATATATATATATATATATATATACACACACACACACACACACACACACTATATTAACAAAAGTATTGGGACTCCTGCCTTTACGCGCATATGAACTTTAAGGGCATCCCAGTCTTAGTCATGGGGTACAATATTGATTTGGCCCACCCTTTGCAGCTATAACAGCTTCAACGTTTATCGAAAGGCTATCCACAAGGTTTAGGAGTGTGTCTATGGGAATGTTTGACCATTCCAGCAAGTCATGGATGATTGAGTTTGGGGTGGATGAACTTGACTGGCCTCAACCCGATAGAACACCTTTGGGAAGAATTATAGCGGAGACTGTGAGCCAGGCCTTCTCATCCAACATCAGAGCCTGACCTCACAAATGCGCTTCTGGAAGAATGGTCAAACATTCCCATAGACACACACCTTGTGGACAGCCTTCCCATAAGAGTTGAAGCTGTTATATCTAAAAAAGGTGGACCAACTCAGTATTCAACCCTATGGACTAAAGCCCTGTACACACGATCGGTCCATCCGATGAGAACGGACCGATGGACCGTTTTCATCGGTTAACCGATGATGCTGACTGATGGTCCGTCACGCCTACACACCATCGGTTAAAAGAACGGTCGTGTCAGAACGCGGTGACGTAAAACACAACGATGTGCTGAAAAAAAAACGAAGTTCAATGCTTCCAAGCATGCGTCGACTTGATTCTGATTTAAAACAAGTTGGCTTTTTTTTAACCGATGGTTAAATAACCGATGGCGTCCACACACGATCGGTTTGGACCAATGAAAACGGTCCATCAGACCATTCTCATCGGTTTAACCAATCGTCTGTACGCGGCCTTAGACTGGAATGCCATTAACTAGTTGCCGACCAGCCGCCGTCATTCTACGGCGGCAGGTCGGCTCTCCTGGGTGAGAGCTTGTAGCTATACGTCGGCTCTTTTAGTGGCCACTAGGATCGCTCGTTACAGAGCGGGGAACGGGAGCTGTGTGTGTAAACACACAGCTCCCGGTCCTGTCAGGGGAGAAATGCCTGACCGTCTGTTCATACAATGTATGTTCATACAATGTATGAACAGCGATCAGTCATTTCCCCTAGTGAGGCCACCCCTCCACAGTAAGAACACACCCAGGGAACATACTTAGCCCCTTCCCCGCCCCCTAGTGTTAACCCCTTCACTGCCAGTGGCATTTTTATAGTAATCCAATGCATTTTTATAGCACTGATCGCTATAAAAATGCCAATGGTCCCAAAAATGTGTCAAAAGTGTCCGAAGTGTCCGACATAATGTCGCAGTACCGAAAAAAAATCGCTGATCGCCGCCATTACTAGTAAAAAAAATATATTAATAAAAATGACATAAAAATACCCCCTATTTTGTAAACGCTATAACTTGCGCAAACCAATCATTAAAAACGCTTATTGCGATTTTTTTTTTTACGAAAAATATGTAGAAGAATACGTATCGGCCTAAACTAAGGAAAACAAATGTTTTTCTTTTTTATATATTTTTGGGGGATATTTATTACAGCAAAAAGTAAAAAATATTAATTTTTTTCAAAATTGTCGCTCTATTTTTGTTTATAGCGCAAAAAATAAAAACCGCAGAGGTGATCAAATACCACCAAAAGAAAGCTCTATTTGTGGGAAAAAAAGGATGCAAATTTTGTTTGGGAGCCACGTCGCACGACCGCGCAATTGTCAGTTAAAGCGACGCAGTCCCGAATTCGCAAAAAGTGCTCTGGTCTTTGGGCAGCAATATGGTCCGGGGGTTAAGTGGTTAAAGTTCATGTGCGTGTAAAGGCAGCATGTATTAATAATATATTCATATGCACTGTATTTCTGTATAGGCAGATTATGGAGACATCTTTTGTGAGAACTGAGCTAGCTATACTGCTGTGTAGAACTACCAATATTCCAAAATGAAATGGCAATTTATAGAGTACTGTTATGTTCCCATATCAGGGAAATACTTACATGTGTAATTGTGTTGCTCTGTGGATGCAAATCCCTTTATAAATCTCTAATATTTGCTGCCATTGTGGCTGTTAAAGCCCGCACATTGTCAGTCCGAAAATGGAACATTTAAATAAGTTACTAAACAGAGAAAGGAGAAATTCAAGACGATTTAAAGGAACACATAAAGGAACACATAATATCACTCTGGCAATGAGCTCAAGAAAATGCAAATATTTTTCACAATGTATTGTAAGCCAGCATAATACATTAAGAGGAAGGAGAGACAATTCACTTGGGTCTCCATATATTACATATTGAGAATCTCTGATAGGGGGCTGGAATCTGAAGACGTTTTTGAAATAGGCGATATGTTATGTGTACAACAAAGGCACTTATTTAGGGTTCAATATAAAAAAGCTTAAAGATAAAAAATATGGATGAAGATTTGAGCTTCTTACCAGAAGTATTTTTCAGTGTTAATTAGTTGGGCTTAGACATGTGTACATGTACTGCTTCACGTGTGAATAAGTAATGAAGTTACATAATAGTAAAGATTGCTCAGTGTGACTGTGTCCATTGTCTGAAAATATATAACAGTTTAGGCCAATATGTATTTTTCTACATATTTTTGGTTAAAAAAAAACGCAAAAAGCGTATATTGATTGGTTTGCGCAAAAGTTATAGCGTCTACAAAATAGGAGATAGTTTTATGGCATTTTTATTATAATTTTTTTTTTACTAGTAAGGGCAGCGATCTACGATTTTTAACGTGACTGCAATATTGCGGCGGACGCATCGGACACTTTTGACACTATTTTGGGACCATTGTCATTTATACAGCGATCAGTGCTATAAAAATGCACTGATTACAGTGTAAATGACACTGGCAGGGAAGGGGTTAACCACTAGGGGGGCAAGGAAGGGGTGAAGTGTGTCCTAGGGAGTGATTCTAACTGTGAGGGGGCTGGACTACAAGTGAAACGATAGTGATCACTGCTTCCAATGACAGGGAGCAGTAGATCAGTGTCCTGTTATTAAGTAGGAGGAGGACTGGGGAAGGGAAGTGACCTAAGGAAAGGTCACTTGGAAAGGGGTTACTATTAGCAACGAATAATAATCTTGACCAAAGAATGATACAATATTATTTTATTCTAGTACCAAAAACTCTTAGGCCCCGTACACACGAGAGGATCTATCCGCTGGAATTGATCTGTGGATCATTTCCAGCGGATAGATCCGCTGGTGTGTACAACCCAGCGGATCTTTTTCCGCTGATTTTTTTCGGGCCGACCGATTTCCAGCAGATAAAAATTTCTTAGCATGCTAAGAAATCTATCCGCTGGAATCGGCTTCAGCGGATCGATCCGGTGGTCTGTACAGACTCACCGGATCGATCCGTCCGATTCCCTCCCTCGCATGCGTCGTAATGATTCGACGCATGCGTGGATATCCTTATATGACAGCGTCGCGCACGTCGCCGCGTCATCATCGCGGCGACATCGCGACACGTCACCGCGATGGGATTTCGGCGCGGATTTCGATCCGATGGTGAGTACACTCCATCGGATCAAAATCCGCGGAAATCCTCAATCCTCTCGTGTGTACCCGGCATTAGAAAAGTGCAGTTTTAGAAACGCAATGATTCAATGATCAGTGTCCTGTCACTAGGCAGAACGGGAAAATGCCTTGTTTACTTAGGCATCTCCTCGTTCTGCCGCTCTGTAACATGATCGCGGGACACCGGCGGACATTGAGTCCGCGGGTCCCGCAGGCACGGTCACAGAGCTTGCGGCAGGGGCACGCGTGCCGCTGGTGGCGTGCACGCCCACATGCTGGCAAATTTAAAGGGATGTACATGGGCTCCCATTTGCCTGTCCATGCCATTCTGCCGACGTAAATGTTCGTGCGGTGGTCGGCCAATTGGTTACACCGTCATACTCCTCATATTTGCTTTAAAAGCTGGATATCTCTAGATTGTGTTGTTAAAGTATTCTACATACCACTAAAGTAATTTCAAGTGCAAATATAATTAGATGATAAAATGACACACAATATATCACAAAAAGGAAAAAAATTTATTTTCAAAATCATATATTGCATCATTTTTACCGCCTACAATGCATCAATTTTGGAGAGTGTGTCGTTGTCTGCTAAGAATGTTCACCACTGAACTACAAGATAGATGCCCCGTTCCTTAGCAGCAAGTTGTGTTTGCTGATGAATTGCAGTTTCTCTTCCTTCGTACAGTTTCCATTGTGCCGATAAAGCAGGATGATGGCATATTGTTCTGAATAGACATCTATTGTATTGCCTGAGAGTCAAATCCACATTAAGACTGAAACCGCTATTAGACTGTAGCTCAAGGTCTCACTATACTGCATTCTGCAAATATTTCATATTCTCTCTACTTGGCACTGAATACAGGAATAATAACAATAACAATATGGTTTGTTTGAGACCAACAATCACTGGCATGCTGCATATATTGTTTTTTTTTTTTTGTGTGTTCTATGTTCTGTTCAGATTTACAGCAGACTCACAATGTACAAAGAAGGAAAGGCATACTGAAAAAAAACAAAAAACATTCCTATGTACATTGCAGGAATTTTAACGAACTTTGTTGCAGATTCCTACCTTTCGTAATTCTGAAGAAATCACTTGTTTGTTTCTCTTTGCCTCTGTGTTGAGTGGGTCTAATGGGAGTCCGATTTCAGGCATCCCTGCAACAAAAATTTAATTTTCGGTGAGATACTCCCAATAGGAACACTTGTTTGCTCTGTGGTATTCCCTATGGCCCGGATTCACATACATCAGCGCATATTTAATGCCGCCGTAGCGTATCTCTTTTACGCTACGCCGGCACAGCGCACAGAGGCAAGCACTGGATTCACAAAGCACTTGCTCCCACTCACTCTTAAAGATACGCTGGGTTTCCTCAGCGTAAGCCAGTGTAGGTGGAAGTGGGCGTGAGCCATGCTAATGAGGCATGACCCCATGCAAATGATGGGCCAAGCGCCATAGAAGTACTTAAAATGAACGGCGCATTCGCCGTCCCGTGGCCGCATCCCAGTGCGCATGCTCAGAATCACGTCAAAACAACTGCCTAAGATACATTGAATCACTGCCTACGACGCGAACGTAACCTACGCCTAGTCATATTCACGTACAACGTAAACGACATAAGATACGACGGCTTGTGTTCCCTGGTCCATACCTTTGCATGAGTTGCGCCTCCTATATGGGGAAAAACTTTACACCGGACGTACGACTTACGCAAACCACGTATATTATGCGCGGGCGCAACTACGTTTGTGAATCAGCGTATCTCCCTCATTTGCGTATGTGCATACAAAATCTATGGGAGCGGCAAATGCGCCCGGCGTAAATATGCGCCCACGATACGACGGCTTAGGCAAGTTACGTCGGTCGTAGGAAGCCTATTTTCAGGCGTATCTAGTTTTGTGGGCACGGCGCACAGATACGACGGCGCATATTTACACTTACGCGACGTATCTCGAGATACGTCGGCGCAAGTGCTTTGTGAATCCGGGCCATTTTCTTTCCCAATTTTGACTTACGTATGTCATGAACAGCAGCAGCAAGTTTATCACTAATTACCATATATAGCGCGGGTGATTTACTGTTTATTAAAAAAAACAACAACAATGTAGTGAAAAATAGAGATTTAAATGCACAATCCCATGATAGGGATCATCAATATAAACTTATTGGTGAAAACACAATAGTTCAATGCAAACATGTGTACAAAAATTTGGTGGTGACTTGAAAAGTGAAGAAGTGATCCAATATAGTGCTCCAGAATCATCCATCGCACCCCTGTGAAATGGACACTCACCAGAAAAGCTGACTGCTGCTACAGCAGCAAACACACTCTGGGCCAGATTCAGATAGGTTAGCGGATCTTTAGATCCGCGTAACCTATCTGATTTAGGATCCGCCGCCGCAAGTTTTTGAGGGGAGTGCTTAATTCAGAAAGCACTTACCTCAAAACTTGCGGCGGCGTATCGTAAATCCCGCGGCGGAATTCAAATTCCACGGCTAGGGGGAGTGTACTATTCAAATCAGGCGCGACCCCGCGCCAATCGAACAGCGCATGCGCCGTCCGTACATTTTCCCAGCGTGCATTGCTCCAAATGACGTCGCAAGGACGTCATTGGTTTCGACGTTTACGCAAATTACGTCCATCCGTATTCGCGAACGACTTACGCAAACAACGTAAAAAATTCTAATTTCGTCGCGGGAACGACGACCATACTTAACATTGGCTGCGCCTCATAGACAATAACTATACGCCGGAAAAGCCGAACGCAAACGACGTAAAAAAAAAGCGCCAGGCGGTTAGGGAGATCTATGCGGAACCTGATTCCATGAATCAGGCGCATAGATCCGACCGACGGAACTCAGAGATACGACGGCGTATCAGGAGATACACCGTCGTATCTCTTTGTGAATCTGGCCCACTCAGCGTAGATCTGCCATCTGTTGTGGGGAAGGATGTTCAGCAACTCGCACCATCCAGATGAAGCTGTAGTAAATAAAGCTCACTGGGAGACAGATGAAGTCTCCATAGTGTAGTATTTGTGGAAATTGTATGTAAAAAGCCAAAATAAAATGAATCCTAAAAACATTTGACAATGGGTGCCACTGCTGACCCAGTATCGGACAGTGGCCTGACATCAGCACTAGTGTTTTGCGCAGCTGGGCCGCCCTGCCGCAGTATATATGTGGTGGGCGATCCGGAAGCGGTAAAAGAAAATGATAAAAAGATAAATAAATTGAATGGTCACCCAAACAGGAATAAAGGGGAAGTCTTCTAATGGGGACACTAGTTCTAGATACAACCAGGAATTCCCTAAATTTGGAGGGATTTCTTCTCCCTTGCTATTTTGGCTATAGGACAGACAGTAAAAAATAATCTCCCCAAAAGGACGCAGATGGCATAAATAAAATAAAAATAACTCTCCCTTACTACATCCAAAATAAATAAACAACGTTGCCCCTAGTTTTACTTTAAAACAGACATGGGAATTTTTATTTATTTGTTACTGAATCATACTTACCAAGGGGGATGCAGCATTGGTCTGATGCTGCATCTGTCCCCCGCTGGCTCTAAGGCCTCGTACACACGACCGAGTTTCTCGGCAAAAACCAACAAGAAGCTTGCTGGTTTTTTTTTTTTGCAGAGGAAACCGGTCGTGTGTACACTTTTCGACGAGGAAACCGTCGAGGATCTCGTCGGGCCAAAAAGAAAGCATGTCTTCTTTTTCCTCGACGGGAATGGGAAAATTTGGCTCGCCGAGATCCTCGGCGGCTTCACAAGGAACTTGACGAGCAAAATGATGTTTTTTTTCGCCCGTCGAGTTCCTCGGACGTGTGTACGAGGCTTGAGGCTGTAATCAAACACTGCCGATGGCTCGGTTCTCAGAGCTCCCTGAGCAGAGAGCTGCTGACTGTCAGTCATCGGCTCTCTGTTCAGCCCTCCCCGTGCTCACGGAACGCTGGGCTGTGGAAGGGGTGGGAGTGTCCATCTCAGGCTCTCAACGGCTCACTAAAGCCTCGTACACATGGAACGATTGTTGGCCAATTGAGCGTCTGATTTTTGTCTTGCTTACTAATGGTACACAATTGTCGTGCCACAAACACAAATGTAGTGACGTATTACAAGGAATTTCAGCTCTTGGGACCCTTCTGGTAATTTTGTGTATGGTGAGCATTGATTCAGAGCATGCGTGTTTGTACTTGTGTGACAGATTTGTGTACTGACGATATGAAATTCAGACGTCAAACCATTGTCCGCCGAAGATTTACTAGCCTGCCATCCAACATTTGTTGGCAGAAAATTGGACAACAATTGTCAAAAGGAGCGTACAAGCGGTAAGAATTTAGGATAACAGTCTGTCAACAGACAATCCCCTGCCAACAATCGTACCGTGTGTACGAGGCTTTAGAGGCTGAACTGGGTTCCAGTCCAGTCATGTGGTTGTGATCTTTCCTGAGCCTTGACCGGCCCTGTGATATCAGCTGCATTTGACCCTCTGACATCAGCTGACAGTGGGCTTCAGTCCGCTGTCTGATGAAAATGGGTCACAGGAGTGCAGAATGAACTGCACTCCTGTGATCCATAGGAGAAGTACAGCCAAACATGCTTTAGCTATACTTCTCCTTTAACTACTTTTTTTTAAAGTTAGAACACCCTCAGTTTATTGAAAGGTAAAGTGACGAGCGCAATGAATATGACTAAGTAATCAAAGTGTTAATCAGTGAACATTGATAATAAACTAAAATTGAAACAAAGTGCTAAAAAATATAAAAACATCAATAATGAATAAAAACGTTCAGCCAGCAAGTGGCCAGTGAAAAAAAAAAAAAAAAAAAAAAAAAAAAAAATGTGCACAAAAATAGCTGCAAAAGTCAGCAGGCAAACATAAATATGAAGCCTAAATCAGTCCTGGAATAATAGGCTAACAATACAGCCTTTATACGTGCATAAAAGTGTAGGAAGTTCCATAAACTTCTCCAATAGTGATAAACAAATGTTTAAAATCTTCTCATGTGGGTCTTCAAATAATGTGGGCTCACAATGCACTTACCTTCCCAAGGTAGTAATCAAGCCTTGATTAAATGGATATCCACAAGGGGTGTTGTTGAATCTGCAACTAGCTGTGGATGTTCAGGGCGTCCTGTATAATCCAATGTTTGTAGGCTCCAGATTTCTATTTGGCAGCGGTGGTGCTCAGCATGGGGAAATAAAAAAGGTAGCTTCCCATAGTGTAGTAAACCAAGGCTAATTTATTGGTAAAAACGCTAACAAGTGCATTTTAAAAGATCAAAGAAAACGAAACTAAGAAACAGCTGATGACAGCTTACTGATGTATTGCTTCAAAAATCAGTCCGTCCCTTACATGTTACACCACGTCACGTGGCTTCATCAGAGGTGACATGACGTGGTGTAACATGTAAGGGACGGACTGATTTTTGAAGCAATACATCAGTAAGCTGTCATCAGCTGTTTCTTAGTTTCGTTTTCTTTGATCTTTTAAAATGCACTTGTTAGCGTTTTTACCAATAAATTAGCCTTGGTTTACTACACTATGGGAAGCTACCTTTTTTATTTCCCCATGCTGAGCACCACCGCTGCCAAATAGAAATCTGGAGCCTACAAACATTGGATTATACAGGACGCCCTGAACATCCACAGCTAGTTGCAGATTCAACAACACCCCTTGTGGATATCCATTTAATCAAGGCTTGATTACTACCTTGGGAAGGTAAGCGCATTGTGAGCCCACATTATTTGAAGACCCACATGAGAAGATTTTAAACATTTGTTTATCACTATTGGAGAAGTTTATATTTATTTTTGTCTTTATGGAACTTCCTACACTTTTATGAACGTATAAAGGCTGTATTGTTAGCCTATTATTCCAGGACTGATTTAGGCTTCATATTTATGTTTGCCTGCTGACTTTTGCAGCTATTTTTGTGCACATTTTTTTTTTTTTTTTTTCACTGGCCACTTGCTGGCTGAACGTTTTTATTCATTATTGATGTTTTTATATTTTTTAGCACTTTGTTTCAATTTTAGTTTATTATCAATGTTCACTGATTAACACTTTGATTACTTAGTCATATTCATTGCGCTCGTCACTTTACCTTTCACTATTTTATTGTATTTCTATTTGATATTTATACATTATTAGATTGAGCAGCATCATCACTTTTAGTTCATTACTATTATTTTACTTCACATCTTAAGCTTTACTAGGTAGGCGCAAGAGCACCCTCACTTTATCACCCTCAGTTTATTATTTTATGTTGTGTCCCATTCCAGAGCTTCCTCAGAGACACAACAGGAAGTGAGAAGATTTTTCTCCAAACTGAGGATAAATGGTCTCTTGGACAGTTGACACTAGAAACTGTGTCCTCAAGGAAGGGATGTTTTTTTCTCACCTCCCATTCTGGGGACATTATGGACAGTTGGTGACAATGACAATGGTCCCCAGCATAAATAGGGAGGGTGAAACTCTCATATGGGAACATTATGGACAATTGGTGACCATGACAATGGTCCCCAGCATAAATAGGGAGGGTGAAACTCTATATGGGAACATTATGGACAATTGGTGACAATGACAATGGTCCCCAGCATAAATAGGGAGGGTGAAACTCTATATGGGAACATTATGGACAATTGGTGACAATGACAATGGTCCCCAGCATAAATAGGGAGGGTGAAACTCTATATGGGAACATTATGGACAATTGGTGACAATGACAATGGTCCCCAGCATAAATAGGGAGGGTGAAACTCTATATGGGAACATTATGGACAATTGGTGACAATGACAATGGTCCCCAGCATAAATAGGGAGGGTGAAACTCTATATGGGAACATTATGGACAATTGGTGACCATGACAATGGTCCCCAGCATAAATAGGGAGGGTGAAACTCTATATGGGAACATTATGGACAATTGGTGACAATGACAATGGTCCCCAGCATAAATAGGGAGGGTGAAACTCTCATATGGGAACATTATGGACAATTGGTGACCATGACAATGGTCCCCAGCATAAATAGGGACGGTGAAACTCTATATGGGAACATTATGGACAATTGGTGACAATGACAATGGTCCCCAGCATAAATAGGGAGGGTGAAACTCTATATGGGAACATTATGGACAATTAATGACCATGATAATGGTCCCCAGCATAGACAGGGAGGGTGAAACTCTCATACGGGAACACAGACAGCAATAAGGAACCAACAGATGTTCTATGTGTTCCCTGCACTGTCCAATCTAAAATAAAATAACTAGTTTTGTCTACAGATGCACTAAAAAAAAAAGGATCCCCAGAAGGAATTAGTTCTTTGTCTTGTTTCATTAAACATAATAAGCATTGCTGCGATATGCAGTTCCCTAAAATCAGTGCATACCTTGTACAGGGAACTTTTAATATGCAACAACCAGAAGAAGCACAGATGGAAGGGAAGACTTGGCAAAAAAGACTTGGCTAAACAATGAAATTTAGAATCCATCATGCAATGGAAGCAGTGAGGAATAAGGGTTTGCAGAGGGCACAGCAGCAGCCAATATGTAATGTAGAGATCTAAAAGGGAATCTGCAGTTGCTCTTATCCACAAATACATACAGTATATCAGGATGCAGGATAAAAAATCCTAATACTCATTTACCATTTGTGATAATCTCTTAATAATGGTAGAGCTGCCACTTAGACCTGGGGAATATGAACTGCCTGATTAAGACTCTTTTGGGGGTCTTTGTTCTTAGGAACCCCTCTCCCCCCCTATTACTATGGTGTATAATCACAGTTTCCCTGCCACTGAGATACTAAGGCCCCTTTCACACTGAGGCGTATTTAGCACTAAAAATAGCGCATACATAGTTACATAGTTACATAGTTAGTCAGGTTGAAAAAAGACACAAGTCCATCCAGTTCAACCACAAAAAATAAATAAATAAATAAACAAACAAAATAAAAAACACAATATAATCCCATACACCCAACTCCATACCCACAGTTGGGTACATAGCGCCTGAAATAATCCTGCCCCAGCATTCTCAATGTGAAACACAGTGTAAATTTGCTGTCCCCTCAAAATAACTCAACACAGCCATTAATGTCTAAACCGAAGGCAAACAAAGTGAGTACACCCTTAAGTGAAAATGTCCAAATTGAGCCCAAAGTGTCAATATTTTGTGTGGCCACCATTATTTTCCTTAACCCTCTTGGACATGGAGTTCATCAGAGCTTCATAGGTTGCCACTGAAGTCCTCTTTCACTCCTCCATGATGACATCACGGAAATGATGGGTGGGTGTTAGAGACCTTGCGCTCCTCCACCTAGTGTTTGAGGATGCCCAATAGATGCTCAATAGGGTTTAGGTCTGGAGACATGCTTGGCCAGTCTATCACCTTTACCATCAACTTCCTTAGCAAGGCAGTGGTCGTCTTAGGCCCCATACACACGAGAGGATTTATCTGCAGATACGGTCCAGCGGACCGTATCCGCGGATAAATCCTCTCGAGGATTTCAGAAGATTTCTATTCGATGGCGTGTACACACCATCGCATTGAAATCCGCGCTGAAATCCTCTGCCGATGACGTGTCGCGCCGTCGCCGCTATTATGACGCGGCGACGGGCGCGACGCTGTCATATAAGGAATTCCACGCATGCGTCAAATCATTACGACGCGTGCGGGGAATCCCTTTGGACGGATGGATCCGGTAAGTCTGTACAGACGAGCGGATCCATCTGTTGGAATGGATTCCAGCAGATGGATTTGTTGAGCATGTCAGCAAATATCCATCTGCTGGAAATCCATCCCAGGGGAGATTTATCCGCGGATAAATATCCGACGGAGTGTACACACCATAGAATCTATCCGCAGAAACCCATTTGATGGGATTTATCTGCGGATAGATTCTATGGTGTGTATGGGGCCTTACATGTGTGTTTGGGGTCATTATCATGTTGGAATACTGCCCTGCAGCTACGTCTCTGAAGGGAGGGGATCATGCTCTGCTTTAGTGTGTCACAATACATGTTGACATATTTCCCTCAATGAACTGTAGCTCCCCAATGTCGGCAGCACCCATGCAGCCCCAGACCACAACACTCTCACCACCATGCTTGACTGTAGGCAAGACACACTTGTCTTTGTACTCCTCACCTGGTTGCCACCACACATGCTTGACAAAATCTGAACAAAATACGTTTATCTTGGTCTCACCAGAACACAGGACATGGTTCCAGTAATCCATGTCCTTAGTCTGCTTGTCTTCAGCAAACTGTTTGGTGGCTTTTTTGTGCATCACCTTAAGAAGAGGCTTCCTTCTGGGACAGTCGAGGGCAAACCCGGCCCTCCAGCTGTTTTGAAACTACAAGTCCCATGAGACATTGCAAGACCCTGACAATCACAGGCATGACTCCTAGAGGCAGAGGCATGATGGGATTTGCAGTTTCACCACAGCTGGAGGGCCGAGATTGCCCACCCATGCTTCTGGGATGAGAGCCATGCAGACCAATTTGATGCAGTGTGCGGCATATGATCTGAGCACTGACAGGCTGACCCCCCACCCCTTCAACCTCTGCAGCAATGCTGGCAGCACTCATATGGCCATTTTCCAAAGACAACCTCTGGATATGACGCTGAGCACGTGCATTCAACTTCTTTAGTCGACCAGTGGTTTGCGCTGTATGGTCTTGGCCACCATGCTGCAACTCAGTTTCAGGGTCTTGGCAATTTTCTTATAGCCTAGGCCATCTTAATGTAGAGCAAACCATTTTTTTTAAGATCATCAGGAGAGTTCTTTGCTATGTGGAACTTCCAGTGACCAGAATGAGAGTGTGAGAGCGATAACACAAAATTTAACACATCTGCTCCCCATTCACACCTGAGACCTTGTAACACTAACGAATCACATGACACCGAGGAAGGAAAATGGCTAATTGGGTGCAATTTGGACATTTTCACTTAGGGGTTCCAACATGATAATGACCCCAAACACACCTCCAAGATGACCACTGCCTTGCTAAAGAAGCTGAGAGTAAATGTGATAGACTGGCCAAGGATGTCTCCAGACCTAAACCCTATTAAGCATCTGTAGGGCATCCTCAAACAGAAGGTGGAGGAGCGCAAGATCTCTAACATCCACCAGCTCTGTGATTTCGTCATGGAGGAGTGTAAGAGGACTCCAGCGGCAACCTGTGAAGCTATGGTGAACTCCATGTCAAAGAGGGTTATGGAAAATAATGGTGGCCACACAAAATATTTACACTTTGGGTCTAATTTGGACATTTTCACTTGGGTGCACTCACTTTTGTTGCCAGCGGTTTAGATATTAATGGCTGTGTGTTGAATTATTTTGAGGGGACAGCAAAGCTGTATACTCACTACGTTACATTGTAGCAAAGTGTAATTTCTTTAGTGTTGCAACATAAAAAGATATAACAAAATATTTCCAAAAATGTGAGGGGTGTACTCACTTTTGTGATATACTGTATATTTGGTGTGTGTATGTGTGTGTGTATACTGTGGTTCAATAGTGACCATCTATTGGTCAAAATACAATCCCAAGTTGGCTTATCTTGCTGTTGAGTTTATTCCAGTACTTATTCATCAAGGATTCCAATTTTAAAATACAAGTATGTAAAATGCCAATAAGGTAGAAATTATGGTAGAGTAAGCTTGTTAATTATACAAGTCATAATAGAAAGTAATTACACAAAAAGTGTCCTCAATGTCCCTTTGAATATACTGTATATATTTTAAGTGTAAATACTTGACCTTTCTTAAGAGCGGTCAGAATGTCAACCTGGATATCTGTCTCTCTGTGGGGAAGGATATAAACCTTGATATTCTTTCTCGGGATTGTTGTTCCTTTTAACTTCCATTTGTTATGACGTGGCACATATGAGATTTTGTGGAACAGTAACAGAAGATCAGAGGCGTAAGCCCTGGCCACGGCTCTCAGGAATCACAAACACAAAGTAACAATGAACCATCAAAGGTATCTTCGAGCTTACAGCCCAGAGGAGTCCATCACTAACATGTGTAGACCTTGCCACTTGAGATCGCTGATATTCCTGCAATATCGTCTCAAAGAGACCAGTGCGCTGGGATTCAGCAGGCTACAGCCCTTAGTTCAAATGAGGACTAAAAACCTTTCATGATTCATGACAAACCCTTAAACTGAAAATCAATGGCTTGACGCTCTGTTCATCACATTCCGGCAGGACAGATCGGTTTGAAAGATTTCACTTATTGATTGGCTCACACAAGACATCTCTCCTTATCACGCCAACAACTTAATATCATTTTACAAGGAGGGCAGGTCACTGCCTTGTAAAATACACACACAATATATATATATATATATATATATATATATATATATATATATATATATATATATATATATATATATATGATTGAGTGTTCAAGAGCAAATCAAATATATAACTATACTTTGTCCTTTAGTATTTTTATATTTTATTTTTCTACAGTCACAGAATCATTTTGATCAAGCTGTTGTATTTATTTGAACTATGTTGTAGAGTTTTCATGAAACTTTCAATCTGTCTTTCAAGGGAGGGGGGAGTTCTTAAGTGACATCATGTGACCCACGGGGAGCTTGCTTGACTAATATTGTTTCATAAAGCCCAACTGAAGTTTTTTTTTTTTTTCCTTACTGTAATGCTATCAGGCTGCATATACAGTAATACACGTGACTGTCGTTTTAGATTTTTTATGGTACTTTTGTGCTTGCAGCAAGAGTTAAAATGCCCTGGAGATCAACACAGAGTTCAAAGGCCCAATATGGTCCTACAATCAATACATTTTCTCAGGAAACAACAGGTTCACTTTACTTTAGGGACTCAAAGGCCTCGTACACATGATAGGTTAACCAGAGGACAACGGACTGATGGACCATTTTCATCGGTCAAAACCGATCGTGTGTGGGCCCCATAGGTTATTTAAAAAAAAAAGCCAACTTGCTTTAAATTTAACCAATGGATTCCTAACCGAAAGGTCAAAACCGATCGTTAGTAGGCACAACCATCGGTTAAAAGTCCACGCATGCTCAGAATCAAGTCGACGCATGCTTGAAAGCATTGAACTTTGTTTTTTTCAGCACGTCATTGTGTTTTACGTCACCGCGTTCTGACACAATCGTTTTTTTAATGGTGTGTAGGCGCGACTGACCATCAGTCAGCTTCATCGGTTAACCGATGACAACGGTCCTTCAGACCATTGTCATCGGATGGACTGATCGTGTGTACGAGGCTTAGGTGCCGGTTCACACTGGGGCAACACCACTTCCGGCGCGACTTTACAAGGCAACTTGGAGATGACTTGAGCGCGACTTCAGCGATACTTGGAGGGACTTACAACACGACTTCAAGTCGCCTCCAGGACAGGCGACTTTGCCATTGGCCAATCACATAATAATTTGCTCTGTGGTAGGGCGGGGTTTGCCTTAGAAAACTATTTTCACTTCCTGGAAAGTTGCTTCAGTTAAGACAGGGGATCCGACTTGGAGGCGACTTCCATTGAAATCAATGGGTACAAGTCGCCTAGAAGTTGCCTTGAAGTAGTACAAGAACCTTTTCTGAAGTCGGAGCAACTTCAGTAGTGTGCATTAAGACAGCTCTCATTCACTTCCATGTAATTTGTCATGTCACGCAACTTGGGGCGACACAAGTCGCTCTCCAGGTCGCGGTAGTGTGAACCGGCTCTAAAGGGCATATACTTACATTACCTATATTTCCCCTGTTTCCAAAACTGCTGCCATGCCACAAGAAATCCCTGATTTATTTTTGATTTACTGAGCAAGTCCAGACTTACACAACACTGTGCATGCTCCCATTCCTTAACATTTTCAGACTGGCAAATGGCCGTTCAGGCACCAAGTGCTGAGGTATGAAGAGGTGGGTGGGGGGTGTTGATGATTCCCCCAAATCTCCATGGAGAAGGTAAATGAATGCCCCTTAGAAAACATGTTACAGTAAAACCTTGGATTGTGAGCATAATTCGTTCCAGAAACATGCTTGTAATCCAAAGCACTTGTATATCAAAGTGAATTTCCCCATAGGAAATAATAGAAACTCAAATGATTTGTTCCACAACCATTTATTCATAAGTTCTTCAGTTTATAGTCTATATAAAAAGATGATAGCAATGTGACCAGGTTGTGTAACCATAAAATGTTCATCCACAAATGGAAGCCTCCGCAAGGGGATTAGAAGCAAAATAGTATAAAGGAGAAGAGAGTCACCTCTAAGTGTAGCAATATGTTGCTAAATGTTGTACCTTCATTAAATGTAACCATATTGCTACACTTAGAAGCACCTCTCTTCTCTTTTATACTCAGTTGTGACATGACACTACTCTTATATCAAGACATCGCTTGTATATCAAGTCAAAATGTATTTAAAAATGTTGCTTGTCTTGCAAAACGCTCTCAAAACAAGTTACTCTCAAACCAAGGTTTTACTTTTGCACAAAAGTAAAGTTGTTTACTTTCCATTTTCTACTTTGCAATCTTATAATCTCTTGGGTGGTACCATTTTTTTTACATGTAGCCATTCTTTGCATATCCAACCCATATAGTTATATTTATTTTGTAAGCACACTTTCTGCAGCTTTACAATTATAGTATTTATATATTTTTGTAGAGAACACTACGTACTACGGTAAGCGTACTGTTTACTATTTAATTACCCCTAAGGCACCCAGCTTTATTCTTTTACACTTCACATATGCCTTTTGTCAGAGATGTTTTTTTCCACATGGTGTTATTTATCGGTCAAACAGATGAACTAACCTTCACTAGTGTCAGTTAGCTAAAAGTCTTATGCAGGGAAAAACAAAAGTATGACTTATGTTATGAAAACAGTTAATATTCTGCTTAACTAGATGAGTGTTACCAAAGGGTTTAGATAAACTTTAGATATACTTTTAAAAAGTGTTAGATAGAGATTGGTTTTAATTTTCTCTGTTGTCTAATACCGCGTACAGACGATCGGACATTCCAACAACAAACCTGTGGATTTTTTTCCGACGGATGTTGGCTCAAACTACTTGTCTTACATACACACGGTCACACAAATGTTGTCGGAAATTCTGAACGTCAAGAACACGGTGACGTACAACACATACGACAAGCCAAGAAAAATGAAGTTCAATAGGCAGTGCGGCTCTTCTGCTTGATTCCGAGCATGCATGGATTTTTGTGCGTCGGTACTGGCTACATCAATGAGGGAGAAAAATTACCTGTTTGCAAAATTTAATAACAAATTATATAAAAATATAGGGCCGGATTCACGTAGCTCGGCGCATCTTTATACCGGCGTATCTTTATACCGGCGTAGCGCATCTCATATGTGCTACGCCGACGTAACTCAGTGAGAAAAGAACCGTATTCACAAAGCACTCGCTCCCAACGTTGCGCCGGCGTAACGTAAATTGGCCGGCGTAAGTCTGCCTAATTCAAAGTAGGAAGGAAGTGGGCGTGATCCATTTAAATGAACCGTGACCCCATGCAAATGAATGGCCGAACGAACGGCGCATGTGCTGTCCCGTGGATGCTTCCCAATGCGCATGCTCAGAATCACGTCGGACCTAACGCCTAAGATACGTCGAATCACTGAACGTAACCTACACCCAGCCCTATTCAAGTAGTCCTACGTAAACTACGTAAAATCCAACGGCTGTTCCGTCGTCCATACCTTTGCATGGGATGCGCCTCCTATAGATGGAATAACTTTACGCCGGACGTACGCCTTACGTAAACGGCGCATACTACTGCGACGGGCGCAAGTACGTTCGTGAATCGACGTATCTCGGTCACTTGCATATTCGACGCGTAAATCAATGGAAGCGCCCCTTGCAGCCAGCGTAAATATGCGCCCAGGCTCAGACGGCGTAGGAAACTTACGTCGGTCGGAGGAAGCCAAAATTCAGGCTTATCTTGTATTAAGAATTCGGCGCATACATACGACGGCGCATCTGTGCACTTACGCGGCGTACCTACACATACGTCGGCGTAAGTGCTACGAGAATCCGGCCCATAATATATATTTTTTTAATCTGTCTTTTTTTTTTTAAACAAAAAATAAAAACCGCAGAGGTGATCAAATACCACCAAAAGAAATCTCTATTTGTGGGAAAAAAATGATAAAAATGTCATTTGGGTACAGTGTTGTATGATTGCGCAATTGTCATTCAAAATGCACCAGCGTTGAAAGCTGAAAATTGGTCTTGGCAGGTGGGGGGTTTAAGTGACCAGTAAGCAAGTATTTATTGACTTTTCGAAAAAGCATACAGGCCCTTGGGAGAAAATTCTCTTTTTCCTTTTCTGTATATAATGTTTACCTAACCCACCTAAAAAATAAAAATAAAAAAATTTGTTGGAGAAAAAAAAGCTTTACATTTGCAGACAACAGAGCTATTGAAACTTAGCAAGCAGCTCCTCTGTCAGAGCACTGTCAGTCATTTAGACAGCATGGTGGGTAGAGGGAGGCCAGAAAATCTGTATTTGTCTGATATGACATCCAAATATTCTCTGCACAAAAAGCAATTGAATGTGATGTGATGTGTACAGTGCAGCCAGCCTCCTGCCGTACAATACACGGTATGCCAAGCAAACAGGGTGCGGCTTGGAGGATAGACTAAGGCCTTGTACACACGACCGAGGAACTCGTCGGGAAAAGACACATCGTTTTCCTCGAAGAGTTCCTTGTTAGGCTTGTCGAGAAACTCGACAAAGCTTTCTTTGCGTACACACTGTCAAGACCAAATCTCCTCGTTCTCAAACACGGTGACGTACAACACATACAACGGCAGGGGAAGTTCGATTCCACTGGCACACCCCTTGGGGCTGCTTTTGCTAATCTCATGTTACTTTGTGTTAAGTAAAAGTTTGGTAAGAGACGATTTGCACTTTTCAGACTGTTACAGCGTGACAAATGTGCTATCTCCATTACAAACGCTACCTTTACCGAAGGTGCGCTCCCGTCTCATACTTTATTCTGAGCATGCGCGGGTTTCTTTTCTCGTCGAAAACCAGCCAGATGAGGAATACGACGAGGAAATTGAGACTCCCGTTGAGGAAAAAGAGAACTTGTTCTCTTTTTTCCTCGTCAAGTTCATCGACAGTTTCCTCGAAGAAAAACGTACACACGACCGGTTTCCTCGGCAAAAAAGCTCTCCCACCAAGTTTCTTGATGGATTCTATTGAGGAAAACGGTCGCGTGTACGAGGCCTCACATAGTAAAACTGTGCTGGTAAAAGGCTGTGCTCCCTGCAAATGTAATAGTTTATATTTTATATGTTAATGAAGTTTTATAGCTGCACATGTGTGTAGTAAGACCAACAATTATATGAAAGATCCACTCTTTAAAGTAACTAGAAAACAATGAGAAAACAATGTAAGCTATCATTCGTGAATATTTCTTCTTAAAAAGCGCAGTTGCCATTTTGTCTGATTGATTTGATGGCTTTCATCCTCTCCTGGTCACTGAACTGGAACAATTAGGCAGATCAGGAGTTTTGGCTTCCAACTATGACTACTTGCCACATACATGTTTGATTTAGTGACTTGAAAAGTTTCAAAGCCATTGCATACGTTTGACAAGGCAACTAGATTGTGGGGTCAGCAATGGTAGCCTTCTTCTTTTTCTAAGTACAAGTTTCCTTCAAATGCAACTACAGGTAGGGCCGGGACAAGAGGTGGGCAGGCGGGACGGTTGCCCTGGGCACTGTGGTATCATATGAGGATCGGGGGCACCACAAGAAGATGGGGGAGGGGATTTGTGTTGAGAGGTGGAATATGGGGGGAGGGGGCAGCAGAAGGTAGGATTTGTTCTAGGAGGGGAAACTTGGGGAAGTGTGTGCTAGAAGTGGTGATTTGGGGGGAATTGTGTTGAGAGGAGAGATGGGGAAGGGGATCTGTACTAGGATGGGGAATTTGGGGGGTTTGTACTGGAAAAGGTAATATGGTGGCGGGGGGGATTTGTGCTAGCTAGGAGGGGAACATTTTTTGGGAGGGGGATTTGTGCTAGGATTGGGGATTGGGAAGGGGAGGGGGGAGAGGATTGGTGCTCAGAGGAGAAATTTGAGGGAGTAGAGGATTGTGTTGAGAGCATATGTGGAATGAGTGGATATGAGCTAAGCATGCAGATTAGCGCAAATTTTTTTTGGGGGGGCAGGGGATTTTTGCGACTCAAGTGGCATCATCAGATGTCACACTAGTGTAAACCAGCACGTAGGTTATAGGGGACCATTGGTTACATTTGTTTAGCCATCATTTGCTACACCTAGGGGTTGAGTGCAAATTCTGGTGCACATCTGCAAAGAAACCAATCAGCTTCCAGGTTTTTTTTTGTCACAGCTTAAAGGATCACAAAAGGAAAAAATTTTTTGGCTGAAATGACTGTTTACAGGGTATAGAGACATAATAGTTAACTGATTCTTTTTAAAAACGATTAAAAATAGATAAAAATTAATCATATAATGTGCCTTTTAGATGCAAAAACAAAACTGAAAGTAGTTTAGTCTTTGCATGTTATTTTATGCCTCTGTGCTGGACAGTGCCATAGAGAGTCATGGCTAGGAAAACGAAACTAAACTCTCCCATGACTTTTTTCATACGGAGCCAGACAACCAGAAAGTGTCCAGAACAGAGCAGTTTTACAGCAACATCAGAGCAAAAACGAACAATGAGGACATGAAACCAGGACTGCAGTAAGGTAAAGGAAGCTATTTAGCTAAAAAAAAAATTCCTTTAGTGACCCTTTAATTGAACAAGCTGAAGTTAGAGGCTGATTGGCTACCATGCACAGCTGCACCAGATGTTGCACTCTCCAGTTTTAGTAAATCAACCCCATAGTGATTAATCCCTAGCGATTTCAGTAGCAGGATTGAGCCACTAAAAATCTTCTCTTTAGCTCTAGCCATTTAAAAATGTATCTTTTGCTAGAACCACTTTAAATCACATAATGGCATGTGGTTAAAGGGGATGTAAAGTTAAAAAATATTTTCCACTTAAACTAACGTCTGAGAGGTGCTGATAAAGAAAAAACGAATGATTGCCATTATAAATCCTTATATACCTGTTAAAATAGAGCTTGTTTCTCATCCTCCGTCATTCCTGAATCTTTATTGACACTCATTTCCTGGTTTGTGGTGCGTGTGCAACGCCGTGCATTATAGCTACGTCACAGCCTAATAGGAACTACACTTCATGCATGCACAGAGCCTTTAATCGCAGAACGAGAACGAGTAAAGTTCTCGTGGACACACACCGCCACACTCCGCCCCTAGTATACACCCATTCCCGCCTCCCCAGCCTACACACATTCATGTCTGCCCAGTCTACACACATTCCCGCCTCCCCAGCAGACTAAGCCACATTATAGAGACGCCCACTTATGCCCTGCCTGTGAATTGTAGACAGTCTTCACGCAGCTCACGCAGAGCTGTAGTCATAGGGAGGGGGCGAGCACGTTTAGCTTTCCACCATGCAAAACGTCTCAGATGCTGGTGGAAAGCAATATGAGGAGAGACAGAAAATGACTTTTTGAAAGCTGGATTACTCACATTTGGAGCGCAAATGGAAGGACGAGGTAAGTGACACTGTAATGCACTAGCTTACACCAATGAATTTAGGCAATAAAAAATGAACCTTTATGGGCCGTACACACGACCGAACATGTCTGCTGAAACTGGTCCGCGGACCAGTTTCAGCAGACATGTTCGGTCGTGTGTAGGCCCGAGCGGACAGGATTCCAGCATACATTTGCCCGCCGGGCCTTTTTCCAGCGGGCAAATATTTCTGGACTTGTTTTAAAACAGCCCGCTGGAATCCTGTCCGCTCGTACATGTTCGGTCGTCTGTACAGACCTACCGTACATGTCCGAGCGCTCCCGCCATCCCTCGCATGCGTCGAATGACTTCGACGCATGCGTGGAAGCATTGAACTGGCAGGGCCGCCCACGTCGCCGCGTCATCGTCGCGGCGACAGCGCGGCCACACCCCGCGTATTGTTTACGCGCGGATTTCTGTATGATGGTGAGTACAGCCACCATACAGAAATCCCGGGCAGACATGTACGGTGAAAACAGTCCGGCGGACCGGTTTCATCGTACATGTATGCTCGTCTGTACACGGCCTTAGTGTCCCTTTAAAATACCTTATGTAATTAAGACCCCTCAGGCAGCAAATACAATTTCTAGTTTAAAATAAAAGGTTTTAGTTGTGTACATTAACAATGTCTGGTGCAGGGTACCTTTGTGTCATACAGTCACATTCTCATCTATAGGTGTTCTAACACTGGGACACATATTGCTTAAATAAATTGGAGTACACATTCTCTCCCATATCCAGAAGCACTGGTTATTTTGCAGTGAGGAACAGCAGGGGACTGCTGTAGAGTCGGGTCTAAACTGGTGAAGGGTGAATAGACAAAATGAAAGAGTCTCTTCAAAGTGAACCTGTTGCTTTGTCAGGTATAGCATTTAAAGCACAGGTTCACTTTAAGCAGTAACAGCATTCCCATAATTTCTGCATGTAATGCCCTGTACACACGATTGGAGTTTCTGTCGAAATAAACTCAGACGGGTTTTTCCGACGGAATTCCTTTTAAGCTCTTTTGCATACACACTGTCACATCAAATTCTGACCGTCAAAAACGCAGTGACAGACAACACGTACGACGAGCCAAGAAAAATGAAGTTCAATGCTTCCGAGCATGCGTCGACTTGATTTTGAGCATGCACGTTTTTTTCTCTATTGGAGTTCCACACAGACAAACACAATTTCTTTCTAACTCCGTCGGAATTTCCGATGGAAAAAGTCAGATGGGACTTACACACGGTCAGAATATCCGATGAAAAAATTCCGTCTGACTTTTTCCATTGGAAATTCCGGTCGTGTGTACGAGGCAAAACAATTCAGACAAGTCTTACATTGGGGGATCATGTCTAGACAACAATGGAAACCCCCTTTAAGAATGACACTGCAAAGATTGCTGGTAATGTTCGTCACAGCTAATGCGTTAATTCTATTTCCATTCTAAATTCCCCCGGTTCACTCCTTTGGGAGACTGAGCTCACCATCAGTCCTAAGCGTTAATCTGCCTTTAATACAATGTGGTGGTTTCTTTGGATTTTTGCAGTGTTCTACGTTTCCTCCTGGGATAAATGCATACATCACACACTGTGTTACATCCAGTTCCACAGCCTACTGTTAATTTAATTTCCCATGACCCCTGGGAGAACTGCACATGTACCTGGGCACTTCAGACAATGTTCTACTTGCACAACACAATCTGTAACCTTTGTGGCAGCCCAGAATCCTGCTCGTTATTACTGAAGACTGCTAATGAGACAGCTACAGTTATGGCTTTAAATATTTAGCTGCAGCCGTTTCCCAGGAATCCTTCTAGCACTCCCTTTAGTAATGCATCTATTGTATCTTCGTATCGAGGAGAGGGACATTTTTATTAAGAGAACACACTTTACAAATGATGCAATTAGCTTAAAATAATCACATTGATTCATGTAGAGAAATTGATCGATATTTTATTTACAGTTGGTCGGGTTGTCACAAAGCTAGCGCTTCAGGTCTGCTCTTTGCTGATTGAATTTATTGAAGAAGATGTACCTCTTAATGCTTGAAATAAGTTATTTGTAGGCTTGTCTTAAAGGTAATCCTTCAGGAAGATACATGTATGGGAAGCCTCAGATAAAAGCTTCTATTCTCTCACTCCCAAACTGTATACTAATTTTAGAGCAATGAAGTAGAGATTGTTCAGCTTCACTTCTCAATCAAATAATAATATTAAGTGTGCAGGTGGTGTTGGAGCTTATGAGGAGCTATGATGTCATCTGTCATGTGACAGCATTTGGGTCTGCAATATGGGAGGTCACATTCTTCACCCCATATTTGGAAGCTCCAGGTCAGTTTATGGGCTTTAAAGAGACCCTGGGGGTTAGTTACGAAAGGAAAATCCACTTTGCACTACAAGTGTAACCTCACTGTGCCAACCTCACTGTGCCCATCCTTACTGTGTCCATTGAAACCTCACTGTGTCCATTGCAACCTCACTGTGCCTATCCTCACTGTGCCCATCCTCACTGTGCCCATTGCAGCCTCACTGTGCCTGAGTCAGTGTACCTGAAATTATTGACAGGCTGCGGGCGTCCATTCATTGTTTAAAAGTCACGGTCTTCTCCTGGTCCCTTCTGTGATAGGCATTTCTCAGCAGACACAGTTCCGCCTATCACGGACGTTCTCTCATCCTCGGACTCAGTTCCGCCAATCATGGATGTCCTCTTGTCCGAGGATAAAAAGATGTCCATGATTGGTGGAACACTGAACACAGTGTCTCCTGGGAAACTGAGTCCGAGGATGAGAGAACGTCCGTGATAGGCGGAACTGTGTCTTCTGAGAAACGTCTATCACGGAAGGAACCAGGAGGAGACCGTGACTTTTAAACAATAGACGCCCGCAGCCTGTCAATAATTTCAGGTACACTGACTCGAGTATAAGCTGAGGGGGGTATTTTCAGCCTTAAAAAAAGGGCTGAAAAACGTAGCTTATACTCAAGTATATACGGTACTAATAGTCTATTTTTTGAGGGTACCGCTTAGGAAAAATAATTTTTGGAGTTCAAATCCATTTTGTATTTAGTTCTGAAATTTGAGCTTGCCCCAAATTCACCATTTAGTGTATTCAGATACCCAAATCTATGCTCCTAGTTATGGTAAACGTAACCCTGTGTCATGATGACAGAGCGACTACATAACAGCCTATGATGTATACTTCAAGTGATAAAAATAAATTGAAATTGCTACCATATAATTAGAACTGTCAACGGTATTTATTTAATTATTGCCATCATTTATATTAATACATTTATTTGAATGCCAAGCATGCATTCAGTGTTAACCACCATCTAATGACCCATGTTTGCAGCTAAATGTTCTTATAAATAGATTACATTAATTTTATGTTACTTATCAACTAATGGTGTATTACATAGCCATTAGCCATACCAGCGAAGTGTCAGTGAAGGGTGACCTCTGTGCAAGCAGATGTTACATTTAATACAGTGTGTAGTAGGGTATCATCCTGATTATCACACCATGTACGCTACACATATGTTATCTGCATCTACTGTATGAATATATATTTAGGTTAAAGACCAATGCCATTTAAAACTAATATTTAGGTTTTCAATGGTTGCCTGCAAGTTGAACCATGTGCTGTACCAATTCCCTGGGTGAAGTTTGTAATTGCATGATAGAGATCCCCAAATGTTGGTGCCCTCAGTGTGTTGGATGCCGGTGGCCCCCGATTGTTGCTAACCTCCCACTGGCCAATAAATCATTAGTATTTATCTGCAGCTCTCACACACAGCCTATGCCCAGTGATATATTGGAAAATATCAAATATATCAGAAAGTCTTTTGAAGGGAAGAGTATAGTGGCCCATGCAACTGCAAAAAAACAAAAGTGTTGTTCACCAGTGAGTATGATGTTTTACCCTTCCCAGTGGTAAAGCCTATCTAAAAAACAAAAATGTAATCTATTGCAGCTTACTAGTACTTTCTTCTATGATTTTCACCTTGTTTCATTAAAAAAACAAGATAGATCTATAGAACCCTTCCCCTCTCATATTGTCCATAACATAGAGTGGCCTAATTCTGTAGACCTCAGACTCAGCTCAAGATTTTCGGCACGATCACCAGGTATTTTTTTTGTTACTTTTTAAACAGATATAACAAAACACTTTCAGTGGTAGGTTTTACAGACCAAAAAGGACCAGATTTGTCAAGTTTCCAAACTTTTCAATTAATATTTCCCAGCCTATGATAACTATTCCAACCTGGGAACATATGGGGAGCAATTTTTGCCTAAATCAACTAAGAAGGAAAAAGTGTGGTCAGACATCTTTGATACTGGCCTTATCTTAGTGGAAATAGTGTCTGCTTCTACTTGTAGACATGAAGACTATTGGGTCTTTGGATAATATCATCTCATATCTGTGGATAACGAACTTTAGGGTACTTCCCTTTCATTGAAAACCAGGAGGAGGAAGACTCAGTTCTACTGATAGAAGGACATTTTATTTCACCTCTTCAGATCAAGAAGAGTTACAAGATAACTGCAAATTTTCCAACACCATTAGTCACTCTGCAGCTCTAACATTTGGCTTTACACTGAGATACAGAGATAATTCACAGAAAAAGATCACTGTGACTGATACTTGGATCAGAACATTATAGTTTGCCCAATTCTATTATTTCAGAGACAAATATAACAGGATCCCTACATGGGTCCATTTAATGGCTATTCCTTTAAAACAGGCCACCATATATACATATAGCTCCATGACTTTATAGTTAATATTTACATGATTGATACTTTTGGTGGGCAATCCTTCAACAGATAATTAAAGGGTAACTCCACTTTTGTTGGGGATGCAGGCCCTGCAGCTTTCTTCATTAGAGCTCTGCAGTTGCTCAGCTGGTTGACAATTATGAAACCACTTCCATTAGACCCACTTGGCACAGGGGCACAGAGGAACACACAGTGATTTCTTTAGAATAACAAAAGGTAGGAATCTGCAATAAAGGTTAGTATAATCCTTGCAATGTGCGTAGATCACCCAGAGGGGAATGTTTTTTTCTCAACAAAAGTGGAGTTACGCTTTAATGCAGCCTTCTTTGCTGGTGCCAGCAACCTAATGCAGCTAAAAAACAGGGTAGGTCAAGTGCTGGAACTTTTATAGAGCAAAAGGTATATACAGACAAGGCATATATCAAAGCAGTATGTCTTGCCTACTCATTTTTCCCCCCGGAAGGGAAAAGAGTAAAGAAAAGTCTACGGAAGTGACACAGAGTGTGGATTTCTGTTGGTTGAAAAGTGTAATAATTTTATTGATAATAATAGATGTACTCATCTAAAATCATGGTGCTGCAAATAAAGCCACCGAGGTGAGGGACCTAAAATCGCTCAGCATTGCTCTGGAGGCATGCCGGCATGTGTCACATCGTGTGCAAGTGCCTCTTCTCCTGTAATGCCCCATACAGACGGTCATTTTTTGTGATGAAAAAAAAATGACGTTTGAAGTGATGAAAAAAAATGACATTTTTGAAACTTCATTTTCAAAAACGATGTAGCATACACACCATCATTTTGAAAAATGATGAACAAAGTGACGGCACTCTAAAGGGGAAGTTCTATTCGCCTTGAGGCTGCTTTTAGCTGGTTACTTGTTAGTAAAAGATGATTCGTGCTTTTTTGTCTGTTACAGCGTGATGAATGTGCTTACTCCATTATGAATGGTAGTTTTACCTCCCGTCTCAAAACTTGCTTCTGGGCATGTGCGGGTTTAAAAACGTCGTTTTGCCCACACACTATCATTTTCATTGACACAAAAAATGACATTTTGAAAAACGACACAAAAAATTCGAGCATGTTCGAATTTTTTTTTTGTCATTTTTCAGAAGACATAAAATGACATTTTGCCCACACACGATCATTTTAATTGACATTTTTAAAAATGTCATTTTATTTCATCACAAAAAATGACCGTCTGTACGCGGCATAAGGCCTCATGCACACTAGGCATTTACCCATGGTGCATGAGGCTCCAGGGTTTAACTGCAGCTGGAGGGCATGGGCGTGCTGTCCAGCCCTGCTGCCAGCTGCCTGCCAACTCTATGGAAATCTGATTACTGCTGCAGCTGGATTGGCCTGGGCAGTGCATTCTGCTTGGGTTCAAGGCATTCTCCCTGGTTGCACATTGCCCCAAACATACATACCACTAGGTGTACTGAACAGCCCTGTCCAGCCACAACAGCTGTCAAACTCATAGAATTTGCCAGGCTGTTGCCAGTGGAGCTGGATGGTGCACTTGTACATTCATGCCACAGCTAAACACCCAGTGTTCATGAGACCTGAGAGTGTTCAAATTGTTGAATGACAGCACTGTGCAAAGTACTAGAGCTCTGATTTGGTCATTGAGCTGCCCCCCTTTCCTGCGCCATCTGTCCTGGTCTGTATACACTTACAGAAGGCTAGTATTTAAACAATTCTGTATATTTATGCTAGCTCTGTTTAAAAATACATATAATATTTTTAATGAAAAAATAAATTATTTAAACTTTTTAATACTTTTTATTAAGTTGTTTTATATTAGCTTTAAATATGCCCTGTTATAAGGCCATCTTCACCTGGAGAGACAGCCGAAGCGCTGTTTAATTCTAAATGGAAGATTAGACAAAAGCTGCCTTGGGGAAATAAACACTAAAGGGTGGCTGGCACCTAGGTCACCGGTTCCAATATGTTCTCTTCTCGCTGCTTTTATTGCTGTTAATAAAAGCTTCATGTGCAAAAGGGCACCAATAATGCACACCGCTGAATTTTAAAACACTTTGGAAAAAAATAAACAGCTAATACCTTATCATTTGCTGCTATTATGTTTCATTTGAAGTGAAATTATTTGATAAAGCAAAAAAGTGCTTTTTTTTGCCATGACGCAAGTAAAATAAATGGGCGATGGTTATTATGGGCTAAAGATTTGTCTAGTCTGCACATTTGGGTGGAAAAGGTTGTGACTGGAGTGAAAGTAATAGAATTGCATCATCTTCATCCATGATTCCTCATGATACTGATCAGATAAATCTCCTTTTTTTCTGAGTTTAAAGAGGACATGTCACTTACACACATCAACACATTAAAATGGCTCAAAAAAGCTTTTTGGATTGTTGGACTACATACATGTGATATCACTCAAAACCTTAGAAGTTAGAATGTAAGTCAAAAATGATATTTTGTTTTGTATAGAGTTGAAAATAATGTAAACCCTAGTTAGTTTTTTTTTACAATCTTGGGCCCCCATTATCAATGGTTTTACCAGTTAGTGAGAAAGTAAGGAAAAACATCTGCAACAGGGACAGCAACAGCAATAAAAAGCAGAGGGAGTGTTCTAGCCTTCTATTATTAGTGCTCGCTCGTCCCCACCTCTTTTCCTGACTGGCCAGGCTGCATGCTCAGATAAGGGTCTAGTACGGATTTTGGGGGGACCCCCATGCCATTTTTTTTGGTGTGTAGTTCCCCTTAAAATCCATACTAGACTGAAGGGCCCAGTATGCTCATGAAGGGGGGTCGGAACCCATGGCGGACATGGGGGGTCGGAACCCATGGCGTTTTAAAAAAATATATAAAATTGGCGTGGAGCATCACCTAATTATTGGGGGATCAAAGTCGCGTCCCTGGTCATTGAAGTCGTACTTCAAGTCGTAGGGCAACGTCGGATCCACAGTCTTATGACTGTCTTGTCAAAATCACGGCCGCGAAATTGCACCAAAATCGCGCAACTTTGGAGTAGCACAAGTGTGAAAGGGGCCTAAACGTTTTATTAAATCTATCTACACTATCTGCTGACACCACCAACTGTGAAAGGATGTAAGGGACTAACAGTAACAAAGACTGAGAAAGACTGAGACACAGTTTAAGACTGAGAAACTTCTCATTCAATTTCATTGTCTGGCCACTTGTCTTCTTTAGAGACCTTAAATTAAATAGTTTCTCCCCAATGCTAGATTTACCAAAATGTGTATATTGTGATCCTAATCGCCTCATCTCCAGGGAGAATAAGTTTAATGTTTGTAGTAGTTCCTCATAACTGAGGTCTCTCAGCCCCCTTATTAGCCTTGTTTGCCTTATCTGGACTTTCTTAAGTTCAAGCACATCTTTCCTGAGAATTGGTTATCAAAACTGGACCACTTACTAAAGACATGGCCTATCCAGAGTTGTGTAAAATGGAAGAATTATAGTTTTTCTCTTGAGTAAATATCACTTTGAATGCATGATAATAGTCTGGTATAATTTCTTGTTGCAGCTTGGCATCACTTGGAGTTGCTGAGTTTGTGACCTACTAGATCATTTTCCATCCTTGATTCCCCCCGCGGTTCTCCCCCCAGTAATTTGCATGCATATTTTTATGTCCCAAATGCATTACTTTTTCAATATCATATATCTCATCTGCCATCTAGCTACCCACCCCTCTGTTTTAAATAGGTCTTCTTGTAAAGTTGCTGCATCCTGTTGTGAAGTTATTGCCCTGCTTAGCTTTGTATCACTGGCAAACACTGAGATTGAACTATTTATTCCAACCTCTATATCGTTTATGAACAAGTTAAACAGAATTTCCCCCAGGACAGAGCCCTGGGGCACCCCGGTCACAACTCTAGACCATTCAGAAAAGAAGCCATTAATCATGACTCTCTGGACGTGCTCCTGTAACCAGTTTTCTATCCATCTACATGTGACCTCATCAATCCCAAAAGACCTTCATTTGTAATTTGAACATTTACGGTGTACTTTTCAAGTGCCTTAGTGAAATCTAGGTACACCATGTCCACAGGCCTTCCTCTATCCAAATTACAGTTCACCTCTTCACAGAATGGTAAAAGGTTGGTCTGGCAAGAACAGTCTTCCATAAAACCACGCTGTTACTATTAATGATACCATTTTCATCAGCTAATTCTTGGAAATGGTGCCTTATCATCCCTTCCAATAGTTTATATTTTATGATAGGCTGACTGGTCAGTAGTTTCCAGTTATATATCTTATTTTTGCATATTTTACAGTATCTCTTCTAAAAAAAAAACTATTATTTACAGAGCTCAACAGCTAAAGCTAAAAAAACAGTAATGTATTCCCAACTATGTAGTTGGTTAAATCAAAATTTTTAAATAAAAGTAAAAACGAAATCTGAGAAACATTCTGAGAAGGGTTCTTTAGCCAAGGTAATAATAAGCAACTTGATTTTAGACATGAATTTACACTTTGAACATTTAACGTGGCAGACATGTTCCCTTTATTACCTTAATCAGAGCTTGTGTAATAGCATTTTTTTTTTTCATTTTCGTTTTACATAGCGCTTTTAATAAAATCAGCCTTCAGTCTTAAACAGTGGTCTGTGTCCATACATCATTCGTATGAAAAAAAAACAATGATTAATATATTAAAATATGCATTTATCATATGTCATAAAAATGTCTTCATCTATACTTTATTCATATAAAAAACAAACAATGATTAACATATTATAATATACATTTATCATATGTCTTAAACATCGTTTTGCATCTATCTATCGTTCATATAAAAACAACATTGATTAATATATTATAATATACATTTATCATATGTCTTAAGCATCTCTTTGCATTTATCCTGCATTCATTTACAAAAGTAAAGATTGATTAATATATTATAATATACATTTATCATATGTCTTAAACATCTCCCTGCATCTATACTTCATTCATATAAAAAAAACAAGCATTGATTAATATATCATAATACACATCGATCATATGTCTTAAACATCTCACTGCATCTATATCTCATTTATATAAAAAAACAAGTATTAATAAATATATTATGATATACATTTATTATATGTCCTAAACCTTTTTTCTTTGCCTCTATCCCTTATTCATATACAAAAAATAATGATTGATTAATATAAGTAGGGAAGACTTTTGGATATAATCCAATTGGTTCACCTTGAATCTAGTTTTTGGTTTTTGGAACTTTAACGTTCTGTTTTTGTAATATATATGATCCGTCAATCCTCCCCTGAATGGTGATTGATTCCACATCGGATGGTTAGGGGTTTATATTCACATATTTTCACTTATATGTTTAATCCTAAGTGGTTGAAGCCACAGTTGCCATTATGCACTATTGCACTTTGATGTATATTAATTTATTTACAGTTTGTTATTAGTTCACTACTAAGGTACGACACACACGTTGGGCTCTATACCCCTTAGGCCGGGTACTCATGAGCAAACATGTACGGTGAAACCGGTCCGTCGGACCGTTTTCACCGTACATGCCTGCCAGAGGGCTTCTGTACGATGGTTGTACTAACCATCGTACAGAAGTCCGCGCGTAAACACTACGCGGGGCGTGTCCGCGTCGATGACGCGGCGACGTGGGCGGGCCTGCCATTTAAAGGCTTCCACGCATGCGTCAAAGTCATTCGACGCATGCGAGGGACGGCGGGCGCTCGGACATGTACGGTAGGTCTGTACTGACGACCGTACATGTCCGAGCGGGCAGGATTCCAGCGGACGGTTTTAAAACACGTCCAGGAATATTTGCCCGCTGGGAAAAGGCCCGGCGGGCAAATGTTTGCTGGAATTCGGCCCGCTCGCGCCTACACACGACCGAACATGTATGCTGAAACTGGTCCGCGGACCAGTTTCAGCATACATGTTTGGTCGTGTGTACGGGGCCTTATGTGTTTCTCTCCATTGGGATAACAATTTTGGTTTAGCGCAGTTACTCTCTTTTCCAAGACCCTCACCATGCTAACATCCAAAATATATAGCTGAGGATTAACCAAGTAAAAACATTAGCAGACTTTGTGGGCACACAATGAGAGGGAGAATCAGTAAACAATTATACATTTTATTACCACATAGTTAAAAAACATATAAACGACATACAAACAACACCCTGTATGGACACAGTTACCAGTTGCCCAATAATGCATAATGTTATAGAGGACTGGACCTACGGTACAAAAATGTATTTAATAATGTATCAAGGTAAACGAAGAATTTCTGATCCAGTAATGCCTCCAAAAACTTGCTTGATTGATTAACCACTTCACCCCGGAAGAATTTACCCCCTTCCTTACCAGAGCACTTTTTGCGATTCGACTCTGCGTCCCTTTAACTGACAATTTTGCGGTCATGCGACGTGGCTCCCAAACAAAATTTACATTCTTTTTTTCCCACAAATAGAGCTGTCTTTTGGTATTTGATCACCTCTGCGGTTTTTATTTTTTTGCACTATAAACAAAAATAGCAACAATTTTGAAAAAAAATCAATATTTTTTACTTTTTGCTATAATAAATATCCCCAAAAAATCTATAAATTTTTTATTTTCCTCAGTTTAGGCCCATATGTATTCTTCTACATATATTTGGTAAAAAAATCGCAATAAGCATATATACTGATTGGTTTTTACAAAAGTTATAGCGTCTACAAAATAGGGGATAGATTTTTATTTTTATTTTTTTACTAGTAATAGTGGCGATCTGCGATTTTTATTGTGACCGTGACATTGCAATGGAAATTTCGGACACATTTTTGGGACCATTCACATTTATACAGCGATTAGTGCTATAAAACTGCACTGATTACTGTATAAATGTGACTGGCAGAGAAGGGGTTAACACTAGGGGCGCTGAAGGGGTTAAATATGTTCCCTAGTGTGTGATTCTAACTGTAGGGGGGAGGGGACTCACAAGGGGAGGAGACCGATCTGTGTTCCTTTGTACTGGGAACACATATCGGTCTCCTCACCTCTGACAGGACGTGGATCTGTGTGTTTACACACACAGATCCACGATCCTGCTGTGATTGTGGGCAATCGCGGGTGCCCGGTGGACATCATGGCCACCGGACACGCGCACCGGGTCCCGAGCGATGCCGCGGCGCGCGCGCCCCCTAGATGGCCGGGTAGCCCAGGACGTCATATGTCGTCCACCCAGGATGGGAGATCCCTCCTGCGGACGTCATATGACTATGGGCGGGTAGGTGGTTTTAATATAGTGTAATATACATTTTTCATAAACATCTCTCTGCATCTATAATTCATTCATATAAAAAAAAACTTATACTAATATGTTATAATATATATTTATCTATCTGTCAGTTTTTTCCCTGATTTACCAAAGAAAAAGCACAGATACATTTATTTTGTTGGGGTTAATTAAAAAAAACGGTCTAAGTTTACTTGCCTGCGATGAACAGCAAATTATATTTAATTTTCCCTTTTAGTATCTGACATGCTTAAAGAACTGGAAAAACTTTGCTTTATGTGACACTGATTTGCTAAATAATCAACTACACTTGCAAACTTTATAAACACTGCAGTTTAATTAATTAGCATATGCAGATCTCAGGCTTAATTAATCACTGTTTAATGGAGGCAGGCGACATTGATCACTCTACAGTGTCTCCTGTAGTCAAAGTTCCCCTCTCGGTGGCTTATAAATATTCACATCTGTATTTACCCTTTCTTTTTTTATATCGCAGACTGATTTGATATGTATTTTTTCAATAGAGTAAATGAGATGGACTGTTTCCACAATAACGTGATTACTTAAATGTGACTAAACTACTAAAGTGGCTGTTTAGTCTGATTCCTTTTCCCAGCCTCCGCCGTGCAGAATTAATCATGTAATATATGCTGTTCTCTAGCCTCGGGCTTGGTTCTCTTAGGTATGACAGGCAAAGGGAGGTCAGGCTAGACAATATTCTTCTTAATACCAACTATTTGCTCATCCAGAGCCAGAGAAATGTAATTATTTCTCCAGCTCCAGTCATGCCTGATGGTGCTCACATTTATATTAAAGTGTACCTGTTTCAGATGCACTGTGTAACCAGCCATTAGGTAAGTTGAACCAAGATTGGCATATGAGGATATATCACATGTGTCAATTGGTAGACACATACAGTTGTGCTCATAAGTTTACATTTGATGATTTCTTGGCCATTTTTCAGAGAATATGAATGATAACACAAAAACATTTCGTTCACCTGTGGTTAGTGTTTGGCTAAAGCCATTTATTATTAATCAACTGGATTTACTCTTTTTATATCATCATCATCACAACAGAAACAACCCACATCACCCTGATCAAAAGTTTACGTAAAGTGGTGATTTTGGCCTGATAACATGCACACAAGTTGACACAAAGGGGTTTGAATGGCTATTAACCACTTAAGGACCGCCTCCTGCACATATACGTCGGCAGAATGGCACGGCTGGGCACATGTACGTACAGGTACGTCCTGTACTAGTACCCAGCCGTGGGTACGCACCGGCGACCCGGTCCGAAGCTCCGTGACCGGGACCCGCGGACCCGATCGCCGCTGGAGTCCCGCGATCGGCCCCCGGAGCTGAAGAACGGGGAGAGCCGTATGTAAACACGGCTTCCCCGTTCTTCACTGTGGCGGCTGCATCGTTCGTGTGATCCCTTTTATAGGGGGACACAATCAATGACGTCACACCTACAGCCACACCCCCCTACAGTTGTAAACACACTTCAGGGAACACATAATCCCAACAGCGCCCCCTAGTGTTTAACTCCCAAACTGCAACTGTCATTTTCACAATAAACAATGCATTTTAAATGCATTTTTTTCTGTGAAAATGACAATGGTCCCAAAAATGTGTCAAAATTGTCTGAAGTGTCTGCCATAATGTCGCAGTCACTAAAAAAATCGCTGATCGCCGCCATTAGTAGTAAAAAAATAAAATAAAAATGCAATAAAACTATCCCCTATTTTGTAAACGCTATAAATTTTGCGCAAACCACCGGTAAACGCTTATTGTGATTTTTTTTAACCAAAAATATGTAGAAGAATACGTATTGGCCTAAACTGAGGAAAAAAAACATTTTTTTATATATTTTTGGGGGATATTTATTATAGCAAAAAGTAAAAAATATAGATTTGTTTTCAAAATTGTCGCTCTATTTTTATTTATAGCGCAAAAAATAAAAACCGCAGAGGTGATCAAATACCACCAAAAGAAATCTCTATTTGTGGGGAAAAAAGGACGCCAATTTTGTTTGGGAGCCACGTCGCACGACCGCGCAATTGTCAGTTAAAGCGATGCAGTGCCGTATCGCAAAAAGGGGCAAGGTCCTTTAGCTGCATTTTGGTCCGGGTCTTAAGTGGTTAAAGGTAACCATCCTCACCTGTGATGTGTAATTAGTGTGTGTGTATAAAAGGTCAATTAGTTTCTGGACACCTGACAGACCCTTGCATCTTTCATCCAGTGCTGCACTGACGTTTCTGGATTCTGAGTCAAGGGGAAAGCAAAAGAATTGTCAAAGGATCTGCAGAAAAGGTAGTTGAATGGTATAACACAGGGAAGGGATATAAAAAGATATCCAAGGAATTGAGAATGCCAATCAGCAGTGTTCAAACTCTAACCAAGAAGTGGAAAATGAGGGGTTCTGTTGAAACCAAACCACGGTCAGGTAGACCAACTAAAATTTCAGCCACAACTGCCAGGGAAATTGTTCAGGATGCAAAGAAAAATCCTCAAATAACTTCAAGTGAAATACAGGACTCTCTAAAAACATGTGGTGTGGCTGTTTCAAGATGCACAATAAGGAGGCACTTGAAGAAAGATGGTCTGTAAGGTCGCGTCGCCAGAAGAAAGCCATTACTATGCAAAGGCCACAAAGTATCCCACTTACAATATGCCAAACAGCACAGAGACAAGCCTCAAACCTTCTGCCACAAAGTCATTTGGAGTGATGAGACCAAAATTTAGCTTTTTGGCCACAACCATAAACGCTACATCTGGAGAGAAGTCAACAAGGCCTATCATGAAAGGTACACCATTCCTACTGTGAAACATGGATGTGGATTGCTGATGTTTTGGGGATATGTGAGAGACAAAGGCACAGGAAATTTGGTCACTATTGTTGGCAAGATGAATGCATTATGATATCAGAAAATACTGGAGGAACATTTGCATTCATCACACAGGTTGAACTGGATGGACTATTGTTTTTATTCACCCTTACCTACTATAACTATGGGGTTTATTTACTAAAGGCAAATCCACTGTGCACTATAAGTGCACTTGGAAGTGTAGTCATTGTAGATCTGATGGGAACATGCAAGGAAAATAAAAAACTGAATTTTTGCTAAAACATAATTGGAGGATAGAAATCAGCAGGACTTCCCCTCATTTCAGATCTTCCCCTCAGATCTACAGCGACTGCACTTCCACGTGCTCTTGTAGTGCAAAGTGGATTTGCCTTTAATAAATCAACCCCTATGTAACTATGAAATGGAGATAAGGAGAAACTGAAAAATATGAAAAGGAATCTCACGCTCCATCTACTGGCTGGATATATTTAACCACTTGCCGACCGCTGCACGCCGATATACGTCGGCACAATGGTAGCGGTGGGCAAATGAGCATACAGGTACATCCCCTTTAAAAAGCCACGCGGGGCTAGCGAACTCAATGTTTGCTGGCGGCCTGTGATCGTGTCACGGAGAGGCAGAACGGGGACATGTAAACAAGGCATTTCCCTGTTCTGCCTAGTGACAGGACAGTAATCTACTGCTCCCTGTTGTAGCCCATCTCCCCCCCACAGTTAGAATCACTCCCTAGGACACACTTAACCCCTTCATCGCCCCGTAGTGTTTAACCCCTTCCTTGCCAGTGTAATTTACATAGTAATCGGTGGATTTTTATAGCACTGATCGCTGTATAAATGACAATGGTCGCAAAATAGTGTAAAAAAAAAAAAAAAATAGTATTAAGAGTGTCTGATGTGTCTGCCGCAATATCGCAGTCACGATTAAAATCAAAGATTGCCGCCATTACTAGTTGAGAAAGAATTTACTAATAAAGATGCAATAAAATTATCCCCTATTTTTTAGACGATATAACTTTTGCGCAAACCAATCAATATATGCTTATTGTGATTTTTTTTTACCAATACCATGTGGAAGAATACATATCGGCTGAAACTGAGGAAAATATTTTTTTTATATATTTTTGGGGGATATTTATTATAGCAAAAAGTCAGTTATTGCTTTTTTTCAAAATGGTTGCATTTTTTGGTTTATAGCACAAAAATTAAAAACTGCAGAGGTGATAAAATACCACCAAAAGAAAGCTCTATTTGTGGGAAAAAAAAAGGATGTCCAATTTGTTTGGGTACAGCGTCGCACGACCGCGCAATTGTCAGTTAAAGCAACGCAGTGCCGTATCGCAAAATGTGCTCTGGTCAGGAAGGAGGTAAATTCTTGCGGGGCTGAAGCGGTTAACATTTTAATGCGGTTTTGGGGTGTTGTCAAGATTATTTGCTGTTTCAGACAGAAAAGGCACCTGAGATGCTGGAAAAATTGTCAGTTATAAAAACCCCGGGGTGTATTATCTGAAACCAGGTATAGATGGGGGACAAGTAAGCAGGGCAATATGAGATTATGGGGCCCCTGGGCAATAGATTATGGGGCCCCAAGGCTAAAGATTATGGGGCCACACAGTATACACACACAGTATACACACACATACAGTATACATACACAGTATACACACACAGACGCACAATATACACACACAGTATACATACACACAGAATACACATACACACACTGAAAAGGTACTTGAGGGGCAGGGCTAATGATGTACCCTGGCCTAGGCCAACAAGGCCCAGGCCTAGGGCAGCACGGACAGTGTCCCCGCCGGCCTGCGTTACACTGTTAGGCAAATTAGTTTAGCGCCCGCACTGCTTCCAGTATGTGGGCGGTTGGCATTCTGCAACTGTGGAGGGAGCGGGGGAGCGTCGCTTCTAATTTTTTACCATCCCTGTCCCATTGCAGAGATTTTCTTTCACTTCATGTCCCATAGCCAAACAGGAAGTGAGAGGAAATCTATGCAAATTAAGGGAATCCATTGCCCCCCCCCCCCCCCCCAGGCCATCAGAACTAGTGTCCCCACTTGAAAATTTCAGGGTGAGTCTTTAACCGCAAGGGGTGTGGCCTTGACAGGAAGGGTTGGGTCATATTTAAATTAGGGGGTGCACAAGTTTAGTCAGGCCTAGGGCAGCACAAAACCTAAATACACCCCTGGGCGGGGCAGCTATAATCTTGGGATTTTTAAGAAGAAACGTATTTTTACATACTGTCCCTGGTTTTACTGAGGCTGGCAACCCTGATGGGGCCCCCTGGTGGCATGGGGCCCTCGGGCAGTGCCCGAATGGTCAGTCTGCCCCTGCAACTAAGTCACAGTAAGCTAATGCCTACCGGGCTGAAGTGACACACAGCACTAATATCAGGGGTCAAGTCCTGGGGAAAAAAGTGTGGGAACTCCCACCCAAGATCCACTCCCCCACCAAAAAAAAAAAAGATACGCTCATATGCATAATTACTAAACCGCAAGTTCTTTTTAAATCCCGTGATAACTCGCGGCACACCTCCGCAATGTCTCCTGGGAACAATGACAAAAGCTCCCAGGAGACATTGCGGCATTGAGGAAGTGACGGAATACCCGCACACTACCCGATGAATCCATATACAGGAAGCGGCCAGTAACATAAAGGATTACTAAGGTTCGCCTGCCCCTGACAGTGACTCGAGCTGGACATCGCCGCTTAGTGAAGGATCGGCTCGGGCGGCTCGACTGCTCTCAGCTGCTCTAGTCCTGCAAAGGGAACTGCGTTCCTGCTGTGAAAAAAGTGCAGGAACTCCGTTCCCACGCGTTCCCGCAGGACTTGAGCCCTGACTAATATGCACCTTACAGACCCTCCACTTATTATTTTGTTGTACTGTGTCTCACCACATCCATCATGCCTATCCACCGAATTTCTGTGACTCGGTATATTTGCGTCTATGAAGTTGTTTAACAATGACACAGGACCTTGGCCAGCCCGTGCTCCCCATTCTCCCCCACCTGCCACTCTGTCATCTATAGAAAGCCTCTCTTTTCATGCGCCTATAGGAGTTATTCTTTATATCTGTACACAGTACAAGCAGACTGATCCTACTAATAAATAATGGAAAGCTTCTCGCGGCTGATAATTCAAGGCTGCCAGCTCGGTTTAAATACAGGCTGAGGGCTTTTTATGTTTAACAGATTGTTTCCAAACACAAAACCGCTTCAGTGAAAAACACAGCACTCCAATCTGCAATTTGTTTACAGCCTTTCAAATCCTTTTAAATCCTTTTCAGCTTTTTAATTGCATCAAAATGATTCAAATTAAACAGCAAGCGGGAGCCTGTGGGACGGGACTGAGGCATGCAATGTATGGCTTATTTTTTATTTTTTTTACCGGTTTATTACAAGAACTTCATAGAGGAAATAATCAAAAGCTATTATATTAGACTGGTTAGTGTTATTTCCAGCTAGATTTTTAGTCATTGATGGTTGCTCTGGAAATATGGCTAAGCCTTTCTGAATTAAAGCACCATGTTGCTGGTTTGCCCATTCAATATAAACAATGCGACAAAATAACATATGTCGCCTGTACTGCACATGTGGCCTAAAATGGAAACGTGGGTTAAACAATACATTTAATGGTATTGAAGGGTCATTAAATAAGCTTTGCTTTTAAAGCAAATGATAGCATTCATAGGTTGAATTGTTTCATGTTATTTAACCACTTTGGTGCCAATGCAGTATTAAAATTCCTTGTATGTTTGTGTAATGAGTAATCATTAATTATACAGAGTTATTGGACTGTAATATGCTTTACTATGTATTAATAAAACTGTCACATGTACAGTATCATTTTAGATTTTTCACATATTATCTCCTGAAGAAGTAAACTTTGTTCATGAAACGCGTTAAGACAGGGCTCGACAAATCCCGGGTGCCAGGTTGCCATGGCGACTAGAAATGGTGTCCTGGCGACTTGGCTTGGAAGGTGGGCAATCTGGTGGCATCTGGTGGTGGCCGTTGGTATTACAAGTTAAGCATTACAAGTTAAACAGCAATTCTAATGTAATTTTTCACTATTTTTCACTGCCATCTTCTTCCCTCTAATTAGAACCCCCGAACATTATATATATTTTTTATCATATCACCCTAGAGAATAAAATGGCGATCGTTGCAATACTTTCTGTCACGCCGTATTTGCGCAGCGGTCTTTTTTGGGAAAAAATTACACTTTTTTAAATTAAAAAATAAGACAACAGTAAAGTTATCCCCATTTTTTTTAATATTATGAAAGATAATGTTACGCCGAGTAAATTCATACCCAACATGTCACGCTTCAAAATTGCGTCCGCTCGTGGAATGCCAACAAACTTTTACCCTTTAAAATCTTCATAGGCGACGTTTAAAAAAATCTACAGGTTGCATGTTTTAAGTTACAGAGAAGGTCTAGGGCTAGAATTATTGCTCTCGCTCTACCAATCGCGGCGATACCTCACATGTGTGGTTTGAACACCATTTACATATGCGGGCGCTGCTCACGTATGTGTTCGCTTCTGCGCGCAAGCTAGTCGTCCTAACTTTTTTAGCTGGCTCTTAGATTCCAAGCAAATTTGTTAAACCCTGTGTTAAGATAAAAATAGTGTACAGTAAAGCGAACAGTAAAGGAAATATCTATGTATAATATCTGCATTAATGATGGATATTGTATAATGTGTTATGAGTATAAATTAAATGTGATGGAAAAAATCTATAGATGTTTACATTACATTTTCACCCAGTAAACCATAAAATGTATACGTTACCAGCCTTAACTTTATAATATATGGAGTTTTTAAGTATGTTTCTGAAATATATTACAATTTTTTTAAATGTATGTCTTTGTACCATTAAATATAAAAACAGGATGTTGCAATCAGTGCAACATTTTTTTTTTAACTATAACCCCCCAAGGGAGCTGCGGTGGCTCAACGCGATTGGCACTGCGCTGATAAGCCATTCACCTCTGCAGCTAGAGGTTCGGATCCCGGTCTCGGCTACATGTGAATTGAGTTTGGTGGTCTCAGCCCGGCTCCCGGTGGGTGTGCTATGCGAGGTAAGCCTGTGCTTAGTAAGCCCACCCCCTCCCACAAAAACCACCACACTTACACGCACTTGAAATTGGGTTAACATGCACGCACTTTGACCACACGATCTCTAAAAAAAAGAGAGGCGAAGGACTAACGGGGCTGGTTGAGTGGGCAAATCCTCTCACTCCCTTATAGGGAGTCCCTCTGCCCCGTTGGGCTTCAAAGCGGAGCAGGTAGGGCGGGCTGTGTGGGAGGACCCCCTCACACACCCGCCATTGCCACCCGGGGCATGGAGAAAGGTGGCAAATTGCCTCTGGGGGAGGCCTGCCTACTCCCAACTCCTGCAGTCCAGCTCCTCTCTTGAGTACACGCACAAAATACACTTTAAAAAAAAAAAAAAAAACTATAACCCCCCAGAGGAGATGGCTGCTTCAGGTGGAGACCTTGATGATAATCCACCCCACAGAGATCCCATGTGCAGACAATGCAATCAGCAAGGCAGGAATAACAACAATTTATTTCTGGACGGCCCACTCTCTAACCAAATTTGCCTTTATTTAAAAAATAGGAACAGCACTACAAGTCACAGCAATCAAAACCTGGACAACTGACGTGTTTCACACTGTGTCTAGTGTTTAGTCAAAGCTGTTCCAAGTTAACGTAACGCGTACGGGGGAAGGAGCTGCGTATAACGTCACCCGCTGCTGTCCCTGGGAATAGTTATTCATGCTGAATTGTTTATGTTGTTTTTATTCTGACAATATGTGAGTAGCCCTTTACTTGTATCTACAATACATTTTACTGTTATGCAGCAGAGAGCACTTAGATCCTTTTTTTCTATATTATACATGGTCTGACGACATTGCTGAATCTAAGGAGATTGCTTTTGGTCTGGCACTTGTTTTTGAACATAAGGAGACGCAAACAGTTCTGCCTTCTTGACCACCTGTTTGTTCAGGGGTCCATATTTTAAGGTGAGAGTGATTAGTTAGACCGAAGGTGGAGGGATTGTCACTCATATTGACCTCTTCAACACTGGTGGAGGCTTCTGTGGATGCTGTGGATTCTGCTAGTTTACCTTCTGTTTTGTACCATTTTTCTATTTTTTAGCCAGTACAGTATTAAAATTGTACTGCCTTAGCCCTGCTTAGTGTTGGGTTTCAGCAGTTGCTGGATCTAGTTGGGTTCAAGATTGAACTATAGTCTGTTGGTGATATCTGCAGTCCTGCTTGAAGCAGAGGGGTTCAAGTAATCAGTTCCTGGATAGTCAACATGCTAAAAAAATCCTCTTTAAGAGATTATGTGCTATTACATTATGCTCACTGATCTTCTCAGATGTCTGCACTAAGATACAAGTAAGACTTTAGGTACCCCCTGCAATAGGAGTTTTACTCTTCAAGGATTAACTACTTCTTAGGCCGTGTACACACGGGCAAACATGTACGATGAAAACGGTCCGCCGGACCGTTGTCACCGTACATGTCTGCCCGGGGATTTCTGTATGATGGCTGTACTCACCATCATACAGAAATCCGCGCGTACTCGATACGCGGTGACGAGGCCGTGCCGTCGCCGCGACGATGACGCGGCGACGTCCGTGGCACTGCCAGTTCAATGCTTCCACGCATGCGTCAAAGTCATTCGACGCATGCGAGGGATGGCGGCCGCTCGGACATGTACGGTAGGTCTGTACAGACGACCGAACATGTCCGAGCGGACAGGATTCCAGCGGGCTGTTTCTAAACAAGTTTGGAAATATTTGCCCGCTGGAAAAAGGCCCGGCGGGCAAATGTATGCTGGAATCCTGTCCGCTCGGCTGTACAGACGACCGAACATGTCTGCTGAAACTGGTCCGCGGACCTGTTTCAGCAGACATGTTCGGTCGTCTGTACGGGGCCTTAGAGGGATGCAGACACTGCAGCTTTCCTCATTAAAACACTGAAAGCGCTCCAGGTGGTTATAATGAATACAGACCCTCCCATTCAGGAATCAGTCTGAAAACGACATAGTAAAACAAATAGCTTTTTTTTTTTCAAAATTCAAAAGGGCAGGACTGTGCTACAAAATAAATTTAAATCCTTGTAATGTACATTGATCACCCAGAGGGTTTTTTTTTTTTTTTTTCTTAACAAAACTGGTGTTTTGAGCCCTGATTCAGGTCTGCCTTTCTCTGCATGAGCTATGTTAATAGCATTCAGCTGCTACCTAATAGTCACAAACAATAGTTTAATATTGAAGGTGATCTACAGGGTGGGCCATTTATATGGATCCACCCGGGTGGGCCATTTATATGGCTACACCTTAATAAAATGGGAATGGTTGCCACCATGGTCACCACACATCTTGAAAAGTTTCCCCCCTCACATATACTAATGTGCCACAAACAGAAAGTTAATATCACCAAACATTCCCATTTTATTAAGGTGTATCCATATAAATGGCCCACCCGGGTGGATCCATATAAATGGCCCACCCTGTATATATGTAGAGTGTGGGGGGTGCTATATCTCTGATTGAATCAGCCACCTTCCGTGAAGAATAAAAACAAATGAAAAGAAAAGTAAAAAATAACATGCACTAGAAAATTGCAAAATGTAAGCAAAAAATTCCTCATATGCCGCATACACACGCTCGGAATTTCCGACAACAAATGTTCGATGGGAGCTTTTGGTTGGAAATTCTGACCGTGTGTAAGCTCCATCGGACATTTTCTGTCGGAATTTCCGATAACAAAAATTTGAGTGATGGTTCTCAAATTTTCCGACAACAAAATCCGTCTTCGTAAATTCTGATCGTGTGTGGACAATTCCGACGCACCAAATTCCACGCATGCTCTGATTCAAGTACAAGATGGAAGCGCTCGGTCTGGTAAAACTAGTGTAATGGAGAACATTCGTCACACTGTAACAGACTGAAAAACACAAGGCTGAAAACCGCCAATCGTCTCTCACCAAACTTCTACTAACACGACTGGTATTGAACTTTCCTTTAATAGTGCCATTGTACGTGTTGTATGTGACCGCGATCATGGCGACCAGAATTTCCGACAACATTTGTGCGACCGTGTCTATGCAAGACAAGTTTGAGCCAACATTCATCGGAAAAAAATCCATGGTTTTGTTGTCGGAATGTCCGATCGTCTGTACGCGGCAATAGACTTTGCAGGCTGCACCACAATTTTGGACACAGTGGATAACATTTAAAGAGAATTAAGCATTCTTGAAAGTGTGTGCAATATCCTCCAGCATGTTTGCAATGATAGACTTGAGGAATTGGCACCACTGCACCAATCTCAGCAAAGGGGTTCTTATTTTTGGGCCAAGAGGCCACACCAAAGGCACAAAGTCATACAATCCTCTCTGCAGGCTTACAAATAGAGAGCTTTTGCTTGTGGGCCTAAAAAGAACCCAGTACCCTTGGCTCTCTGCAGACATCTATAACCCTTCCAAACCCAACTGAGCCCCTGACTCTGAGCATCCCTACATCTCAGCAACCCTGACACTTAACCCCAGTACCCCTGACTCTGAACCTCCATGTCTCCCAGCACCCTTGTCTCTAAACCTCCCTACCTACCAGCACCCTTGACACTACACCTTTCTGCTAGTTAGCAACTCCACCACTGTTCCACCTTCACATCTTTTCAGGCACATGAAGAGAAAAGAGGCGACTGAGCCGGAGTTTCTGGGCTCTCTGCCCATTTTCTCCTGCCCTTGGTGACATTGCCTCCTCTCCAGTGCAGCTTGCAGAGGACAGACCTTCCATCTGGAGGTGTTGTGCCCATTGTGTGTGATCCCAAGGAAAAACAGGAGGGTGTGTACATTTCAAGGCTGAAAGGCAGAGGAAAGTCAATCATTGAGATGCCCACTAAATACAACCTGCTCTTTATTACACCTCCCTGGGAACCAACCTTCCAGTGCAGCAGACACTAGAAGTCCAATATACATATTTAATTGTTATTTCTTTTTCTTTTAAAGTGACTCCAAACCCATTTTTTTTACATCAATAATTTTAAAATATCAAATATAACCACGGCTCTGTTTTTCTTAAGGTTCTTACTGTTATTTTAAGGCTTTTTTGTCCTGTGCATGCTCCCTATCCTCCACTAATGCACAGCACAGCTACTACTATAGAACGAGCAGTGCCATTATTTATGGTTACATGCTGTGCTCTATGTGTGCTACAATTCCCATATTGCTGAAGAGTTCTTCATGTAGATGTGTAGTCCATATTAAGGGCAAGCAGAAAAGCGTGGCTATGTTCACATTCACAAAGAGGGCATGGAGAATGAACGTGGCCACCCTAGAACAGAAAGTCAGCTTGCATTTGGGAGATGAAACAAAGAAGGAAAGAGATCGAATGTACATTCTACTTATATTTAAAAATATTGCATTTATTTTATTTTATAATAGTGTCACTTTAAAGTGGTTATAAACCCACTTTACAAAATAAACTATAACACCTGCAAGACAAGACTTATGTAATACTCACCTGGGATCGAAGCCCCTGCTGCGGTGCCTGACACAGCACCGGCCGGCGATATGACTTCCCGGAGTCACTTCTGGGTATCAAGGCTCCGGATCTGTGATTGGGCGGAGCCGCAATTATGTCACTCCCGCACATGCGCGGTAACAGCACAATCATTACATCAGGCTAAGGCCCCGTACACACCATAGAATCTATCCGCAGATAAATCCCATCAAATGGGTTTCAGCGGATAGATTCTATGGTGTGTACACTCCTGCGGATATTTATCCTCGGATAAATCTCCCCTGGGATGGATTTTCAGCAGATGAATATTTGCTGACATGCTCAACAAATCCATCTGCTGAAGTCCATCCCAAAGGATGGATCCGCTCGTCTGTACAGACTCACCGGATCCATCCGTCCAAAGGGATTCCCCGCACGTGTCGTAATGATTTGACGCATGCGTGGAATTCCTTATATGACAGCGTCGTTTTACAGGGTTTAAAAGAGAAGAGAGGCACCTCTAAGGCCCCATACACACGACCGAACATGTCCGCGGACCAGTTTCAGCAGACATGTTCGGTCGTCTGTACAGCCGAGCGGACAGGATTCCAGCGTACATTTGCCCGCCAGACCGTTTTCGAGCGGGCAAATGTTTCTAAACTTGCTTAGAAACATGCCCGCTGGAATCCTGTCCGTCGGACATGTTCGGTCGTCTGTACAGACTTACCGTACATGTCCGAGCGGCCGCTATCCCTCGCATGCGTCGAATGACTTCGACGCATGCGTGGAAGCATTGAACTGCCAGGGCCGCGCACGTCGCCGCGTCATCGTCGCGAAGACGGCGCGGCCGCGTCGCCACGTATCGTGTACGCACAGATTTCTGTATAATGGTGTGTACAGCCATCATACAGAAATCTCCAGGCGGGCATATACGCTGAAAACGGTCCGGCGGACCGTTTTCATCGTACATGTTTGCCCGTCTGTACGAGGCCTAAGTGTAGCAATATGTTGCTAAATGTTGTTGCCTTCATTAAATGTAACCATATTGCTACACTTAGAGGCTCCTCTCTTCTTTTTTGTACTCAGTTGTGACATGACACTACTCTTATATTAAGACATAGCTTGTATATCAAGGCAAAAGTTATTAAAACATTTTGCTTGTCTTGCAAAACGCTCTCAAACCAAGTTACTCTCAAACCAAGGTTTTACTGTATTCTTCTTTTACAATAAGTATATATATATATATATATATATATATATATATATATATATACACAGGATAGAATCGGGTACATTTTGTGCAAACTTAATTTGGTGCTCCATACTGTATATAGAAAACATGTCACTTTGATGACTGTTTCATAGTGACAGGTTATCTTTAAACGATATAGAAGAAGCCTACAACATGAAACTGAGGTCATCCCGCTGGTGCTTCCCTCTTTGCAAAAGTATTACTCCTTTGCATGCTGTCTGAGCTTATATTGACCATTATCGGAGTTCTTTCTACACTGCGTTCTCCTTGCCACTACTGCCTGAACATTCCCTTCAGAGAGACGTCAGGCCATAGATAGATCACTCTTTTCTGTAGAAGTTACACTTGTATAGCTCAATTAAGTCATTACAGCAGCTCTGACTACTTACACAGCCACAATCTAAACTCAGCAAAGAAAAAAAAAATGGCTGAACAAAGGAAGAGAATGACAAAGTGAGCTGGTTAAGTAACCTGATCGTCAGCATTTATTTATACAATACTTGCGCTGTGCGCTCAGCAGCACAATATCACAGGGGGGTGAAAACCTATTGATATCATAATGAAATCATATAATTAAATTCTGTACCAACATAGATAGTGCATTCAGCATTTTATGTAGCTAAATAAGATTTCTACACTGTTTTGTGTGCTATTTATTCCTGCAACAAAAACTGTATTTAACAGCAACAAGATGGGTTCATATGTTTTGAGGATAAATCTCTGAAAAGTGCCATTAAAAAAGATAATGCAATATAATGACAAAGCACAAGCACAGTAACTTAAGTGAACCATATAACTTTCTACTTTTTCATCATTTAGAGAATGCTTATGCTGGTTGCTATGGTTCCCTGCACCTTTGTCATCGCACTTTTGCATTAAACAAGCAGGTTTGTATGTAAAAAGGCCACATGACTTAAAGAAACCCTGTAAGGTGGCTTAAGAAAAATCCAAATTAAATCTTTCTGTAGGGAAAGAGGTACTATACTCACTACTCCAGTGGCCTGCGTCTCCTGTGTCCCTTCCGTTCTAGAGCTACAGTCTCTGCCATTATTTTCGTTATCTGAAACCTGTTCATCAGGAGCATTGGACATCTGTGCTATCAGCCACACATTGTGGTTCCAACATCTGACCTCTATCGCAGTGTTTCTCAACTCCAGTCCTCAAGGCGCCCAAACAGGTCATGTTTTCAAGCTTCCCAATTGTTTTGCACAGGCGATTTGATCAGTTTCACTGCCTTAGTAATTACCACAGCCGTTTCATCTGAGGGAAATCTTGAAAACATGACCTGTTGGGGTGCCTTGAGGACTGGAGTTGAGAAACACTGCTCTATCTACATCACTACAGGAGGGTTGGACGAAGGAACCGCAGTGCAGTGGAATACCTAGACTTGGGGTGGGACACAAGAGACACAAATCACAGGAAAGGTGGGCATCTTTATAGACATGAAACAGTCTCTTTAAAGTCCAACTATGTCCAGGACATTTAATAATTTACATATTCTTGGCAGGCTAAAAATCCTCCTTAAAAGAGGCCCTCACTGACCCCTGTAAATACAGCCACTCTGGAGAAAATCATTCTCAAAGTTCACACTAGAAGCAGTAAGGTTGTCTGGTCCAGTCACATGACCATGTAGAGTGGCTGCTGCAGAGAAGCTGAGGGAGCACTGACAACAGCATATGGGTGACCTCACAGCTCCCATAATTCCCAGCCATTGTTGAGCCAGAGATGCAGGATCATGTGACTGGACCAGAGCAAATTGAAAATAGGTAAGTACACAGATCTTTTCTATACAGATAAGGCAGGGTAGGTAGAAGGAGGAGGGAGGAAACATTTGTAGAATAGTTATAGTTTAGGTTTTCTTCCACTTTATGTCACTGCTTGGCGTAAGAGGAAGTGTGAAGAGACACAAATGGCTACATGCTTAAATGTTTCTACTGCTCAGTTATATACTGACTGTAATATATGCAATATATATAGATATATACAGTATATACATATATATATATATATATATATATATATATATATATATATATATATATATATCTATATATACACATATATTTATATATATATATATATATATATATATATATATATATATGTGTATATATATATATATATATATATATATATATATATATATATATCGAGTATAAGCTGACCCGAGCATAAGCCGAGGCACTTAATTTTACCACAAAAAAATAGGAAAACGTATTGACTCGAGTATAAGCCTAGGGTGGGAAATGCAGCAGCTACTGGTACATACGTACTACTAGTCTTATCAGAGTGTGTGTCCCCATCATTTTTTTTTCAGAGTGTTCCCATCAGTGTCTGATAAAAAAACTGATGGGGACACTGATAAAACACTGATAAGAGTGTCCCCATCAGTGTCCTATCAATGTTTGTCCATCAGTGTTTTATTAGTGTGTCCCCATCAGAGTGTCCCCATCATTGTCCAGTGTCCCCCATCAGTGTCCTCTTTATCTGTGTATGTCCACACTGTACTGTATTGCTTGCCTTAATTAATTTTTAGAGCAGAGTTCCGCTCTCTTTCATCTCCCGACTCCCGCCGTAAAACGCAGTGCAATACAAACAGCAGGCGGGTAGCCGGGAGGTGCCGAGCCAATGATGTCACTGGCTGCTAGTACATGGCAGTCCCAGCAGCCAATCGTAGCGTAGAGCGTCAAGGGCATGGGCGGGAGTTTTGGCAGCGGCTCTGCTACAAGCGAAAGACTAGCGAGTGGTAATACACGAGCTGGAGGGATGCGAGCTGCGGGCTGGGATACGGACACACACAGGAGACAAGTAAGTGGCAGCATGACTCGAGTATAAGCCAAAGGAGGGCATTTTCAGCCCCAAAAAAAGGGCTGAAAAACTCGGCTTATACTTGAGTATATACGGTATATATATATATATATATATATATATATATATATATATATATATATATATATATATATATAAATAAATTGAAAAAAATATATATTCCTGTATATTCCTATATATACTGTATATTCCTGCATATATTGCCGTATAACTATTTTGAAAAATAGTCTGGAGTGATTTCAAGGGGCATTGGAACATTGGAATTGGGGTTTTTCCTGTGCTATATATAAACAGATGGAAATTCTTATATAGTCTAAATCAACCTGCATTACTCTTCTCCCTATATAGGAGCAGATTGCGTGTCAGATAGGAACTTTAAAAAGCTGTGTTTCTTTGCTTTGACATCACCAAGGACTGTTTGCACAGCAGATGGCAAGGAGGAGAACTATGATAGGAAGATGGGGTAGGAAATATTGATAAAGCTTGCAGCTATTATATACAGTATATAAAAATATATTTAAAGCCAGAATTTACATTTAGATTTGGAGTGCCACCAAAACAGCAATAAAGGCGATATGTTCCAATGGGGACACTAGTCTAGTTCTTATGACAGGTGTCTAAGAAGGGGTTTCCATTACTTTGGATTCTTTATACTAGGGTTGTCCCGATACCACTTTTTTAGGACCAAGTACAAGTACCGATACCGATTACCGATACTTTTTTTTAAATGTGTTCATGTGTCCCCAAATGCAGCCATGTCCCCAAATGCAGCCATGTCCCCAAATGCAGCCTTATCCGCAAATGCAGCCAGCCCATATCCCCAAATGCAGCCTTGTCTCCAAATGCAGCCTTATCCACAAATGCAGCCATGTCCCCAAATGCAGCCATGTCCCCAAATGCAGCCTTGTCCCCAAATGCAACCATGTCCCCAAATGCAGCCTTGTCCCCAAATGCAGCCTTATCCGCAAATGTAGCCATATCCCCAAATGCAGCCTTGTCCCCAAATGCAGCCGTATCCACAAATGCAGCCTTATCCACAAATGCAGCCTTGTCCCCAAATGCAGCCGTATCCACAAATGCAGCCTTATCCACAAATGCAGCCTTATCCCCAAATGCAGCCTTGTCCCCAAATGCAGCCATGTCCCCAAATACAGCCTTGTCCCCAAATGCAGCCTTATCCACAAATGCAGCCTTATCCACAAATGCAGCCATGTCCCCAAATGCAGCCTTATCCACAAATGCAGCCATGTCCCCAAATGCAGCATTATCCACAAATGCAGCCCTGTCCCCAAATGCAGCCTTATCCACAAATGCAGCCTTGTCCCCAAATACAGCCTTGTCCCCAAATGCAGCCCTGTCCCCAAATGCAGCCTTATCCACAAATGCAGCCTTATCCACAAATGCAGCCCTGTCCCCAAATGCAGCCTTATCCACAAATGCAGCCTTATCCACAAATGCAGCCTTGTCCCCAAATGCAGCCATGTCCCCAAATGCAGCCTTGTCCCCAAATGCAGCCATGTCCCCAAATGCAGCCATGTCCCCAAATGCAGCCTTGTCCCCAAATGCAGCCTTGTCCCCAAAGAGAAAGCCAAGCCCCCCCCCCCCCGCCGCTGCCGCCTAGTTGATCAGCGCAGGGAACATTACAGCTTTCATTTGAATAGCTGTGTTCCCCGCCACGCCTCGTCATATATAGCCCCTCCCCCTTGTCCGGGAACTTTGATAGACAGATCACCCATCCAATCCTGGGATCCCCCATCCAATCCATGCAAAGCTCAATACTGATGTGACTTTGAGTGACACGCCGTTGTATTTCGACAACATGGCACAGGCAGGCATATTGGCGTACAGGTACATCACTTTAAACTTGCTGCCCAGTGGGTGCGCCGCTGGGGGCACGCACACGCACCCGCCACATGCCTTTGCGAGTGCGGCCGCGGTTTACCGGGAACTCCCAGGAGGCCCGCAATTGCGGTCGGCAAGGGCAGAACAGGGGAATGTCTTTGTAAACAAGGCATTCCCCTATTCCCCTATTCCCCTATTCTGCCTAGTGATACTGTCACTGATGACCGTTCCCCGTGATCGGGAACGGTCATCAGTGACATGTCATGTGTAGCCACGCCCCCTAACAGTAAGAATCACTCCCTAGTACTGACTTAACCCCTGCAGCACCACCTAGTGGTTAACCCCTTCCCTGCCAGTGTATTTTTTACAGTAATCAGTGCATTTTTTTAGCACTGATCGCTGTAAAAATCCGCCATAATGTCACAGTCACAATAAAAATCGCTGATCGCCGCCAACAAAAATATTAATAAAAATGCCATAAAACAGTCCTCTATTTTGTAGAGGCTATAACTTTTGCACAAACCAATCAATTAACGCTTATTGTGATTTTTTTTTAACAAAAATAAGTAGAAGAATATGTATTGGACTAAACTGACTCTCCTGTACTCCAAGGGAGGGGGCGAGCATGACACTCCACACCAGGGAGAAAGTCTCCTATTACTGTGTGGAGTTACAGACAGAAGAACAGGAATTGAGGATTTCTCAGAAGAAATAAGGACATTTAAAAGCAAAATGGAAGGATGAGGTAAGTGAAGGAGGACTGCACTAAGGTAAAGGAAGCTATTTAGGGAAAAAAAATTGTACCTTTACAACTCCTTTAACCAGCTGCAGCACAGACAGACACCTCCTCTATAGGAACACACATGGCTCCAAGTCATTGCACCTAACAATAGTCTTTAATGCCTGGTAGGAGGACCAGGGAGAGACAAGCCAGCATGCACCTACCTCCCCTATAAAACACACCAGGACGGCGCTCCCTTACCTGTCACGGCATATACTGGAACTGACTTTGGTGGTGTTGTCACTACTTTGTAGCTAAAATTCTTGGCTGTGTATGGCTTGTAATGATTGCTTGTCACAATATCTCCAGAAAGCAAGCAGACATGGGTTGGTTTAAGTTGTCACAACGTTGGAATAATGTATTATGCTGGAGAATTGTTATTGTTTCCTTTGTTATTACATTAGTTCATGCATATGTGTTTTGACAATGCATTTAGTGGCTGAGCTAGTGTAACCATTATTGAGAGATATGACATAGTGCTTTGGTGCCCAAAATGTGGCTTATGGTTCTTACTGTATGACCTAGTATACCTTGTGATTGAAAAAAACGATCACGCATTATAAGTTTTTTTTTTGCCTTCCTGTGCCTTTAACCACTTCAGCCCCGGACCATATTGCTGGTCAATGACCGGGCCACTTTTTGCGAATTCGGCACTGCTTCGCTTTAACTGACAATTGCACGGTCGTGTGACGTGGCTCCCAAACAAAATTGACGTCCTTTTTTCCCACAAATAGAGATTTCTTTTGGTGGTATTTGATCACCTCTGCAGTTTTTATTTTTTGCGCTATAAATAAAAATAGAGCGACAATTTTGAAAAAAAAATAATATTTTTTACTTTTTGCTGTAATAAATATCCCCAAAAATATATAAAAAACATTTTTTTCCTCAGTTTAGGCCGATACGTATTCTTCTACATATTTTTCGTAAAAAAAAATCGCAATAAACGTTTATTGATTGGTTTACGCAAAAGTTATAGCGTCTACAAAATAGGGCATAGTTTTATGGCATTTTTATTAATATATTTTTTTTACTAGTAATGGCGGCAATCAGCGATTTTTATCGGTACTGCCACCTTATGGCGGACACTTTGGACACTTTTGACACATTTTTGGGACAATTGGCATTTTTATAGCGATCGGTGCTATAAAAATGAATTGATTACTATAAAAATGCCACTGCCAGTGAAGGGGTTAACACTAGGGGGCGAGGAAGGGGTTAATTATGTTCCCTGGGTGTGTTCTAACTGAAGGGGGGGTGAGACTGACTGGGGGAAATGACAGATCGCTGTTCATACATTGTATGAACAGACGATCAGGCATTTCTCCCCTTGACAGGAACGGGAGCTGTGTGTTTACACACACAGCTCCCGGTTCTCGCTCTGTAACGAGTGATCGCGGGTGCCCGGCGGTGATCGCACCCGCCAGGCACGTGCGTCGGGACCAGGGACGAGCGCGCCTCCCACGGCGCGCACGCGCCCCTATTGGCTGAATTGCGAGATGACGTATAGCTACGTGATCTCGCACAGCCGAGCCGACCTGCCGCCGTATAACAGTTATACGGCGGCTGGTCGGCTAGTGGTTAAAGCGGTGTTCCGCCAAAAAAATAATAATTAAAAGTCAGCAGCTACAAATACTGCAGCTGCTGACTTTAAATATATGGACACTTACCTGTCCAGGGCGCCCGCAATGTCGGGAGCCAAAGCTGATCTCTCCGTCGGCTCTCGGGTGCTGCCGCAGCCATCTTTGGTGAGGGAATCAGGAAGTGAAGCCTTGCGGCTTCACTTACTGGTACCCTACTGCGCATGCGCGAATCGCGCTGCACTTCCCCCTGGTCCCTGTTGTCTTCTGGGACCTGTGTGTCTCCCAGAAGACAGCGGGGGGGCAGAGTAGGCGCCGGAAGGGGGGTAGGTCACCGTGATCACCGAGATCTATGCCAGTAAGTGGGAGCAAATACCTGTATTACACAGGTATCTGCTCCCTCCTCCCCCTTGAAAGGTGCCAAATGTGACACCGAGGGGGGGGGGGATTCCAAAAAGTGGAAGTTCCATTTTTGGTGGAACTCCACTTTAAGGACACTCTACCATTACAGGAGTGAGTTCCTTCCCTGATTCAAACCCCCTCACATGCACTTTGTCTCTGATGATTCAGCAGAGAGAGGTTTGAAGTCCGCTCTCTACTGACGTCACACAGATCAGTCCAGGCACCTCGTCATCCCGACAATAAAGTCTGTATCCGCCAAGGGCCTGGAATGCTACTCGTCTCAGCCTCTCGGCTCGCCTGAGATGGCATGCTTCCTGCCCCACCACAGCTCAGCATTCCAGTGAGCGTGGAGGAGTAGAGAGGAGAGATGCTGATCGACAGTCGGCAGCTCTCCGCTCGGGGAGGTGAGAGAACCGAGCCCTCAGCGGTGTTCAATGGCTTGGTTCTCAGTGCCGAGGCGCCGGGGGACAGATGCTGCATCCACCTAGGAAAGTATGATTTAGGAAGGAAAAAAAACATACCGTATTTGCCGGCGTATAAGACGACCCCCTAATTTTCCAGCAAAATGTTGGTTTTGGGATATACTCGCCGTATAAGACTACCCCCTTCCTACTAGTCATGCCCCGCCTCACGATGCCACCATTACATGCCAGACTGTGCCACTACATGCCAGACTGTGCCCCATTACATGCCAGACTATGCCCCATTACATGCCAGACTATGCCCCATTACATGCCAGACTGTGCCCCATTACATGCCAGACTATGCCCCATTACATGCCAGACTGTGCCCGATTACATGCCAGACTGTGCCCCATTATATGCCAGACTATGCCCCATTACATGCCAGACTGTGCCCCATTACATGCCAGACTGTGCCCAATTACATGCCAGACTGTGCCCCATTACATGCCAGACTGTGCCCAATTACATGCCAGACTGTGCCCCATTACATGCCAGACTCGCTGTGCCCTTACCTTATCCTAAGACATGCAGAATCGCGGCCGTACGTTTTTTCAAAAGCCGCGCCTCCTACGTCTTCTGTTCTGTGATAGGCGGAACACTCAGCTTCCCAGGAGGCACTGTGTTCAGTGTTCGCCTATCACGGAGGCCCTCTCGTCCGAGGACGAGAGGGCCTCCGTGATAGGCGGACACTAAACACAGGACGAGAGGCCCTCCGTGATAGGCGAACACTGAACACAGTGCCTCCTGGGAAGCTGAGTGTTCCGCCTATCACGGAACAGAAGACGTAGGAGGCGCGGCTTTTGAAAAAACGTATGGCCGCGATTATGCATGTCTTAGGATAAGGTAAGGATGTTAGGTTACCGGCGTATAAGACGACCCCCGACTTTTAAGAAGATTTTAAGGAGTTAGAAAGTCGTCTTATACGCCGGAAAATACGGGTACTTCTCTTTTAAAATCATACATTTGCAGGACAGTTTTTTCTTTTGAAAAACAGCAGACGTACTGGCTGGATCATTATATGAGGACAAAAGAGATAAAGCTTAAAAAGAAAACGCAGACAGCACGTCTAAAATGCAATATAACAAATGTTTGCTTTTGGGTTTAATACTGTTTTAACTCCCCCTTGCCTACCAAAAAAAAGAAGAAAAAAGCTGTAGCGATAGAACAGGAAATAGCTATGAATAAAGATCTACTTGGGAACCATGATTTCAAAATGAGAAAATAAATTGCAACTTAAAGCACACAATTCAGTCATGTTGAACTTTTTTGGATGCCACCTTCGCCCAATGTACTTGTTCACCTACATTGTCTGCACTGTCTCCGACAGCTACAGCATACCCTCTTTGATCCGTGTAGTCATGGCAACCGCAGTCAGTCCTTGGTGCTGAAGGAAGGGGGAGTGAAGGTTTACGCTCGCTCTCTCAGTGAAAGAGGAAACTCGCTATTTCTGCTGGGTTGCTTCTGGTACCATTGGATCAGGAGTGACTATAATGTGTATAATAAGATACATTCAGCTTTCTAGTTTAATTTACTTAAAAGTATTTTGATTTAGAAGTATGAATGGCATTGCTGTCGTGTAACAAATCAATGAGCGTATAGTGTGTAGGTCCAGAAAGCATAAATACCAATGTAAAAATAACCGGATAATATAACAAGAAGATATACTGCAGGTGCCTGGGCAAATTCTGCTTAGGTAAAAATGGATTTAAAAATATGGTTTAAAGAGCTGGAGAAATCTCAGACTGCAAGCAATTAGGTTCAGTGATTGTGTGGAATTGCAGCAACCCAAAGCAACCACAGATTCCAGTATTTGACCTAGAGTGGTCATAGATAGGCAAGAATGGGCAAGGAGGCATCTGGTTGTTCCCTAAAGTAACAAACCCAACTGAATTGTATAACAGAGCCAATGGTGTCTTCATATTAAAGTTTTTTCTTCCCTTTTCTTAAATTTGTACTAACACCAAAAGCAAAAGTTTATTATATTGCAGCCAGGGCTGGTGCAAGGATTTTTGACACACTAGGTGAGACTTCATATTTCTGCCCCCCTGGCTCTGCCCCTGACCTCACTCCCTTTCTCTGCCCATGTCACATGCAACACATGTGACCTACCTGATCATCACAGTAACCTACCTGACCATTACCCTGACTAATACACTGACACATACACTGACCTTCCTGACCACTACACTGGCCTACCTACCCCTTACACTGACCTACCTGACCACTAAACTGACCTACCTGACATTAAACTAACCCACCTGACCACTACACTGACCTACCTGACCATTAAACTAACCTACCTGACCACTACACTGACCCACCTGACCACTACACTGATCTACCTGACACACACACACACTGACCTACACTGACCACTACGCTGACCTACCTGACCACTGTACAGACCTACCTGACCATTACACTAACCTACCTGACCACTACACTGACCCACATGACCATTACACTGACCTACCTGACCACTACACTGGCCTACCTGACACACACACACACACACACACTGACCTACACTGACCACTACACTGACCTACCTGACCACTAAACAGACCTACCTGACCATTAAACTAACCTACCTGACCATTACACTGGCCTACCTGACCATTATGCCGCGTACAGACGATCGTTTTTTGTGATGAAAAAAAACGACGTTTTAAAAAACGTCATTTAAAATGATCGTGTGTGGGCAAAACGTTGTTTTATGTCTTCAAAAAAACGACCAAAAAAAAATTCGAACATGCTCAAATTTTTTGTGTCGTTTTTCAAAACGTTGTTTTTGTTTCACAGAAATTGACCGTGTGTAGCAAAAAACGACGTATAAAACGACGTTTTTAAACCTGCGCATGCCCAGAAGTTAGTTATGAAGTGAGCTTCAATGGAAAAACGTGGTGAAACGTAACCTCGCTTTGCTAGAGCATTGTGAAAAAACGATGGTCTGTATGCTACGTCGTTTTTGAAAATGAAGTTTCAAAAACGTCGTTTTTTACATCACATAAAACGTCATTTTTTTCCCATCGCAAAAAACGACCGTCTGTACGCGGCATTACACTAACCTACCTGACCACTACACCGACCTACCTGACCATTACACTAACCTACCTGACCACTACTCTGACCTACACTGACCACTACACTGACCTACCTGACCACTAAACTGGCCTACCTGACCACTACACTGACCTACCTGACCATTACACTGACCCACCTGGCCACTACACTGACCTACCTGACCATTACACTGACCTACCTGACCACTACACTGACCTACCTGCCCAGAGAGGGTGGATATTACCATTTCCTCTTCCTTTCTTAGACCCCTCTTCTTCCCTAAATCCCCACTTCCTTTTTTTTTCTCTCTCCTTCTCTCTTTACATACCACTCAAAACTTTTTTCTTTTGGTTCCTCCCATGGACTACTCCTACTATTTGGATAACTCTCATCTCTACTTCTCATGACCCAATTGGTTTCACCATTATATGTCATCCACAAACCCCCATTAAAGAACACGTGAATTGGGTCATCTAATTTCTATTTGCCATAACTATAAAACATGTATCAAATATTTGACCATTGCACATTTCTGTGTGTTTCCTTTTTTCCTGACCATTACACTAAACTACCTGACAAATACACTGACCTACCTGACCACTACACTGACCTACCTGACCACTACACTGACCTACCGGACCACTACCCTGACTAATACACTGAGGCCCCGTACACACGACCGAGTTTCTCGGCAGAATTCAGCCAGAAACTCGATCGGAGCCGTATTCTGCCGAGAAACCCGGTCGTCTGTACACTTTCGGCCGAGGAAACCGACGAGGATCTCGTCGAGCCAAATAGAGAACATGTTCTGTATTTCCTCGTTAGTCAATGAGGAAACTCGGCTCGCCGAGATCCTCAGTGGCTTCACAAGGAACTCGACGAGCAAAACGATGTGTTTTGCCCGTCGAGTTTCTCGGACGTGTGTACGGGGCCTGACACATACACTGACCTTCCTGACTACTACACTACACTTTTTTCCTCTATGTCCCTCCTTGTATTACTGAATCAATGTTTTATGGATGTTTTAACCTGTGTTGGTATTCTTTGTACCACCTTACCCAGCATATACTGTATCCAATCCAAAGGATTGGATGTAAAAGAAAATGATGGTAAACTTAACTAAGGGACACAGACAGATAGCAATGACGACCTCTAGCAAAGATTCTAAACCTTTCCCAATCAATAAAAGCCATGTAAAAGAAAATGATGAGAAACTTCCCCAAGGGAAACAAGCAGACAGCAATGACAACCTGGCAAAGGTCTTCCAAACCCATTCCCAGTCGATCAATAAAAAGATTGGCTGGAGTTCCACTTTAGACATGTAAGCAACATCTTTGATATCACATTTATTACTGTCAGAATTCTCGGCATCACCGTGGCTTAGTCATACAGTAGACCTGTAGGTATACAGAGAGAACTTGGTGATCAATAGGAGAGTTTGAGCTTTTAAGTGATGTTTTTTTTTGTCTTCCAGCAAAGTGTATTTTCAGGCATACAGTCTAGCTGTATGACAAGATCTAACCAAACACAGTTGTAGTAAAAAACAAACACGTTAATAAGAACAAACAGGAGGAAATCCCAGAGACGTACTGTAAGCAGTGTAGTGTGAGAGAGAGAGAGAAGAGGGATTAGTTGGAGGTATAAAGCTTACAGCTGCCACATCGTAGTCTTGGTATTCTAGTTACAGATTGAGTGTTGAGAATATGATATCAAAAATGTTCCCTGCTAAATCTGTTTTTCTTTTTAAAGTGCTTATCGTTTTCAAAGCCAACACTTATATTTATCTATTCGTTTGCTTGTAAGTACGCTTTATGAAACTCTTCAATTTTTTTCTCTTCTACTTTGGTTGAACCGGATTAAAATATGATGCTGAATATACCGTATTTTTCGGCGTATAAGACGACCTTTTGGATGCAAAAAAATGCATCCAAAGTCTGGGGTCTTCTTATACGCCGATGACAGTCTCCGTCTGCTGCGAGTGTCCATGATTTAAAAGCCACGCCTCCAAACATACGTTTGCGCGTCGCAGTAAAGATACGCCGTTTACGTAAGGCGTTTTCAGGCGTAAAGATAAACCACCAAAAAGATGGCCCAGCCAATGTTAAGTATGGACGTCGGAACCACGTCGAATTTTTTAATTTATACGTTTAATTTATACATTTTTGCGTAAGTCGTCCGTGAATGGGGCTGGCCGTAATTTACGTACATATCGAAAGCAATGAGTCTTTGCGGCATAAAACACGCCCACCTCTTCACAATTTGAATTAGGTGCGCTTACGCCAGCACATTTACGCTACGCCGCCGTAACTTAGGACGCAAGTGCTTTGTGAATACAGCACTTGCCTCTCTAACTTCCGGCGGCGTAGCGTATATGAGATACGCTACGCCTGTCTAACGTTAGGCACGTCTACCTGAATCTGGCTAACAGAGTCTACAAAATAGGGCATAGTTTTATGGCATTTTTATTAATATTTTTTTTTTTACTAGTAGTAGCGGCGATCAGCGATTTTTTTCGGTACTGCGACATTATGGCGGGCACTTCGGACACTTTTGACACATTTTTGGGACCATTGGCCTTTTTTATAGCGATCAGTGCTAAAAATATGCATTGATTACTATAAAGATGCCACTGGCAGAGAAGGGGTTAAGTATTTTCCCTGGGTGTATTCTAACTGAAAGGGGGGGGTGGGACTGAGGGGGGGAAATGACTGATCGCTGTTCATACATTGTATAAACAGAAGATCAGACATTTCTCCCCTGACAGGACCGGGAGCTGTGTGTTTACACACACAGCTCCCGATTCTCGCTCTGTAACGAGCGATCACGGGTGCCCAGCGGCGATCGCCCCCGCCGACCACGCGCGCCAGGATCAGGGACGCGCGCGCCCCTATTGGCTGCTGGGAGAGATGACGTATAGCTACGTGATCTCGCCCAGCAGAGCCGACCTGCCGCTGTATAACTGCGGCGGCTGGTCGGCAAGCAGTTAAAGATTAGTAGAATACTGACTTTTAAGTTACACAGGTGTGTCAGTGGTGCCTGTGCAGCTTAAACAACAGAGAACCCATCATACCCAGTGGCTTCTGCAGGGGTATACCAACATCGCACTACTTTGCTAAGTGTGCATATCCTGGAGCAATGTGTGTTTTGGGAGTAGCCATTCTTATTGCTTTAAAATGGTGTAGTTAGAATAAGCAGGATGTTTGCCAATTACTGGGTGCACCTAAAGGTGGCAGGCAGTTAAAGAACCTTATTAATGGGTTGTGCTGTTAGAAAATCACTATTATTTGGAATTTTTGGAGTCTTTGAGGAACTATATCTAAACAATTGCCGTTTATGATATTACCTGAGGGCACAGCAGCCTATTTTCTTTTGTATTTACAGTATATACAGTTGCAATAAAAAGTATGTGAACCCTTTTGGAATGATATGGATTTCTGCACAAATTGGTCATAAAATGTGATCTGATCTTCATCTAAGTCACAACAATAGACAATCACAGTCTGCTTAAACTAATAACACACAAAGAATTAAATGTTACCATGTTTTTATTGAACACGCCATGTAAACATTCACAGTGCAGGTGGAAAAAGCATGTGAATCCTTGGATTTAATAACTGGTTGAACCTCCTTTGGCAGCAATAACTTCAACCAAATGTTTCCTGTAGTTGCAGATCAGACGTGCACAACGGTCAGGAGTAATTCTTGACCATTCCTTTTTTACAGAACTGTTTCAGTTCAGCAATATTCTTGGGATGTCTGGTGTGAATTGCTTTCTTGAGGTCATGCCACAGCATCTCAATCGGGTTGAGGTCAGGACTCTGACTGGGCCACTCCAGAAGGCGTATTTTCTTCTGTTTAAGCCATTCTGTTGTTAATTTACTTCTATGCTTGGGGTCGTTGTCCTGTTGCAACACCCATCTTCTGTTGAGCTTCAGCTGGTGGACAGATGGCCTTAAGTTCTCCTGCAAGATGTCTTGATAAACTTGGGAATTCATTTTTCCTTTGATGATAGAAATCCGTCCAGGCCCTGACGCAGCCCCAACCTATGATGCCCCCACCACCATATTTCACAGTTGGGATGAGGTTTTGATGTTGGTGTGCTGTGCCTCTTTTTCTTCACACATAGTGTTGTGTGTTTCTTCCAAACAACTCAACTTTGGTTTCATCTGTCCACAGAATATTTTGCCAGTACTGCTGTGGAACATCCAGGTGCTCGTGTGCAAACTGTAAACGTGCAGCAATGTTTTTTTTGGACAGCAGTGGCTTCCTCTGTGGCATCCTCCCATGAAATTCATTCTTGTTTAGTGTTTTACGTATTGTAGATTTGCTGACAGGGATGTTAGCATATGCCAGAGACTTTTGTATGTTTTTAGCTGACACGCTAGGATTCTTCTTCACCTCATTGAGCAGTCTGCGCTGTGCGCTTGCAGTCATCTTTACAGGATGGCCACTCCTAGGGAGAGTAGCAGCAGTGCTGAACTTTCTCCAATTATAGACAATTTGTCTTACCGTGGACTGATGAACAACAAGGCTTTTGGGGATACTTTTATAACCCTTTCCAGCTTTATGCAAGTCAACAATTTTTAATTGTAGGTCTTCTGAGAGCTCTTTTGTGCGAGGCATCATTCACATCAGGCAATGCTTCTTGTGAAAAGCAAACCCAGAACTGGTGTGTGTTTTTTTATAGGGCAGCTGTAACCAACACCTCCAATCTCATCTCATTGATTGGACTGACACCCCACTCCAATTAGCTCTTGGAGATGTCATTAGTCTAGTGGTTCACAAACTTTTTCCACCTGCACTGTGAATGTTTACATGGTGTGTTCAATAAAAACATGGTAACATTTAATTATTTGTGTGTTATTAGTTTAAGCAGACTGTGATTGTCTATTGTTGTGACTTAGATGAAGATCAGATCACAATTTATGACCAATTTGTGCAGAAATCCATATCATTCCAAAAGGGTTCACATACTTTTTATTGCAACTGTACATATGTAATAGATGGCATTCAACAAGCATGACTCCAAGAACAATGGTGTAACATCATCATTAGACACTGAAACAAGACCTAATAAAGACCCCCCCCCCCCCCAACATGTCTATGTTTTGCTTGTGCTTGCTGGATTTATTTACAGCCAAATAATGAGACACCAAGATACCAAAATGAATCTCAGATACCGATGGGCATGTGGTAAATAACCCCTTGGAAATCAAGGAAAACTCCTTTCAAGAAGAGGGTAGGGGAGAAGCAGTTTTTCCTTAGCATAGAGGCCTAAGTCTGCCCAAGACCTTTAACCACTTAACGCCCGCCGCACGACTATTTACGTCCGCAAAATGGCACGGACAGGCAGAAGGGCGTATATATATGTCCTTGCCTTCTAGCGGGTGGGGGGTCCGATCGGGACCCTATCCGCTGCGTGCAGCGGGCGGATTCCCTCGGGGAGCTATCCGGGACGACGGCGCGGCTATTCATTTATAGCCGCTCCATCGCGATCACTCCCCGGAGCTGAAGAACGGGGGAGAGCCGTATGTAAACACGGCTTCCCCGTCCTTCACTGTGGCGGCGCATCGATCGTGTCATCCCCTTTATAGGGGAGACACAATCGATGACGTCAGACCTACAGCCACACCCCCCTACTGTTGTAAACACACACTAGGTGAAGCCTAACACGTTCAGCGCCCCCTGTGGTTAACTCCCAAACTGCAACTGTCATTTTCACAATAAAGAATGCAATTTAAATGCATTTTTTGCTGTGAAAATGACAATGGTCCCAAAAATGTGTCAAAATTGTCCGAAGTGTCCGCCATAATGTCGCAGTCACGAAAAAAATCGCTGATCGCCGCCATTAGTAGTAAAAAAGAAAAAATTATAAAAATGCAATAAAAATATCCCCTATTTTGTAAACGTTATAAATTTTGCGCAAACCAATCGATAAACGCTTATTGCGATTTTTTTTACCAAAAATAGGTAGAAGAATACGTATCGGCCTAAACTGAGGAAAAAAAAATGTATATATGTTTTTGGGGGATATTTATTACAGCAAAAAGTAAAAAATATTGCATTTTTTTCAAAATTGTCGCTCTATTTTTGTTTATAGCGCAAAAAATAAAAACCGCAGAGGTGATCAAATACCACCAAAAGAAAGCTCTATTTGTGGGGAAAAAAGGACGCCAATTTTGTTTGGGAGCCACGTCGCACGAGCGCGCAATTGTCTGTTAAAGCGACGCAGTGCCAAATTGTAAAAACGCCTTTGGGCATTTAGCAGCATACTGGTCCGGGGCTTAAGTGGTTAAAGGGTTGTAGTTGTTACAGATTTGAATTAATTGACAATTTCTCATTTGGAGGGATGTCTAAAATTGAGGCTCATACACATGCTGAATGTAGTAGGAGATGCTGAAATAACGAAAGGGTAGGTATGGAACACACAAATATCCCAGATAGAAGGAAACAAACTTTGGGCATTTTGGCATGTGGAGCTATTTGCTGCAGTATCTAAGACATATATGAAGTCAGGAGCTGACTCAGCCAACCAAGTTCCTCAGATAACTAAAATATCACCTTTGTTTGGAGACGCCCTTTAAGGATAACTAAACCCCACACTGTGCTACTTTTCTACAAACCCACCTTTAGTTTCCTAAGCCACCTGTCAACCTATTGTAATGTTCCAGTCATGCAGTCATAGGTAGCTTCCTTATACAGTGTGGTGTCATACCGGAAGGCTGTGAAAGCATGCTGTTTTCTTTACCGGATTATGAGCATGGCATGGTATACTTAAACTGAATACAGAAGAGTTTCTAGTACACGTTGCTTTCTGGCCACCATCATTGTGGCTGTCAACTGCTAGCTTGACAAAGCAAAGCAACAAAAAGAAATGGCCCTCAAAGGTAGCCAGACACTTCAAGTCATGTTTTCTTTGACACAACACAGTGCAAAACCCCCAAAAAATTATAAGTATTCATGTATATTATATTCTTGGAAAAGTGGAAATGGATGGACAGCCGCTCTCCATAGGAACTTGAAGAAGTAGTCTTTATTAATAAAAACTGGACATGCAAATCCAAATATACAGTCACATAAGGGGACATCCGACGCGTTTCGCACACAGTTAGTGCTTAGTCAGCCATGCCTAAGCACTAACTGTGTGCGAAACGCGTCGGCTGTCCCCTTATGTGACTGTATATTTGGATTTGCAGTTTTGCAGTTTTTATTAATAAAGACTACTTCTTCAAGTTCCTTTGGAGTGCGGCTGTCCATCCTTTTCCACTTTTCCATGCTTGCCTAGTGCATTGCCAGCACCTTGGATTCCTGGGAGGTTCCTTGATTTGTCTGCTAAAGATCCACCTGGAGCGGTGACTCCTTTTCTCTATATTATATTCTTGGCATCTGGAGCAGAGTTGCATCATTTGACACCGCTTGTTTACGGCCTATCCTTTCTGAATAGGCTAAAAGCTGTCAGTCTGTGTCCACAGCAAGTCCAATTCATTCATCAACAGGAGATACATTTCTGGCAGTCACGCTGCGTGTACTGCTGTATAAGCAATCACATAATCACCTCTATAGTCATTAACTGTAGCCTCTGCAAAAGAATTAGAAGCAGTGGGGTGTCTACACAAAGCAGCCAAGTGCGGCTGCATTAATGCCTTGTGCTTGTGTGCATTGGAGCAGAGAAGTGCTAGATAACTAAACTAGGGAATGCATCCTCTACCAATACACTCACTGCTTTCTAATAAATATAAATAATGTGTACAGGCTGGCTCGCAGTGTTTGTGTCTGACAGATACGGAATGCTTTGTAAAATGGCACGGTACACCTAATTTTCCCCGTGAGCATAAATGACTATCACATCTGTCACATGGGGTGTCTGCACTGATGGGTAGGTAAGCAAAGACAGAGTAATAGCCCCTCCACTACTTATTGCTTCAGTGGCATATATTGTGTCTCGGAATAAAGATTTGACTATGTGTCTCTCTTTATCGCTCCTCTGTGGTAGGAACAAATGGCTTGATTTCCTCGTGTGCTAGTTGTACATATAATGGGGATGCTTTGAAGTATAGGGTACAGTAACAACATAAGCTATTTTATTAACTGACTTAGGAATAATGTGGAACCCCTCAACGAAAAAAAATGGGAAAACTATTTATTATTATTATACACGATTTATATAGCACCAACAGTTTACGCAGAGCTTAAAGGAACACTAAAGGTTCGTTTTTTATTAGATCAATTGATTGCTGTAAACTAGAGCATTTAAATATCACTTACCTTGTTTTTCCTTTTGACCTCCAAAATACAGTAATCCAGGTTTGAAAATGCCATTTCCTGTCACTCCTCTTCTTGCTTTCCACCAGCATCTGAGCCGTTTTGCGTGGTGGAAAGCAGAATGTGCTCACCCCCTCCCTATGACTACAGCCCTGCGTGAAGATGCTCTCTTATACCTCACAGGCATGGAGGCTAAGTCTAATGGGAACTGTAGTTCCCATTAGGTCGTGATGTAGCAAGAATGAATGCGCACCGCAAACCAGGAAGTCAGTGAGAATAATGATTCAGGAGTGACGGAGGTGAATAAAACAGTTCGATTTCAACAGGTATCAAACTAGTTATAATGCAAAACATTACTTTTTACTTTATCAGCTACTGTCAGACTTTAATTTAAGAGGAACATTTTTTTGTCTTTACAACCCCTTTAATTTACAGGTATAGTGGGGTTTCCTCTTTTAGCTTTTTATCCCTCTCATTTTTTCTTGGGGTCTGTTTTCCCACTGGGGAGATTCACACCTCTATTTTTCTTGGTATCCATTATCACCAAGATAGAAAGCAAGTGGAAATCCTGAAGTTTAGGGTTGCCATCAGAGCAAGAGGTAACATAAATTTTTCAATGGCGACAACTTTCACAGATGTGAATTTCCCTTACTTAGGGAGATTTCCTCTCACTTCCTGATGCGTCTGCATCTACAGGAAGTGAATGGAAATCTCCCCAGCAGGACACAGACAGCAAAAAATAACCTAATGGGTGTTTTTTTTAGAGGTAAATATGTCTTTATTATTTTCAATATAAAAAAAATACAACACACGTAGTCGTCAAGTTTTAACACTATAGGATGGAATATGTTAATAAATACTATCTGAAATTACAATGGGAATTCAACGTGAGTCTAATGAGTTTGTTACTTATGTTGGGTTGTTAACAGCGTGTGGTTATTATAAAAGAGAGAAGTAGAAAAAGTAAGAAAGAAGAGAGGAAAAGGAGGAGAAAGATGGGTGGTGGATGAGGGAAGGAAGAACCGAGAACCGAGCGGGCCACGATGCCCCAGTTGTGTAAAGAGTATGTGGATCGACTATCAGGGTTGAACTTGAGGAGCCAGCAATGTTTTTAGGGAATCAGAGGAAGAGTAATCAATCCATAAAAGCCATAGGGACCTGAATTTATCATAGGTGTCGGAATCTAGGGCTAACATCTCCTTCATACGCATGATATCATTAACTAAGGAGACCCACTGGGATAATGGAGGGGTAGAGGTAGATTTCCAAAATAGGGGGATAAGCTGCCGTGTGGCCGATAGAAAGAAATGTAGTAAGGTACTCTTCTGTGATGCTATGGAACCAGGTAACATAGACAGCAAGGCTATTTCCGGGGAGGGTGTTAGGGTTCGATCATATAGCTTATTATATATGGTAAAGATCTGAGACCAAAGGGGTTGAACGGCCGGACACACCCACCAAATATGGAGGTAGCTACCATCTACCGAGCCGCATCTCCAACATATCGGGGGTATAGAAGGAAATATTTTATGTAGAGAGAGAGAGGGTCTCTGTACCATCGAGAGAGGAGCTTAAAGTTTTTCTCCTGAGAGTAACAGGAGATAGAGGACTTGTGCGTGAAGTAATACGATTTCTGCCAATCCGTTGTATGGAGTTCCTTTCCCAGATCCGTGGACCACTTCCTTGTGTAGGAGGGAGGTTGATCATGTATCAGTGTGTGCAGTACTGTATATAAAGAGGAGAGCAAGTGTTTTGGAGTTTCTGAGAGAGAGCACAGTTGCTCGAAATCTGTTAGGGGTCTGTGAGTCTGGGATGAGGAGAATAGGTCAGAACAAAAGGAGGATAAGCGCAGGGTCGTGAGCCAATTATGATGGTCCTTAGGTAGTACAGGGGAGCCGGAAGTGGGATGTATATATGAGCTCGTTATGGGCCAGGTAGGGCAGGAGTATGTGCCCACCGTGTATGAACCCAGTCCCTGAGGCAATCCGGGGTGGTCGAAGAGGGATGTAAGCGGTGATGGACCTAATGGGTGTTTTATCCCTTCCCTAATCTTTCGAAAATTTAGAAAAAAAAATGAGTGGGCCAACATTTGAAGGTGTGAATCTAGAACTATTAATAGAGCGATAAAGAGAACAAGCAGGCCCTAAACACTGTCCTATATAATTCTATAGATAGGATGAGGAAATCATTGAACCCATATTATACAAAAAAGTACTAAGTGATTTTATCCATGAGATCTTGGCAGAAGCTTTCATACAAATGCACTCATGCTGCTATGGTTTCATGTTAATAAAGTCAGAACTCTTGATATTCATACTTTTTGCAGGTCAATGACTCAGAAAGTATTAGAGACAGAGGATCAGCATGACTAGTAAGCAGTTAACATTCTTCACAAGGGGGTCAGCAATGGCAGCGCTCCAATTTCCCCTGTAAAATATCTCTTTTAATGAAAATAAGAAAGCTGTATGGCACCTTTTTCTCCAGCTGTTCTCCCTGCTTTCAATGCTGTATTATAATCAGGATATGTTCAGATAATGTGATAGAGAGGCGTAATATATTCAGAACAGAGCAGTGTTGTATGATGCCAAATTAGGATTTGTCTACTTTTTCTTATGCAGTACAAGTTGATGTCTTTTTAACCTGTCACAAATAGGGATTTTATTTACCCAAAATTCCCTCCAATTTTTGTTTGTATTATACTAAACAAAAGTTTTTTTAGTTTTTTGGTATTTAAATTTTCGATTGCATAATGGAGGGATGTCAAATTTTCTGCTATCTTTGAGGAGATTTCCCTTTACTTCCTGTCCCCTAGGCAGAACAGGAAGTGAAAGAAAATAGCTGGAAATCCCTGGTAGTCATTAGGATCACCAGATCTAGTGTCCCCATTGGAAGACTCCCCCATTATTACTGCTCTGGTTACCACTTAAAATTTTGGGTTTTCTTTAATTTTTACTTTGGGTGATAATGGTCACCAGGAGAAATAGAGGGGGCGACCCTTCCTAATGAGAACATAAACAGTGATATTCACCAGACTAATCACTCACCACTCTATCTAAAACAAAAACAAGTTTTGCCTACAGTTATACTACTTTAAAGTAGAGTTTCCATCCCCAATTTTTTTTTTCATTATTGTGCTCATTAGACATAAAAAAGAAAAAAAATGTTTTACTCATCTGGAAATGCCTGTTGCTATGCAGTCCCATGCGAAAAGTTTGAGTATAGCCTCAGATTGATTTAATTATGGAAAAATAAAATGTACCATCATCCGAAATTAGTTAGGAAATAAAGGGGCACCAGGAATAGGGGGGTAGCGGCTGCTAGTACCGCAAACTCACACAGACTATTACCCAGTAAAGATGTGTATCAATGGACTTTCTCGGTACTGATAACATGAGTCGGTATAGTAAAGAATTACATTTATTATACATAAAAACATACAATGTTCCGTATATAAAACAAGGCTAGGACTAACAACCCCGCAAGAAGATACAGAGATGATATTACAAACGGAAGGAGGCGTGAGGTATCAGCAATTGTGGGGAGGAGTCCTAGAAGAACCTCTACCGGTTTCGCGGCTGACCGCTTCTACAGGAGGTATAGTCTGTGCAATAGATGATACAATGCAAAACAACTAGCAATACATAAAACATGAAAACAACAGTTAAAAAAGCATTAGGGAGATCAAAAGTTACATATATGTAATATGTAACTTTTGATCTCCCTAATGCTTTTTTAACTGTTGTTTTCATGTTTTATGTAATATATATATAAAAAAATATGGTCACACATTTGTAGACCCCCTACCCACCAAACTTATCTATATGGCCAAAAGTATAATGAACGCCCGCTAAATTATTGAATTTGGGTGTTTCCAGTGAAGGGTACTGGTAATGTTACAACATACTTTTAGACAATTGTGCACAATCAACATTGTGGCAACAGTTTGGGGAAGGTCCCATTTAGTGCACAAAGTCAAGTTTATACAGACATGTTTTGTGAGTTTGCTGTGAGGGAACTGAAGTGACCTGTACTTAACTTTATTATACACCTATGGGATGATCTGCAATGCCGATTGTGAGTCAGATCAGTACTTGAGATTACAAATACTTTTTGACTGAGTGGGTACGCACTCTTGTGGAAGGCATTTTCAGAAGAGTGGAAGCTATTATGATTGCAAAGAAAGGGGGTAGGGGCAACTCATGTTAATGAGAAATAATGTTTGTGGGCAAATATCAATATATCCAAGCAACTCGTCCCAATAATTGATCAATAAGGGATAAAGAAGGGAAGGGTACCTGCGGAACCCAGGGACTATTAATCGGTGCTAATAGAAAATCAAAAACAAAGAAGTATAGAAAAATAGAAAAATATTTTATTTTTAACAATTAAATATATATAAAACAACATCAATCAAGATGAATAGATGAGATCTCTGATAAATTATAAAAGGAAGATCAATTGAAGCATTGGCTTGTTTACTTGCTCGACATGTTTCGCTCAGTGTGGAGCTTCCTCAGGAGCGTTATAAGCAATGCTAGGCATCAAAGATAACACGAATAGTTAATTCACTGCAGTAAATACATAAAGTATCAAAATAGATGCAGAGATTGAGTGCATAAAGTTTTATCGGAATGCAAGGAAATTCACATCATTTAGGTTAATGCAGGTGTTTGTTCAATATCTCAATGCTACAAAATCGGCACAGGTTTAACTTACCAAAAGAAAAACATCTTGATTGATGTTGTTTTATATATATTTAATTGTTAAAAATAAAATATTTTTCTATACTTCTTTGTTTTTGATTTTCTATTAGCACCGATTAATAGTCCTTGGCTTCCGCAGGTACCCTTGCCTTCTTTATCCCTTATAACCCATGTTAATGTTAATGCCATTAGTTATGGAATTAGATATCCGACAGGCTCATATAGGTGTGATGGTCAGGTGTTTCAAAAATTATTGGGCATGTAGTGTATTTCTCTTTATTGTCAGAATTGACATCCTAAAGACTATAAGCATTGGACATTGACTGCAGATAATTTTTAAGTTTGAAAGATACATGTGCAGAAGGAAAGGATCTACTGTACATATCAATTTTCTCAATGCACATTTTCTGAATAGCTCCAAAATTAGGCTTCAGTCATGTCACCTCCTAGCTAACCACTGTTCTCTTTTTGATGGTATATAAGTCTTTTACACTTAACGAAATGAGCTATTGTAAGATACAAGAAAAGAAATAAAATATAGTAACGTTGGAGTCATTAAATCTTACTATGAGTCGGCAATGAAGTCATGGTTGTCCAACAGTATTTATTGTCTAGTGAAGTTTCTACTATGTGTTCTCAAGAGCTCTATTCACAGGGGTGGACAGGAAGAAAATGAAAAATAAAAGAAAGGAAAAAGATTGAAACAAAAAACACTGCAGTAAAAATTACCTTTAGGTAAGCCTGGGTGGCCCTTGGACAGACATAATTGGAGCGAGTGCCAAGACTCTTTGGGGGATGATCGTCTGTAAAAGCTTTCATTAAAGAAGATGATGAATGAAAAGATTACCAAGGGCTATATTGTTAACATCATATAACAGAGGATCACATTTTTCCTATCTATACCACCTTTACATTTATATGAACAGGAAAATGACAGACAGAAAAGTACAAACAGACCAATATGCTAAGTAATCACGAAGATATTGAGGAATATTAACAGATATGATCAAACCATTAGCTTCCAAATCGTTCTAGGAAATTAAAGTTGAACTCCGGGCAGACATAAATAACACCGTTTATTGCAGTTATTTATTCATTAATACATGACATTTTTGAATTCCCAAAGTACAAGCACCTAGCTTGATATCAGCTTCCTGTAATCCCCTGTATAGTTGAACTTTAAACAATGATGAGAGAGAGTCAGTTCTTTGAGCAAGTCGGGATCTGCTGCAGGTCCACGGAAGGAGAGAGGAGACAGTTGACATCATCATTCTGTGATGCCGCGTACACACGGTCGTTTTATGTGATGAAAAAAAATGACGTTTTTAAAAACGTCACTTTAAATGACCGTGTGTGGGGGAAAACGTCGTTTTATGTCTTCTAAAAAACGACCAAAAAAAATTGAAGCATGCTTCAATTTTATTGCCGCGTACAGACGGTCGTTTTTTGTGATGAAAAAAACGTCGTTTTAAATCATGAAATAAAACGACGTTTTTGAAACATATTTTTCAAAGCAGAAGTTGCCTACACACCATTGTTTTTTCACAATGCTCTAGCAAAGCGAGGTTACGTTTCACCACTTTTTTCAATTGAAGCTCGCTTCATAACTAGCTTCTGGGCATGCGCGGGTTTAAAAACGTCGTTTTAAACGTCGTTTTTTGCTACACACGGTTAATTTCTGTGAAACAAAAAACGACGTTTTGAAAAACGACACAAAAAATTCAAGCATGTTCGAATTTTTTTTTTGTCGTTTTTTTGAAGACATAAAACGACGTTTTGCCCACACACGATCATTTTAAATGACGTTTTTTAAAACGTCGTTTTTTTTCATCACAAAAAACGACCGTCTGTACGCGGCATATGTGTCGTTTTTCAAAACGTCAACTTTTACTTCACAGAAATTGACCGTGTGTAGCAAAAACGTTGTTTAAAACTACGTTTTTTCATCCGCGCATGCCCAGAAGCTACTTATGAAGCGAGCTTCAATGGAAAAACGTGGTGGAACGTAACCTCGCTTTGCTAGAACATTGTGAGAAAAACGATGGTGTGTAGGCAACTTCGTCTTTGAAAATTGAAGTTTCAAAAACGTTGTTTTTTACTTCACAGAAAGTGTCGTTTTTTTTCATCACATAAAGTGATGGTGTGTATGCGGCATTATTGTTCCTTCATTTTTCAATCACAGACTGTTGGCAGGGGGTGGAGGTTATGGTTTTGTTTTGGTAAAGTGAATTCTTATTAGTTGTTATTTCTTGGTGCACTTTGTGCTTAGAGCTTTGCTTCTTGCACTTTTTATGCTTTAAAGCGGGAGTTCACCCATAAAAAAAAATTTACCCGGAAATTGATGCTCATTTTGTCTAGGGGAATCGGCTAGTTGTTTTAAAATCTGAGCAGTACTTACCGTTGTAGAGAGCGATCTTCTCCGCCGCTTCCGGGTATGGGTCTTCGGGAGTGGGCGTTCCTTCTTCCGACAGGCTTCCGACGGTCGCATCTATCACAAGTAGCCGAAAGAATCCGAACGTCGGTGTGGCTCTATACTGCGCCTGCGCACCGACGTTCGGCTACTTTCGGAAAATCGTGACGCGATGGATGCGACCGTCGGAAGCCTGTCGGAAGACTGTCAATCAAAATAGGAACGCCCAGTCCTGCAGCCCATACCCGGAAGCGGCGGAGAAGATCGCTCTCTACAACGGTAAGTACAGCTTCGATTTTAAAACAACTAGCCGATTCCCCGAGACAAAATGAGCATCAATCTAAGGGTAAAAAGCGGTATTTCCGGGTGAACCTCCACTTTAATTGTATTAAATAAGAATAACATTTTTGGAAAATTAAATAAATAAATAAACTGGACCCCATGAGTTTTTAGCCATACAGTAATGTGCTAGTATGCACAGCATAATATCGTATTATGGCAGACTTACCTGGCTAGTGATCAACTTCAGCACTGCGATGTCAGCACTTCCCTCTGACCCAGGCACTGCCATCTCCTCTCAATCTGCCTTCTGGGTTCATACTCTTCATTCACAATGGAGCCACTCCCTTACATGTGCATAGGAGTCACATCGTTACAGCACAACGTTTTTCTGTATATGTATGCAAAACTGCGCATGTGCTGCTCAGTGTATACAGTGTACTCCAATAGGGTTTCTTCTGTATCAGCATTTTTTTAGGCGTAATTCAGCTTTAGGTAAAAGCAGGTGTTATAATGGTGTATGACTTACATTTAACCAGATAATATATACCAGAAGCTATCTATCTATCTATCTATCTATCTATCTATCTATCTATCTATCTATCTATCTATCTATCTATCTATCTAGAGCCTGCTGTGTGTCACAGCCAATCAAGAGGGAGAATTCTGATTCAGGTAAGCATTAGGGGGCTGAGGAGGGCTGCTGTAAAGAGAAGAATTTATTTATTTATTTTTTTCCTTTTTATTTGTTTATTTTTTAAAGTGTATTTTGTGCGTGTACTCGAGAGAGGAGCCGGACTGCAGGAGTTGGGAGTAGGCAGGCCTCCAAGAATTTTTTTCTTAAAGGCTAAGTTCACCTTTGTTCGCCTTTTAATTTTTTCCCTCTAAATTACAGCTCCCCTGTCTACCAATATAGCATTAATGTACTTTGTTTGCAAAAATAAAAAAGCTTTCCATTAATTGTACACTGACGTACCTCACTCTCTTCATAGCTGTTTAAACACACTGCTCGATTACTTCTGCCTTACTTCCTGGTCAGACTTTAGGTCATGACACAGGAAGGAGTTGACCAGCTGATCTCATTAGCACACACCCTGCATCATCTACCCTCAGCTGGTCAACTCCTTTCTGTGTCATGACCTAAAGTCTGACCAGGAAGTAAGGCAGAAGTAATCGAGCATTGCCTTTAATGCATAGAATGAATTAGGATAAAAGGCCTTCTGCCTTTAGAACCACTTTAAAGCGGGAGTTCACCCATTTGCGTTTTTTTTTCTCTTTTCCCCATAGCTGAATGCTCGTTTTGTCTAGGGGAATCCGCTAGTTGTTTTAAAATATGATCCGTACTTACCCGTTTTCGAGATGCATCTTCTCCGTCGCTTCCGGGTATGGGTCTTCGGGAGCGGGCGTTCCTTCTTGATTGACAGTCTTCCGAGAGGCTTCCGACGGTCGCATCCATCGCGTCACTAGTAGCCGAAAGAAGCCGAACGTCGGTGCGGCTCTATACTGCGCCTGCGCACCGACGTTCGGCTTCTTTCGGAAAATCGTGACGCGATGGATGCGACCGTCGGAAGACTCTCGGAAGACTGTCAATCAAGAAGGAACGCCCAGTCCCGCAGCCCATACCCGAAAGCGACGGAGAAGATGCATCTCGAAAACGGGTAAGTACGGATCATATTTTAAAACAAATAGCCGATTCCCCTAGACAAAACGAGCATCCAGCTATGGGGAAAATGTGTTCTCCATGGGTGAACCTCCGCTTTAAGATTATTTTTTTTTCTTTCTTTCTTTCTTTCTTTCTTTCTTTCTTTCTTTCTTTCTTTCTTTCGTTTGTTTCTTTCTTTCTTTCTTACTTTCTCTCCATCGAGCCATTTACCCATCTGATTCCATTCACCCATCTTTCAACCTGTTGGCAATAGCAGCACATAGGGAGGTAGAGTCAGTGATGTCTTGTGTGCCCCGGCAGTGCTGAACCAGTTAACACTTATCTGTGATTACAGGATGATTCCAGGGTGGAGGAATCTAAATATGGATTTTACATCTGATGAGAACTTTGCATAGGCATTAGGAAACATTACCACAAAGTGATAGGAGCTGGCAAGGGGATTATTACTTTGAAGATGGTACATATTATGATTGGGTGAACGGGCCGAGGAGCCGAAAGAAGAAGAAAATAACTTCCAATTTCCATGCTGCATAAAACTCCCGAGCTTGATTCATATGCGGCACAGAGCTCACAGTTTTTACCCAGAGGTCCTCGGGCTGTTCTCAGACAGCATACACGCATGAACAGCTTTGGTTTATTTTTCTCATACAGATATATAGAAAACACACAAACTGCTGGCAGATGAGCGCCATTTAGTCCACGTTTCCATGTGTGTACTTTACTTAATGAATTGCCCGTGCAACAAATCAGATGTACATGGCTAGTGTAGACTGAACAGATGCGAACGTCTACATACTCATCTTTATCATTGCGTTTTAAACATTTTTGGTTTCAAGTTTAATTAGACTTAAAGTAAATCTAACCTCTAACTGGGTGACATTTAGTTCGCAGAATCACTATGTATCATTAATGCGGAACTTTACCTATAACAATGTAATAAAAAAATCTTTAGCAAGGATTGGTAAGCTGAAATATATTAAATTTGGCAAAAATATTTTAGCTATGGCTAAAATACAACTGCTACCTGAATGGTCCAATAATACAAACAATGGGCCAGATTCTCAAAAGAATTACGCTGGTGTATCTACAGATACACCGGCGTAATTCGAATTTCCCACCGGCGTATCATTGTTTTCTATCCAGGCGTAATAATAATCTTACACCGTCGGATCTTAAATGTAATGTTACGCCGGCCGCTAGGTGGCGTTTAGGTCGATTTCTCATTTGACTATGCAAATGAGCCTGATACGCCGATTCCCGAACATTTTTGTGCCGCCTCGTCTTCATTTACGTAGTTTCCGTAAGCGCAAACTTACCCCTGCTATATGAGGGGTAAGTTTACGAAGGTCCGTCGTATGCCATGTTAAGTTTGGCCTCGGGACAGCGTCGTCTTTTTCCGTTGTTTACGTCGTTTTCCTAAGTCGTTCGCGAATAGGAATTTGCGGAAATGACGCTCACGTCGGCTTCATTGACGTTTTCCGACGTGAGTTGGAGCATTCGCACTGGGCTATATTTACGGCCGGCGCATGCGCAGTTCGATCGGCACGGGGGCGCGCTTAATTTAAATACAAGCCACCCCCTTTGAATTACGCGGCCTTATGTCGGGCCATTTACACTACGCCGCCGCAAATTACGGAGCAAGTGCTTTGAGAATACGGCCCCTTCTCCAGTAAGTTGCGGCGGCATAGTGTAAATGGCTTACGCTACGCCGCCGCGGATTCTATGAGAATCTGGCCCAGAGATTTCAGTACTACTACCCATACGGTCCACCATCAGCAGAGCTCACAGGTGCCTGATCCACAGTCGCCCATCTGAGAGTAATAGTCCATAAAGATGATCTGCACAACCACTATTGTGTACTGTACACTGTGGTTTCCTGAATAAAAAGCAGGAATTTAGAGCAATAGCGGTTGTGCGGATCATCTTTATGAACCTAAATGGTTGCAAGAAATAACACCCTCCCTGTGCATGGCAGCAGTTTTCTTAAAGTGGAAGTTCACCCGGAAATTACAATTTTTAAGATTAGATTCATTCTCATTTTGTCAAGGGGAATCGGGTAGTTTTTTTTAAATTGAAGCCGTACTTACCGTTTTAGAGATACATCTTCTCCGCCACTTCCGGGTATGGGCTGCGGGACTGGGCGTTCCTCCTTGATTGACAGTCTTCCGACAGGCTTCCGACGGTCGCATCTATCGCGTCACAATTTTCCGATAGTAGCCGAATAGAGCCGCACCGACGTTTGGCTTCTTTCGGCTACTCGTGACGCGATAGATGCGACCGTCGGAAGCCTGTCGGAAGACTGTCAATCAAGAAGGAACGCCCAGTCCCGAAGACCATACCCGGAAGCGGCGGAGAAGATCGCTCTCTAAAACGGTAAGTACTGCTTCGTTTTGAAAAAAACACCCGATTCCCCTTGACAAAATGAGCATCAATCTAATCTTAAATTTTTTTTTTAGGGTGAACTCCCGCTTTAAATGATGTCTTTTGATCCATTTGCTATGCTACTCGATAACTGTAAAAAAACAGAGGAGACAATACAAACACATTAACAATTCACTAAGCAAAATCATTATTTATATGATCAGGCCCTATTGACAAGTAGACATCACACTCTGTGTACATTTTTCTGTGCCGGGCAACGCTCACATCTGTGGCTTTTCCACCTGAAATGTCAGATCTGCAATTAGGGGAAACATACACGCCAGAGCTTTTTTCTCTATGGGGGCCCCAAGAGGATCCCCTTTCTTCCTGAGCTTAGTGATTGACCTTCAGCAGCATTTGAGATGTGCCTGTTATTCTGAGAGCCAGGTAACCACAGACTCCCAGGATGCTTCTGGTCAGGGGGTTATGTGTCTGCCAGAGTCATGTGATCAGAGGAGAGACGTGCTATTTAAGAGCCATCAACTATAATGCCGTCTTCATTTCATGACTTTGGACTTTAGCATCTTGAGGGATGAGCTCTGCGGAACGCTTGTTGTCATGGAATATGATCCTTCGCAGGGTTTTTCCCTAAGAGCATTGGCGTCCTTCTCCGGGTCATGTTGTGATACGAATACCATAGAGGTCTTGAACTAACAAAACATGACCTAGTTGGTCAAACAGACTTACAAGCTTTTCCCTGACAATAACATTGTGTATCAGAAATCCTGCAAAGAGACGATGATAGACATAAATGTGGCATTTTCATAAAATTGTTAGCAGTGGGGTAGATTCTGGTAGCTACGCTATAATTTACGGCGGCGCAGCGTAGTGTATTTACGCTACGCCTCCGCAACTTACAGGAGCAAGTGCAGTATTCACAAAGCACTTGCTCCGTAAGTCGCGGTGGCGTAGCGTAAATGGGGCCGACGTAAGCGCGCGTAGTTCAAATGGGGAAGGGGGGCGTGTTTTATGGTAATATGTGATGACCTGACGCGATTGACGTGATTTACGAACGGCGCATGCGCCGTCCGTGTACATATCCCAGTGTGCATTGCTTCCAAGTACGGCGTAACGACGTATTGGTTTCGACGTGAACGTAATTATTACGTCCAGCCCTATTCGCGAACGACTTACGCAAACGACGTAAATAATTCAAATTTCGAAGCGGGAACGACGTCCATACTTAAAGCGGAGGTTTACCCATAGCGCACACTTTTTAGCCTTAGATTCCTGCTCGTTTTGTTTAGGGGAATCGGCTATTGGTTTTAAAATATGATCCGTACTTACCCGTTTACGAGATGCATCCTCTCCGTCGCTTCCGGGTATGGGTCTTCGGGAGCGGGCGTTCCTTCTTGATTGACAGTCTTCTGAGAGGCTTCCGACGGTCGCATCCATCGCGTCACGATTTTCCGAAAGAAGCCGAACGTCGGTGCGCAGGCGGAGTATAGAGCCGCACCGACGTTCGGCTTCTTTCGGCTACGAGTGACGCGATGGATGCGACCGTCGGAAGCCTCTCGGAAGACTGTCAATCAAGAAGGAACGCCCGCTCCCGAAGACCCATACCCGGAAGCGACGAAAGAAGATGCATCTCGAAAACGGGTAAGTACGGATCATATTTTAAAACCAATAGCCGATTCCCCTAGACAAAACGAGCAGGAATCTAAGGCTAAAATAGAAACAAAAACCGAATTGGGTGAACTCCCGCTTTAACATTGGCTGCGCCTCCTAATAGCAGGAGCAGCCTTACGCAGGAAAAGCCTTTACGCAAACGACGTAAAAAACTACCGGCGGGCGCACGTACGTTTGTGAATCGGCGTATATAGGAAATTAGCATATTCTACGCCGACAACAACGGAAGCGCCCCTAGCGGCCAAAGTTATATTGCACACAATTCTACGCCGCCGCAATCAAGTTACGTCGGTGGAGAAAGCCTATTTTTACAGCGTAACTGCCTTCGAGAATCGGCGTAACGCTACGCGGGCATGAATTTCAAATTGCGGCGGCGTATCTGGAGATCGAATATCTGATGGAATCTAATCCGATGTATTTTTTCATCAGATATCCGATGAAGCTGACTTTCATCAGTCTTGCCTACACACCATCGGTTAAAAATCCGATCGTGTCCAACGTGGTGACGTAAAACACTACGACCTGCTGGGAAAAATGAAGTTCAATGCTTCAGAGCATACGTCCACTTGATTCTGGATTTTTGACCGATGGATTTCCCCACAGACGATCGTTTTTTCCCACAAATAGAGCTTTATTTTGGTGGTATTAGTTTACCACTATTTATTTTTTGCACTAAAAAACAAAAACTGACACTAACTGACACTTTGTGGGGACCAGTGACACTAATACAGTGAGCAGTGATAAAAATATGCACTGTCACTGTACTAATAATATTGGAGCCTGGTTTACATAGGCAGAGATACGTTCGGTGTCTCGCAGCTGGTGCCGTGGACATCTACCGACTCCTACTGATCAACTTGTGCTGAGTCAAATAACAGCACAGCTGAGGGGGGCCAATGGTGCGCACACGTGCCCGCTACCTGGAAGTGACGGATGTGGATGGTATGTGATTTGACCCAGGAGAGCCGCTCTGCTGTCGTATAACTAAGTTATGCTGTCGGTAAGCGGTTGAACAGATCATAAAAGCTCACATAATGTGACAGATACAGAAGAATAATCTTATTGTGTGGCCATGGAACAAAAAAGGATAGAACATTCTAGGACAAACCTTCAAAATCTGCAGTATCCATACATTTTGCAGACAGTTGGCAAGCTTGCGTTGAATTAAAAGTTAGGCCCTCTGTACATATACAGTACATACATACTAAATAAAACTTCTCATTTCTATAATTTTGTTGTAAAGACAATACTTTTGTAAAAGTCACCATTTTAGGCTAGTGAGGGTTGCAAGGAAATAACAGCAAGTCAGATGTGTGCTGGAAGAGATTTTTAACCATAGTAACACTTTATTTCAAAACATAATAATTCCAATAAATATTGTGAGGGTTACATATATCTGAGTTACCAAAAAATGCATTAACATGGACATGTAAATCATATTAGGTGGCCCTGCAGAGAGCAGTAATGACATTGGAAGTACAATAATCCATTTCCTAACATTTAGAGATCAAAATATTCCTTCAAGAACTTATTTAAAGGCATACCGATTCCAAATCAGGAAAATGTATCAAATTCCGAAATACATAATAAACTATGGCCCAGATTCACAAAGCACTTGCGCCGAAGTATAACAAGTTACGCTGACGTAAGTGCAAATGTGCGCCATCGTATCTGTGCGCAAGACCCACAAACAGAGATGCGCCTAAAACCAGGCTACACCCCGCGGACGTATCTTGCTTACGCCGGCATAGAGTGGGCATACATTTAGGCTGGGAGCATGGTGCCGCTCCCATTGATTAGCCATTCAAACATGCAAATGAGGAAAATACGGCGATTCACGAACCTGCGTGCGCCCGACGCAGGCTACGAGAGGTGCGCGTAACTTGTACATCCGGCGTAAAGTTAAGCCCCATAAAGGAGGTTCAACCCAGCAGCAGACATGCAAAGTTCTGCACCAGGAAACACAAGCCGGCATATTTTACCTTGGACGTGTGTCTGGTTGGGCGTAGGTTACGTTCATGGCCTACGCAGTGATCCGGCGTATCTTAGGCAGTTGTTCTGAAGTGGTTGTGAGCATGTGCAGGGGGATGCGTCCACGGCACGGCGCATGCGCAGTTCGTTAAACGTACTTGTCTGGCGCTCGTCCCATGATTTGCATGGGGTCACGCCTCATTTACATGGGTTTGCATGGGTCACTCCCACTTCCACCTATGCCGGCCTGCGCCTTTTAAACCCACGCCACGCTGGTGCAACGTTGGGAGCACTGGCTTCCTGAATTCCATGCTTGTCTCTCTGCGCTGCGTTGGCATGGCGTACTGCGTTTGTGTTACGGCGGCGTAATGTGCGCCCACCTCTCTGTAAATCTGGGCCATTGTTGGTAAACTAATTAGGCATATCTGTGTGTCTGTGCTAATGGTGTATGACCTGTGACATGAAACTGTCTTCCACAACCTCACCTTAGTAGCAGAGTTTGGCTGTTCCTCACCCAGTTTTAAGCCTCCTACACAGTTCTATCTAGACTATCTGGACAAACTGTATAATGGTGTAATTCTCCTATAAGTCTGAGCATCTGATGGCACATACTGTGGGTTGATTTACTAAAGTCAAATAGACTGTTCACATTGCAAAGGAAGTTACACTTTGCAAGGGAAATCTCCCCAGAGCATGGTAAGTAAGTTGAAGTTCTGATGACTTCCATCATCCAATCATGTGCAAGCAAAAATGCAGGTTTTTTTTGATTGGGTATTTTTTGCAAATTGAAATTTCACCAAATTTACTAAACTCTGGGAACAAAATTCTGGCAAAGTGTAACTTCTTTTGCAAAGCAAATAGTCAATTTTCCTTAAAGGCAAACATTTTTTTTTTCTTAAAATAACAAACATGTTATACTTACCTCCACTGTGCAGCTCGTTTTGCACAGAGTGTCCCCGAACCCTGTCTTCTGGGGTCCCTCGGCGGCTGTCTCGGCTCCTCCTCGCAAAAGCTTTCTACCTTCATGCAAGCGAGCTCGCATGGTGCAAAGCTTTTGTGAGCTCGTTCTCGTGATACAGCGGCAGCCATAGTCGCCGACTGTATCACTCGGCCCCGCCCCCTAGCGCACCGCGTCATCCGCTCTGATTGACAGCAGCGCCAGCCAATGGCTGCGCTGCTATCAATCCGCCCAGCGTAGCCAATCAACGGCCAGGCTGGGAACCCAAGAACATCACATGGACGCGCACATGAACGGTCAGGTAAGTTAAACGGGGGTTCGGGGAGGGGTCGGTACCATGGGATGTTTTTTCACCTTAAAGCGGAGTTCCGGCCACAATTTCACTATTTAAATATAAATACCCCTGTAATACACAAGCTTAATGTATTCTAGTAAAGTTAGTCTGTAAACTAAGGTCCGTTTTGTTAGGTTGTTACAGCATTTAGACACTTTATAAAATAGAAATTGACTGGGGCCATCTTAAGTGTGGGCATCATGAAGCCAGACTGTATGACTTCCTGGATTTCAGCCTTGCAGATCTCGCACATGCTCAGTGCTGCACAAGCAGTGTCAGATCAGGTTTCAGCACCTGTGCTGTCCAAGTCACATGATTCCTTGAGACTGGGGAGTGCACAGACTCCTGGAAAGTTACACCCACTACATTCCCAGGAGTCTGTGCTGTGTAGGTAGGTTTCACACTGTTGCAATGCAGGAACTAGTGTGGTTTCAGTGTCGGTTCTCGTATCTCCCCTGCAGGCACTTCCCACTGCCCTCTGTGAACTGCTGTAGGTGTCAATACAAAGTTAATGACACCCCAGATCGATTCACAGATCGCAGGAGGAACTGTGAATTTCGGACAGGCATCGAATCACCTGGGTGTGCACCTTTTTGTGTGTGAATCCAATGAGAGTTCAGCCATACAACTGTATGGCTGAATTTGCATTGCACAGACATTGCATGAGATCTGCACCAGAAATGCAGTGCGAATCACATGCAATGTCTGTGTTTGCATATGTGTGAATCCAGTTTTAAGTAAATTAACCCTAATGTCTGCTTAGATTCCACCTGGACCATACTTCTCTGCTCCCGTGGAACAAAATCTCATATTATGGCTGCTCTGCTACTGCAAGTATTGAAGCCAGGCACCTAATATCCAGGTGAATTTTTAAATAAAAGTTTGTTTTAATAAACATAACCTACAGAACAAAAAAATCTAAATCAAATCAATATTTGGTCAATTCTTATGCCACGTACACACGATCGGTTCATCCGATGAAAACGGACCGATGGATTTTTTCATCAGATATCCGATGAAGCTGACTTTCATCAGTTTTGAATACACACCATCAGTTAAAAATCCGATCGTGTCCAACGCGGTGATGTAAAACACAATGCTTCCGAGCATGCGTCGACTTGATTCTGAGCATGCGTGGATTTTTGACCGATGAATTTCCCCACAGACGATCGTTTCTTTTTATCGGTTTTTTAACCATCAGAAAATTTTAAAACAGGTTCTATTTTTTTTCACCGATGGGGAAAAAAACGATGGGGCCCACACACGATCGGTTAGTCCGATGAAAACGGTCCATCGCTTTCATTTTTAGCGGTGCTATACCGCTACCGCGGCTCCCGCCCCAGTGTGAAAGGGGCCTAACTAAAAACAGAAACAACTGTGTAGGAGGCTTACAACTGGGTGAGGGACAGCCAAACTCTGCTACTAAGGTGAGGTTGTTTCATGTCACAGGTCATACACCATGGCAATACTGAGCACAGCAACACAAGGTAGTTATACTGCATCAGCAATGTCTCTTCAAGGTAAGAATTTCAAAGCAGACTGGCCAATTATGGCTCTCCATTTTTTGCAAACTGTGATTGGCCAAGCATGCGGGTCATAGTGCATGCTTGGCCAATCATCAGCCAGCAATGCACTGCGATGCCGCAGTGTGATTTATGGGCTGTGAAATGTAACGGCGTGAACGGCCCAAAACGTTTGCAATTTGACGAACGATCGAACATACGATGTTCGAGTCGAACATGAGTTTGACTCGAATACGAAGCTCACCCCTAATCCTAATGCTTTATATATATAGGCAGAATAGTCTGCTGTCTTGCATATACGCATGTTTTAGTGTAATAACGTTAACATTGTTAGAAGATGAATTAGAGTATGAGACTGTAAGTCACAGCTGACAGAGGCTTCCCTTGGCACTGAAGGTTAGCAATCCTTTAAAGGTCTTTATCTGAGAAAGGGATTAACGAAGAGATCACATTATGTCAGGAATTTCTCTGGGGGTTAAATGGTGCACAGTATGCACTTGGATATCATTTTCTGTCACTGGATACTTCAACAAGAATTGACCTGTATTGAGATTCTTCCAGAGTTCCTGACCTTACACCAAATCCCCCCTAGAGATTAAACATGGGCGCAAAGTCACATTGAAAAAGCAATAATAATTATCATTACATTTCTATCTCTTTTTTTTTGGGCTTTTAATATAACTCCAAAACAAATCTTAAAAAATCCAAAGGCCGGCTGCAATAAAATAATTTGTTGCAATACCTACAACCTATGGTGTCGCCATAAGATGCCGCCAGTCATGCCGATATACGTCTGCAGAATGGCACGTACAGGCAGATTAACGTACCTGTATGTCGCCTTTAAGACGCGGGATTGTGGGCGCGCGTGCACCGACCCACCGCAAGCTCCAAAAGTGTGATCGCGGGTCCCGTGGACTCAATGTCCGCGGGGATATCCGTGATCGTCTCACGGAGAAGAAGAACGGGAAAATTCTAATGTAAATAAGCATTTGGCCATTCTTCCTAGTGACAGGACACTGATCACCGCTCCCTGTAATTGGCAGCGGTGATCAGTGTCCTGTCACACATAGCCCATCCCCCCTACAGTTAGAACACATTCCTAGGACACACTTAACCCGTTCAGCGCCCCCTCCTGGTTAACCCATTCACTGCCATTCAAATTTACACAGTGCATATTTATAGCACTGATCACTGTGTAAATGTGAATGGTCCCAAAATAGCGCCAAAAGTGTCCGATGTGTCCGCCATAATGTCGCAGTCATGATAAAAATCGCTGATCGCCGCCATTACTCGTAAAAAAAAAATATTATTAATAAAAATGCCCTAAACTATCCCCTATTTTGTAGACGCTATAACTTTTGCGCAAACCAATCAATAAACGCTTACTGTGATATTTTTTTACCAAAAATATGTAGAAGATTACGTATCGGTCTAAACTGAGGGAAAAAAATGATTTTTTTATATATTTTTTGGGATATTTATTATAGCAAAAAGTCCCAATATTATTGCTTTTTTCCCCGCAATTTTCTTGTTTATAGGGCAAACAATAAAAAACGCAGAGGTGATCAAATACCACCAAAAGAAAGCTCTATTTGTGGGGGGGAAAAGGACATCAATTTTGTTTGGAAGCCACGTCGCACGACTGCGGAATTGTCAGTTAAAGCGACGCAGTGCCAAATCGCAAAAAGTGCTCTGGTCTTTGGCCAGCCAAATGGTCCGGGGCTGAAGTGGTTAATGGCCAGTCTTATTCAACCTACTTCCTCAGAGCCCTTGGCTTGGACCTGCCCTCTGGAGGCCTTTATCATGAAGCCTGGGCTCAGCTTATTACTGCCCACTTGGACTTGGATCTTCAAAAAACAGGTCAGAAATAGTGGTCAACTTTTTTGATATGAGGGTGACTCAAGTGCAGCCCTCAACATCACAAACAGACAAAAACATAAACTTCAGTGAATATGCATTATCAGAGACAGCAGACGCAGAATATAGTCAAAGACTATAGGGGATGGTCAGAGCAGGGCCGTCTTTAAGGCAGGGCAAAAGGGGAAGCTGCCCTGGGCCCTGTCATTGTTGTGGGGCCCAAAGCAGCTGTCTCATACTTGCCAACTATCCCAGTTTAAATTCCCTTGTCCCTTAAAGTTTTAGTTCTGTGCTGTGTCCTGATATCTCAGTGTGAAGTGCTGCTACTAATGCTGCCCAGCTCTGCCCTATTGTTGTGTACAGATGACTCATCTGCAGACCCTGTGTTTACATGTCATGTCATTTACACCTGCCATTCATATGTAAATAACAGGAGCATTCATATGTAAATAGCGGTATTCATATGTAAACAGTGGTGGCATTCATATGTAAATAGTCAAGGCTAGCAGCATTCATATGTAAATAAAGGTGGCATTCATATGTATATCATGCCCCTCTACAGTGGAGAGATGATGTGTTGTAACCTCTAGCAACCAATCAGTGAGCAGTATTACTGTACAGTAATCTCTAGCAACCAATCAACAAGAGGAAATCATGTGCTGTAACCTCTAGCAACTAGTCAGTAAGTGGTAATGATATGCTGTAACCTCTGGCAACAAATCACAATAACTGCCTGGTTTGATACAGTAAACTGATTTTAAGTCTAGCTGATATTTATTGTATGTCTCATAGATGGTGGAGAGCAAAATTGCATGGGGGGGGGGGGGGGGCAAGAAAAATGTTGCCCAGGGTCCAATCAACATTAAAGACGGCCCTGGGTCAGAGACTGTAAACATATTGCAGGAGATGGTCATTGACTGCAGACATGATAAAAGAGGTGGTCAGAGACTGCAAATGTGATAGAATTGATGGTCAGAGACTGCAAATGTGATGGATTTGATGGTCAGAGACTGCAAATGTGATATAATTGATGATCAGAGACTGCAAATGTGATGGAATTGATGTTCAGAGACTGCAAATGTGATAGAATTGATGGTCAGAGACTGCAAATGTGATAGAATTGATGGTCAGAGACTGAAAATGTGATAGAATTGATGGTCAGAGACTGCAAATGTGATAGAATTGATGGTCAGAGACTGCAAATGTGATGGATTTGATGGTCAGAGACTGCACATGTGATGGATTTGATGGTCAGAGACTGCAAATGTGATAGAATTGATGGTCGGAAACTGCAAATGTGATAGAATTGATGGTCAGAGACTGCAAATGTGATAGATTTGATGGTCAGAGACTGCTGACATGATGCAGAGGACTGTCAAAGACTGTGAACATGCAATGGGAGATGTTGGAGACATGCTTAAGGATATAGTAATAGACTGAAGGCTGCAAGTTAGTCATAGACATGATAAGCTGAAGTGAATTTTTTTTTTATTAAAAAATCAAATGATTTCAATAGCACAGGAAAACTTTGAGGGGGATGGGTGGAATTAGTTGGCCATCCCTTTGATGACTTGCTGCATCTGTTTTCGCCGGGCTATTGTGACGTTCAAGGGAAGAACTGCTTTAATTGACTTCTATAGGAAGTGGCTAAACATCTGAGGACCGGCTCTGCACAAGTGTTAGGATTATGTTTCATGATTAGGTGGCAAATTATGTTTTCTCTTTGATCGTGTTGTTTTTCAGTACAGCAGATGATTTTTATCTCAGATTCAAAGTCACCTTCATACAGAAGGTTGTTTTCTTTTCTGTTAATGAAAAAAGTATATCGTATTAAAGAGGACCTGTCACTTGTGAAAAAAATCAACCACCAGTCTAATGTTTTAGGTGGTTTAGTATAAATCGTATTTTCTTCAAAAACTGTGGCCCAGATTCTCAAAGAGCTTACGACGGTGCAACGCCATTTGCGTCCTAATCTGGGCCGGCGTATCTATGCGACTGATTCTTAGAATCAGTTACGCATTGATAACCATTAGATCTGACAGGCGTAAGGCTCTTACGCTGTCAGATCTTAGATGCATTTTTTTTTTCCGCCGCTAGGTGTCGCCTCCGTTGTTTTCCCTGTCGTCTATGCAAATTAGCCATTTATGCGAGATTCCCGAACGTATGCGCGGTCGACGCAGTGAATTTACGACGTTTCCGTAGCTTTTGCGACGCGTAAAGTTGCCCCTGCTATATGAGGGGCAACCAATGTTAAGTATGGCCGTTGTTCCCGTGTCAAAATGTAAAAATTTACGTCGTTTGCGTAAGTCGTCTGTGAATGGCGCTGGATGCCATTTACGTTAACATCGAAACCAATGACGTCCTTGCGAAGTCATTTAGCGCAATGCACGTCGGGAAATTTTAGGGATGTCGCATGCGCAGTACGATCGGCGCGGGAACGTGCCTAATTTAAATGATCCACGCCCCCTACCTGGATCATTTGAATTAGGCGGGCTTGCGCCGGAGGATTTACGCTACGCCGCCGCAACTTTAAAGGCAAGTGCTTTGTGAATCAAGCACTTGCCCGTAAAACTTGCGGCCGCGTAACGTAAACGAGATACGTTACGGCCGCATAGTTTTACGCCGATCTACGAGAATCTGGCCCACCCTCTCTAAAAATAAATACTTGGTCCTTCGTTTTCCAGGACTTCAACGTCAATTTTTAGACATTCCCGCTACATGCCTCTGTTCTCTATCATTCTTGATTCTAAAGCCTCCAAAATACCATGAACTGTCTCAATAAACAGTGCCTTGAAAAAGTATTCATACCCCTTGAAATTTTCCACATTTTGTCATTTTACAACCAAAACTGTAAATGTATGTTATTGGGATTTTATATAATAGACCAACACAAAGGGCCAGATTCAGGTAGATCAGCGGATCTTTAGATCCGCGTGATCTATCTGATTTAAGATCCGCTCCCGCAAGTTTGAGAGGCAAGTGGGTAATTCACAAACCACTTACCTCCAAACTTGCGGCGGCGTCTCGCAAATGCCCCGGCGGAATTCAAATTTCGCAGCTAGGGGGAGTGTACTATTTAAATCAGGCGCGTTCCCGCGCCGATTTAAATGAGCATGCGCCGTGGGCGAAATTTCCCGGCGTGCATTGCTCCCACTGACGTCGCTAGATTGAGGCTGTCAATCACAGATTATGTGGTGGAGGTCTCTCCCCTGTCACCTTTACATCATTGTGTTGGGAAAACTTGCAGATAGCAGAGGAAAGAGGCAGCAGAAAGAAATGTCACTTAGTGCTCTGGATTGAGACATGCACACATTATAGAGGGATATGCTGTGTTCATATTTCATGTCTGAGGTTTACAACCACTTTAAATAATACCTTTAGGTTTTGTCCCTACTGATTATCTCTTCTCTCTGTCACTCTGTTCCTATCAGCATATTACTTGATAGCACATGGGCACTGCAGATTAACATGGTTCCTGCTTCTTCCAGTCTGAGCTCTGCAAGAGGCTGATGCTGGCTCAAATTCAGGGATGTACACTGCTTGCATTTAAAAAATGCATGTGATAATGTATACGTTGTTTTAGATCTGCATTCATTTGTGTATTTTAGTTCAGTTTTAAAGCATTCCCTGGGAGCTGGAAGGAAAACTGCCGCACAGAAAGAAGGCAATCTGCTGGTACAGATGGGCTTTGCAATCATTCTTTATGGCAGTTCTCTGTCATCACCCTGGCACCTAAGTGAATAGAATTTGGATGGCTGCAGAGACTATGCCAGATCTGGCAGCTATGAAGCACAATGACAGTGTTTACACAAACTAACTTTGACAAATCATTGGTTTAGATTTGCTTGTCCGTTAACCAAGTCTTCAAGGGGGTCGTGATCCTTAAATAAATGACATTTAGCTTGCTAAAGTACCATGTGCTTACCATTTTCCATTTTGTTAAAATAAAATATGATTTCATCCTTCATTGCATCTTAGCATGGCTGATCTTCAGCAGCCTCTTTCCAGCCATTTCTGAGCTATATGGACTCCAGTGATATCTGCATGACTTATCTCAGGAAGATATTGGGGTACGTATGGGATTTTTTAGGTGCTTGTAGTATCAAATAGATCAGAGAAATACATTTGATTTTGTTTTAACATTAGTTAAAAAATATCTAAAAACAATATTACAGCAAGTACATATAGTACAGTCCTTATGGATACAGCAAGTTTGATGTGGTTTCCCAACATGTTTCGCCCTCAATCTGGGCATCCTCAGGGAATGCTGTCCAATTATATCATAAACCTTTGGTAATGATTAAGCACAGATCAGACATGTGAAACGTGCCTACGTGCCTAAAACCTGGTGTCCCTATTGTATTTTCACCATCTGCATTAAAGCATTTTTGGAAACTTTGGATGTGCAACCATTTCTTCTTTTTCTCATAGCATAAACCTTCCCAGGATCTAGGACAAGTATAACAAAGCTGCCATCAATCGAGCTTCAAAGGTCCTACAGATGCCACAACGAGCCAAGGACTGTAGGTGACCATAGGAGGCATTTAAAGGGGTTGTAAAGTTAAAACATCTTTTCCCTAAATAGCTTCCTTTACCTTAGTGCAGTCCTCCTTCACTTACCTCATCCTTCCATTTTGCTTTTAAATGTCCTTATTTCTTCTGAGAAATCCTCACGTCCTGTTCTTCTGTCTGTAACTCACCACCGTAATGCAAGGCTTTCTCCCTGGTGAGGAGAAATCCTCTTGAGGGGGGAGGGGACGAGCAGGAGTGTCAGGTAGAGAAAGGAGCTGTGTGTTAGTGGGCGTCCTGACACTCCTGCTCGCCCCCTTCCCCCTTAAGAGGCTTTCTCCACACCAGGGAGAAAGCCTCGCATTACTGTGTGGAGTTACAGACAGAAGAACAGGAAGTGAGGATTTCTCAGAAGAAATTAGGACATTTATAAGCAAAATGGAAGGATGGGGTAAGTGAAGGAGGACTGCACCAAGGTAAAGGAAGCTATTTAGGGAAACGTTTTTTACCTTTACAACCCCTTTAAGGACAAAAAATACAATCTGCAGAAATGTGAAATGCCCAGGAACACAAAATTTCCAAGACAGGCCCCTTGTATAAAGAGCTGAAGTCCTGTAACGTGTATGCATGTCCCTGTGATTCCAGACTTCAGCTCTCAATATGAGTGGCCTGTCTTGGAAAATTGTGTCCCTGGGCGTTTCACGTTTCTGCAAATTGCATTTTTTGGTCCTTAAATGCATCCTATGGTCACCCGCAGTCCTTGGCTTGTTGTGGTGTTTGTAAAAACCCTTGGATCTCCATTGATTGCAGCTTTTATATACTTTTCCTAGATCCTGGAAAGATTTATACTCTAATTGGACACCATCACCCGAGGAATCCCAGTTAGAGAGAGAAACACGTTGGGAACCACATCAAACTTGCTGTATCCATAAGGACTGTACTATATGTACTTACTGTGATATTATTTTTAGATATTTTTAAACTAATGTTAAAATACAATGTCTTTTTTTTTTTATATATATCTTTCTTGGATTTTTTTTTCTAGTACAAGCACCTAAACATTCCATACATATAATTATAATTTAGGGATGTGTTTCTAATTTCAGTGGCTTTGTCTGTGGTTCAGAAAATTATCTCAGGAATGGTTTTCTGAGGCCCTGTACACACGACCGGTTTTCTCGGCAGAATTCAGCTAGAAACTCGATGGGAGACGTATTCTGCCGAGAAAACCGGTCGTGTGTACACTTTTCGCCGAGGAAACCGACGAGGATCTTGTCGGGTCAAAAAGAGAACATGTTCTCTATTTCCTCGTTAGTCAATGGGAAAAGTTGGTTTGCCGAGATCCTCGGCGGCTTCACAAGGAACTCGACGAGCAAAACGATGTGTCTTGCCCGTCGAGTTTCTCGGACGTGTGTACGGGGCCTGAGGGTGACAAGGGTGGCCTGTGTAATATGTGCTGAAAAGACTACTTCCAATCTAGACTGGGAGAGAGAGTAACAGGGTAACAATTCAGGGCAATAATTGGGAAACGGGGATAGGACATTGTCACCCTCTAACAAGAAGTTTCATAGTAGATTTTATAAAAGCTGAAGATTTAAAAATATTAAAACTGACTTTTGAAATGATATTGGCATGGTAAAGAGTATTTGACATTTTAGGGACTCGTTTTATAGCTAATTTAACTCATTTAACTCAACCCATGTATGTAAGTTGACTGTGATGGGTTGGAGTGGTAATTTGATTCATGCAATGATGGGCAGATATCTACCTCACTGAACTAAATAAAATAAAAAAATGTGTTGGACTAATGTTACAAGCGTTTACCCATCCATGACAAATTCTGACCATATTTTTCTAAAAGCGGAGTTCCACCCAAAAATGGAACTTCCACTTTAAGTACTTCTGACCCCCTGACATGCCACATTTGGCATGTCATTTTTTTTTTTGGGGGGGGGGCAGGTACCTGTTTTTGACAGGTACCTAGTTCCCACTTCCGCTCCGGGCTGCCTAGTCGACTCCTCCTCTCCCCCTAGGGGGCTTCTCCCTCCCTGCAATCTTATGGGACACATCACAGGTCCCAGAAGATTGCACGGCCTAAAACTTCCCTCTTAAAATGAAGGTGCGTGTTATGCCTCGGACACACAACCATTTTTCTCGGCAGGAAAAGTTTCTCCCGACAGGATTTCTATCAAGCCTGCCTTGCATACACAAGTTCAGGCCAAATACGGCCTGTCCAAAGTGCAGTGACGTACACCACGTACGACAGCACTATAAAGGGGAAGTTCCATTCAAACGGCGTTACCCTTTTGGCTGCTCTTGCTGATCCTCGTGTTAGTAAAAGTTTGGTGAGAGACGATTTGCGCTTCTCAGTCTTGTGCTTTTTAGTCCGTTACAGCGTGACCAATGTGCTATCTCCATTCTGAACGCTAGTTTTACCAGAACGAGCGCTCCCGTCTCATACTTGATTCTGAGCATGCACCTTTTTTTCCCCTCAGAAAAGCATACACACGACCGGTTTTTCCAAAAGGAAAAGTCCGCTGGGAATCCCGGCAGGAAAAAAGAAAATGTGTTCTCTTTTTTTTTTTTTGCTGGAGTTTTCCTGATGGGAAAACTGTGATTGAGTATACACACGGCCGTGTTTTTCCCAATGGGAAAAGGTCCGCTGGGAAAAAATAAAACATGTTCTCTTTTTTTCCCCACAGTTTTCCTGTTGGAAAAACTGCGATTGAGCATACACACGGCCGGGGTTCCCGTCCAAAAGCTCTCATGGCAGTTTTCCTGCCGGGAAAACCAGTCATGTGTACGAGGCATAATAGGCCTGTGCGTGTTGTATGCTGATAAATATGGTATATATATATATATATATATATATATATATATATATATATATATATATATTTTTTACATAAAGTGGGTAAGGGTTAGCAACCATTTCAGGTTTTTATTTCTGTCCACGAGAGGCTTTCCTCCCACTTCCTGCTGTGTGTGTGGGACAAAAAAAAAAAAACTGTCATAATTGGATATAGATGGCAAAAAAAAAAAAAGAAATGTGACATGGGTTTTAATCCTTTCGTCAAAACCAAGAAGTAATACTTTAAATCTACAGTTAGAATTTCATTAAATTAAAGGGACACTAAAGGTAAATGTTTTTTTTACCTTAATGCATCCTATGCATTAAGGTGAAAAAACATCCGATATTACTGTCCCCCCCCCAGCCCCCACATTTTACTTACCTGAGCCCATTCACCTGTGGCCCTTGCCCCCGATGTCCTCTTCGCCACTCAGCCAGGTCGTTGATTGGCTAGAGTGGATGGATTGAAAGAAGCACAGCCATTGACTCGTGCTGCTGTCAATCACCAGGGGCGGGCATGAGTGAAACAGTGAGTGGCCATAGCCGCTGGTTGTATCACGGGAGCGCACCCGCAAGAACTTACCACCATGCAAGCTCACTCGCATTAAGGTGGAAAGTTCTTGCAGGGAGGACCAGAGACAGCTGCCAAGGGACCCCAGAAGACGTGGATCGGGGCCACTCTGTGCAAAATGAGCTGCAGAGTGGGGGTAAGTATAACATGTTTGTTAATAAAAAAAAAAAAAATTCTCTTTACAACCCCTTTAAGGGATATCATAAATCTATTCGTATAGCAGAATTTCTCTACAATAACGTCCAGTAGCTTATGCGCAACTTATAGCAATAGGTCTTTAGAATTCCTCTAATGAAAGTGTTCAAACCTCTTTGCTCTCTCTACCCATTCAGCATCAAATAGTGCATATTTCTGCAAAGTGCATTATCAGTCTACTCCTTCTTCACACTTAACCTGTTGAGACATTGAGTAATACAGCTGCCAAGCCATGGTGACCCGCAGGTCAACTTACCGTGTTAGTGCAGCAATTGAGCCCCCTTTGGGATTTCCAACTTACCCTGCAGTGCCGCTATGCTGATTCCCGAGGAAGGACTGCCTTTCATAAAATCTCTTTAAAAATCCTTTTATCGTTTCATATTCTGCAAGACGTTTCGGGAACGATTTGCTGAGTAAACACAGGCCACTGACATTCAATATAGGATAAACAAGATCTTCAGAAAGAAAGCTTACTGGAGTTAATTTATAAACTGAGAGGAAGGAAAGTTAGAACTTCTTATCAGTGATTTTTTATTCATGTTTTCAAAGCAGGTTAGGCAATGAAAGCCAACACCTGAATTGTTGTCTATACATTATCCTACTTTGACTTTGCTTCCCCTTTTTAGATCTGGTTTCCACCAAGGATGACTAATGCAAATAAAAGCTAACAAATTGCTGTTGAGTAAAGCCAGCCAGCATGGCATTTTTTTTAACGGTAACGTTTGTTGTGATCAGTTTACAAACTGCGGATGTGGCCCTTTGCTTACTTTGATCTGGCCCTTGGGGCACTATTTAATGCATAATACCCCCCCACTGACACCAATGAAGGGGCACAATCTCTCCCAATTAGACCAACGATGGGGTACAATTCTTCCCAACAACACCAAAGATGGGGCACAATTCTTTCCACTTACACCAAAGATGGGTCATTGTTTTTTTCCACTGACATCTGGACCTTTTCTACACCCAATGACCAAAGTCCGGCCCACCTTATGTCTGAAGGACCATAAACTGGCCCTTTGTTTCGAAAGTTTGGAGACCCCTGGTTTACATAAATTATTTTCTTGGGTAAACATGGTAGCAACAAAGATAAGTTTGTAATTTTCACCACTAAAAAAAGACTAGTGTTAGCCATGGTTCAGAGTCAATTTAGCATACGATTTGAGATGTCAAATCACATGCCAAATCGGCGGCAATTGCCGGCAATGGCAGCGGCAGAATCAGTGCGGCGCCTCACCGATTCCCATTTTTTTTTCTGTACTATCTTTTGGCAATTTTGGAGTGCGGTTTCCATTGACATTTGTGCAAAAACCTGCACACATATCTCTGAAACCGCCCCCCGAAGTCAGGACGGACATGCGGGAATGAAATTGGGAGAGTTCAGCTGAACTTTCACAATTTCATTCCCGCAGTCAGTGTGAACCTAGGCTCAAATGGACTGATTTGTTTGAACAAGGAATGGACCCACATCTGCCTCTCCCTTTTTTTAAACGGCCCCGCCGTCTTCTGGGGGACACGCAGGATCCAGAAGGCAGTGGGGGGGGGGGATGCGAAAATTATGTACCTCACAGCGGCAAGGTTCGGACAGAAGTAAAACTTAAAAGAACAAGAAATAAGTTATATCCAAAAACGAGGGGGAGTCATATGGTCTATTGTTCAAGACCTATTTGTATTTTTGCCTGGAACTCCACTTTAATCCATTCTATACATAAGGGTGAAAACCTTTTGTGCGTCAGCTACCCCCCCCCCCCCCCAGACCCCCCATTTTTCTTACCTGAGCCCATCTGATCCAGCAATGTGCCTGAGCGCATCTCTAGCCACTGCTGCTCTCCTCATTGGACAGGTTGTAACTCCAAACCCTTGTGTTTTTGCCCTCAATCAAAAGCTGTGACATGGGAGCAGGGGGTGCGGCTAAGTAAGTCCCGCTGTCTGTGTCAATGGACGCATCAGCAGGATTCGGGGGTGCGCCCGCATCAGTGCCCACCATGGAAAGCAGCTTTTCATGGGGGAACCTGATGAAGAGGAGAGGCCTGGTGCACCAGCGGGGGACCCCAGATGAAGATGATTGGGGCTGCTCTGTGCAAAACCATTGCACAGAGCAGGTAAGACATGTTTGTTATTTTTATAAGACAAAAAAAAAAATTAAAGCTTTACAACCACTTTAAACTGTTCTTTAATGTTAATATGGTCAGACCTGACCAACGTATATAAACAGAATGTACGGTTAAATAATTCAGGGGTCATATGTACTATGCGGTTATTTTAGCCTTTCAATGGAATCGGTCTTTAAAGCTATTATTGGGTAGGTTATGTTGTGCAGGAACAAAAGCATAACTTCATTTTACAAGAGGGCTCAGATGTCTTGCTGACCTCAAGGACACTGGCTGCCATAAAAAAAAACTATCTTTCTAGACTAAGCCGATGCCTAGATCCTTGGGCGAAAGGTCCATTTCTCTCTACAACTCCATCTGTCCCTCGGTTGCTCATAAGTTTTCATTGTGCAGTTTAGAGCATATGGCAGGCATTGTGTGTGGCTAGCGTGACATAAAAATAAAATAACAAAGCATAAAAACAATATTACTTTCTCTCAAGCAGTGAACAGCCTGCAACAAATTACTTCACAGTAACTGCACTGATTGGTTTAAGGCTAATCTAAAAGGAAGTTTTAAAATGAGATTAAAACAAAAAAAGGTAGTTCTAGTCTGGTCTCTGCCTGGCAGACGAAACACGTACAAGATCCTCTAGCATCAAATGCGTTATTATTCCTGCAGCACATAAAATAGAAAGAGTAAAGGTGCCAACCAAGCACAAATGTTTAGGGACAAAAGAAAATGTCAGAGTGAACTGGCAGCACCATCAAACTGAGAATAGGAAGTGTTTGCTTCAGCAACTAAGTTTAAACTTCAATTCCCAGAATGCTTTTCCAGCCAAAAAGTGATGTTAGTTTCTTAGCTTGTCCCTTAAAGGGAATCTGTAGTATATATATATATATATATATATATATATATATATATATATATATATATATATATACATATATGCAAAAGTTGACCTGGCCCCTGGGCTGTTCTCACCCTGTGCTCCTCTCTATTCAGGAAATGGCTTACAACTTGTCCCCAGCCAATGAGAAGGCAACGTGGAAGCCCAGTACTGGAGCGTGGCTGTGGGGCCCTTGGGCAGATTAGAGCTGGACTTTGTGGAGGACATGATATTATGACAGGGAGGCTGCAGGGGCCCCCTGGAGCTAGGGGTGGGGTTGCGATTGTGACCCCTGCAACCCCTTTTGCTACGCCCATGTATATACATATATATATATAATTTATGTTCAGTGCTTAAAGCGTAACTCCACTTTTGCCGAGAAACAAGCATTCCCCTCTGGGTGATCTAAGGATTATAACAAACTTTGTTACAGATTCCTACCTTTTATTATTCTGAAGAAATTCCTCTGTGTTTGTCTGTGTCTCTGTACTGAGTAGGTCTAATGGGAGTGGTTTCATAATTAACTGTCAGGTGTGCCGCTGCAGAGCACTGATGAGGAAATCTGCTGGGCCTGCAGACATGTTCCTATTGAAAGTATCTCTCCAAAAATGAAATTTTATGTTGCCTGAAATCTGAATTGTATCTTAGGCCCCTTTCACACTTGTATGACTTGTCCCACGATTTGGGACTGCAAAGTAGCATGACAAGTCTTTCCACATGATTTCCAATGACAACCATTCATATTAGTACCACTTCAAAGTAGTCCCTGCACTACATCGAATACAGAGCTGCATTGATATTTGTCTTTTAAATCTGCACTTTAAAAGCTAATTTCACCTTTTGCAAAAAAAAAAAAAAAAACATATATACAGTATCTCTTGGGCTCTCCGTGCTTCTATATGGAGCTGCGGATTTCAGCGGACATCCGACCCGCTCCGATCCGCCAAAGTGTGAAGGAGGAAAAACCTACTTTTCCAAATGTCATGGACCTTGGAATGCTGAAGTGTATCTCTTTGAAATCTGTTACACAGTGGGGGGTCTTCTTCCCTGTCTTAAAGATCCAGACGGCTCCATTGTTCTGTGTCTGGCTATTGTGTACATTGATTTCCCCCTGGGGCTTCTGTCTCAATACACATAACAGTCCCTCCATTCAAGCTATCGGACCAATCCCTGCTGAACTCATTTTCAAGTCCTCATTTGCATGGTTATGAGGACCTGAAGGAGAACTCCATGTACTTTACAATTGACCAATAGGAAAGCGATTGTTGGGGGGCGGGATGTTCCAAATTCTGTTTAAAAGTGTGTTGTGTACTTCCAATAAAGGTCTTCATGTTTGAACTTACATACAGCCTGCCTGGTGTTTGTTCTAATGGATCCCGAACGGAACATAGCTGTAGTTCGGATCCCGGAGCCTTGGATGACCGAACCATCAGACGTTGCGATCTGCAAGCTGACTCACTAATAGCAGAGGAGTGTTGGGAGAGCAGAAGCGAGCGAGCAAGGGTCTTGTTACACCATCTGCCTGGCGGATCGGGTGAACACGGACAGACGGTGTGCGGGGACTGCCCTGTCATCCTTCGGTCAGCGGGGATCAACAGAGCGATTCCCGCTGAGCAAGCGGAGGTTCGCGGGGCGGATCATTACTGATCCGCCCTGTGTGAAAAGGGCCTAAGCCTTTGTTGACTAAGCCAACCTCAAAATAACTCAACACACAGCCATTAATGCCTAAACCACTGGCAACAAAAGTGAGTACACCAGTGAGGCCTCGTACACACGACCGAACATGTGTGCTGAAACTGGTCCGCGGACCAGTTTCCGCGGACATGTCCGACCGTGTGTACGGCCTAGCGGACCGGATTCCTGGGCTAGCGGACAGGTTTTCCAGCGGACAAAGTTTCTTAGCATGCTAAGAAACTTGTCCGGTGGAAACCTGTCCTTCGGACATGTCTGATGGTTAGTACAACTCATCGGACATGTCAGCTGGCCCGAAATCCCGCACATGCGTCGAAGTGATTCGAAGCATGTGTGGAAGCATTGAACTTCCGGGTTCGCGCACGTCGCCGCCACGTCACCACGTTTTCTGTCTGCAGGGAATTTGGTCTGATGGTGTGTACACACATCAGACCAAAACCTCCCAGCAGACATGTCCGATGAAAACGGTCCGCGGACCGTTTTCATCGGACATGTCTGCTCGTCTGTACAAGGCCTAAGTGATTGCTGCGGTGAAGGAATGATGTGGCCATGCACAGCCTTACCAAACTCAAATAATGACAGTACTGGTGCCACCTATTACCAGGGATACACAGAGCTATACACTGGAGTGAATCATTAAGGACTTTTATTGCCAACATTTGTTAACCTCTCCATGTTATGGACTGTAGTTACCTAGTTTGGCAATCATCAAGGCAGATCTACCCATCTGCTTAGCCGTGCTTGGCTGATTACCTCGTGTATATATCCCTCTGTGTGAACACATCCCTGGATTAGGTACTCTGTCTATTGCTTACCAGCAATTTACTGCCATACCATGTTATGCAACTTTATTTTTCAATCTATGATTTAATTTTCCTAATTGGTTGAAGTACTTTCCCTTTGTGGATCATAACCAACTTTAGGCCAATACATGACCGTTCGTTGATTATCACCAACACGGGTTATTTTTTAATGAGATATCTATGCTCCTGAGGAAGCGCTAACCCCAAAAGCGCGCAACATGTCGAGCAAGCCCTCCTGTTCCTCTGGATAAACCACCTGGTCACTTGTGATATAACCCTACTCATGATTTTGTTTCTTATTGTTTGAAGCTTTTTGTGTTAGAACCATACAATGAATGTGAACCTTGTTTGTGGAACCAGTTATTAATTTAATTTCATTTGTGATTTTATATCTATAACTGCTTTTACGATATTTCTATATCAAGAATAAAAACCTTTTCTAGTTTTTCATACCATTTTGTACCGTGTGCCTTTAAAGCCCAACCTACTAGTCCTTAGTTTAAATTCTAAATAATGACAGTAGATGAACCCCCAGATTCTGTAAGTTGGGGGTGGGGGGTTGTTTTGGGTAGGGGGCTGCAGACTGCAACCGTGTTTCAAGTTAAATCCTATATGTGGGTGGAAAATAAAATATGGGTTTTGGACTGCTCTTTAAATATCATGATTGCTCCATGAAATGCTTTGTTGACTAAGCCAGAAGGTCGTTTGAAGGGCTGAGCCAGCAATGCCTGTGTTAAACGAGGCTCCTAGAGTAGATAGGGAGACTTTTTCTATTGTACAGATTACTCAGCTGGTCTCTTAGTGGAGGTTATGAGAAAAAAAACACAATTGAGGACACCTGTTCAGTGCCAACAGCCTGTGGAGTTCTAGGGCTGCCGGTGAGGAAATAAAATTGTAATGCTTAGCTGTAACTGCTCACCTGCTGGGAAATGGCTGCCAAATAAACTGCCTTCATTATTTATTTAAAACACACAGATGCCCAGCTAGTCCTACTTCTGTGAGCAATGCCGCAGCATGGAGAGAATCGCTGACTGTTTTCATCACTTGGGCTCACTGGACAGAATCAGAAACACCATGGGCTACTAAATACAATGGAAAAGCTATCACGGCTATAGTGCGGGACTTCAATACAGTCTGAGCTGAGAGGACCATTCATAAAAAAGAAGAGAGGATGGCAGACTGAATGAAGCGTTGGCTGATAAACGTGTCTCGTCACTTCTATTCAAAACCCTGTACTGGTGCAATAAAATGCCTTTATCCGGACTGGCAGAATGAAGCACTTATGTCCTGACAACTTTATCTTGGCATAGTACTTGCTACAGAATTTGTAACACGCTTTAAAGTGACCCTGTTACCGACTTAAAAATAATGCTGGTAAAAAGCACAGAAAATGTTGTATTTTAAATGCTTAAAGTGGATGTAAACCCGAAAATGTATTTTTATTTTGTTGCTGTCACAACGTACAGTATACGATTTCCTATCATCTGTGCCCAGTCTTGCCACACTGAGTTAATCCAGCTCTGAGCAATCCTCTTTTATTGTTCAATGAAATAAAATGGACTTACAGAGAAAAACCTTAGTCCGTTCCGCCCCCTTGCTGTGTGACAGGTTATTTACATATCTCATGCACTAGCCTGGAGACAGACATTATTTTTTAATTCCCACTCCTTTTCTGAAGTCATGTGCTTACTTTTCTGGATTTTGACTGGATGTTAGTGATCATAGGAGAATTTGGTGTAAGGAATACACAGGAGAAAATGCATGTTGACAAGGGGAGTGTAGAGTAGAGCAGGGAGTCTACTGACATCACAACTCCACCCACCGAGCTCCAGACAACAGATCCACCCACAGAACCTGCAGTTTTTCAGTTCTTATAACAGACAGAGGGGAGACATTTGACAGATAAGGATACGTGCAGGAGGCATCTATATCCTTATAGATCAGCACTATGGCAATAGTTTAGAAAGGATTAGAGGGGCTTTACATCCACTTTAACTGCTGTGTTTTTCCTTTCTATGAATAATTTTGTATTCATATGCAAGTTTTCTTTAAAATTGCTAGGGCAATTGACCACCCTGGATCTAATTCCCAAGCCCAGCCACCAGTGCCGGTCCTGACCTCCCTGGGGCCCTAAGCAAAATGACACACTAAAGTTGAGAAGCGGGGGTGGGTTGATTGGGCAATGCCATCAGTGACATGTCACATTAAAGATTAAAGCTGAGAAACAGGCAAAGGGGGTGTTCTGCTGTCAGAAATGACATCTTACATTAAAGTGAGAAGCGGGGGGTGCTCCCTTCTTACCTCTTCTCCCATGCAGCCAGCGAGTTGAGAAGCGGGGTGAGGGGCCGAAAATGACTTCTCAATAGGTGGGGCCTCTAGTAATTTGAGTTCTAGTAAGTAGGTTTTTCCTCCGTCACACTTTGGCGGATCGGGTCGGATGTCAGCGGGTATGTCACCGCTGACATCCGTGGCTCAATAGAGGAGCACGGAGCGCCCGTTTAGGTCCTCCTAAAAAACTGGCAGGCCCGTGTGGAAGAGCCCTAACAGTCTATAAGAGGAAGTTTCATTGGGATATGAGTTATTATAGATTATGAATCTGGCAAGGATGTAAACAAAAGGGGGGGTTGAAGAAGACACAAGTCACCTAAGGTTGATTTACTGAAACTGGAGAGTGGTGGTCTGGTACAGCTGTGCATGGTAGCCAATCCGTTTCTGACTTCAGCTTGGTCAATTAAAGGGGGTGTAAAGGTTAATTTTTAATTTTTAAACATGTCATACTTACCTCCTCTGTGCAAGGGTTTTGCACAGAGTGGCCCCAATCTGGGGCTCCTTTTTTGGGGTCCCCCGGTGGTGCTCCTGGCTCCTCCTCTTCTCGAGTGCCCCCACGGAGAGCCGCTTTTCATGGAGGCACTCGTGCAGGCATACTCCCGAGTCCTTCTGCTGCGTACATTGACACAGACAGTGGGACTCCCGTGTCACTGGATTTGATTGACACCAGCAGGAGCCAATGGCTCCTGCTGCTATCAATCAATTCAATGAGGACCTGAGACAGCGTCTGTAGCTGCTGTGCTCATCCCCATCCCTGGAACGATCGGTTCAGGTAAGTAAAAGGGGGGCTCCAGGAGCTGCTGCACTAAAGAAGGTTTTTCACCTTAATGCATAGAATGCATTATGGTGAAAAACCTTTAGGGTTTACAACTTCTTTAACTACTTGCCGACCAGCCACCGTCATTTTACGGCGGCAGGTCGGCTCCCCTGCGCGAGAGCCCGTAGCTATACGCCGGCTCTCGCTCGCCCCTGATTCCCGTGCGTGTGCCCCGCGGGCGCAATCGCCGCCGGGCACACGCGATCACTCGTTACACAGCTCCCGGTCCTGTCGGGGGGGAAATGACCTATCACCTGTTCATACAATGTATGAACACCGTGAGTGAGGCCACCCCCCCTAGTTAGAACACCCCTTTCCCCGCCCCCTAGTGTTAACCCCTTCACTGCCAGTGGCATTTTTATAGTAATCCAATGCATTATTATAGCACTGATCGATCTAAAAATGCCAATGGTCCCAAAAATGTGTCAAAAGTGTCCGAACTGTCCGCCATAATGTCGCAGTACCAAAAAAAAAATCGCTGATCGCCGCCATTACTAGTGAAAAAAAATGTTTTTTATAAAAATGCCATAAAACTATCCCCTATTTTGTAGAAGTTATAACTTTTGCGCAAACCAATCAATAAATGCTTATTGCGATTTTTTTTTACAAAATATATGTAGAAGAATACGTATCGACCTAAAAATGTTTTCTTATATATTTTTGGGGGATATTTATTATAGCAAAAAGTTTTTTTTCAACATTTTCGCTCTATTTTTGTTTATAGCGCAAAAACTAAAAACTTTAGAGGTGATAAAATACCACCAAAAGAAAGCTCTATTTGTTGGAAAAAAAGGATGCCAATTTTGTTTGGGAGCTACGTCACACGGCCGCGCAATTGTCAGTTAAAGCGACGCAGTGCCGAATCGCAAAAAGTGCTCTGGTCTTTGACCAGCAATATGGTCCGGGGGTTAAGTGGTTAAGCTTTGACAAAAAAAATGGAAGCGGATTGGTTTCTATGCACAGCTGCACCAGATTTTGTACTTTTTAGTAAATCGACCCCTTGGTGTTGTTTGGCAGGGTGACATTTACACATGTGAGCATAGTTAGTTAATAATATGTTTTTTTGATTGGGGGGCTATATAAGAGGACAACTGGGGGGGAGAACGTATTCAGCAGTGAAGACACAGAGTTTTGAAAAATGCTTTATTTGTCCCAATTCTGTTCTGAGGGTAAATCAATCTGGAGCCGGCACATCGTATGCATGAAAAGATATCTATAATAATTGTTGGAATTGATTGTGGGATCCTTGAGGCGTGCTCGCCGGTTTAAAGCAGAAGAATTTTAGTAACTTACCTGAAATGATACAAAGCTAAGTGTTAAATGGATAGAGGCAAAATATGTTAGGGTTACCAAAACCTGAAAAGTACTTTTTAGTTACCCCAAAACAAAAGATATTTTTTAGGGAACAAGTAAAGAGTTAACTTCCAGCTTTGCTACACCAATAGAAGTAATTTAAATTGATATTAAAGTCTTGTATGTTTGTTTAAAAATAACAAACATGTTATACTTACCAGCTCTGTGTAATGGATTTGCACATAGCAGCCCAGATCCTCCTCTTCTCGGGTCCCTCGCCTGCACTCCTGGCCCCTCCCTCCTGCTGAGGGCCCCCACAATATACAGCTTGCTATGGGAGCACTCAAACCGATCCACTGCTCTGTGTGTCCAATTAGTCACGGAGCCGCAGCTCGGCTCCACCCCCTCTCTTTCTTCATTGGCTCACTGACTTTCATTGAAAGCCAATGACGCCTGTTGCTGTGTCTCTGCCAATCAGGAGGGAGAATCCTGGACAGCCGAGGCTCTCGTGCAACATCATTGGATCAAGATGGGGCTCGGGCATGTATTAGGCGGGCTGCTGCATGCAGAAGGTTTTTTATCTTGATGCATAGAATGCATTAACCTCCTTAGCGGTATTCACGAGTCTGGCTCGGGGTAAGATTTCAATACCAAAAGCGGTATCCCCGTGCCAGACTCGGGGCCGCCTCGCAGCATCCACAGGCACAAGTTACTTACCTTGTCCCTGGATCCTGCGATGCATCCCCGCTGTGTGAGTGAGCGGCGTCCTTGCTCGATTCACACAGTGCCTGTGTGCCGCCGATCTCCGTTCCCTGTGACGCACGGGGGCGGAGAACAGTGCCAAATTCAAAAAAGTAAATAAGCACAATACATAGGAAAATACAATGTGATGCAAGATTATCATGGGGCCCCCATGCACCTGGGGCCCCTGGGCATTGCCTAAGTGTTCCCATGCATTAGGACAGCCCTGTTTATAAACAGCACATGTCTATAAAAGACGTATCAGTGGTTATGGTGGGGGAGTTCTCCCAGGAATCTGAGTAAGGGCACAGTCAGTGCTGTAATTACTGGCTGCTAAGAGGCCCTGGCAAGAAACCAGCCCCCTGTCGTTTGAGATTTCTCGTCCATCCAACTGTTGGGCCTGCCGTGTAGTTACTTGTCTTGGCAGCAGGTGCTGAAAAGCTTGCTTGGGATCTGGAATTGCTCTGGGATTTAAAGTAGTAAAGGGGAATTATGGGGGGAGTAATGATCTGAGCTGGAAAGATGGGATGATCTGAGGTTTGTTGACACACAGAATGGCAAGACTTATTTTCTTCCACTGACACCGACATGGTGGCCTTTTTTCTCCCGCTCATGTCAGACCTTTTCAACTGCAGGAAATGTTTTCAGCGACTTACTCAGGGGAACTTTTTATAACCGCTTTCCAGGACATCATGTCATTTTACTGAGCAAGGTATTCATTGTCTCAGCAGTTGATTGTTGCTAAGTAGTCCCCAGCTACTCAAAGTGAGTTATTCTTTAAAGTGGAGTTTCCATCCCAAAATTTTTTTTTCTTAATTGTGCTCATTAGACCTAAAAAATAATAAAAAATAAAAATGAATTTTTACTCATCTGGAAATGCCTGTTGCTATGCGGTCCCACGAAATCTGCCTTTGGAATCACCTAGGATTCTGACATCATCTCCCTCTAATGCTCCTGGGAAATGCGTGTCATCATTTCCCAGGATGCAGTGCGCTACCCAATTATCACTCCCCATCCAAGACTTCCAGGAAGTAAGGGCCAGATTCACCAAAGAGATACGACGGCGTTTCTCCTGATACGCCGTCGTATCTCTGTTTCTATCTATGCGACTGATTCATAGAATCAGTTACGCATAGATAGCCAGAAGATCCGACAGGTTTAATTGTTTTACACTGTCGGATCTTAGGATGCAATACCGCGGCCGCCGCTGGGTGGAGTTTGCGTCGTAAACCAGCGTCGGGTATGCAAATTAGCAGTTACGGCGGATCCCCGACGGAATTCATAGTCAAGTTTCTCGTCGCAATTTTAGTCGTTATTTGACCTGCCCTAACTTTAGTCAGCAATCGTATTGCTGTCTAAAGTATGGCCGTCGTTCCCGCGTCGAAATTTAAAATTTAACGTCATTTGCGTAACACGTCCGGGAATACGGAAGTACGCTACGCGCGTCGCAGCTCGAAAAAATGACGTCACAGCGCGCAAAGCACGGCGGGAGTTCGGAAACGGAGCATGCGCAGTAGGTCCGGCGCGGGAGCGCGCCTAATTTTAATGGCACACGCCCATTTGAATTGGCCCAGAGGCCGCCGGCGTAGTTTTCATCGCAAGTGCTTTGTGAATCAGGCACTTGCGATGAAAACTTGCGGCAGTGTAACGTATCTACGATACGTTACGCCGCCGCAGTTCTATGTGAATCTGGCCCTAAGTGCGTGTGGGCTTCACAATGCCCACAAGCAAAATGACAACGGTGTGGACATAGTTTATAAAACTATCTTTTTTGAACAACTATGCGGAGCGGCGGCGGATTGTAAAATAGTAAGTGACCGGATTTATATTATAAAAACGCAGGATGAAAGGACATACATTTCAAAAATGCTAATTGTGGTTGGAACCCCGCTTTTAGGTGGGCTCATACAGAAATACATATGCAATGGAAGAGTTTTTTAAAATGATATTTTGGCTTGAGCTTTATGTGCGTTTGTCGAACCCTAGTAAGACCCTAGTTTGTGGCAAGTAATTACTGAGTATATTGTGGGTAAAAGGACAGCAGCAAATGTGCAGTATATACAGTGAGTAGGATCAAACTCTATTTAACAAGTTGAAGTTTAGCTAAAAACGTTTATTTTTTTTGGTCTACAGCTTACAATACTTACCCACAATGAACTATATCCCGCAATGATCAGGCTGCTGGATTCTATAGAGATCTTAACTGCAGGGCTGTCCTGTCCTCTTCGTTATTCTAAAATTGTAATGCCGCGTACACACAATCATTTTTCAGCATGAAAAAAAAAAAAAAAAGTTTTTCGGCATGTAGAAAAAACTCAGTTTTTCCAACTTCATCATAAAAACTACGTTGCCCACACACCATCGTTTTAAAAAAAATGCTCTAGCAAAGCGCGGTGACGTACAACACGTACAACGGCACTATAAAGGGGAAGTTCCATTCAAAAGACGCCACCCTTGGGGCTGCTTTAGCTGATTCCGTGTTAGTAAAAGACGATTCACGCTTTTCTGTCTGTTACAGCGTGATGAATGTGCTTACTCCATTATGAACGGTAGTTTTACCAGCGCTCCCGTCTCATAACTTGCTTCTGAGCATGTGCGGGTTTTTAACGTCGTTTTAGCCCACACACGATCATTTTTTAAAACCCGAAAAACGACATTGTTCAAAACGTCGTGAAAAAATGCAGCATGTTAAAAAAAAAAAAATTGTCGTTTTTCAGAACCCGAAAAATGATGTGAACATTTTAAATGACATTTTTTAAAAACATTGTTTTTTTCATGCTGAAAAATGATCGTGTAACTAAGGGTTCTTTAACCACTTGACCTCCGGAAGATTTACCTCCCATCACGACTAGGCCACAAATAGAGCTTTATTTTGGTGATATTCAATCACCTTTCTCTATAAACAAAAAAAAAAAGACAGACAATTAAAAAAATATATATATTTTATACTTTCTGCTATAAAAAATTCCCAATAAATACATTAAAAAAAATCGAATTTCTTCATCAATTTAGGACAATATGTATTCTGCTAAATATTTTTGGAAAAAAAATCCAAATTAGCGTACATTGATTGATAGCCTTCATAAACTATGGGATATTTTTATTTATTTATTTATTTACTAGTACCGGGTGCAATCAGCGACTTATAGCAGGACTGTGATATTGTGGTGGACAAAACAGACACTAACTGACACTTTTTGTTGACCAGTGACACTACTACAGTGCTTAAAAAATGCACTGTCACTGTACTAATGACACTGGCTGGGAAGGGGGTTAACGTTTGGGGCAATCAAAGGGTTAACTGTGTGCCTAGCCAGTGTTTTCACTATACTGTGTGAAGTGATTTTACTATTGGAAGGCACTGATCCATGTTCCTGCTTTGTAGGAACACATGATCAATACATTCCCTACTGACAAAACAGCAACCTGCCTTGTTTACATAGGCAGATCGCTGTTCTGCCTGTGTACTGTACAATTGGCGGGTGCTGGCAGACATCGAGTCTGCGTCAGCCACCGCCGGGCTCCTGCTTTGTGTGATCACAGCAGGAGTAGGTCGATGGTGGCGTGTATTCGCGCCCCTGACCCGGAAATGTCAGATCACATACTAGGTATGTGATCTGGCACAGAGCGGCTGCCCTGCTGCAGTATATCTGCAGTGGGCAGTTGGGAAGTGGTTAACTAAACTTCATCTTTAAAGTTTAACCACTTACGGACCGAGCCTCTTTTTCAGATATGTTGTTTACAAGTTAAAAACTATTTTTTTGTTGCTAGAAAATTACCAAACATTATAATTATTTTTTCAAACACCATAGAGAATAAAATTGCGTCCATTGCAATCCTTTATGTCACACCGTATTTGCGCAGCGGTCTAACAAGCGCACTTTTTTGGGAAAAAATTTACTTTTTCCAATTAAAGAATAAGACAACAGTAAAGTTAGCCCAATTTTTTATATTGTTTAAGATAATGTTACGCAGAGTAAATTGATACCCAATGTGTCACGCTTCAAAAAGTTCTAGTTGACACTTTTCTAATTTGTAGAAAATTTGCGTGGCAAGTCTCTAGCAAGAGAAAAGTTGCAGTGGTGAGTCTACAGCAAGAGCTCTGCAAGTCTAATGCCGCGTACACACGATCGTTTTTTGGCATGAAAAAAAAAAACGACATTCTGGGCATGCGCGGGTTTAAAACGTCGTTTTAGCCCACACACGATCATTTTTTACAACCCGAAAAACAAAAAAATTTTCAGAAGCCGAAAAACGATGTGAAGCCCACACACGATCATTTTAAATGACGTTTTTAAAAACGTATTTTTTTTTCATGCCAAAAAACGACCGTGTGTACGCGGCATAAAGTATGACAATTCAGTCACAGTGACCCCTGTGGTGGGATGGCTATTGCACAACATAACTGAACCAGAACTTGTAGCAGACTTGCAGAATGTTTGCAAAGAAAGTTGATCTGGAGCCATGCAATGCAGACTTGTTGCAATTGTGCAACAAACTTTTGAAGTCTGGCAAGTCTTGCAATAGCTTAGCAAGTCATTTTCAAACTTGTAACACAATTACTTGCTATCTAGGTGGTCACTCTTACCCCTTGGCAAGTCATAGTTTCCAGAAAAAAAGCTGTACTGCCTTTACCATAATGCAATAAAGTAGAAGGGCATCAGCACAATACTTTTGTTAAGTCCTGTACTATGTTAGCTTATTTTCAATTTCAAGGAGTAAACATGCTAATTGGCTGTATTTAATGATCTAAACAGCCTACGCTCAATATTTTTTAATCCCTGAGGATCCAGGTGTAAATTTAGCTCTGAACCTTCTGTATGAAGGTATCTAACTGTTAAATAAGAACTGGGTTTATCTTTGTAACACTTGACTGCATTGCACTTTAAGTCCCCGGAGGGGTTAAAAGAGGTTATCCTATTGGCAACTCCATCGACCTGTAATCTATTACTGTGTAAATTACTGACTCCCCAACCAGTACCCCATTAGAATCAATAATGGATTAACCTTCTGGCCATTCGTCACAGGGGTTTTAGGACAACACAGCTTGAGTGAAAGCACAAGTGATGACTAAAAGCTGAACATTTCTTTATGCATTTCTGATTTATTTTTTATAACTCTGGCTGATAAAACAAAAGTACAACAATTAAAAAATGTAAGTGAAAAAGCATTTATGTGTGTATCCCATCCCATTACAATAAATGTTTGGTGCACTTCAAACCTTGGAACCGTAATTGTTTTTCTATAGCTTTATGTTTTAAATGTGAACCAGAACTGCATTAGCCCCCTTGGTAGAGTGTTACCAGGTCTGCTGTTGGGACTTTTAGATCCTCACACACATATGAAGCCTCGTACACACGACCGAGGAACTAGACGCGCGAAACACATCGTTTTCCTCGTCAAGTTCCTTGTTAGGCTGTCGAGGAACTCGGCAAGGCAAGTTTCTCCATTCCCGTCGAGGAAAAAGAAGACATGCTCTCTTTTTGGCTCGACGGGATCCTCGACAGTTTCCTCGTCGAAAAATGTACACACGACCGGTTTCCTCGGCCAAAAAAAAAATCCCATCAAGTTTCTTGCTGGTTTTTGCCGAGAAACTCGGTCGTGTGTACGAGACTTAAGAGCCATTCTAGACAGAAGACAATTGACCTGCCAACGTGTTTTTTGAAATTTAGGCTCCATGTACATGGGATGTTTTTACAACTGCTCCTAAATGATTAAACTTGACAGATAGCAACCCACTTTTAAAATGACAGTTTTGCCGCTTTTACATTTAATAGCATTTAAAAATAAAGGGCCATAAACGAAAATGCCTATAAACGAAATGCTGCTAAACACAGGTTACCACGCTTAGCCGTGTTTAGTCACGTTTGGCATCTGAAACATGGAAATCTTCTGCGTCTGAACCCATTTTTTTTTTGCTTTCAAAGAAACACTGTTAAACGCAACTGCCTAAAAACGGCAATAAACGAGACTGTGTACATGGTCACATAGGAAAACCTTGAATGAGTTCAGGGGCAGTTGAAAAATGCGTCCAACTGCCTCTGAACGTAAGTTTAGCAGTGTCCCGTGTACATGGGGCCTTAGTTGGCAACTGGAAAACCCAGAGGAAACCCATGAAAACACTGCATGAACAAAACCAAAACTCCATGCAGATAGTAGTTGTGTATGGAATTTCTTTTTGTTTTGGAAAAATGACTTAAAGGGGTTGTAAAGGTAAATGTTTTTTCACCTTAATGCTTCCTATGAATTAAGGTGAAAAAACATCCAACAGCACCACCCCCCGTTTTACTTACCTCACCCCTCGAAAGTCCCGCCATTGATTGGCTAGGTTGGACGGATTGATAGCAGTGCAGCCATTGGCTGCTGTCAATCACAGCCAATGACGCGGCGCAACAGGGCCGAAAGATACAGTCGGCGGTTATGCCCGCCGCTGTATCATGGAATCGCGCTCGCAAGAGCTTTCCACCATGCAAGCTCGCTCGCATGAAAGTGGAAAGCTTTTGCGGAGGGGGAACCATGACAGCCGCTGAAGGCAAAACGAGCCACACAGTGGAGGTAAGTAGCAGGCCTCGTACACACAACCGGTTTCCTCAGCAGAATCCATCAAGAAACTTGCTGGGAGATATTTTTTTGCTGAGGAAACCGGTCGTGTGTACATTTTCGACGAGGAAACTGTCGAGAAACTCGACGAGCCAAAAAGAGAGCAAGTTCTCTATTTCCTCGACGGAGTCTCAAATTGGCTCGTCGAGTTCCTGGTCGGGCTGGTTTCCGATGAGAAACTCGAACGTGTGTATGCTAAGAAACCAGCGCTTGCCAAGAATAAAGTATGAGACGGGAGTAAAAGTAGCATTTGTAATGGAGATAACACATTATTCAAGCTGTAACAGACTGAAAAGTGCAAATCGTCTCTTAACAAACGTTTACTTAACGCGCAAACACATGAGATTAGCAAAAGCAGCCCCAAGTGTTGTGCAAGTGGAATCGAACTTCCCCTGCCGTTGTATGTGTTGTATGTCACCGTGTTTGAGAACGAGGAGATTTTGTCTTGATAGTGTGTACGCAAAACAAGCTTGTCGAGTTCCTTGACAAGCCTAACAAGGAACTCGACGAGGAAAACGATGTGTTTTGCCTGACGAGTAACTCAGTCGTGTGTACGAGGCTTCACAGGTTTGTTATTTAAACATTTTTTTTTTACTTTAAAGTTGCTTTAAGACCTAGCATTAAAGCAAAGGCTGTTCACATCAACACCTTGCTTGTCTGTGTTGCACTACTATCTGTTCTAAATAACAGGGTTCAGTTCAATAGTTGCCACTCTCCCATCCTCTTGCCTGGACTAGGATTAGCTATGGACAGTGGTGGGACGAGGTCCCTTAGCACCCAAGGCAAACAGGCCAACAACTGCCCTACTTCAGTGGTCTGTATACTTCTTCATCTTCATAGGTTGCATGTTCCCCCTCCCCCTTTCCTTGTCCTGCTGGGGAGGTTTTGGCTTTGCTCTGTCCTGGGGGCCTCCCCTACCTCAGCTCCCGGTGGAGACATCTGTGATGCTCCCTGGCCTCTCAGTATTCTGCAGTGACATGCCGAGTGCTCAAGTGAGTAGAGAGTATCAACGTTTTCCCTTCCATGCTCCTTTCCCCTGTATCTACTTTTGCAATTGGGGTTAATATATGTTCAATGCTCTATATTCTTTTCACAGAATGGTTATACCTCCTGATGAGGTTGTATTATTCCCCGAAACGCGTAGAGATTACAAAGATGCATACCTTAATGACTTCATCTGTGAGGACATTCATTCCTTTTTAAGAAGTTTTTTATTAATTTGTACATGGAGCAAGAATGGGAATGTTACCATATATTGTTTACCACTCATGTTCATTTTTTGTTTCATCTGAGTTTTTGTAAACACAAGATGTATTGCAATATTCATTTTGGCTGTATGATGTCATGTTTATGGTTGATCAATAAATGATCTTGTCTACATCTGGTTCCTCTTTGTGCCTCATCTAAAGTCCCAAACTGCCCCTCTTTTATATTGAAATTAGGGATGGAGGCACCTCTTGCCCCGAGGTGCTTCATTTAAAGTCCCAACTTTCCTGTATTTCCCTCCTGATGCAGTATCCAAGACTGGCACTCTCTAGTATATACATCCGGTAGTGGGAGCGGGTACCTGTCAAAACCAGGTACCCACTCCCCCCTCCCCCCAAAAGGTGCCAAATGTGGCAGCGGATGGGGGGAGGAGGCAAATAAGCACAACTTCCCTTTTTGGGTGGAGCTCTGCTTTAAGAAAAAATATTGAATCACATAAAGTGAAAGTTTTCACAATAAAAAGCTGCTAGTGCCCAGCTCCTACCTTAGGCTGCCCAACTCACATGGTCTCTGGCAAGCAATCATTATAGATTATAGAGTCTGTAATTTTTAGTGTAAAAGACCCAATGTTTTAGATGCATTGGGAGAGGAGGAAACAAGCAAAGAATAAAGGAAACAAATATGGCTTCCCCTGCGTATACAGATAATTACAAAGTAAACACAGAAACAAAATCGTTATTACATTATCAAGTTTACGATGATATTGTTTACATATTTACATGGTTGATTTTTTTTTTTTTTTTTTTACATGCATAGCTAAAATAATTAGAAAGTTGACATTTTCCCTTTTTAATTGTTGAAGAGGAGTAGGCTGCCCACCCTTTTAATCCAGAAGCTGATGTCAGACATCTAATTGCCTATATCAACGAAAATAAAATATTATTTCTTCAGCCTGATGCTTGAACTTTGGAGAAAATGTCTATTAGATCTGAGATGCAAATTATCTCACCAGTGAAATGGTTCAGTAATCACTGACTGCAGCATGGAGAAAATGTTATGCAACATACAGTACATGTTGCCGAGAATGTGTTTCTAGCACGACAAAGCACATTCCAGCGAGCGCGTCATAGAAGCGACGGGGATCCGACTTGGATTCCCGCCAATTCTAGCTGCGGCATTTGGTATGCATTCCTGAGAGGGAGAACTCCACGCCAATTTTTAAATAAAAAAATTATGCTATTCCGATAAGCCCCCCGCCCGCAGACCCCGACAACCAACGGCCAGGGTTGTCGGGAAGAGGCCCTGTCCTTATCAACATGGGGACAGGGTGCTCTGGGGTGGGGGGGCCCCGCAGTGCGCCCCCCTGCCCCAGAGCACCCAACCCCCCCATGTTGAGGGCATGCGGCCTGGTGCAGGTCAGGAGGGGGGGCGCTCTCTCGTCCTCACTCCTTTCCTGGCCGGCCGGGTAGCGTGCTTTGGATACGGGTCTGGTATGGATTGTAAGGGGACCCCCTACGTCGGTTTTTCGGCGTAGGGGGGGTCTCCTTACAGCCCATACCAGACCTAAGGGCCTGGTATGCTCCTGGGGGGAACCCATGTCGTTTTTTTATTTAAAAATTGGCGTGGAGTTCTCCCTCTCAGGAATGCATACCAAATGCCGCAGCTAGAATTGTCGGAAATCCAAGTCGGATCTCCCGTCGCTTCTATGACGGCTTTGTCTCCATTGCAGCGCTGGCTCCCGCGATGGGGCTCGTAGGTGGTCAATCTCGCCGAGAAAGGGAGCGAGATTGTCACCTACTTTATGGGGTGTATATAGCGTATAGTATAGTATAGTATAGAATAGAGTGGTGAAAGGTTAGAATCTCCTCCGGTCAACTTGGCACCGGTCAAGTTTTTATTAATGTGGAAAGATTCACCTGCACTGTTGTCATTGCCACCGAAAGTAACTTAAAGTGGAACTTAACTGTATCTTAGCATCACAAACTGATAATGCTATTTCATTTATTTTTTATACTCAAAGTAAACTCATCCATCCATGTCTCCATGCTTTATCTTGTTGAGAAAACACCATAGAAAACACCCACAGTATTCAGTACCCATTCACACAGGGGCGACTCGTCAGGGGTGACAGCCGCCTGACAAGTCGCGTCCCGCTCTGTTCAATGGAACCATTCTAATAGGAGCGACGAAAGTCGCTCCGACTTAGAAAAGGGTTCTTGTACGACTTTGGTAGCGACTCAGGGCGACTTGCATTGACTTCTATACAGAAGTCATTTTGCAAGTCGCCTCTGAAGTCATCTTCAGGTTGCCTTGCCGAGTCGCCTCCAAAGTCATGCCGCCCCTGTGTGAATGGGCTCTTAGTTGCTGCCATCTTGAGTGAGAGCAAATAACTTATGTTGCATTTACTTCCTGGAATCCATCTGACCTTAGCTCAGGCATGCAGGCAAAAGGGTGTGCTTAGTTGAGAAAACCCCCTCTCCCCTCCTGCAAATAGACAAAAAATATGTTCATGAAGATTCCTGGGATGTATGAAATTATTTTGGCCTAGGCCACAAACCAGGACATTCTAGCAGCATAAGAATTATAAATCGTTAATGTTGAAAGAGTTTAGTTTTGTTTTAAAATACAAAAAAATTAATGAAAATGTTGCAATGACAGCTGTCCATAAGACATTTGTGAGATGCCCTCTTATTTATTTATTTCAGATACTTATATATAGCACTTTACATATGAATGGTACATTCACATCACTCCCTGCCCTCAAGGAGCTTTAAATCTAAGGCAACACTGTATTTTGACCTAGGCCAAGAAGGCCCAGGCCTAGGGCAGCACGGAAAATTGCGAATGTCAAGAACGCGGTCACGTACAGCACATACGACGACACTATAAAACGGAAGTTCCATACCAAGTGCGCCACCCTTGGGCTCTTTCTGCTAATCTTGTGTTAGTTGAAGTTTGGTGCATTTTTCAGCTGTTTAGTGCTCTTTACAGCGTGACGAATGTGCTATCTCCATTATGAACGCTAGTTTTACCAGACCGAGCGCTTCCATCTAGTACTTGATTAAGAGCATGCGTGGAATTTTGTGCCTCTGGATTGTCTTCACACTCTCGGAATTTACGAGAACAGATTTTGTTGTCGGAAAATTTGAGAACCAGCTCACAAATTTTTGTTTGTCGGAAATTCCGACGTATGCAATTTCAGGCAACGCCTACACACGGTCAGAATTTTCGTCCAAAAGCTCCCATCGAACTTTTGTTGTCGAAAATTCTGAGCGTGTGTATGCGGCAATAGACTTATCAAGCAAGCCTAATAGTATTTGTAGGCAAGCTAGCTTGAATTTAGCAGTATGAACATCTGTAGCCTTGGAATCTTCACTACAGGAGAGATAACTAAAGCAATACATAGAAGAAGATGCTAGCTAGAAAAGATGTATATTTACCTGCCCTTGTAAAGAGGCTCAGCATCTCACAATCAAATCTGCTTTTCACAGAGCACAAGTGGTGACCTATGTTCATTTCATATTAGCCAGATGCTTATCAAGGATTCAATTTATTTTATCACAGCAAACCTTCCAAAAAGCACAAAATAAAAGCTTCTTAATCCAGGAATAACATATAAAAGAGAGGTTAAAACTGCTTCAGAGCCCGGGAATACATTCGGCTTGCAGACTAGGAAGGCAAGGCAGGATAATGTTACCTTTATCCTACCATCAGCAGCAGCCGGCAGATCTTACGTAGAGATAGAAAGATGGAAACTAAAGGGAAAAGCTTCATTACATGATGTGTAGTCGTCATCGAATGTCCTCTACAAGAAGACTTTCCACACTTTGATTTCATTGAAACGTGATTTTTTTTTTTTTTTTAGTACCACTAACTAAAATTCAGTATTAATTTTCAGCATGGTGGGGAACTGGAGGTGACATTTCCTTTATTTTCAGGTGATGTTGTTGGGCTATGGCTGAGAATGAAGAGATCCTCCAAACCCCAACCATTGGTACATTTTGATTATGTATGCTTTGGGTTTTATTTTATTTTTACAATATTTGATAGATTCTTCAGAATGGGAGGAACAAAGACTTATGCCGCGTACACGCGGTCGGAATTTCCGACAGAAAAAGTCAGATGGGAGATTTTTGTTGGGTATTCCGTCCGTGCGTATGCCCCAGCTGACTTTTTCTGTTGGAATTTCCGACGGACTTAGAAAGAGAGCAGGTTCTCTATTTTTCCGTCGGAAATTCCGACAGAGGTTTGCCTGTTGAAAAGTCCGACCGTGTGTACGCGGCATTAGGGTTATAAAAGTATCAGTGTGTTAACAACTTTTTTCCTGCCGGTGTCACAGGTTCTAGATAGTCACTCTTCTTAGTAAGACACCTGACATCATGGCTGGGATCTTTCCCTGAACTCTGTAAGTAGTGTGAGATGTTCCTTTTATGTTGTTAAAGCTTTTGACTTGGAATTATCTGACTCCTCCCTATGACCTGTCAGTATAAACAAGTTTGTGAAATGGCAGCCTCCAGCCATAATTAGGGAATAGCGAAATGGGGAATTTTTGCTTTATCAATAAAGTCATGTCACACAGCAATGGGGTCTGCCATAGCTTTGTTTATTAAAGCCATGTCACACAGCAATGGGGTCTACCATAGCAGTGTTAATAAAGCCATGTTACACAGCAATGGGGTCTACCATAGCTATGTTTATTAAAGCCATGTTGCACAGCAATGGGGTCTACCATACCTTTGTTATTTAAAGCCATGCCACACAGCAATGGGCTTTGCCATAGGTTTGTTAGATAAAATTATGTCACACAGCATTGGGCTCTCACGTGGCTTTGATATATTAAGCCATGTCACACAAAAGAGGGGTCTACCATAGCATTGTTATATGAACTATGTCACCTAGCAATGGGGTCTGCTGTAGCTTTGTTTTATAAAGCCAAATCTCTTAGCAATGGAGTCTGCTATAGCTTTGTTAATTGCGCGCCCGCCAGTGGCCGGAAGACCCGAGGCCATAAAAAGACGGCCTCGCGGATTTATAGAGCCACTTGGAGGCCATCTTTTTACTATGGCCCGGGACTGAAGTAGTTAAGCTGTGGCTAAGTGACCTCCAATTTGATGGTGCCTGTAAAGTTCTGGGTCCAACGCTTTTTCGCCAGCTGCATGACATTGACACCAATTATGTTTTTAGCTGTCTGTAGGTATGACATTCTGACCACAATAGAGGGGGAATTTTTCCCACTAATCACCAATATAAGAGGCATTTTTTCAATAACCCCCAATGAAATAATTTTAGCAGGGGTTCCCTGAGACTTTACAATTATTTCAAGGGATCCTCTGGGGTTAAAATGTTAAAAAAGGATGCACTTGAGCATGATAGCCAGTCATCTGTCAATCCCTCCACTGGCTTCTGCTCACCCAACAAATTAAATTTAAAATACTAACAACTACCTACAAAGCCATTCACAATTCTGCCCTCAGCTACATCACTGACCTAGTCTCAAAATACCAACCTAATCGTTCTCTTTGTTCTTCGCAAAACTTCCTGCTCTCTAGCTTAGCTTTCTTATCGCCTCCTCCCATGCTCGTCTCCAGGACATTTCCAGAGCCTCTTCAAGCCTATGGAACTCCTTACCCCAATCTGTCAGTCTATCTTCTTCTCTATTAGCTTTTAGAGGATCCCTAAAAACCCTCCTTTTCAAAGAAGCTTATCCTACCCACACCTAACAATTGTATTTTAATTTTGCTTATCTGATCATCCCCCTCAGCTACTACCCTTTGTCCCACTTGGCCCTCCCTTCTAGATTGTAAGCTCTAACGAGCTCTGATCCCAACTGTATTGAATTGTATTGTACATGTATGGTCTTCCCGGATGTTGTAAAGCGCTGCGCAAACTGTTGACGCTATGTAAATCCTGTATAATAATAATAATAATAATTAATAATCATAGCAGAGAACAGAATTATTTTACGAAGGGAAGCCATTCTGCACAGAAGGTTATGTGAGTAGCTTTGCTTATTTGACTGCAATGGGTTTTGTACTTGGTAGTCTTCCTAAATTTTGCAAAGTTTTAATATTTCCATAGAATTACTGAACTACTGATCCCCATGATAACATTTTATCAGGACAGGGCTTGAGGATCCAAGATAAAGAATACAAAACAAGATATTTGGTTCAAACATTTCATGTATTTTTTTTATTTTCCTGTACAGCACGAAGTCCCCAGCTTGTTGTGGCATTCAAAATTGTATCTGTAAGCTCCATTAACCATTCAAATCAGGTCAAGAAGACAAACCATTAAACATGTAAATAGCTGGATTGATAGTCACTGCAAAAACAAGTCGATTCCCTATTTACTAAACTGCATATTGATCAACATTTGTTATTCAATGGAATTCCACTTTATGACTGTCAATGACTTTTGTACAATAATGGATTGGTCCCTCTTTCTATTGTCTAGGCATCATGTAGGTAGCACTTGAATGGCTTTAACGTCACTGGTAAAATTAGACAGGGAAAAACAATAGCTAATCTTTATACAACTCGCCTTTTTTAGTTAATTGTTGCAAAGACATGCAGACAGAATTTAGGTTGCTACTAGTGATAAGCAGATGTGCCTGGGTTATTTTCACCAAGGGCTCAGTGAATCCTTCTAGAAACATATCAAATCTGAGCTTAGCAGTGAATACTATTGAAGTCTACAGGGGTGGGATTGAATGCTTTTAGTAAATTCTGGCCAATATTTTTGCTAATAGGCAAGTTATTAAAAACAAGGCTTTGGATGCTGAGCACTGTCATGGGGGACATGTGCCAATGACAAAATATGTTTTAAAATACTGTACAGTGTGCTAAAACTGAAGCTATACTGCTAGATAAAGTCTCTAATTTTGAATCCTTATGGAGACCTTGGATCAAACACTATTTACCCGGATTGGACTGTTCACCAATTTCTCCCTGAGGGATTATAATATCCACTAGTGTTGCTCACGAATATTCGTATTGCGAATATTCGGCTCGAATATGGCATATTCGAGTATTCGCGAATATATCGAATTTCGCGGCCAATATTCGCTATTCCGAATATTCGCATTTTTTCTATTTTATTTTTAAAACAGATCACATCCTAGTGATCTCCATCGACGTCTAAAAGCATTGCTGGTATGATTAGAGACACTGGGCCGAGTAGCTGAAGCGATCATTTTATAATAGGAATATTGCGCGATTATTTTCTCCGCCCTTCTTTTGCATCAGAGTTCTCCTACCACAGTTGTTAAAATTTCGCTATCATTTTCGCATCAGCATTAGCGCAATTTCGCAATATTGTTTGTTGGATAAAATGTCACGAATATTCGATTTCAGAATATTAGCGAATACTTTCTCCGCCCTTCTTTTGCATCGGAGCCAATCAGAGTTCTCCTACCACAGTTGTCGAAATTCCGCAATCAATTTCGCATTCGCATTTGCGAAATTTCGATAATATATCACGAATATTCGATTTCAGCATGAGCCAATCAGAGTTCTCCTACCGCACTTGTCGAAATTTCGCAATTATTTTCGCATTCGCAATAGCGAAATTTCGCAAAAATTTCATTTGGATAAAATATCACGAATATTCGATTTTAGCGAATATTTCTCGAATATTCGGCTATATATTCGTGATATATCGCAAAATCGAATATGGCGTATTCCGCTCAACACTAATATCCACCCGCTACTATGATTACCTCCACCTGATTCTCTAACCAGTGGACCCCCTGGACATTTTTTCTGTCTCCCCTCTGTGCCCTATTCCCTCTACTAGGTTTATTCTTGTTAATTATCTGATATACTAACTGTGATAGAAGATGCTTTGAATGGTTGGGATTTTTGATCTTCACACCAGATAAAGCCAAGCCAAGAGAAGGAACTTGGCCCTGGTTTAGCCTAATTTATTCCCCCAGCTATTCTACAATACATTAACTTTATATTTCTTTATAGGTTCATTCAATTCTATTCTCTTCATAGATGACATACTTATATTATATTATTTCAATCAACTTAATTTCTCAATTACTTGTTGTCAAATAGCTGTCATGAAGCTATGATTATGACACTTCATGTTACATAATGTTATCCTACAATCCGCTAGGTTATCTATTTTCATTTACATTTATAAGAGTTACTTTCCTGAATGATTACGCCTTTTTCTACTATACTATTGTACATGTTCTGTCAATGGAATGTGTATTTCTATTATATTATTGTATATGCTGTGTTAGTGGAATTTTGTTGATAATTATAAAATTCAATAAAATATTTGAAACAGAAAATACCGTACAGTGGGGAGAATGTTCTTTACATGTGAACTTGAGGTCAACATGGAAAGTACACAAATACGGCTGACGGCATAATTAGCTGAGCTTAAAAGTTTGACCTGTGACTTCTATGTGAGGCCTTGTACACACGACCGAGTTTCTCGGCAAAAACCAGCAAGAAACTTGCTGGGAGATATTTTTTTGCCGAGGAAACCGATCGTGTGGACATTTTCATCGAGGAAACTGTCGAGAGACTCAACGAGCTAAAAAGAGAGCAAGTTCTCTATTTCCTCGACGGGAGTCTCAAATTGGCTCGTCAAGTTCCTCGACGGGCTGGTTTTCGACGAGAAACTCGAGCATGTGTATGCTAAGAAACCCGTGCATGCTCAGAATAAAGTATGAGACGGGAGTAAAAGTAGCATTTGTAATGGAGATAACACATTTTTCAAGCTGTAACAGACAGAAAAGTGCAAATTGTCTCTTACCAAACTTGTACTTAACATGCAAACACATGAGATTAGTAAAACCAGCCCCAAGAGTTTAGCCAGTGGAATCGAACTTCCCCTGCCGTTGTATGTGTTGTATGTCACCGCGTTTGAGAACGAGGAGATTTTGGCTTGACTGTGTGTACGCAAAGCAAGCTTGTCGAGTTCCTTGACAAGCCTAACAAGGAACTCAACGAGGAAAACGATGTGTTTCGCCCGTCGAGTTTCTCGGTCGTGTGTACGAGGCCTCAGAGTTAAGCCTCGTACACACGATCGGATATCTGATGGAATCTAATCCGATGGATTTTTTCGTCGGATATCCGATGAAGCTGACTTTCATCAGTCTTGCCTACACACCATCAGCCCAAAATCCAACCGTGCCAAAACGCGGTGATGTAAAACACTGCGACTTGCTGAGAAAAATTAAGTTTAATGCTTCCGAGCATGCGTCGACTTGATTCTGAGCATGCATGGATTTTTGACCGATGGACTTCCACACAGACGATTGTTTTTTTTCTATCTGTTTTTTATCCATAGGAAAAATGTAAAACATGTTCTATTTTTTTTCACCGATGGAAAACAAACCGATGGGACCCACACACGATCAGTTTGTCCGATGAAAACAGTCCGTTTTCATCGGACAAACCGATCGTGTGTACAGGGCTTTAGGGAATCATTTCTCAGCCAGGATTCTGGATAGCAGTGCAGATTCAGCAGTGGGCCAGATTCTACTCCCCCAAAGTGGGGAAATATATTTGGCTGTAGTTGCTTGTTTACAGATTGTCCACTCAAAAGTGACATTCCAAGATGGGTTGAGTTTCCTGATAGGTTCTTACATCTCCAGGGGATTCCAGCTTTGAAACCTCCTTGTGACAGTTCCTTGCTGTGTTTCTGTCCACTTTGAGCTGGCCATACATAGTAGAATTTTAAATAAATTAATAAATTAATGTTCGTGTGAACATTCTTGCCAAATTTATCAGTACATTTGATGACTTGACGAACATCATTTGAAAGTATTTGTACACCATTTGATTTTGGAATAAATGTAATTACCCAAACGAAAGCCATATACACTTTTAGAACTTTATTTCTTTAAGAAGAATTTTGTATCCTGCTCCTTGTCTGGTCACTGCAAAGTTCGAATGTCGATATGAGCCTACTAACATTTAGATAATCACACAAATGTTATTTACCACTTAAGGACCGCCTCCTGCACATTTACGTCGGCAGAATGGCACGGCTGGGCACATGCACGTACAGGTTCGTCCTGTGCTAGTACCCAGCAGTGGGTCGCGGGGGCGCGCCCGCGACCCGGTCCGAAGCTCCGTGACCGCGGGACCCGCGGACCCGATCGCCACTGCAGTCCCGCGATTGGTCCCCGGAAGCTGAAAAACTGGGAGAGCTGTGTGTAAACACAGCTTCCCCGTTCTTCACTGTGGCGGCGGCATCGATCGTGTGATCCCTTTTATAGGGATACACAATCAATGATGTCACACCTACAGCCACACCCCCTACAGTTGTAAACACACTTCAGGTCACACATAACCCCATCAGCGCCCCCTGTGGTTAACTCCCAAACTGCAATTGTCATTTTCACAGTAAACAATGCATTTTAAATGCACTTTTTGCTGTGAAAATAACAGTGGTCCCAAAAATGTGTCAGAATTGGCCGAAGTGTACGCCATATTGTTGCAGTCACAAAAAAAATCGATGATTGCCGCTATTAGTAGTGAAAAAATAATAATTAATAAGAATGCAAGAAAACTATCCCCTATTTTTTTTCAAAAATGTCGCTCTATTTTTGTTTATAGCGCAAAAAATTAAAACCGCAGAGGTGATCAAATACCACCAAAAGAAAGCTCTATTTGTGGGGAAAAAAGGACGCCAATTTTGTTTGGGAGCCACGTCGCACGACCGCGCAATTATCAGTTAAAGCGACGCAGTGCCGAATCTCAAAACCTTTAGCTGCATTTTGGTCAGGGTCTTAAGTGGTTAACGTGAAAATATATGTCTTTATAAAAGTCCACTTTAAGAGGAAGTTCTCTTCTTGCGTGCAATAATTGAACTAAACTAGCACCGAGCCGTTGAGTTATTCCATTCATTTACTTCTACAACAAACTTTAAATTTGCTCTAGACTAATACGCAGGCACATCAAGAAAGGACAATCAAAGTAAATTGTATTAAAAGAAATCCATACGCCTTAACCTTGCAGTTCTGCATTTAACCTCTCCCCGATGACTGTCTGTCAAGAAGGGCCAAAGTGTCAGTCCATTATAGATTTACATAATACAATTTTAATTGATTTCCACCAATTAAAATGAACTGCCTGTTTGTTGACCACTGCTATTGATAAACAAAACAGCAAAGCTGAGGGAATTTGCTGGGAGATTGTCCCCGAGAGTGTTATATTCAACCCAACGTGGTCATTTCTGTCCGCGGAATGAAATGCACAATCTTGCTTGCATGGTAAACTAGTGTAATATGACTGCATTGTAATATTGAGCTATGGGGATACAGCTGCTTCTAATTCCCGACCATAACAATGTAACAGTAATCACTGAGTGCTTCACCACCAGCTGTTTCACAATCAGAAACCTTTCCATTTCCATGCAAACAATAGCCAAGTTGTGCTCTATGGAAAGAGTGGAATAAATTAGAAGAAACCTGTACTGAGAACTCTAGAGGCTGCCATTACTCTACAAGTGGTAGCTGCTTAGTTTTAAAACTTGCCGCAAGTTCATAGTTCCATTAAGATTTGATAGTCTTTATTAAGCCCTAACATAGACATCCTATTGGATCTCATTGTGATTCTAATAACATGCACTGCTCAATCCCTGAGGCGAGGAAGCTTTTTCCTCTGAAACGCGTTGGCTATATTTGATACTCCTAAGACCCCTTTAACACTGGGGCGTTTTTCAGGTGCTTTAGCATTAAAAAAAGCGCCTGTAAAGCGCCTGAAAGAAGCTGCATCTGCAATCCCAATGTGAAAGCCTGAGTGCTTTCACACTGAGGCGCTGCGCTGGCAGGGCGTCAAAAAAAGTCCTGCAAGCAGCTTCTTTGCAGCGCTTTATGAGCGTTGAATACACCGCTCCTAAAGCCCCCTTTCCCATTGAGGGACCTTTTTTTAACGCCAAAGCGCCTGAAAAATGCCCCAGTGTGAAAGGGGTCTTAGCGGCGCTTTACCAGCATTTTTCGGGCGCTGGCAGTGTGAAAGGGCTCTGAAAACACTCAGGCTTTCACATTGGGATTGTAGATGAGGCTTCTTTCAGGCGCTTTACAGGCTTTTTTTTTAACGCCAAAGCGCCTGAAAAACGCTTGAATAACGCCCAAAAAACACTCCAGTGTGAAAGGGGCCTTAAAGTGATCACAGGAAGGTCTCTGACACTTGTGATCTTCCCTGCAGGGTAGGTTCTCCACTGTGCAGACCTGCTGCAGTCAGGGATGGACTGGGACAGAAATTTGGCCTCGGGGTTACATTTCTGTGCTGCGATCGGTAACCCCGAGTCAGACTCGGGCTTGCCTCGCTCAATCCACAGGCAGTGTTTACTTACCTTGTCCCTGGATCCAGCGATGCCACCGCGTTGTGTGAGTGAGCGGGTGCTCGCTCGATTCACACATTGCCTCTGTGTGCCGCCGATCTCTGTTCCCTGCGACGTTACGACGCACGGGAGCTGAGAACGGCGCCAAATTCAAAAAGGTAAACAAACACCTTACATACAGTATACTGTAATTTTATAGATTACAGTACTGTATGTAAAAAATACACACACCCCTTGTCCCTAGTGGTCTGCCCAGTGTCCTGCATGTACTTTTATATAATTAAAACTGTTCTTTCTGCCTGCAAACTGTAGATTGTCCATAGCAACCAAAAGTGTCCCTTTATGTCAAAAATGGTTTTAGAGCAGCTAGAAAACAGCGATAATAAATTATAATCACTTGCAGAATTGTACGATAGCGATTTGTGGGGAAATTCGTCATAAACAAATTTAAGTAATGACAGCGACAATTCTGCAACTGAGCAAATTTCAGTGTTTTTGAGTTGATTACATTATTGAATCATTTTTATTATAATTATATTATTATTTGTTATAATTATTTATAATTATTTATTATATTATAATTTATAATTTTGTTTTTAAAAAAATTTCATACCCGGGATGCCTACTAGACTCTTGTTTGGTCAGATTTAAGTGAGTTATTCCTAAGAATTACAGGCCTACATTATAAAATACAAATTTCCTTGCAAATAATGGTACCGCTTTCAGCACCTAAAATCTGAAATAATTATACCGCTAGGGAGGTTAAAGGAACACTAAAGGCAGAATTTTTTTTTTTTTAAATAACAAACATGTTATACTTACCTCCGCTGTGCAGTTCGTTTTGCACAGAGTGATCCGGATCCGTGTCTTCTGGGGTCCCTCGGCGGCTGTCTCGGCTCCTCCTCGCAAAAGCTTTCCACGTTCATGCGAGCTCCCTCGCATGGTGGAATGCTTTTGCGAGCGCGCTCCCGTGATACATCGGCGGCTCTATCACTCGGCCCCGCCCCCTGGCGCGCCGCATCATCCACTGTGATTGACAGCAGCGCCAGCCAATGGCTGCGCTGCTATCAATCTGCCCAGCCTAGCCAATCAACGGCCAGGCTGGGAACCGAACATGATGACAAGCACGCGCCCGGGACTTTCAAATGGCGAGGTAAGGAAAACGGGGGCTCGGGGGGGGGGGGGGGCCGGTGCTGTCAGATGTTTTTTTACCTTAATGCATAGGATGCATTAAGGCAAAAAAACTTTTACCTTTACAACCCCTTTAAACAAAAAATAAAAAAAAAGGCATTCACAGGATTGCCTCTTTAATGACAAAGGTTGCTTAGCTGCCCTTTGAAAAGTGATTCACCGCCGACTGTTTGTAATAGAGTGGGTGAGTTAGCCTTAGCCACATTCACAGGTCTGTAGACATCATGCAACTTTAGGAATGTCTGAATGATGATGAAACACTTTTAAAAAATGTGATTACGCACTGCTGTGTGTGCTAGCACAAAAGGCAAAAGGATCCAAACAAGGACAAAGCTGTACCTCAATGCAGTATTTTTTTTAGCTGGAAATAAAATGAGAAAATTAAATGGTAAGAAAAATCCTAATCCATAAAATAAAACAAATCATATATACCCTACACCCCCAGAATGCATTCCTACCCATCATGGAACTTCGGCTTTAGGAGAGGGTGTCCCCCTGACATGCTAAATTTGGCATGTCATTTTTTGGGGGGGGGGGGGGGCAGAAACCCTTTTTAGAGGGTTCCAGCTCCCACTTCCTCCCTGGGCACTGCGGCGCCAGAAGGAAGGTCACCCCCCCTCCCTCTCGGCAATCATCTGGGAATCATCACGTCACAGGACACGTCACAGGTCCCAGATGATTGCTCGGCCAATCTTGGTGCGCAGGGCGGCTCATGCCCACAGTAGTGATAATGGCGCCACGGAGAGGAGGGGGAGACGAGCGGAGCTTCGTTCCCCCGCATCGCTGGACCCTGAAGCCTCGTACACACGTCCGAGGAACTCGACGGGCGAAGCACATCGTTTTGCTCGTCGAGTTCCTTGTGAAGCTGCCGAGGATCTCGGCGAGCCAAATTTTCCCATTGCCGTCAAGGAAAAAGAAGACATGCTTTCTTTTTGGCCCGACGAGATCCTCGGCGGTTTCCTCGTTGAAAAGTGTACACACGACCGGGTTCCTCGGCAAAAAAAAAAAAACAGCAAGCTTCTTGCTGGTTTTTGCCGAGAAACTCGGCCGTGTGTACGAGGCCTGAGACAGGCGAGTGTCCGATTATTAAAAGTCAGCAGCTGCAGTATTTGTAGCTGCTGACTTTTAATATTTTTATCTTAGTAGGAACTCCATCGATTGACCGCAGTAAAGCCCCCACAATGTGCTTTTTTTTTTCTATCCTTCCCAGTGTTTATTTATAAAATGCAATAAAGATTTGAAGGTCGTCTCAAATAATAATAAAAAAAGAGAGAGGCTGAATTATTAGACTGAAAAGACTACAGTCGCCATCGGTATTAGTATTCGCGGCAGTGTGGGAGAACTGTCAGAGGCCCTGCAGTAAACAGAACCCCTGCAACTTCAATATCGCCAGCAGTTCATTAGTATAATGTACTAGCCAGAATCATCTCGGTATTATTGGCGTCTAAACGTCCATTACCTGCGATGCACAATGCATAATGACGTCCATTACCACTCTAATAACTGCGCTTTTTAAAGGTGCTTGTCGACTAAACAGGGACACAACAATGGGAAAAAAAAGAAAGAATCTGTGCGCTCTTTTTTGCCAGGATCTTTCACGATGGCTGTGATGTGTTGATGGCATTTTTCTTGTGACTGTTTTCTGGGGAGAGAAATATGGCCTTCAATTCTCCTGCTTTATAGATGTCAATTTATCACAGGCCTATATGGTTACTCTGTGAACACAGCCGGTGACAAGGCTCATTTTACACACTAAACTGAAGGATACTTCGAAATGCTTTTTTTTTTGTTTTCATTTTTTTCCTCTTGCTTTTATAATATTAAAAAGCAATTCCAGGTAACCAATAAGATCAATTACCGAAGTGCTAACTCTATCCAGGAAACATTGCAGCTGTGCTCAAATCACCCACTTTATTCTCGACCCCGGCTTCAGTTAGATGTTTTCTTTTAATCCATTAAAGGGGAACTGCAGTGAATTTTAAGTAGCTAATATTTTTCAGTTATTCTTTTAAAGATTATATGATTTTATTTATTTTTCATTTTTTTTTGTATGTTTGTACTATATTATCTGTGTTGCTTTATCACAGCATAGCCTTCGTAGAACAGGAGGTATTTGCACATGTCCTGTCATTGTTGTGGGGCACAAAGAAGCTGCCTTATACTTTCCAACTATCCCAGTTTGAATTTCCTTGTCCCTTGAAGTTTTAATCCTGTGCTGTGTCCCGATATCTCAATGTGAAGTTATGTTACTAATGCTGCCCAGCTCTGCCCTAATGTTGTGTACGGATGACTCATCTGAAGACCCCGTGTTTATATGTAAATAATCAGCATTAATATGTAAATAGCAGCTGCATTGATATGTAAATAGTGGCAGTCTGTGGCACTGATATGTAAATAAAGGCAGAATTCATATGTATTTCGTGCCCCCATCACCTCCACATTCACCTATACTGAATGCTGTTGGATACCTAGGAGTTTTCTGTCTATTGATGGGCCCCCAGTCCATGGTGTGCAGGCAGTGAGGAGATGATGTGCTGTAACCTCTAGCAACCAATCAGTGAGCAGTATTACTGTACAGTAATCTCTAGCTACCAATCAACAAGCAGAAATCATGTGCTATAACCTCTAGCAACTAATCTGTGAGCCGTAATGATATGCTGTAACCTCTGGCAACCAATCGCAATCACTGCCTGATCTGATACAGTAAACTGATTTTGAGTCTAGCTATTATTTATTGTATGTATATGCCAAATATAAGGGTATCAGTGCTTCTCACGCTCACCGCCCCCACGAGATGCCGCGCATCCATAGGAATCAATCCGCGCATCCATAGGAATCAATCCGTGCATCCATAGGAATCCATTGGGAGCGGCGAGCGGGAGGAGCGACAGAGTTCAGCGCTGGCTCCCGCGACGGGGGGTTGCATGTGTCAACCTAGCCGATAATAGAGGCGAGATTGACACAATATCGGTGGCAGGTACTGTACATAATTGGATGATAAAATCAGCAGAGCTTACCCTAATTTCAGATCTTGCCCTCAGATCTACAGCGACTGCACTTCCAAGTGCACTTTCAAGTGCACTTGTAGTGCACTTGTAGTGCACTTGTAGTGCAAAGCGGATTTGCCTTTAGTAAATCAACCCCGTTGTGTGTTGGGCTTTGTTGATTGCTCAATGCAGGTCCAATGCAATAACAAGCCCTAATCCACTGTGTTTAATAGGCTAGGTTCACAGCGATGCATTCACACCAATGGATGTCAACACACATCAACTCAGCTGCAGTGCAGAGCTGCGCGATTCATCGCTAAGAATCGAGATTGCGATTCTTCCCCCCTCGCGATCTTAACAAAGCATTTTCCTGATTCTATGCAGAGTTCTCTGCTCAAGCCGACAGCTGTCAAAAAGAACAAAAAACAAAAGCAGGCAGTCTGCCAAGTATCACAACATTCCTCAACCACTGAGCTAACTATAAACATTGTAATGTTACGGTCTTTAGATCAAAGGAATGAACTTTGGTTTGTATATGAGGGAGTTTAACCACTTAAAGCAGGGGTGCCCAACCTTTTGAATAGCGAGGGCCACTTAACCTCCCTGGCGGTATGATTCTTTCAGAAAAAAGGTGCTGAAAGCGGTACCATTATTTGCAAGGAAATTTGGCGTTTTATACTGTAGGTCTGTAATTTTTAGGAATAACTCACTTAAATCTCACCAAACAAGAGACTAGTAGGCATCCCGGGTATGACATTTTTTTAAAAACAAATTTATAAATTATAATATAATAAATAATTATAAATAATTATAACAAGTAATAATATAATTATAATAAAAATTATTCAATAATGTAATCAACTCAAAATCACTGACATTTTCTCAGTTGCAGAATTGTTGCTGTCGTTATTATTATTTTTTATGACGAATTTCCCCACAAATCGCTATCGCACAATTCTGCAAGTGATTATAATTTATTATCGCTGTTTTCTAGCTGCTCTAAAACCATTTTTGACATAAAGGGACACTTTTGGTTGCTATGGACAATCTACAGTTTGCAGGCAGAAAGAAAGGTTTTTATTATATAAAAGAACTGGGCACTGGGCAGACCACTAGGGACAAGGGGTGTGTGTATTTTTTACATACAGTACTGTAATCTATAAGATTACAGTATACTGTATGTATAGTGTTTGTTTACATTTTTTAATTTGGCGCCGTTCTCCACTCCCGTGCGTCGTAACGTCGCAGGGAACGGAGATCGGCGGCACAGGAGGACACTGTGTCAATCGAGCGAGCAGCCGCTCGCTCACACAGCGCAGTGGCATCGCTGGATCCAGGGACAAGGTAAGTAACTTTGTCTGCTGCTGCAGCGAGGCAAGCCCGAGTCTGACTCGGGGTTACCGCTTTTGGTAGAAAAATCTCACCCCGAGTCAGACTCGGGAATACCGCTAGGAGGGTTAAGCAACTTGATAACCAGTCGTGGGCCACAATGAGCAGGGGCGTGCGGATGACAGGTCACGGCTACTCTATGGGCCCTTTGATCTGCCCAGATGTAAGGGGACAAATTCCTTTCTGTTTTTTGGATTGGAGGTAGGCGAGCGTAAATGGACATCTGTCGCTCTGTAGAGGTGAATTGAGGGTCCCATTTGGTCGGGCTGATCATGTGAAAAGGGCCTAAGACTGCTTTGAACTGATGTGCTGAAGTTTGCCCACACTGCGGGTGCAGCGTAGTGCACCTGTGTCTATCCTGCGGGTTAGCTGAACTATGCCATAGACTCCTTCTGTGGCAAAGCCGGCGCTGTAGAGGAAACAGCAGTTTATGGGGCTCTGGTCCGCAGCCGCTTTCTTCCTCTACCACCAGCTTCATTCACAACACTGATGCTGTGGTATGGCAAATTGGCAACCTGCGATCTGGGCTTGCCAACCCGCTATTCCAGAGCAGGAGGTCGCAGGCCACATCAGAGGGCTCCGCGGGCCACATGTGGCCTCCGGGCCACTGGTTGGCGACCCCTGACTTAAAGACTAAACCTTTTTCTGACACTTGTTGGTTTCAACTTAAAATCATTATTTTTTTGCTAGAAAATTACTTAGAACCCCCAAACATTAGATATATATTTTTTAGCAGAGACCATAGAGAGTAAAATGGTGGTTGTTGCAATATTTTATGTCACGCGGAAATTTAAATGCAAGTTTTTTTGGGGGAAAAATACACTTTAATAAAAAAAAAATAAACAGTAAAGTTAGCCCATTTTTTTTGTATAATGTGAAAAATTATGTTACGCCACGAGAATCGTGATCTTTACTCTTAGCAAAAAAATTGTGATTCTCATTTTTCACAGAATCATGCCACTCTACTCAGTGGTTAGCATTTCTACCTTGCAGCGTAGGGGTCTTCTGATTGAATGCTAACCAGGATCCCATCTGCATGGAGTTTGCATGTTCTCCCTGTGCTTGTGTGGATTTCCTTCAGGTGCTCTGATTTCCTCCAATACTCCAAAGGGGGGTTATTTGGCTTCAGTCAAATTGGCCCTAGTATGCAACTGAGATAGGGACCTTAGATTAGAAGCTATTTGAGAGCAGGGACTGATGTGAATGAATAGAGGGTAATGTGCTGCATAAATTGATGACACTATAGATACCTGTAACAAATAAATACGTTTAGCGCATGTCAATGTGCACTTAATGCAGTGGAGGTGATGTGAAATCAGCCGAAGGCTAAATACAATCTGTTCTGGGTGGTTTGCAGAATAATGGACAGAGTAAAAGAACATTCCACATCCCTCATATGAGGCATTTAAGTCTTATTAAGCTGAATAGTTATTAGCTGCGGCATGCTACTAGTCCCAGACTAATTGTCTCATGTATTTAGGGCTGCTATGAATAACAGTGACCTCGCTCCCTCCCACAAAATGGATAGCGGCCTATGAAATGTGCGCGCAACGAGCAGCACAAAAGGTGAGAGCTTCTTGTTGCAAGCTATAATTGTATTTGCGCTGTGGGATGATTATCCCATTGAATTGTTTTATTAATTGCAAGTGATGTAAGAAACACAAGAGCCGCTAAAGTTATTCCTCCCATCTATGATTTATATAGGCGGACTTTATGGAGTCAGAAAGGTAGAAAATGTCACCTTTCACCTCATCATTATACAAGCTTATCATTCAGCTTGTTAGAAATTGAGCGAGGCGGCGAATACATTGTTGGTTCCCATGCATTTAATTTACATTTAAAGAAAAAATAATAATAACAGCGCCGTTTTTTTCTTTAACCACTTGCTTACTGGGCACATATACCCCCTTCCTGACCAGAGGACTTTTTGCGATTCGGCACTGCGTCGCTTTAACTGACAATTGCGCGTTCGTGCGACGTGGCTCCCAAACAAAATTTACGTCGTTTTTTTCCCACAAATAGAGCTTTCTTTTGGTGTTATTTGATCGCCTGTGCGGTTTTAATTTTTTGCGCTATAAACAAAAATAGAGCGACAATTTTGAAAAAAAAAATTATATTTTTTACTTGTTGCTGTAATAAATAGCACAATTTGTTTTTAATTTTTTTTCTCAGTCTAAGCCGATACGTATTCTACATATTTTTGGTAAAAAAATAAAAATCGCAATAAGCGACTGGTTTGCGCAAAAGTTATAGCGCCTACAAAATAGGGGACAGAATTATTATTATTTTTTTTTTTACTAGTAATGGCGGCGATCTGCGATTTTTATCGGTACTGAGACATTATGGCGGACGCTTTTGACACATTTTTGGCACCATTCACATTTATACTGCGATCAGTGCTATAAAAATGCACTAATTACTGTATAAATGTGACTGGCATTGAAGGGGTTAATACTAGGGGGTGAGGAAGGGGTTAAATGTGTACCCCATATAGTGTTACTAACTGTGGGGGAAGGGGGGTGACTGGGGGAGGTGACCGATCTGTGTCCCTATGTACAAGAGACACAAATCGGTCTCCTCTCTCCCTGACAGGACATGGATCTGTGTGTTTACACACACAGATCCATGTCCTTCTCTCTCTCCCGCCGATCGCGGGAGCCTGGGCGACATCGCGGCTGCCAGGCAAGCGCATCGGCATCCCAGTGATGCGGCGGGCGCTCGCGCGCCCCCAGTGGCCAGGAGGAGCGGAGGCCGTAAAAACACGGTGGCTCAGAGAAGTAGAACCACCCTGCGGCCGTATAAAGTCGTACGGCCGTCGGGAAGTGGTTAACAATCAAACTATGAATCGCCTAGGAATCACACAGGAATGCACACTGCATTCCTGTGGAATTCACAGTAGTACATCCAAAGTAGTTTATGCACTTTTTTTGGAAATGCACGGCTACTTGATCGCATGGTTCTTTTGTACCATGTTATCTGGTGAAGGCAAATGCACTGCATTGCAACCTGTGTTTGGGGTATTGGTGACATTGCACCGTTACACACCGTAGATCACAAGGGTAGTACTGTCTGAAAGCGGTGCGGGAAACAAGTACAGATCATACGTTTCCCGTATTCTAGTGTGAACGGGGGCTGAAAGTTTGTGTTCATGTTCCAATTTTATTATACGGAAAGCAAGGTTACTGCAAAAGGAGAGTCCAACAGTGGATGTATTCATTTGACATGTGCAAAATAACGTATCCATAGTGAGAATTATAAAACAATATCGTAGTTTAGAGAATAGAGGGTGATTGTACCAATACTGTAAATGTAATGAAACAGAGGGAGGGAGGAGTATGGGTAAGGGAGAAAGGTGAAGGGCGGCGAAGGGGAACAGATTATCTTTTTAGATTCTTAAGACTTATAGTAATCAGTGGTTTTGTATTCAATAAAGTAAAACTAGGCATTTTGAAATTTTTTGTTAGTAAATTTGAGGCAGCTGGTTGGGTCCTCCATAACGGTGATATCATTTATTCTGTCAAAGCAGTGCTTTAGTGTAGACAAAGTAGGTTGTTTTCAGAGGACTGGATTGGGTATGGATTAAATGGTACTTTTGTAACTTCTGAGTAAAAGGGCATTGTGCATCTTCCAATTCTGACCATATGTTACACTGTATGCATAATTGTACAGCATAAATAGACCCTAAAGGCTCGTACACAAGATAGGTTAAACCGATGAAAATGGTCTGATGGACCGCTTTCATTGGTCCAAACGATCGTGTGTGGGTGCCATAGGTTATTTAACCTTCGGTTTAAAAAAGCCAACCTGCTTTAAAATTTAACCGATGGATTGGTAACCGATAGGTCAAAACCGATCGTTAGTATGCAAAAGCATCGGTTAAAAACCTGTGCATGCTCAGAATCAAGTCGACGCATGCTTGGAAGCATTGTACTTCATTTTTTTCAGCACATCATTGTGTTTTACGTCACCATGTTCTGACACGATCGTTTTTTTAACTGATGGTGTGTAGGCGCGAAGGACCATCAGTCAGCTTCATCGGTTAAACTAGGACAACTGTCCTTCAGACCGTTTTCATCAGATGGACTGATCGCGTGTATGAGGCTTAAGGGGTTGATTTACTAATAATGGAAAGTGAAAAATCTGCTGCAGGTCTGCATAGAAACCAATCAGCTTCCAGGTTTGTTGTCAAAGTGTAATTGAAGAAGCTGGAGTTAGACGCTGATTGGCTACCATGCACAGCTGTACCATCCTTTATACTCTACAGTTTTAGTAAATAAACCCCTAAGTGCCACTACCATATATTTATATATATATCACCAACATGTAGGCAAAGGCGGCACATGCATAGAATGACTTCGGCCTTTAGTCATTCTGAATGACTGAAGGTCATGGTCATACTGTACTTGTGGCACCTTCACATCGTGAATGCATGAAGCCTCTTCTGGCGGTATTTTACACTTTAAGTGGATGGCTAAGGAGCATTAAAACCAAAGCTTTTATACTGCCCCCTGGATGCCCATGTGAAAGAGACCTTACAGTCTAACAAATTCCCTTTAACAACCCTTCCTGCCGTCCGTAAACACATATGTGGCTTTGGCTTTCAGGGGTTATACTGGGATGATGCCTAAACCCCCCCCCCCCCTCCCGTCGCCTTCCACCGCTGTTCCCAGACCTCCCGTCCCACCGGGAGACCCGATGCTCGATCCGGCACTTCTGCCGGATAAAGAGAGACTAAATAAAAGCTGGAAATGGCTTGGTTCCAGTCTCCTATGTGTAAACAAGAAAGCAATGTCACAACGCTACTTCCAGTTTACTCGGCTGCCATTGGCACCTAATTAAAAAAAACTACAGTATTTAGAAACGCAGTTTCTGGCAATCTGAATACTTTGAAGTGCAAAAGAGGGATTTGGGGTCTTTCAGACCCCCGATCCCTCCATAAAGAGTACCTGTCACCACCTATTACTGTCATAAGGGATGTTTACATTATCAAATATATATATACCGTATTTATCGGCGTATACCGCGCATTTTTTTGCCCTGAAAATCAGGGCAAAATCGTGGGTGCGCGGTATACGCCGATACCCGCTTTCCCGCGCCGATTTTGAATACTGCGCCGACATATACCGAGCGCAGTACACTCGGGTATAGTCAGGCAGTCTCGGCTCCTTCCGCGCTCACGTCCTGGACGTACAGGACGTTAGCGCGAGAGTTGCCGAGCCTGCCCGACAATACACGAGTGTACTGCGCTCTGTATATGTCGGCGCAGTATTCAAACTCGGCACGGGAAAAGAGCGGGGAGGACGCGAGGACGCCGCAGAGGGGCGCCGGACCCAACGAAGAGGTCACCCGAAGCCACAGACGGACGCCGGACCCGACGAGGCCGCCGATGGACGCCGCACAAGACACCAAAACTGTAAGTACAAAAAAACTTTTTCCCACAGGAATCCCACAGGAATACGCTGCGCGCTATACCCCAATAAATACGGTAGATCAAATATATATATATATAAAATGTTTGGGGGTTCTAAGTAATTTTCTAGAAAAAAATACAGATTTTAACTTGTAATCAACAAATGTCAGAAATGGCCTTAGACATTAACAGGTTAATCTCCTGCATAAGGTGGGGGGGCAGAAATGAACAGGTTTCACGTGATTTCTACATTCATGTGTAAAGAAGGTCAATAAAGCTTATGTCAAAACCAATTTGTATTCCGCTCTTGTTGTGCATACAGAACGTGTTCCAGACATGGGTTTGTGTGTCTTCAGAAGCCTGAAAAATAACAAGATGCCTAATACACATTGCTTGGTGGCAATGCCAACTATTCCCCATCCATCCGCTTCTAAAAAATCTTGCTCAATTGAAAGGATGTCATTATGTTTCAAGTGTAAAATCCTATCATATTTATTTGATTTCCTGCAGCCAAATGCATACCTGTGTGTTACTGCATGGAAATGCATTTCAAGTAGATTTCTCTTTCATTACTATGGAATGTCTTTATAAAAAGAATTAGCAGAACTATTCATCCTATGAAACTGCATGTTCTGTGTGGATGGAGGCAACATTGAGTGCTGCTGGGTTATTTTCTTTTTAGGCTAAATGTTATACATTAACCATTTGCTGACCACCCTATATCAGTTTTACTGCTACAGGGCGGCAGCTGTGTGCCGGAACACATGTATATGTACGTGATCTGGCTCTTACGGGCGCTAATACCAGCCGGCGCTGGCTCATTCCTGCTGTGATTTTACCACGGACTCGATGTCTGCCAGCACCCGCCGATCATCCTGCAGAGACACAGAATGGCAATCTACCTATGTAAACAAGGCAGATCGCCGTTCTGACAGGAGGGAAGGCATTGATCTCTGCGTCTCTGCAAAGCAGGGACTAGGAGCCATCTCTTAGTCTTAGCCTTAGTAAAAGCACCTCCCACACTGTAGTAAAACACTGGCTAGGCACACAGTTAACCCTTTGATCGCCCCTGATGTTAACCCCTTCCCAGCCAGTGTCATTAGTACAGTGACAGTGCATATTTAGCACCGATCACTGTATTAAGCCTCGTACACACGACCGAGAAACTCGACGGGCGAAACACATCATTTTGCTCGTCGAGTTCCTTGTTAGGCTGTCGAGGATCTCGGCGAGCCAAATTTCCCCATTCTGGTTGAGGAAAAAGAAGACATGCTCTCTTTTTGGCTCGACGAGATCCTCGACAGTTTCCTCGTCGAAAAGTGTACACACGACCGGTTTCCTCAGCAAAAAAAACAAACCATCAAGTTTCTTGCTGGTTTTTGCCGAGAAACTTGGTCGTGTTCGAGGTGCCACTGGTCCCCCAAAAGTGTCCAAATGTCTGCCGCAAAATAGCGCAATCCGGCTATAAGTCTCTGATCACCGCCATTACTAGTAATAAAACAAATAAATACACCACTTTGAAGGAAAATAATAGTCAGTGCCAATCAATGCAGCCTGATTAGTGTCCATCTGCAGCCTCAATGCAGCCTGATGCCCATCTGCGGCCATCCAATGCAGCCTGATGCCCATCTGCAGGCTCAATGCAGCCTCTGTGACATTCTGCAGCCTGATCTGTGCCCTTCCAATGCAGCCTCAGTGCAGCCTCTGTGCCCATCTGCAGCCTGATCTACGCCCATCCAATGCAGCCTGATGCCCATCTGCAGCTTCAATGCATCCTCTGTGCCCATCTGCAGCCTGATCTGCCCCCTTCCAATGCAGCCTGATGCTCATCTGCAGCTTCAATGCAGCCTCTGTGCCCATCTGCAGCCTGATCTGCCCCCTTCCAATGCAGCCTGATGCCCATCTGCAGCCTTACTATCTCTCATGCAGTGCAGGAAATCAGGAGGTGGACGAGCGCCGCCGAAATCACCGAGCTGTCATCTTCTATTTACAGTACTCGGCTTTCAGTCGGCAGTCACATACACAGTCCCGCCTCCGCTATTGTGATTGACAGAACACTGGTCCATATGGACTTTTTCCATTGAAAATTTTGATCGTGTGTACGGGGCTTAAGTGTTAGAAATAGGTGATACTTGGGGCACATGGGTGTTCCTAAATATTCTGCAATAAAATGAATGTACCATATTTGGCAATCTTAAAGCATACCATTAACTTTCAGGAACATCAATCTGACACGCATGGTTTCAATTGTGTTTCCGTTTCATTTGACAAAATGATCGAAACTGGTGCTGAATTTGATCGCAGACACCTTCCTACTGCCACTGCAGTAATGTGATCAATTTTCAATGTCACTTTAATTATTTGGCCACTCAAAACTGGGCAACAAATGAAACTGCATAAGGCAAACTGCTGCAGTTGAAAACTGAAAAAAAAAGCTCCAAGCTGACAAAATGGGCAACTGTGTGGCAAGCCTAAACAATATTCACCCCCCTTGGCTTTTTACCTATTTTGTTACATTACAGCCTGTAGTTCATTTTTTTTTTTTATCTGAATTATATGTGATGGATCACAACACAATAGTCTAATGCCGCGTACACACGGTCATTTTCTGTCTTGTAAAAAAACATATTTTTTTATCATGAAAAAAAAACTATGTTTTTCAAACTTCATTTTAAAAAATGACGTTGCCCACACACCATCGTTTTTTCTAAATGCTCTAGCAAAGCGCGGTTACGTACAACACGTACGACGGCACTCTGTTCCATTCAAGCTCCCGTCTCATAACTTGCTTCTGAGCATGCGCGGGTTTAAAACGTCGTTTAAAACGTTGTTTTAGCCTACACACGATCATTTTTTATGACACAAAAAATGACATTTTGAAAAACGACATAAAAAATTGAAGCATGTTCGAATTTTTTTTTGGTCGTTTTTTTTAAGACAAAAAACTATGTGAAGCCCACACACGATCATTTTAAATGACGTTTTTAAAAACGTCGTTTTATTTCATCACAAAAAAACGACCGTGTGTACGTGGCATTAGTGAAGTAAAACTAGAAAATATATACATAAAACAATTTTTCATAAATAAAAAAACTGATAATTGGCATGTGCATATGTATTCACCCCCTTTGTTATGAAGCCTATAAAAAGCTCTGGTGCAACCAATTACCTTCAGAAGTCACATACCATATTTATCTCGGTATAGCGCGCTCCCGCGTATACCGCGCACCCCTAAAGTTGCCCCGAATCCTGTGGAAAAACGTTTTTTTTGTACTTACAGTTTTGGTGTCTTGCGCGGCGTCCATCGGCGGCCTCGTCGGGTCCGGCGTCCGTCTGCGGCTTCGGGTGTCCTCTTCGTCGGGTCCGGCGTCCTTCTGCGGCGTCCTCGCGTCCTCCCCGCTCATTTCCCGCACCGAGTTTGAATACTGCGCCGACATATACAGAGCGCAGTACACTCGTGTATTGTCGGCAATGCTCGGCTACTCTCGCGCTGACGTCCTGTACGTCCAGGACGTCAGCGCGGGAGGAGCCGAGACTGCCCGACAATACACGAGTGTACTGCGCTCGGTATATGTCGGCGCAGTATTCAAACTCGGCGCGGGAAAGCGGGTATCGGCATATACCGCGCACCCACGATTTTGCCCTGATTCTCAGGGCAAAAAAGTGAGCGGTATACGCCGATAAATACGGTAATTAGTGAAATGACGTCCACCTGTGTACAATTTAAGTGTCACATGATCTGTCATTACATAGACACACCTTTTTAAAAGGCCCCAGAAGCTGCAACACCTAAGCAAGAGGCACCACTAACCAAACACTACAAAGAAGACCAAGGAACTCTTCAAACAAGTAAGGGACAATGTTGTTGTTAAGTACAAGTCACAGTTAGGTTATAAAAAAAATATCCAAATCTTTGATGATCCCTAGGAGCACCATCAAATCTATCATACCCAAATGGAAAGAACATGGTGTAACAACAAACCTGCCGAGAGACGCCCGCACACCAAAACTCACAGACCGGGCAAGGAGGGCATTAATCAGAGAGGGAGCACAGAGACCTAAGGTAACCCTGGATGAGCTGCAGAGTTCCACAGCAGAGACTGGAGAATCTGTACATAGGACGACAATAAGCCGTACGCTCCATACAGTTATGGCCAGAAGAAAGCCATTATTTTCAGCAAAAAACAAAATGGCACATTTTGATTTTGTGAAAAGGCATGTGGGAGACTCACAAAATGTATGGAGGAAGATGCTCTGGTCTGATGAGACTAAAATGTTGCTTTTTGGCCATCGAAGAAAACGCTGTGTGGCACAAACCCAACACATCACATCACCGAAAGAACATCATCCCCACAGTGAAACATGGTGGTGGCAGCATCATGCTGTGGGGATGTTTTTCAGCAGTCGGGACGGGGAAACTGGTCAGAGTTGAGGGAAAGATGGATGGTGCTAAATACAGCGATATTCTTGAGCAAAACCTGTACCAATCTGTGTGTGATTTGAGGCTAGGATGGAGGTTCACCTTCCAGCAGGACAATGACCCCAAACACACTGCTAAAGCAATACTTGAGTGGTTTAGGGGAAACATGTAAATATGTTAGAATGGCCTAGTCAAAGCCCAGACCTCAATCCAATAGAAAAATCTGTGGTCAGACTTAAAGATTGCTGTTCACAAGCGCAAACCATCCAACTTGAAGGAGCTGGTGCAGTTTTGCAAGGAGGAATGGGCAAAGTCCCAGTGGTAAGATATGGCAAGCTCATAGAGACTTATCCAAAGCGACTTGGAGCTGTGATAGCCGCAAAAGGTGTCTCTACAAAGTATCTCGAGATACGCCGCATAAGTGTCAATGTGCGCCGTCGTATCTATGCGCCTGACTTTGAAAGCAAGATACGCCTGAAAATAGGCTTCATCCGACCGACGTAAGTTTCCTACGCCGTTGTATCTTTGTATATTTACGCTGGCCGCAAGGGGCGCATTAATATACGCTGTTTACGTAAGGCGTACGTCCGGCGTAAAGTTAAGCCTCATAAAGCCTCATAAAGCAGGTGTAAGTCATGTTAAGGTATGGACCAGGGAGCAGCCGTCGTGTTTTACGTCGTTTACGTAGTAGTATGAGAATAGGGCTGGGCGTAGGTTACGTTCACGTCGTAGGCAGTGATTCGACGTATCTTAGGCATTCGTTCCGACTTGATTCTGAGCATGCGCATTGGGAAGCGTCCACGGGACGGCCCATCATTTGCATGGGGTCACGGTTCATTTAAATGGATCATGCCCACTTCCACCTACTTTGAATTAGGCCGGCTTACGCCGAAGAATTGACGTTACGCTGGCGCAACGTTGGGAGAAAGTGCTTTGTACATACTCTGCTTGCCTCTCTGTGTTACGTCGGCGAAGCGCATATGAGATGCGCTACACCGGCAGAAATATGCGCCGGAGTATCAGAATCTGGCACATGTCCTGTTTGTTGTTTACTTCACAATAAAAAAAATATTCAAAGTTGTGGGTGTGTTCTGTAAATTAAATGATGGAAATCCTCAAACAATCCATGTTAATTCCAGGTTGTGAGGCAACATAACACGAAAAGGGCGAGGGGCGTGAATACTTTTGCAAGGCTCTGTATAACCCCAGGGAGGAATAGAGAGCTAGGGGCAGATCCACAGAGAGAGTACGCCGGCTACTTTCAAATTTCCTGTGTCGTATCTTTGTTTTGAATCCTCAAAACAAGATACGACGGCATCTGGGTTAGATCTGACAGGTGTACGTCTTCGTACGCCTTCGGATCTAAGATGCAATACTTCGGCGTCCGCTGGGTGGCGTTCACGTTGTTTTCCGCGTCGAGTATGCAAATTAACTATTTCCGAAGATCTACGAACTTACGAGCGGCCGTCGCATTTTTTTACGTCGTCTCTAGTCGGGTTTTTTCGGCGTATAGTTAAAGCTGCTATTTCGTGGCGCAGCCAATGTTAAGTATGGCCGCCGTTCCCGCGTATAATTAAAAAAAAAAATTTGTTTGCGTAAGTCGTCCGTGAATCAGGATGGACATAATTTACGTCCATGTCAAAACAATGACGTCCTTGCGACGTCATTTAGCGCAAGGCGGGAAATTTAGGGACGGCGCATGCACAGTTCGTTCGGCACGGGGAAGTGCTTCATTTAAATGAAACACGCCCCCTACTCGCCGCATTTGAATTCCGCGCTGTTACGCCGCTTGAGATACACTACGCCGCCGTAACTTACGGCGCAAATTCTTTATGGATTCGAACCAAAGCCAGGTAAGGTACGGCGGCGTAGCGTATCTCAGATACGATGCGCCGGGGCAGATCTTTGTGTATCTGCCCCCTATTGTTTTTTTTTACTAAAGGCAAATCCACTTTGCACTACAAATGCACTGCAAGTGTACTTGGAAGTGCAGTTACTGTAGATCTGAGGGTGACATGCAAGGAAAATAAAAAACAGCATTTTCGCTGATACATGATTGGATGATAGAAATCAGCAGAGCTTCCCCTAATTTCGATCTTTCCCTCAGATATACAATGACTGCACTTTCAAGTACACTTGCAGTGCAATTGTAGTGCAAAGTGCATTTGCCTTTAGTAAATCAACCCTATTGTACTTTTCAGAGCTGCTGATGCAATTTTTGATCAAAATCCTCAGATGTGAAGCCTGCCTTTTGCAAGAACAAAAGAAATAAGTATTTGGGATTTTGATGTAAGAATATATCTAAATGAATTCTGACTCCACGGAACTCTGCCTTTTGTCAGCGAGCAAAGAACGATGTCAAATGATTTTCATCTCTCTAACAGTCACTTTCCCGGGAAACGCCACAGAGAACACAAATAAAAGAGATGTCACCAGCACTGTTTGTAGTGCTGCTTTGTGTTGAACCGCTGATTATAACAGGTTTATATCGCTTCCCTGTACTTTCCAGAATAAGTGCAGATATTTTTGGAGTGAGCACTGCCTCTATATTTCTGAGAAATGAAGTGTTTCTGTACTTTCTGCTTTTCTCCAGGATGACTATTAAAAAGCCTTTTTCTTGACCTGTCAATCAAGGTTCCATGTTTTGTTCCAAAAGACAAAACATAATCCAGGTGAAACAAAGACTAATGACTAGGGTTGAGTGAACCTGGTACCCAAACCCGAACAATTTACTGTAAGTTCGGGTTCGAGTTCGGTGCTCGGCAATGTAATGGCGCTCTGCAGGGCAGCCAATCAACATTTGTTTAACTCGTGTGACCTAGAAGCCATCACAGCCATGCCTACTAATGGCATGGCTGTGATTGCGCTATAAACAAAAATAGAGCGACAATTTTGAAAAAAAATATTTTTTACTTTTTGCTATAATAAATATCCCCCAAAAATATATAAAAAAATAGTTTTTCATCAGTTTAGGCCGATACGTATTCTTCTACATATTTTTCGTCAAAAAAAATCGCAATAAGCGGTTCGCGCAAAAGTTATAGGGCCAGATTCACAAAGAGATACGACGGTGTATCTACTGGTATTTTTACTGGTCCTATCTATGCGTATCTGATTCATAGAATCAGATACGCATAGATAGGGCTAGATCCGACAGTGTTACACTGTGTTACACTGTCGGATCTTTTTTTTAAATTTAAAAATGGCGCCGGGGGCGTTCCCGCTGATTTACGATAAATAATATGTAAATCAGCGAGATACGCAAATTCACGAACGTACGCGGACCCGTCGCTGTGTTCTTACGTCGTTTCCGTAGCGCGGTACCCGTCGTATACTTACCCTTTCTAAAAGCAGGGGTAAGTATTGTTAAGTATGGCCGTCGTTCCCGCGTCGAATTTGAAATTTCCTACGTCGTTTGCGTACGCCGATTCACGAACACGCGCGTCGCAAGTCCCGCTCACGTCGCAACCACTGACGTCCTATTGACGTCAGTGGGAGCAATGCACGCCGGGAAATTCCCCGGACGGCGCATGCGTATTTAAATCGGCGCAGGGGCGCGCCTGATTTAAATAGTACACTCCCCCAGCCGCGGAATTAGAATTCCGCCGGGGGAGTTAGGATCCGCCGTCGCAAGTTTGGAGGTAAGTGTGTTGTGAATTTTACACTTTCCTCACAAACTTGCGAGGGCGGATCTTAAAACACATAGGTTACACGGATCTAAAGATCCGCTAACCTTTGTGAATCTGGCCCATAGCGTTTACAAAATAGGGGGTATTTTTATGGCATTTGTATTAATATTTTTTTTTACTAGTAATGGCGGCGATCAGCGATTTTTTTTTCGGTACTGCGACATTATGGCGGACACTTTGGACACGTTTGACACATTTTTGGGACCATTGGCATTTTTATAGCGATCAGTGCTATAAAAATGCATTGGATTACTATAAAAATGCCACTGGCAGTGAAGGCGTTAACACTAGGGGGCGGGGAAGGGGTTAAGTATGTCCCCTGGGTGTGTTCTTACTGTAGGGGGGGGGGTGGCCTCACTAGGGGAAATGACTGATCTTCTGTTCATACATTGTATGAACAGAAGATCAGCATTTCTCTCCCTGACAGGACCAGGAGCTGTGTGTTTACACACACAGCTCCCGGTCCTCGCTCTGTAACAAGCGATCACATGTGCCCGGCGGCGATCGCGCCTGCCGGGCACGCGCTCGGGAGGCGGGCGCGCGCCCCTATTGGCTGCTGGGCGAGGTGACGTATAGCTACGTGCTCTCGCCCAGCAGGGCCGACATGCTGCCGTATAACTGCGGCGGCTGGTCGGCAAGCAGTTAATAGCTTCCTTTACCTTAATGCAGTGCTGTTTTCATGTCCTCATTGTTCGTTTTTGCTCTCTAGTTGCTGTAATTCTTCTCTGATCTCCACACTTCCTGGTTGTCTGTTTCCTGATAATCACAGTGCTGGGAGCTTTCTCTCTGTGGTCACTAATCAAGGAGGTGTGATTACTGTGTGTCTAAAACCCCACAGCACCTCCCCTTTGGATCAGTTTAGTTTTCCAAACCATCACTGCTCTATGGCTCTGTACAGCAGAGGCAGGAAACAACATGCAAAAACGGAACTAGAAACTACAGGTACATTATATGATTGATTTTTATCTGTTTTTAATCGTTTTTAAAAGGAATCAGTTAACTATTATGTCTTTATACCCTGTAAACAGTCATTTCAGCATAATTCTTTATTTTATTTACAACTCCTTTCAGCTCTGTTTTTAGAAGAGATAGTATAAGGAATTTATTCCACTTTAAGGAATAATGTGTCCCCCTGCAGTAAAACACGTTGAGTATTAGAAACGATCAAGTTCTGCAACCTTTATGAATGCATGCGACTTGCAGCTGTGCGTATTCATATGGTCAGTGACCCCTGTGAGAAATCCTAATCGAATATACAGCAATGACTACATTATCTTCTATATTATACACCCCCTCTGTGCAATGCCTATGGCACTTCCTGTAAATGAAGTCTATATAAACAGCACATTGTGAAAACAAAACATGCTGTTTATATGCTGTAAATTCAATCTGGCATCTGTTAAACTATCAAATTAGGCCCGTTTGCTGTCACGGGAAGGTCTGCCAATTGTTGTGATAAGCTTGGCATATGCCAGTCAAAACCCCCCCCCTCTCACTTTTGGTTAGTGATTTTCTTGAAAGTGGACAAACTTTCCTGAGTCAGCTCAGCTTTTTTTCCCGAGAATATCTTTCCCAAGAAATTCTAATGTTCCCTGAGGACTCAACTGCATATGTCTAACCATAGACAAGGATATTTGTTCCTGGATAACGTTTGCAGTTCACTGCCTCCAATCACTTGCCGTCTAGAGTTGATTTTTGAGACAGTGAGCTACCTTATCTTTATTCAACATAAATTCACAAAAAAAAAATGCATGCTGAGCTATTCAACCTGTGAAACATGTCTGGAAAATGTAATGATATAGGGCTATTTTCTCTTCAGGTTGGATGTTCTTCATTGATACAGATGAGTGAGGAACAAGGAAAACACCACATTATGGCCACCAGTAAATAGTAAATCATCAATCATCAGCTCCATCTAGAGGTCATAATTCAGCATTTTGCTGCTGGAACCCGCAAGGAGAGACACACACTCCATATGGAACCTCAGATTCTACACTGAGTGTCCCCAATAAGAGTTCTTTCATCCTCGTGGTCACCTTCTCTATAAATTTGGCTCTTTGATCCTTTCATGCCTCCTATGATTGCCTGCAGTCCGATGTTCTGTCTTATGGTGTCTAATTGCCCCTTAGAACTATTATCTATTGCAATACACTCTGGGAAGGCTCTGATATTTACTGGACAGCATTCACTGAGAAAGCACCATTATAAGACGAAACATGTTGGGAACCACGCCAGAGTGCTGCACCTTTAAGGACTGTACTGTATGAGTCTTTCTTAATGCAATTGTGCTGTTTTTATGTATTATAAACATTTTCATTTTTTAAATAATTGTTTTCTAGTTGATTTAATATGCACCTTAAAAATCCCACAGACAAATGCCCACTTGGCTAAAATGCATTACCCTAAGATAGGAAGCGTGTTTCTGGCTCTTACCTGATGAAAATAAAGGGTATAAAAGCCTAAATACAAAAAAGTAAAGCACCCACCTCAGGACAATCATCAGAAATGTTTGAGCCCCTCACACAGCTTTAGCCCCCCCCCCCCCCGAGTCTGACCACCAACATTCCCCAGGGTTTGCCTACTGGCCATTCTTTCAAATCTGCACACTAGCCACCTCACCTGTATGCACTCACCTCCCCTTAATCCTGTATATATGTCGGGCCCCTCACACCTGTATATATATACATGTCACCCCTCCACACACACACCTGTATATATGTCACCCCCCCCACACACACACACCTGTATATATGTCACCCCCCAAACTCACACATCTGTATATAGGTCAGCCCCCCCATACAGATATGCTGGGAGCCGGGAACAACCACCAGGGACAACCACCAGAGACCCCGCACAGCCACCCGGGACCCCACACAGGGACCCTGCACAGAGACCAGGGACCCAGCCACCAGGGACCCAGCCACCAGGGGCCCCGCTCAGCCACAAGGGACCTGAATAACCACTTGAGAAGGAAGGGGTGGGACAATTTAAGATGGAGGAGGACGCCTGATTTTAGCCTTGCCTAGGGCAGCACAAAAACAAAATGCAAATTTCTCTGTACACAAACATCCCCCTCCCTTTCCTTTAAATCTCCTACTCGTTCGGCTACTTTCGGAAAATCGTGACGCGATGGATGCGACTGTCGGAAGCCTGTCAATCAAATAGGAACGCCCAGTCCCGCAGCCCATACCCGGAAGCGGCGGAGAAGATCGCTCTCTACAACGGTAAGTACTGCTTTGTTTTAAAAAAAACACCCGATTCCCCTTGACAAAATGAGCATCAATCTAAGGGTAACATTTTTTATTTCCGGGTGAACCTCCAATTTAATTCTTGGTTCTGGGAATAGATCCACATAACATGCAGTGAAGCAGTTAATCGAATTCCCTTTTTAGCTGCTGATACACTAATACATCTGCAATGCTTTTTTATTCTGCATTAAGTAATCACATTTCAGAAAGTCTGCGATTCTATAAGAATCAAGATGCTGCATTTCTTTACCAGAATTCACAACCGCTGCTATTATTTTTTTTAAATAGCGCATTATAGTAAAGTCAACAGAAACTGAACATAATGACAGTTCATCTTGACGGTGAATATAGAAACAAAAGGAAATCTGTCAGTTTAATAGTACACTGTGACCTTGTGAGTACGGCTGTGGTTGTTGAATACAAATCTTTGTACAACCTTGGATTTTATTTAAAAGAAAACGCACTTCATATTCTAGCGAAAATGAACGTGCCGCACTGTATATTGATCTTGATTATCTCTACATTTTCAGCCAACAAATCTCCTTCTTGATAAATAAAATATAAATTGAAGAAGGCTCAGCCATTGCGGCCGGCCGTATGTAACTTATTTGTGGTCGGTGAAGCCTTCTGTGTGGCTCTCTCACCTTCTTTAATAAAACACTGAAAGGTCTGTAGGTTCCCAATCTCAGCCGTCTTTAGATGACTCTTGCAGACAGTCTTTGTCGTCCTAGCCAAGTTCTATATCTTTGTTCGTTTTTCCCCGCCGCAACTGTTGTGGTAGACAGCCATTGACATCGGAAAATAGAGAAATTTCATTCCTCTGAAAGGTGAACAACGTTCCTTGTTGTTATAGGTAAATATATATATTATATAATCTCATTTGCTTCACTTCTGTTAAAGCCAACATACTCTAGTAGGAAACAGAGAAAATTTCCCAGGTGGGGTTTTAGGCAGCTCAATTAGACGAATAGGATACAATGTAGTAAAAAAGTATTTATTCACATATATCAAAAAAAGGGGAAGAATGTGGGATCATAAATAGAATATGAGTTGCGGTACAGCAAAAGAACATTAAATTACATAGAGGTTATACAGTACACAGCAAAATATTTATACAGCTCAAATCATATATATTGCTTGTATAAATGGTGTTCTAACGCGTTTTGACCATGATGGTCTTCTTCAGAGGCTTGAATTAGCTGTGACTGAAGGGAAATATACAATAAATTACATTAAACATCTCACATATTGAAGAACCAACCCTTCAACCCCACCCTTAATTCCATCCATATGGAGAAGCCTTTCATTGGAAAGAGGGGGGTGGGGAATGGGGAGGGAAAAAACATAATAGTATATTCATGTAGTAAAAAGGATTAAATGAATCAATTGTTACCATTGATGAAAAGAGAGGTAGGTCTCGATGAAGTTTTTGCTATAACCGATAGGGGTGTCCACTAGTCCTCACAGGGGTCGCTCCAATTCTCGGAATTTTCATGCGACAGTCCACACTGTGTGGGATGGCCCAATGTGTCACAAACAGGGGGTCACCGAACAATTGACGGGACCCATCCGAGTCATGGTGACGGGGGAAAGGTGAAGGAAGCAACGTGGAATGGACAAAAAAAGAGAGGGGGGAAAAAATGGGAGCCTGCAATGAAATAATGCACATTGAAAGTTTTGAGGCTCTGTATGTTTGTACATACATAAAAGACGCCTATGGATTAAATTAGATAGGGGTGCCATAGGTATAGGGCATACAAATTATATTAATGACTAGAGAGAGTACTGGGTAGAAAAGTCTCCCCAATCTAGCATTCTAGTAGGTTCCTCATTGTTAAAGGGAACTTGTAATTAGATAAATACACTGATCAGTTTTAGGATTATAACCACCCACCATAACCTTTTGAGGCATGGACCCCTTTGAAGGTAGGCTGTAGTATCTGGCATCAAGCCATTAGTAGCAGATCCTTTAAGTCTTCTAAGTTGCAAGGTGGGGACTTTTTTCCAGCACAATCCACAAATGATTCTTGAATTCATCAATACAGGTCATTATCTTTTATTGCTCTGTGGTCCAGTTTGGATGCTCATATAGCCATTGTAGGCACGTTTGACTGTAGACACAGGTCAACATGGGCACCCCAACTGATCTACGTGTATGCAGCCTCATATGCAACAAACTGCAATGCATTCTATCGGAACCAGAATTAAAGGAGTTCTGAAGGTTTTTTTTTTATCTTAATGCATTATATGCATTAAGATAAAAGCCTTCTGTGTGAATCAGCCACCCTCCGCCCCTTAAATACTTACACATCTTTGTCCAGTAATGTCCCGAATTGACACAGGGACACAGGGAGCTGTGACTCAGCTCGGGTGCCACCATAGCAAACTGCTTGCTGTGAGGGCACTCAACAGTAGAGAGGGGCTAGGAGCACAGAAGAGTGTGCATCAGCCCCCCTCCACCCCTCAAATACTTACCTGAACCCCATCTTTGTCCAGTGATGTCCACAAATGTCTCGGCCATTTGAAAATCTCCCTCCTGATTGACTGAGACACAGCAGTGTTGCCATTGGCTCCTGCTGCTGTCAATCAAAGTCAATTAGCCACTCAGGAAAGAGAGGGGACAGGGCCGGGCTGAAGCTCTGTGTCCAACTGGATACAGGGAGTTGTGACTCGGCTCGGGTGCCCCCATAGCAAGTTGCTTGCTGTGGGGGCACTCAACAGGAGAGAGGGGCCAAGAGCACAGAAGAGGGACCTGAGAAGAGGAAGATCAGGGCTGCTCTGTGCAAATCCACTCCAATAGAGCAGGTAAGTATATGTGACTCAGTTTGGTGGCCCCCCATAGCAAACTGCTTGCTGTGGGGGAACAGAAGAGTGTGCATCAGCCCCCCTCCGCCACTCAAATACTTACCCGAGTCCCATCTTTGTCCAGCGATGTCCACAAATGTCTCGGCCATCCGAAACTCTCCCTCCTGATTGGCTGAGACACAGCAGCATTGCCATTGGCTCCTGCTGCTGTCAATCAAAGTCAGTCAGTCACTCAGGAAAGAGAGGGGACAGGACTGGGATGCAGCTCTGTGTCCGAATGGACACAGGGAGCTGTGACTCAGTTTGGGTGCCCCCATAGCAAGCTGCATAACACTCAACAGGATGGAGAGGCCAGGACCTGAGAAGAGGAGGATCAGGGCTGCTCTGTGCAAATCTACTGCAACAGAGCAGGTAAGTATAACATGTTTGGTATTTTTAATAGAACAAAAAAAATCAAGACTGTACAATCACTTTAACTTTTTCAGCAATTTCAGCTACAGTAGCTCTTCTATTGGATTGGACTACATGGACCAGTCTTCACTCGCCACGTTCCTCAATGAGCTTTTAGGCTAGTCAGCTTAGCAGTGGGAGCCAACGCATTGCTCTTGTGATAAATTTCCTTTAATAGTTGAAGTCACCTGCAGTTCCTCAATCAAAATATTTCTACGGCACAATGTAGCTGCAGGTCTGGAATTGCTGTTGCTGAGTATCATTCAGCAGCTGAGAGGTTTCATGCGTCTCTCTAGTTCCACTTTCATCCACTACAGCACAAGTGGTTTCATTGGCAGGATGTGTTATGCTCTGCCTTCAGATCAACACTGAAGTTGTATTTAGAGCTCTAAACTGTCATGGGCTACCGTTAAGCAACTTCTTTTTAATGGCTCAGCTTGCCACGCTGGACCTGTAACAGCTGGAGCTAATACCCATGGCAACTAATTAGGTTTCAGCTTATACCTAACTGGGTTCTGGGCAGGGGTCAAGTCCTGGGGAAAAAAGTGTGGGAACTCCCACCCAAGATCCACTCCCCCACCAAAAAAAAAAAAAAATCATACACTCATATGCATAATTACTAAACCAAATTTTTTTTTTTTCGAACAGTTCTTTCTAAATCCTGTGATAACTCGCGGCAGACCTCCGCAATGTCTCCTGGGAACAATGACAAAAGCTCCCAGGAGACATTACGGCATCGAGGAAGTGACGGAATACCCGCACACTACCCGATGAATCCATATACAGGAAGGGGCCAGTAACATAAAGGATTACTAAGGTTCGCCTGCCCCTGACAGTGACTCGAGCTGGGCATCGCTGCTTAGTGAAGGATTGGCTCGGGCGGCTCGGCTGCTCTAGTCCTGAAAAGGGAACTACGTTCCTGCTGTAAAAAAAGTGCAGGAACTCCGTTTCCACACGTTCCCGCAGGACTTGAGCCCTGGTTCTGGGGTAACAAGTCACATCCCTGATTTATTTAGCTTCAATGAATGGTTTAAAAATAGCTATCCTGTAGAGAAGGGACCATTAACTATCATTGCAAGACGTTTTTTTTTTTTTTTTTTCCAAGAGTAGAGAGAATAGTCAAAGGTGACCATTTACATATCCAGTAGATTTTGTTTTTGTGTGGGCACAAGGCAGGGCTATCTTAGGTTATGAGGTGTAAAGCCCTTACCACCTCACTAGAATTTCTTGTGCCTTCTTCCCTCAGAAATCACACACAACGGATCCAGATGTTAATAGCAACATAGCGTTAATGATTTCATGGGCACCAGTCACCCGTCACCCAAGCTAACAGGGGGACTGATGGCTGGCCAAGTCCTTCATCTTTGCTTCCACAGCATGCCTCTACCAGAGACCTTTCAAGGTCTGTCTATGCTTCACCTCTAAAGCCTCATACACACGATCGCACTTCCATCTGACTTTTACGTGGATTTTTGTCCGAATGGGCGTTGGCCGTGAGCTTGTTCTGCATACACAAGGCAGAACATTTTCAGCCAACTTTCACCAAATCACGTGGTTTTTTAGCTCTTTAACACCACCCTTTGGGAAACTTCTGCTACTCTTGTCTGATGTTTAGCATTAGTTCTGAGCATGCGTGTTTGTACTTTGGACTTGTGTATATAGATAGATTATCCTCTATCAGACATTTGTTGTCGAAAAGTTTGAGAGCATGCACAGCGAACATTTGTCCATTGAAAAACCAACAACAATTGTCCGATGGAGCATACAGATGGTCGAATTGTCCGATAAGACACGTCTGTCAGACCGTTGTTGTCAAAAGTCTGATCGTGTGTATGGGCCTTAAGAATTGACATTGTACCGGCAGTCTCATTATCTCTGTATCATGCCTCCATAGTTGCCATCAGCCAGTCAAGGTGCTCCTCTTGTGCCAAAGAGAGCCCACCCTTATAATGAGATACACAGAACTTAGTTGAAGAACACTGACTTTTTCCATCGGAAATTCCAACCGTGTGTATGCCCCATCGGAGAGATTCCATCGGAATTCCGATGAATTCCATCAGAGTTTAAATATAGAACATGTTCTATTTTACTCTGATGGAATTCCGTCGGAATTCTGATGTGCTTTTGGGCAAAAGCCTGATTGTGCGTACACGGCATAACATTTCACTATGTAGTTTTCAGTAATCATCATTTGTAATAAGCTACTGAAGCTTGCAAATAACAGGCAGGTTGAATGTTTCAATTTTTACTCTTAATTCAAATGATCAATTTAAATAAAATATAAACACTAAAAGAAAGGGGGCTATTAGATCCTCTGAATTATGTTGGCCTGGCCTTTTGAAATTTTTAAAGAAATAAACTCTTAGGGCCCTTTCACACAGGGCGGATCAGTAATGATCTGCCTCCATGTGTCCGTCAAGCTCAGCGGGGATCCTCCGTAAAATCCCCGCTGAGCCGTCGGCTGACAGGGCGGTCCCGAGGAAACCGACGAGAATCTCGTCGTGCCAAATAGAGAACATGTTCTCTATTTCCTCGTTACTCAATGAGGAAATTTGGCTCGCCGAGATCCTCGGCGGATTCACAAGAAACTCGACGAGCAAAACGATGTGTTTCTCGGCCGTGTGTACGGGGCCTTTAGTGTCTTACAGCGGCTGCTGCAATGGTAGTTCTGCCACCAGCACTGGCTTGGGTTGAAGCTCTCAGAAATTACTATAATGAAAGCCATTTCCATGTTTCATAGACCATTAACGAGAATCCTCTCGGCAAACAGAGCTGATCCTCTCCCTGCCTTCCCAGTACATCATCCTGCCATTCCACAGGATTAGTTACTCTTCCAAAACCTTTCTTGTCCAGCCAGAGAATTAAACCGCTTAGAGATTAGTGAAATATGCTTTTTACGTTTCATGGGGTACCCAGCAGCCGCATAATATCAACATTATTTATTGGTAATCTTATCCTTCTGTCACTTTATTATAAATGATAAAAAGGGATAAGTGAGAAGTGAACCTGTAAAATAAATCTGCTCATAAGTAAACCATGGAAATATTTTATGTTCGTTATTTATTTAATACTGCGCTTAACCTCTTCTAACCTTTACAACAGCTTGAAAGTTGGCAAAATGCACTCTGATCATACAGCTTGTTATTTGCATGGGCTGAGAGGGATCTCGGGATTAGCAGTTGTGTAGTAAGTTGCTGATTAGATCCCATGTAAGGCGGGATTCATACCACTTTCCGTGCATTTAGCTCATATTAAATACACTTGAGTTGACACGTGTTGACATATGTTTCTTTAACTCATTGCGTTGATGTGCATTCTTTAACCACTTGCTTACTGGGTACAAAAACCCCCCTCCTGCCCAGACCAAATTTCAGCTTTCAGCTCTCTCTGACATTTGCGCGGTCATACAACATATTTTTCCCCCACAAATAGAGCTTTCTTTTGGTGGTGTTTGATCACTTCTGCATTTTTTTTTTTTTTTAAAAGACAGAAATAAAAAAAAAAATTACAAAACCGTTTAATATTTTATTATAAAATTTTGCAAACAAGTAATTTTTCTCCTTCATTGATGTACGCTGATGAGGCTGCACTGATGGGCACTGACAGGCTGCATTGATGGGCACAGATGAGGCGGCACAGGTGGGCCCTGATAGGCGGCACTGGTGGACACTGATAGGTGGCACTGGTGGGCAATCTAGAGGTAGCACTGATGGGTGGCACTGAAGGGCATTGATAGGTGGCACTGGTGGGCACTGAGAAGTGGCACAAATAGATGGCACTGATAGCTGGAACTAATGGGCACTGATAGGTGGCCGTGATGGGCACTGATGGGTGACAATGATGGCACTCGTAAGCATTGATAGGTGGCACTGTTTTGCACTGGTGGGCACTGATTTGTGGCACTGTGGGAACTGGCAGGGGGTACTGCTTGGCACAGATGAGGCGGATGTGCCTCTTCCTCTTCAGGACCAATGTCCCTTGCACAGAAGTCATCAATCTGCTTTTTTTTCTCCTTCCCATGAAGGGGGTTAGCTGATGCGAGGAGGAGCCAAGACAGCCGTCGAGGGACCAAAGAAGACCAGGATTGGGGCCACTGTGCACAAAATGATCAGTGGAGGTAAGTATAACTTGTTTTGTTTTTTTTAAATGGGAACCTTTAGTGTCCCTTTAAAGTCTTAGGAACATCTGCACCCTTGAACCTGGCATTGCTCCCCCTCTCTTTGTGCCAAAATTATTCTAATGAAAAAATTCAGCAAACATTTTCTTCACAAAAATAGCAAAACAGTGCAAAAAAGATGACAGTCTCCCACTCCCTTTCTACCTCCTGTCCAGACTCCAGAGCCTCCTCATGTGCCAGAAACGATGTGCCTTCACAGGCACACTCAAGCGTTCTGCCCCGCCCACTCTGCTCCCGCCCACTCTGCTCTATGCTCCTGCTGTATGCAGCTGCATGTGTAACTCGCGGGGCCCGAGAGGCTTAACAGTAAACTTACATTCCTCACCCTCACCGGGCCCCACTCGGCTGCAGGCCCCATAGAGCTCGCATGGGTCGCTATGACAGTAGTTCCGCCCCTGGGTCCCCGTCTCTACTCTACCAACGCGCAAATGTGCATCAAACCAGGGAGCCAGGGCCTTAAAAAAAAACTCTGCCTGACCCAATATGGCTGTCAGAGTCACATGGTATTGCAGCATCCAATGCAATAGCTTCCCCAGGGACCCAGGAAACAATAGAGAAACAATAGAGAGACCCTGTTCCTCCTGACTCCTCTCCAACTGCAATGCTGCAGAGGTAGAGTGCCATTGGAGAAAGTAGACTACACCTGCCTACAGGAAGGGAAAGGGAGCTGTATGTCCCACTTTGTATGAAAGTATTGCTATCCTTTAACTTTCATTTATGTCTTTGGATTTGTGTGCAGAGGAATTCTCTGTAGTGTACCACCCTTGGAGTATTCTGAGGACTGACCGACGATCTGGATTATTTGTGCAGAGCCTATGAGCTCTTCATCTTCTTATTATAGAGAAACCAGTCTGTATGTCTTGGGAGTTGGGATGGAATCCCTGTGGACATTTGTTTGAGCCATTTACAGGTACCAGAAAAAAAAGAACACTACTGATGGATTTAGCAGTGGATGTGAATTGAGTGAACCATGTACAACGCCTGTAGAGAAGGGAAGAATGCAGCCTGGTTGCCTTGTGCCCAACCAGGCATGTGTCCAGAGAAGTTGTGAGCCCTGAGCTTTCCCTCCTTTTCAGGAACCCGTTCCCTGCAGCTTGTTCTGTCCCTACCAAGTGGGGTACCCGTCTCTCCTCTATCAACTTGCAAATGTGCATCAAACCAGGGGGCCAGGGCCTTAAAAAACCCTGCCTGAACCAATATGGCTGTCAGAGTCACATGGGATTGCAGCATCCAATGCAATAGCTTCCCCAGGGACCCAGGAAACAATAGAGAAACTCTGTTCCTCCTGACTTCCTATCCAACTGACATGCTGCAGCGGTAGAGTGCCACCTGCAGTGGAGAAAGTAAACTACACCTGCCTACAGGGAGGGTAAGGGAGCTGCATGTCCCACTTTGTATAAAAGTATTGCTATCCTTTAACTTTCATGTATGTCTTTGGATTTGTGTGCAGAGGAATTCTCTGTAGTGTGCCACCCTTGGAGTATCCTGAGGGCTGACCGACGATCTGGATTATTTGTGCAGAGCCTATGAGCCCTTCATCTTCTTATTATAGAGATACCAGTCTGTATGTCTTGGGAGTTGGGATGGAATCCCTGTGGATATTTGTTTGAGTCATTTACAGGTACCAGAAAAAAAATAGAACACTACTGATGGCTTTAGCAGTGGATGTGAACCGAGTGAACCATGGACCACAGTAGTAACAGAGTGGATTTTTAATTATTCCCTCATATCTGTTTTCTAGGTGATCCTTGGAAACGATCTAATCTGTAAACATTAGGCGTCTCTGGGATAATACAGCAATGTGACAGAACAGGACTTGTGGCGTTATGCTGAGTGACAGGCTGGGAGAGAGATGCCTGACTCATGCGACGCTTCCTCAAACCTTCACATCAAGGAATGTCTCTGTTTTAGCAGACTCCATAATCCCCATGTGTAGACAAGATTAAAATAGATTGCTCAGCTAGACCAGTCTCCATGAGGGAGATGCCGAGAGAAAAAGGACAGAGCAAGAATATGAATTAAAAACTCATCGGATCCACAAGTAAAATTAACTGGTAAAATGCTAAAGGGACGCAGGAGACACCTATATTCCTAAAACTAAAATGTTTACAATTTTAATTTAGCCTACCTTCATACCTCCCAACTTTTCAACTTCAGAATGAGGGACAAATGAGCATACCCCCCAAACGAAGTTGTTGAGCGAGGGGGGGGGGGGTACGCGGATCGAAGTTGTTGAGCGGGGGGGGGGGAATTTCGTGGATCAGAGTTGTTGAGCGGGGGGGGTCCACGGTTCAGATTTGTTGATTTGTTGAGCGGGGGGGGGGTTCGCAGATCAAAGTTGTTGAGCGGGGGGGATTTCGTGGATCAGAGTTGTTGCGCAGGGGGGGGGGGCAGATCAAAGTTGTTGCGCGGGGGGGTTTCCATGGATCTGAGTTGTTGAGCGGGGAGGGGGGTTTGTCGCCAATCGCGGGACCGCAGGATTTAACGCGAACCGCAGGACATTCCCACGAAATCCGGGAAGGTTGGGAGGTATGCTACCTTTATTGTAGGCTTTGTATATAACTTTGCAGGACAATTCAACTCAGTGCTTCTGGTAGGATTGCAGCTTCTTGTCAAAAGTATTGGCAGGCAGTGCAAAGTGTTTTTTTTTTAGAACTAAAGCCTTACTGGTGGAACTTTACCCACATAGAATAAAGTGAATCTGCACTTAAAGCGGAGGTCCGATCGTTTTTTTTTTTCTGCAGCTTCTGACTTTAAAAATAAGGACACTTACTTGTCCAGGGCGCCCGCTATGTCAGCACCCAAAGACGATCTGTCCCTCGGGTCTCGGATGCTGCAGCAGCCATCTTCGCGGTGTGTGTTCACCAATGCAGCCTGCATCCACCAATGCAGCCTGTGACCACCATACAACCCCCCCTCCCCCCTGCTCCCAGGCAGCCATAACTCACCAGTAAGGATGAGCTCTGGCGTATTCACACACTTCACGTGCAGGGCCCGCCAGGAAGTAATCACAGGCAGGAAGACATTGTCCTGATGCATGTCTGCAGAGATCGGGAAATGTCTCCCTGCCTGTGATTAGTGCAGCGCCGTGCCGACTTCCTGGCGGGCTCTGCACGTGGAGTGTGCGAACACGCTGGAGCTCATCCTTACTCACCAGCCCTCAAATTCCCATTGCAAAATGTGAGCAGGCGAGTGGAATTTTTAAAGGGCTGTATATATCATATCAAAGTCATGCACATTGGCCCTACTGGACTACATTTCCTGATGTTTCTTGGAACCCTGTGGTAGGAGATTAATAATGATTTCACTGGGTGACAAATCAACAAAGGTAATGAGTTGAAAAGAATATATTAAAGTGGAGGTTCACCCTAAAACAATTATGTAACATTACATCCAGCATACTGCCGACATGAACAGTATGCTTTTTATATTGTCATTTTCCCCCCGGCTTCCGAGTTCTGATTCCCGCGGGACTGGGCGTTCCTATTTAGGAGGTTAGATGATTGACATCTGGTAAAAAACTTCCCAAGGCGCATAAGGCGCGTCACCAGTTTTCCGTAAATAGCCGACCTGCAAGTCAACTCTATACGGCGCCTGCAACCGCCGTGTAGAGCTAACTGCGCAGGCGCCATATAGAGCCGACTCGCAGGTCGGCTATTTACAGAAAACTGGTGACGCGCCTTTTGTGCCTTGGGAAGTTTTTCACCAGACGTCAATCATCTACCTCCTGAATAGGAACGCCCAGTCCCGCGGGAATCCGAACCCGGAAGCCCGGGGGAAAATGACAATATAACGGTATGTACGGAGAAAAAAAAATACCAGCATACTGTTCATGTCGGCAGTATGCTGGATGTAATGTTAGATAATTATTTTAGGCCTCGTACAGACGAGCGGATCCGTCTGATGAAAACGGTCCGCGGACCGTTTTCATCGGACATGTCCGCTGGGATCATTTGGTCTGATGGCTGTACACACCATCAGACAAAATTTCCCGTGGACAGACGACGTGGTGACGACACGGTTACGACGCGGTGACGTGGCGGCGACGATGACGCGGCGACGTGCGCGAACTCGGAAGTTCAATGCTTCCACGCATGAGTCGAATCAATTCGACATCATGCGCGGGTTCTCGGGCCAGCGGACATGTCCGATGAGTCATACTGCTAACCATCGGACATGTCCGACGGACATGGTTCCAGCGGACATGTTTCTTACCATGCTAAGAAACAGTTGTCCGCTGGAAACCTGTCCGGTTGGTCGGAAAATTGTCCGGTCGGCCCTACACACGACCGGAAATGTCTGCGGAAACTGGTCCCCCGGACCAGTTTCAGCGGACATGTTCGGTCGTGTGTACGAGGCCTTAGGGTGAACCTCCACTTTAAGCATTTCTATAAGGAGGAAGGAAAGCAGAGGGTTGTCATCAGTGCGTTGCTGTCCCCATGTTATCCAATCACAGGCTGGGGCAGTACTTGACCAAGCTGTATTGCTTTAACCGCAGAATAGAAAAGTGTGGTCAGAACCTGCTTGAGCTGTCTCACAGGGATGTCTAGTTTAAAAAACTGGCTGAACAGAAAATTATTTTGGATATGTAGAACAGTTATGTTGTGCATTTCAGCTATGCAATTTAGCATCAACCAGAGTGCCATATTTCAGTAGAGTGGCAATCTTTCCTGAATAGCAGATGCCCTTCCCTGGCTGATTTCACTTGTAGTCTAGAATTGCTCTTTATTCATATAATGCTGTCATATATCCTTTTTAGCAATACATCTATTTTTCGTGTAAACACATCATGTGCAAAAAGATAACCAAGTCATTAATTGAATATTTAGTTAATTAATAGATTAATTAGCCATGGGGAAATGGAGATAATCTCTCATAAAGTTAAATTGCCATAAAAAATATACTTAGTGCTTGAGTCATCACTCAAAACCACGGCTCCTGAGGGAAGGCTTCTCTCGGTGGTAACGTGTTACAGTCTTTATGTGCCAGCCTGATATTCATCTAATGTGTTTGTTTGATAGAGTGGTCTGTTTATAGAGCAACAATCCCGGCAAAGTTTATTTAACATTTTTCCAATAGATTGATTTTTCAATCAACTTTTGACCTTCTCTGGATCTGGATGTGTTATTAAAGGTCATTTATCCTCTTACAGTGATATTAGAGACATGTGTATGGCAGATGTGCTGAGTGGACGCGTCATCTCCATGCCAAAGATTTCAACTCTTTTCACAATGGTAGTGGATTGACTTAAAAAGAGTTCAGAGATCTCCATCAACTCTTGGTTTTGTTTTTGGTATGGCGCAGAGGCCTTGCTTTTTGTTTTTTTAATTTTGCCCCTGGTCTATCCCACTATTACAGATGTTAACAGTTGCCATATGTGAGTGGAAAAATAAAAGAGCACCTGTGTGTGGGATATGGTGGGTGACCAATCACACACACACACACACACACACAAAAAAAGTCTGCAGTCGCCCTTTATTATGTGGGCCATAACTTCCAGGTATGCATATTGCAGCCTCAGGAAAGAAGTAGCGTATGAGTGGAAATATAAATATGTATATCATTTTGCCCCCCATTCAAATTATTAGTAAGACCTCATCTGGAATATGCAGTTCAGTTTTGGGCCCCAGTTCTCAGAAAGGATATCGGGGAACTGGAGAAAGTGCAGAGAAGGGCAACCAAACTGATAAGAGGCATGGAGGAGCTCAGCTACGAGAAAAGATTAGAGGAATTGAATGTATTCACTCTTGAGAAGAGGAGTTTAAGGGGGATATGATCAACATGTACAAATATATAAGGGGTCCATATAGTAAACTTGGTGTTGAGTTATTTACTTTAAGATCATCACTGAGGACAAGGGGGCACTCTTTACGTCTAGAGGAAAAGAGATTTCACCTCCAAATACAGAAAGGTTTCTTCACAGTAAAAACTGTGAAAATGTGGAATAGACTCCCTGCAGAGGTGGTTCTGGCCGGCTCAGTAGATTGCTTTAAGAAAGGCCTGGATACTTTCCTAGATGTACATAATATACTGTATTTATCGGGGTATTGCGCGCTCCGGCGTATAGCGTGCACCCCTAAAGTGGACCCGCATTCCTGTAAAAAAAGATTTTAGTACTTACAGTTTTGGTGTCTTGCGCGGCGTCCATCGGCGGCCTCGTCGGGTCCGGCGTCCATCTGCGGCTTCGGTGGTGTCCTCCTCGTCGGGTCCGGCATCCTTCTGCGGTGTCCTCCCTGCTCGATCCCCGCTTCCCGCGCTGAGTTTGAATTACTGCGCTGGCATATACCGAGCGCAGTACACTCGTGTATAGTCGGGCAGGCTCGGCTCCTCTCGCGGTCACGTCCTGTGCGTCTTGAATTTCAGGGCAAAAAAGTGCGCGGTATACGCTGATAAATACGGTAACTGAGTACTAACATTTATAGGTAAAGTTGACCTGGGGAAAATTCGCTTGCCTCTCGGGGGATCAGGAAGGATTTTTTTTCCCCTGCTGTAGCAAATTGGATCATGCTCTGCTGGGGTTTTTCGCCTTCCTCTGGATCAACTGTGGGTATAGAATTGGGTATATGGGATTGTATGATATTTTTTATTTTATTTATTTTTATGGTTGAACTAGATGGACTTGTGTCTTTTTTCAACCTGACTGACTATGTAACTGTGTAACTATATTTAGCTAACTGACGTAACGTCAGTATTAGACACATGCTTATGTTTCAGTGAGTCAGGGAAGGTCCCCAACCCCTCTTTTACAGCTAGTGGAGATGGTGACAACTAGTAGATTAACACGATCTGCCAGGAATCAAAAAGGCAGTGCTGGGCTTTCTCATTATAAAGCTCAGCATGGTTTTCAAATAATGGTTCGAAATTGTGCCTTGTAATGAATATTTATTAGCAAAATAATTATTTGTATGCAAATCCTTTATCCCGTGATAAATAAAAGTTGCAGCGCTAAATAATATTATCAAAAGCAACTCAGAACACACTGGGGGTTATTTACGAAAGGCAAATCCACTTTGCACTACAAGTGCAAAGTGCACTTGAAGTTGCAGTGAAAATGCACTTGGAAGTGCAGTCACTGTAAATCTGAGGGGTAGATCTGAAATGAGGGGAAGCTCTGCTGATTTTCATATCCAATCATGTGCAAGCTAAAATGCTGTTTTTTATTTTCCTTGCATGTTCCCCTGGGATCTACAGCGACTGCACTTCCAAGTGCACTTTACGTACAATTTCAAGTGCACTATGCACTTGTAGTTTGCACTTGTAGTGCAAAGTGGATTTGCCTTTCGTAAATAACGCCCACTCGTGTGTCCATGAAGTGAGAATATATAGAAATAATCAGCATAAAAAAAAGTTCAAATATACTCTCATGAAGAAATTTCAGGTGATGTGTTTCAAGTAATCTCTCTCCTTTAATGTGACACTCAGTGCGACTTCCACCAATGAGAGAAAAACGCACTGACCAAATGGAGTTGCTGTCTAGAATTGGAACAGCAAAAATCACATCTGATAAGATCCAGGACATCAGAGGTATGTAGTCAACATCAGCTCCCCCTTTCCATTCTTATCCAAATTATAGCATCTTCTTTTAGAAAGTAACAGAGTATGTGGATCATGACCAGAAAGCTTTATTTTTCATAATAAAAACAACTCAGCGTGTCCCATCCAAATCAATAAGTCACCAATGACAAAAAAGAGAAAATTTCACGATGCAGTATTTATTGGTGAACTGGCATATAAAAACAAACATAAAACCACATGTGCAAAGAGCACTTACATAAAAAGCAGCCAATCCAGCCAGGGAAAATGGCGGCAAGGACCTCAAGTACAAAACATTATATGTAAGTAGTAGGCTTGCACTTACATGAAATACCACCAGTCTATTGCATAGTGACGGCCATGACCTCAAGCGATGTATAGTAGTAAACCTCTACACCTGTTTCGCACATATATGCATCATCAGGAGTATAAAAATGTTTGCATGCATAAAGGAGCAGTGGTTTATATAGCCAGATACTGTACATAGGAAATAGATTTCTGGGATCAGAATGTAATTTCCTGTTTGGGGAATTGCGTCATATCCTGTTTAGCGCCATCTTAACTAAGGGTACCTCTGTATAGTGAACAGAAGGGCAAAAATCAAGCAAAGTAAGGGCCAGAACTTTTTTTTTTATAAATCCTTTAAAACATTGGTAGAAAACCTCAGTACTTAGACTTTCAGGAAAACTGTTTAAAACACAGTTGACCTAAATCCATTACAATTTCCCTTGAGTCTTGAAGTTCATTTAATGTTGGGACACACCTGCCATTAAGTGTGCACCTAAACCCACAGCTCTGTTCTGTTTTTTTTCTCTACATTCTGTAGAGTGTGGGAAGGGGGAGATCTCTCTGCAGGGACTAATTAGAAATATAAAAAAGATAAAAACTGAGTCATCACACCAACATCCACTAACGTATAAAACAGGGGTCCTCAAACTACAGCCCACCTGCGGACTGCCCCTTTAATATCACAGGAATTCCCCTCTGCCTCCTTATTTATCACACAAGATGAGAAACACGACAGGTCCGGACAAAAGGTGGTCTTTGAGTTAAGCAGCAGGGCGGTTTCAGCAAACACCTGCCTTTCACTAGCAAAGTCCCGCATTTTGTCCAGACCTGCCATGCTTCACGTCTTGTGTGATTGAGGTTGCAGAGAGGCGGAGTGCTGGGATGTTATAGAAGGGGCAGCAGTGTAATATCGATGGGGAGATCTGAGATGGGGGAGTCTGTGATGGGGAGTCTGTGATGGGGGAGTCTGTGATGGGGGGGTCTGTTATGGGGGGGGCTATGTGAGGAGAGGAGTTTGTGTTGGGTGGGCTTTGTGATGGGGGAGTCTGTGATGGGGGATCTGCTATGGGGGGGCTGATATGGGGGCTTTTTCATGGGGGAATCTGTGATGGAGAGGAGTCTGTGATGGGGGATCTGTTATGGGGTCTGTTATTCTGGGCTTTGTGATGGAAAGGAGTTTGTGTTGGGGGGCTTTATGATGGGGAGGATCTGTTATGGGGGCTTTTTGATGGAGAGGAGTTTGTGGTGGGGGGGTCTGTTATTGGGGGTTTTGTGATATAGAGGAGTTTGTGTTGGGGGGGCTTTGTGATGGGGGGGCCTTATATGGGGGGAATCTTTGATGGGGGATCTGTGATGGAGAGGAATCCGGGGTTCCGTGATTAGGGGGGTCTGTGTTGGAGAGGGGTTCTGTGAAAAGTGGAGTCTGTGAAATACTAAGAAGTTTATGTTGATTAAAGTTGTTCTTTATTTTAAATATTGTATTGTTTTTTTCCTGTTTTTTTGCACTTCAAATAAGATGTGTGCATAGGTTCATATTTTTTTAAACTATAGTCCGGCCCCCCAACAGTCTGAGGGACCGTGAACTGGTCCCCTGTTTAAAAAGTTTGAGGACCCCTGGTATAAAATGTCAGTTTAGGGTGCACTGACCTTGGACAGGTACGATCAGCTTTATGGAAAAAAATGTAGCATCATGAATTTTGGTTCTTCATATACTGATATTGCGGATGAAGCAGGAACATTATTGTTGTGTAGCAGTGATTGTTAATAGCTAACACAGTTTGTCAGTAAGTGCTGAGTCGACAGAGACATCCCTACACATTGCTGTGATATATGTGGTGTAATTTGCGTTAGCTGCCATTTTGGTTTCATGCATTTCTCCAGAGTAGGCCCCAGGGGAATATGAGTCCAATGTTTATGAGCTTGGCAAGCGCTGGTTCATGTTTATTAATTGGCTTTACAGGGATTACTCGTTAAATTACAGCCCATTACTTCTTGGAGCCATAATAATATTAACCCCTTTCTTCATCACCTCCACACTGTCTACAGTGAGGTTGGCCAGAGATATTTGCAAAACGCTGTGTCCAAATTGAACATCACTTATGGTCATATAGTTTAAAATGGTCCATCTGGTCAATTGTGACAATCCGTTGACAATATGTCTTGATTAATCTGTGCTTTATAGTAAAAAATACAATTTCTCTAGCAGAATATACACTGAATTAAAAAAATGAATTTGTAGCCAACATTTAAGGGAAATAGTTAAAAATAGTTGTTTTCTTTCTGTGGCCCTATTTGCTCGCTTACATGCTGCACTCTCTTAAAAGAGTTTTTTTTTTTGTTTTGCTGAAATGACTGTTTACAGGTTATAGAGACATAATAGTTAAGTGATTCCTTTAACCACTTAAGCCCCGGACCAATATGCTGGCTAAAGACCCAAGGGGTTTTTACAGTTCGGGACTGCGTCGCTTTAACAGACAATTGCGCAGTCGTGCGACGTGGCTCCCAAACAAAATTGGCGTCCTTTTTTCCCCACAAATAGAGATTTCTTTTGGTGGTATTTGATCACATCTGCGGTTTTTATTTTTTGCGCTATAAACAAAAATAGAGCGACAATTTAAAAAAAAATGCAATATTTTTTACTCTTTGCTGTAATAAATATCCCCCAAAAACATGTATAAAATTTTTTTTTTCTCAGTTTAGGCCGATACGTATTCTTCTACCTATTTTTGGTAAAAAAAAATCGCAATAATCGTTTATCGGTTGGTTTGCGCAAAATTTATAGCGTTTACAAAATAGGGGATAGTTTTTTTGCATTTTTATTTTTTTTATTTTTTTTACTAGTAATGGCGGCGATCAGCGATTTTTTTCGTGACTGCGACATTATGGCGGACACTTCGGACAATTTTGACACATTTTTGGGACCATTGTCATTTTCACAGCAAAAAATGCATTTAAATTGCATTCTTTATTGTGAAAATGACAGTTGCAGTTTGGGAGTTAAACACAGGGGGCGCTGTAACATTTAGGGATCACCTAGTGTGTGTTTACTAGTGTAGGGGGGTGTGGCTGTAGGACTGACACCATCGATCGAGTCTTCCCTATATAAGGGATCACTCGATCGATGCGCCGCCACAGTGAAGCACGGGGAAGCCGTGTTTACACGCGGCTCTCCCCGTTCTTCAGCTCCGGGGAGCGATCGCGACGGAGCGGCTAAAAACAAATAGCCGCGCCGTCGTCCCGGATCGCTCCCCGAGCGGACCCGACCTCCGCATGTACCGGGGGGGGGTCCCGATCGGACCCCCCACCCACGTCTAGCAGAGGACGTACAGGTACGTGGATGTGCCTGTCCGTGCCATTCTGCTGACGTAAATGTACATGAGGAGGTTGGGAACTGGTTAAAAACGATTAAAAATAGATAAAAATCAATCATATAATGTACCTGTAGTTTCTAGTTTCGTTTTTGCATGTTTCCTGCTTCTCTGCTGTACAGAGCCACAGAGCCAATACAGGGCAGTGATGGTTTGGAAAACGAAACTGATTGGTGCTGTGGGGAAACTGAATGCATTTCAGACACTTGATGTCCAGTGTTTGTGCTAAAAACAACAATATTCCACTGTGGGGTTAACTAGGAAGCCAAACCTTAAGACTCCAACAGGTTTAATTATCTTGCTTTAATGAGGATTAATTAGCAATCAGGTTTTCCTATAATGTAGTGTGTTGGAGCTTAATAAACATTGATCACCACTTTGCCACCCAGTAAAGTCAAAGATAACAGAAATGGATGGAACTTTTGTAAAACACAAAGAACACAACCCCTGTAGACAGCACAGCCCTTTGGACATGAATGTATTGGCATGTCAAATTGCAAACAAATCTTCAGCTAGCCACACAAATTGGTTGTTCAACTTAACTTATTAGAAAGTTTACAATAAATATTGGCCACACACTGATATTAGGTGTTGAAATAAGATTATAGAATTCTATGAAACCTAAGGGTGTGTACATGTCCATTGTGGTTCCAACTGAGAACACTTGACCAGTACAGATGAAGTCTCTGTTCAAATCCAATGCATTTCTTGTATCTCGTGTCCAATGCTAAACCTGAAAGCTTTATGATGCCTTGTACACACGATCGGTTTTCCCAGCGGTAAAATTTCCCTTGGGAAAACCGCAGGGAAAACCGAGAACCTGCTCGGTAGCTCTTTCCCCCTACACACAGCCGGTTTTCCCGACAGGAAAACTGTAATGAGAGCTTTGGTCGGGAAACCCAGCCGCGTGTATGCTCCACCGCAGGTTTTCCCCATCTAAAAACTGCCGGGTTAAAAAACGCTGGAAAAAAAATATATATAGAAAAATGCTGCAAAATAATAAAAAATAATTACATTTTTTATTTATTTTTTCTCACCCGAAATACCTGTTGCTATGCGGATGTTCCTAATCTTCCTTATCTGTGGTGGGTCTTCTTCCGCATCCTCCACCTGGTGAATGGGGCGCGCTGCCTTCTAGGAACTGTGTGTATCCCAAAGAGCAGCTGCCCATTCGCAAAGCGGCGCGAGCCTCGCGCATGTGCAGCAGGAAACGGGCAGTAAAGCCGCAAGCTTCACTGCCTGTTTCCCTTATTGAGGATGGCGGCGCCAGGACCTACAATGATCCAGATCGGCATCGGGGATGGGGGGGAATCATTGCGGGCGCCTAGAACAGGTAAGTGTCCTTATTAAAAGTCAGCAGCTACAGTGTTTTAGCTGCTGACTTTAAAAAAAATGTGGGTGGAATCCCGCTTTAAATACCAGGATTGCATTACATACATACAGAGTGCAGAGTTCAGGAGAGTTACACACAGAGTGCAGAGTTCAGGAGGGTTACATACAGAGTGCAGAGTTCAGGAGGGTTACATACAGAGTGTAGAGTCCAGGAGGGTTACATACAGAGTGCAGAGTTCAGGAGAGTTACATACAGAGTGCAGAGTTCAGGAGGGTTACATATAGAGTGCAGAGTTCAGGAGGGTTACATACAGAGTGTAGAGTTCAGGAGGGTTACATACAGAGTGCAGAGTTCAGGAGGGTTACATACAGAGTGCAGAGTTCAGGAGGGTTACATACAGAGTGCAGAGTTCAGGAGGGTTACATACAGAGTGTATAGTTCAGGAGGGTTACATACAGAGTGCAGAGTTCAGGAGGGTTACATACAGAGTGCAGAGTTCAGGAGGGTTACACACAGAGTGCAGAGTTCAGGAGGGTTACATACAGAGTGCAGAGTTCAGGAGGGTTACACACAGAGTGCAGAGTTCAGGAGGGTTACACACAGAGTGCAGAGTTCAGGAGGGTTACATACAGAGTGCAGAGTTCGGGAGAGTTACACACAGAGTGCAAAGTTCAGGAGGGTTATATACAGAGTGCAGAGTTCAGGAGGGTTACATACAGAGTGTAGAGTTCAAGAGGGTTACATACAGAGTGTAGAGTTCAGGAGGGTTACATACAGAGTGCAGAGTTCAGGAGGGTTACATACATAGTGCAGAGTTCAGGAGGGTTACATACAGAGTGCAGAGTTCAGGAGGGTTACATACAGAGTGCAAAGTTCAGGAGGGTTACATACAGAGTGCAGAGTTCAGGAGGGTTACATACAGAGTGCAGAGTTCAGGAGGGTTACACACAGAGCGCAGAGCTGTCACTTGTAAACACAGAAACAAGTAGACAAAGCCAGAGCACCTGCAGTGCAGTAAGGGGGGGAACAGTCAGTATGTGGCGAGACAGCCAAGTTTAATTTCAGCTTTTATAGGATAAAAAAAAAAAACATGTAGAATGCGAGGAAACATTATCAAGAACATCAAATTATAGGAAAGAGGTTCTCTGCTTTAGTAATTAATGTTTGGAAAACCTCAATTACAGAGATCAATAAAATGATATAATCTTAGAGAGATTGCTTAGATTTTATCCCCTTGAGATCCTATTATTAAATACAGTGCTATTTTATGTATAGACTTACAGTTGATGGAATGGGGAACTTAATCTGCAAATAATAGTAGCAATAATGATATTATAGTAATGATATATGTATAATCAGAATATTGTGAACTAACTCTGAGAACAGGAAACCCTGTTAAAGGGTAAATCCACTTTAATTGACAAAAAAAGTAGCTAATAAAAATAATATAGCATATACAATTGCTACACAAGCCAGGATTGTAATTTAATATTAAATAATACCTTTTATTTTGAATCTGCAGCACTGTAATTTTCTCTAAGATTCAATGCATGATGCCAATCTGGAGGCATCCTTGATGTGTAGAACACCCCCAGAAATCAAATGTTCTGCTTGTGTGATTGTTTTGCTGATTTTTCTCAGAAGTCTGCGCTAAGATACAAATCAAACACCTAGCACCACCAGGCTACTCCTCAGGCATAAATAATTCTAAAGGGATGCAGGCAGTGCAACTTTTCTCATTAGAGCACTGAGAATGCACCAGCTGATTATAATGAACACAGACGCTCCCATTCAGTATCAGTATCCAAAGAACATGATGAAACAACAGTTATTTCTTCAGAGCAACACATAGTAGGACTTTGCTACAAAGCTTGGTAAAGCCCCTGCAATTTACATGGATCTCAAACGAAGCAGAGTTACTCTTACTTTCTAAATAATAACCACTCATAGAACTCAACTCACTTTTAAATAGTGTTTTCCTAAAAGTGGGCAGAACCCTCACAGGTGGGCATGGGGTTGCATATACCTGACAAGTCCAAATTGTACCTGAGAAATCCACTAAGTAGGCCCCATCAGAGACAATCTTCATCTATTAGTCTCAATCTATCCAACAATCATCTGCCAGTCTATAGGGATGAGAAATAGAGACTGAAGCCTTGTACACACGATCGGTCCATCTGATGAGAGCGGTCAGATGGACCGTTTTCATCAGTTAACCGATGAAGCTGACTGATGGTCCGTCACGCCTACACACCATCGGTTAAAAAAACGATCGTGTCAGAACGCGGTAACGTAAAACACAACGACGTGCTGAAAAAAAAGGAAGTTAAATGCTTCCAAGCATGCGTCGACTGGATTCAGAGCATGCGTGGGTTTTTAACCGATGGTCGTGCCTACTAACGATCGGTTTTGACCTATCGGTTAGGAATCCATCAGTTAAATTTAAAGCAAGTTGGCTTTTTTTTAACCGATGGTTACATAACCTATGGGGCCCACACACGATTTGTTTTGACCGATGAAACCGGTCCATCAGACCGTTGTCCTCTGTTTAACCTATCGTGTGTACGAGGCCTTAATTTCCCTTAAATGCTGGTAAAAATTGGCAGATGTCACAAATGTCATAATTTTGGCATAATGTATTGGAATCAATGGGGGTGACAAAATTAGAGTGTTTTAGGGTTCTATTGGCTTTAAATGGCTCCTGAGGGCAGGGGCGGACTGACCATTCAGGCAATCGGGCACTGCCCAAGGGCCCTATGCCACTAGGGGGCCCCATCAGGGTTGCCAGCCTCAGTAAAACCAGGGACAGTATGTAAAAATCTGTGTTATTTTAAAAATCCCAAGATTATAGCTGCTCCGCCTCTCCAGTACCTTTTCAGTGTATGTATACTGTGTGTATACTGTGTATGTATACTGTGTGTGTATATTGGGTGTCTGTGTGTGTATACTGTGTATGTATACTGTATGTGTGTGTGTGTATACTGTGTGGCCCCAGAATCTATTGCCTGGGGGCCCCATAATCTCCTATTGCCTGGGAGCCCCATAATCTCCTATTGCCCGGGGGGGGGGCCATAATCTCCTATTGCCCGGGGGCTCCATGAGTTGTCAGTCCGCCCCTGCCTGAGGATAATGGAAGCTCCTTTTAACCACCATGGACATATTCTTTTGTCAAAAATGGCACCTCATTAGCCTCATTACTTTGCCTTTTAAATACTAAAAGGAAGCAAAGACAGAGAATGAAGTTAACATATAACATAAGCCAATCTATTTTATATATATATATATATATATATATATATATATATATATATATATATATATATATATATATATATATATATATATATATATATATATATAATATATATATATATATATATATATATATATATATATATATATATATATATATATATATATATATATATATAAAAACACTCTAAATTGCAGGTGTTCATACTTGCAATACAATGCTATTAGTGGTAGGTGATGAAGGTGGGCCCACCATCTAAGGGAAGTGATGAAATGATTCCATTACAAGATGTTTTCTGTAGGAAAATATATATATATATTTTGTATTGTCAGGAGCAGATGTGTTATGGGGTGGTCCTGTCCCCAACTTGTCCCTTAACTTTTCATTTTTTTTATAAACCACAACTTCATTAATCTCTTTAAGACCATCTAACACATATATGCGGTAGCAAAAGGGTGAGCAGCAGGGTCCACATGGCAGACATAAACGCCACTGGGCGGCCAATGTTTATGGGCTGAGAGCGTACATACTGCATGCTCATAGCTCAAAGACTGAGCTGTCAAAGACACCTCTTGGTCCATACTAAAGATTGGTAGCCGGCAGCACCAACTTCCAATCATGTGTCACATGATTGCCTATCCTTCCCGATCCCCCTCTCCCCAGGTGTTCAGAAATGTTTACAGGGGCGGTGGGTGGGTAGAGGTTAAAAATGGGCTATCAGAGCCAGCATGTTGTCTGCTTTATATGCAGAGATACTCTTCAATTGTACTGAGCAACAAACAAGAGAAGTACAAATTTACTTTACAGCATAGTATACATTATCCTTTATACTACCATCATATTTTATTTATAAAGTGCCATATATCTCATAGTGGTGTACATAAAATCATAGAAGAGGAATTGCAGGTACAGCGCAAAAGAAAACAACTTTTCACCTATGAAGAATTGCAGATAATTACACACAGTACATAGTGCTAGAATAACCCTATCAATTTTTCATTGAATGTGTAAGTGGGCTAAAATATTATTTTTTTCACAAGGCAAGCAATTACATTCTAGGCTACTCACAATCTGCTTGTTGAGTTTGGAATTATACCAACCCATGTATATGTAGCCTGTGCCTGCAAACATCTTATTATCCTAGAGGGAATACACATTGCATATATTTTTGTCAAAAATCTGGTAACGGAATTTCCGCAATTTCTCTGTAAAATGCTACATATCTGTATCTGTAGACTTTTTCTGGGGAATTCCCTTTCTCCTCCTGTTGGGAACGGGTACTTAAATGTCTCGCATGAAGGGGGGTTGCACTGTGGCTAGAATATAAAAAACAATATAAATAAATATTTATATATATTATTAAACAATAATTTGGGTACCCATGTAAAGGTCCCAAACACACAATGTGTGCTAAGCTGCTCCCCTAGAAAGTGATGAAGTGTATGTGACTTCTATCTGATGCATGCTAAAAAGTGCCCCTTGAAAACGTAACTATACGAAGCGTACGTCGGCGGCAGAACCTGGTCATGTGTCCTACGTCACTTCCCGATCATCTGGATAGTGTCAGCAGCTGGTGGAACGCAGGCCACCACGGAGGTGGGAGAGCCAGTGTTTTTTTATCAAAGCTTGCAGCCGCAGTGCCGGGAGAAGGGCACTTTCTATGTGAGTAGCCAATTGCCTGGTGTTTTTATTCCATTTTAATTAAATAGCGTTGCACTTTGGAACCGCTCTTTGTTTGTATTCCATGTTCTAAAATCTCAACATTCCGAGGGTGAGGTATCGTTCCATCTCCAGTCGATTTATATGTTTGCAGGCATTATCCTGCTCAAGCGCATCTGACCGTCTTTTTCATTAAAGAGGACAACCAGGTCTGGTAAGCACCATTTACTACTTGTGCACATTGGGTGTGGTACTAATTATCCAGGTGGTGGAAGATCCATTAAGTTTGCACGACCGGAGACGGTTTTTGTATCACAGCAAGAAACATATCTAGAGGATATTCGAGCATTAATGTTGTATCTTTATTTGCACCAATGGGACTTTATTATTTACTATTGATTTATTGATTGATTTATCACGTACAACAAGACACATTTTTATTAATTTACTTGTTGTTGCATATTATAGGATAAGTTGTGTAATTACATATTACTCCATAGCGCCCCCAGTACACTTTTTAGCACTGTAGCTAGAGTATAGAACAAACAAATAAATACCCCTGCGCACACCGATATATTGAGTGTAAGAGGCTGAAGATGTTCATACTGTGGACACTCCATCCTTAGTGCATGTTTAGCCCTTGCTATCTTGGATGCAATTGGCTGCATAGCAACGGAGGACTCATTCCCATTCCTCAGGGCCCACCAACATGCCAGGTTTTATGTATTTCCTTGTGGAGATGCAGACTAGAATACTGCAATCACGGAGCAGCAAATGATATCACCTGTGATGTATTTCAGTTATCTTGCAAACCTGGCCTGTTAGTGGGCCCTGAGGACAGGGTTGATCACCACTGAGCTAGGGGAAACCCTGGCTGACAGCTGGAAGTAAATGAAGGGGTGGGATGCTAGAGACAAAAATGGCCAAGGCCATATTTGGACGAAGATGTCACCAACATCCACGCCCCTTTGTTTACTTTCAGTTGTTGGCCAGGGAATTTCCTAGCTGGCAGGTAAATGGGGCGTCGACGAGTCATGGGCACTATGAGTGAGTGAGTAACTTGTATAGCGCAACAAATGCAAACTTAATCGCCTCAAGGTGCTTGGCATCCAGAGTCGTACCGGTCTTTCAGGTGGGTCTTTAGTTTTTTCCTAAAGGCCCGATGGTTTTCCTCCAAGCGGATGGTAGTGGGTAGAGCATTCCAGAGCCGTGGTCCTTGGACCAAAAATCTACGTTCTCCCTTCGATTTGTAGCGGGATTTAGGAATTTGGAGAAGGTTTTGGTTGGTTGACCGGAGCACGTGCTTGGTGACGTAGGGTTTTATTTTCTCACTTAAGTATTGGGGAGCGTTCCCCTGTATACATTTGTGGGTGAGGCAGAGTGTCTTGAATGTGACCCGGTCCTGTACGGGCAGCCAGTGGAGGGACCTCAAGACCGGGGAGACTGATTCCCACGGCTTTTTACCAGTTACCAGTCTGGCTGCTGTGTTCTGGACAACTTGTAGACGTGAAATCTGGTATTTCGGTAGTCCTAAGTAGAAGGAGTTTGCGTAGTCGAGTCGTAAGTTGATGATAGTTCCAACCACTACTGCTGTGTCCTCTTTCCAGGATGAAGGGGATGAGTCTACGTAGCATGCGAAGCAGATGATGAGAACCGCTGACGACTGATCCTATTTGTTTATCCATCGTCATGTCTGAGTCAAAGACTTCATAGAGACTAGGGAGTCATGTGTGAGAAGCTGTCACATTCATATTTCTGACAGTTTCCCAGCACCTTTCCACTCTGAGCACTGGTGTCTCTCTGAAGGCCAACTCAAAAACAGTCTAAATTAACTCCAGTTTGCTTCTCTGTCAACTGGCGCCAATTCTTTTAGAATCTGTCAGAGCCATAGCGACAGATTCTAAAAGTGATAGTAATAAATACTTGTATCTGATGCAGGTGTAAGTACTGTTACCAAAACTGGTTATGTTAAAAAGGGCCTCATAAGTATGATATCATTTAGTTATTTTCCATATAGAAGGGCCTGTTGTGTGGACATGGGTCAGTCTGGCTACAACACTTGCCACACTTTTTTATTCAATAGTCACATTCTAAAAGCAATGGCAGATGTGGATGGTCCAGACATCTAACCTCCCTTAGACTGCTTCCTTCTTTAACCACTTGTCGACCGCCGCATGTACATTTACGTCGGCAGAATCGCACGTACCTGTACCTGTAAGTCCCTTTGAATTTGCCACGTGCTTGGTGAGCGTGCCCACGGGTCCCGTGGACTCGGAGAGGCAGAACGGGGAGATGCCTATGTAAACAAGGCATTTCCCTGTTCTGCCTAGTGACATGGCAGGGATCTACTGCCCCCTGTGATTGGGAGCAGTGATCGCTGTCATGTCACTGGTAGCCAATCCACTCCACAGTTAGAATTACTCCACTTAACCCCTTCATCGCCACCTAGTGTTTTTTCCACAGTAATCAGTGCATTTTTATAGCACTGATCGCTGTATCAATACCACTAAATACCACCAAAAGAAAGCTCTATTTGTGGGGAAAAAAGGACAACAATTGTGTTTGGGTGAAACGTCGCACGACCACGCAATTGGAGGTTAAAGTGACGCAGTGCCGTATCGCAAAAATTGTCCCGGTCATTGGGCAGCCAATTCTTCCGGGGCTGAAGTGGTTAAAAAGACAAAAGGTGCCCGTTTAGCTTATATAGAAGCTTGCTGTACATGTGATGCAAACACATGGCTCCTCTGACAGCTGTCTACTTGATCTTATCGGGGACGCGTTTCAAGAAATCTTACCCCTTTATCAGCCCGATGCCCTATACCAGGGGTAGGCAACATTCAGCCCTCCAGCTGTTTTGAAACTACAAGTCCCATGAGACATTGCAAGACTCAGGCATGACTCATAGAAGCAGAGGCATGATGGGATTTGTAGTTTCACCACAGCTGGAGTTAGGGCTGCAACCTTTTCTTCAAGCCAAACCAAACACTTTAGCGGCTGCATTTTTTTGGGGGGTGGGGGGGAGGGAGGTATATTCTACAAGTTGTAAAAGACCTGGGACACTTTTGGTGGCCTGAAAGAGTAGTAATGTGGTGCATAGCTTGTCGCAACAAATAGTGTGTGGCTGAATTGTGAGTGTTCTGCACAGAATGCAGGAGTCAGATATGTCCTGGGGAGAGGGCGAGTGCTAGCAGGGGGGTAGGGAGAGATAGATATGTGCTGGGGGGGGGGGGGCAGTGGCGGTGAGTGCGAAAATATATATATATTTATTTGGGGGGGAGCAAACAAACTGATTCTGTAAAAAAAACATCATTTGCAGCCACTGTGCCCACCATCATATGCAGCCACTGTGCCCACCATCATATGCAGCCACTGTGCCCACCATCATATGCAGCCACTGTGCCCACTATCATATGCAGCCACTGTGCCCACCATCATATGCAGACACTGTGCCCACCATCATATGCAGCCACTGTGCCCACCATCATATGCAGCCACTGTGCCCACCATCATATGCAGCCTCTGTGCCCACCATCATATGCAGCCACTGTGCCCACCATCATATGCAGCCACTGTGCCCACCATCATATGCAGCCACTGTGCCCATATGTGCTGGGGGTGCTTCAGGGGTCAGATATGTGCTGGGGGGGGGCGCTTTGTGAGAGAAGAGGGTCAGTGCAAGGGGGATGGGTAGGGGGTAGGATATGTGCTGGAGGGGTGTTTTGGGAGTGCCAAGGATGCCTACCCCTGCCCTATACCTTATGCCCCTGTACATTACTAAGATTGCCTTTGGAGTACTGCCATTGCAGTCTACTTTGCTTAGATTTCTACATCAGGGAACATGCAGTGGTTTAACAATACCAACCAGTGAGATACTTGTGCTCTTTTTCCAACATGTACGAGAAAAAAATAACAGTATCTGATTAGAGATCAGGAACAACATACTCTTTTTTCTGAAGGTTATTATGGATAAAAACGAAAAGTTAATAGATATTTACTATGCAGCACTGTAACACACAAACCAATACTCCAGAATGAGTTCATCATTCATAATTGCGTGCGTGGTAACTGTATTATCATATTATTTAAGATCAGCAATACTTGATATCAATATCTGCCAGGAGATACTGCGGAGTGCATTAAGCATAATAATTAAAGCTGCCTCACAGATGCTTCTGATTCACAGTAATATTAAAGGTCCCAGTGTACAGATTTTCTTACTTCCATCCAGCTGTTATGTTATGGTTAACAGTTGTCATGTAACTGCGCAGGAATTGATGAATTAGCTCATTACTGAAGTGGAACTTTAGTCAGAAAATTAAGTCCTGCTAAATCACTTCAGGCTGGCTCCTTTTGCAGGTATAGCTATGCAAAACATTAAAAATAAGCGCCTATAGTGTTTAGTCACTTCCATACCAGGCACTTACGCACCTTCCTGCCCAAGCCAATTTTCAGCTTTCAGCACTGTCGCACTTTGAATGACAATTGCGCGGTCGTGCTACACTGTACCCAAACTATTTTTTATCATTTTGTTCCCACAAATAGAGCTTTCTTTTGGTGGTATTTGATCACCTGTGCGATTTTTATTTTTTGCGCAACAACTAAAAAAAGACCGGAAATTTGGAAAAAAATAAAGTTTTGATTTTTTTTCTGTAAATTTTTTTGGTAAATAAGTATGTTTTCTACTTCGATTACGGGCACCGATGAGGTAGCACTGATGGGCACCGGTGAGGCGGCACTGTTGGACACTGATAGGCGGCACTGATGGGCACTCATAGGCAGCGCTGGTATGTGGCACTGATGGGCAATCATAGGCGGCACTAATGGGCACTCATAGGCGGCACTGATGGGCACTAATAGGCGACACTGGGCACTCATAGGCGGCACAGATGGGCACTCATGGGCGGCACTTATGGGTGGCACTAATGGGCACCTATAGGTGGCACAGATGGGCACTGATAGGTGGGCACTGGGCATGAATGGGCACTGTGGGGTGGCACTGATGGACACTGAGGGGTGGCACTGATGGACACTGAGGGGTCCATGTTGCCAGTCAGTGCCCATTTGTGGGCACTGATTGGCATCCATTCTTTTTTTTACTGCCCTTTTTTTTATTTTTATTTTTTTTACTGCCTTTTTTTTTTTTTGCCCTCACACGAGTGAGGAAGAGCCATCAACAGCTCTTCCTGTTTACATCGTGATCAGCCGTGATTGGACACGGCTGATCACGTGGTAAAGAGCCTCCGCCGGAGAATACATAAATGTACGACGGCTTAGATTCAGAGTTACGACGGCGTATCTACTGATACGCCGGCTTAAAGCGGTGGTTCCCCCTAAAACTAATTTCTAACAATAGATTCGTAAGACCCGTTACACTGCAGGTAGGCTGGCTTTTTTTTTTTTTTATTCGTACATACCGAGATCTCCCCGTCTCGTCCCTAGGCGGTGGGCGGAACTAGTTGATTGACGTTCCTCGGACGGGCGCGTACGTGACGTCACGACTTTCCGAAAGAAGCCGAACGTCGCTGCGCATGCGCCGTATAGAGTCGGCTCTATACGGCGCATGCGCAGCGACGTTCGGCTTCTTTCGGAAAGTCGTGACGTCACGTACGCGCCCGTCCGAGGAACGTCAATCAACTAGGAACGCCCACCGACAAGGAACGAGACGGGGAGATATCGGTATGTACTAAAAAAAAAAAAAAAAAGCCAGCCTACCCGCAGTGTAACGGGTCTTACGAATCTATTGTTAGCAATGTGTTTTAGGGGGAACCACCCCTTTAACTCTTTCTGAATCTGACTATAAATCTTCCACCGATAAGAATAATGAGATACTATTCCTCCTACTAATAGGGGGAATACGCCTCCTATTGACCACCAACCCTGAGGCCATATTCATTCTCAAGCCTCGTACACACGCTCGGTTTTCTCGGCAAGAAAGCTCTGCCAGCAGTTTTCTTGCTGGTTCTTGCCGAGAAAACCGAGCGTGTGTACGAGGCTTTCAGGTTTCTCATCTGGAAATCTGGCCAGAATCTCGACGAGAAAAATTGAGATCCTACTCTCTATTTTCTCGTTGAGAATCTTGTCGGCCTGTTTTACGCCGCTCGTATCTTAGCCGAATATGTGCGTAATGCCGAATCAGCCGCATAGATGCGACGGCTCTCATTCGGACTTATGACGGCGTACATGGCGCTACGCCGTCGTAAGTCCTTTGAGAATCTGGGCCCAAGTGTTGATCTCAAAAAATATTAGTTGCCTGGCTGTCCTGCTGATTTAGTGGTTCCATTACCTTCTAAAGGCTGTGATCAAGAATAAAGCCCTGTACACACGATCGGTCCATCCGATGAGAATGGTCTGATGGACCGTTTTCATCGGTTAACCGATGAAGCTGACTGATGATCCGTCGCGCCTAAACACCATCGGTTAAAAAAACGATCGTGTCAGAACGCGGTGACGTAAAACACAACGACGTGCTGAAAAAAACAAAGTTCAATGCTTCCAAGCATGCGTCGACTTGATTCTGAAAATGCGTGGATTTTTAACCGATGGACGTGCCTACAAACGATTGTTTTTTTTTCTATCGTTTGGGAATCCATTGGTTAAATTTAAAACTAGATTGCTTTTTTTTAACCTATGGATAAAGAACCGATGGGGCCCACACACGATCGGTTTGGTCTGATGAAAACGGTCCATCAGACCGGTCTCACCAGTTTGACCGATCGGGTGTACGCGGCATAAGTATGCTGATCAGGTGTTTTGACTTCATTCAAGATTTCAGATTTTAATGCTTGTTCTAGGTCAGTGACTTACATAGTACTGAAGCTGGAGACGGCCAGGTAGCTAGTTTTTATTTGAAGGAGGTCAGCAATGGCATCCTTTTATTTCTCACAGTACAAGGTTCGCTTTATTGAAAATGAAAACCTGTGAACCAGAAACATGGAAGCTGCCATTACTAACTTGGTTTTTAAATGTGCAGTCTTCAATGTCATCAACCTTAACCTGGCTTTACAATTCTATGACTCTGTGACTCAGAGCCAACACGCCACACTTGTTAAGTCTGAATTGTTGCCTTGCATATGTGAGAGTATTACCTATTACCTAGTATTACCTAAATAGGTAGTGAAGCTGAGATCAAGGTGACACCTCCAACGCATGGCTCATTAAAGGGGTTGTAAAGGTACAATTTATTTTTCCTAAATAGCTTCCTTTACCTGCAGTCCTCCTTCACTCATCCTTCCATTTTGCTTTTAAATGTCCTTATTTCTTCTGAGAAATCCTCACTTCCTGTTCTTCTGTCTGTAACTCCACACAGTAATGCGAGGCTTTCTCCCTGGTGTGGAGTGTCGTGCTTGCCCCCTCCCTTGGACTACAGGCAGGGGAGGGCTGGGCCAGGGGGCAGAGTGGCAATTGCCTCCCAGGCCACCCCAACTTATGTTCAAAATGGCCAACAGCCGCTGCCCGCTACCATTTTCTTTTTTATTCTGGTCTAGGAAGTTGGGCCAGGGGCACGGCCATGGCAACCGACCACTAGCTGTTGCATTCCGGGAGTTGTAGTCGGTGCTCAAGCTCCAAGTGGGTGGAAAACAGAGCAGCGCAGCGGAAACTACAACTCCCTGGGACCGGATTCTTGGAAGCAGGCAGAGGCAGGGCATGCCAGGAAGTCGGAACGTGGCGTGCAAGGACCTGCTGAGCTGAGATCACTGAGGTGAGAGACCCTTACACCCCTAGCTGATCCTCCACCCCCCCATACACCCCATGTAACCTTCGCCAGTGATCAGGCTGCATTGATGGGCAAGGTGAGGCTGCATTGAAAAACCAGGTGGGACATGGATGGTGAGCTGATTCGGCAGTTCAATGGGCCACTTGACTACACTTGCCCCCCAGGCCTAAGGCTGCCAGCCCTCACCTGACTACAGCAGAGTCAGGACGCCCTCTAACACACACCTATTTAGAAAATAAAAAACAAACTTTTACAACCACTTTAAACCAGATGCCGAGAAGGCATTATATCCAACATGGACTTACATGGTTCACTTTTCAGAGGCGCAACCAATTTAGCCGTACATCTAAACATAGCCTCAAAGCTGAATTCAAGGCAAGAGCACATTGTACAACTGAAATACACATATTAGAACTGTTTTATCTGCGAAAGGATTTCTAATTTTGCAAAGACAGCACAGCCAGGAGAGTGACACCCCTCTCTGCTAACATTATGGAATACAGTGGTGCGACTGTTCTAAAAAAAATCCTGGACTTTTGAAAAGTCTCGACGCGTCACGTCCGGTGTGGCTACGTCACGAAACAGCTGTTTGCGGGGCTTTACCGTGCAATGCGCGACTTCATTGCTGTTTTATCACACATGCAATTTTCGGGTCCAGAAAAATTATAGACCTGAGTGGGTGGGTGGAGCCGCAATTTGTTTAAACTTGTCATCAGCAGCACCGCGTCCAGCCCCACCCCCAGGCTGTTCTTTCTACTAACCCGTACCGAAGGAAAGTGGGAGGGGGAAATAGAGCGGTGCTTGGAGAAGGGGGTGGGCCCTGTGCATAGCATTGTGTGCAGCCTGCCCCCCTCTCCAAGCAGCGCTCTATCTCCCACTTTCCCTCGGTACGGGTTAGTAGAAAGAACAGCCTAGGGGCCAGTGTTGCCAAACTTCCATATTTTTACGGACAGTTCGTAAAAACAGGCACTTTTTCCCCTGTTCGTAAATGTCCGTGGTTGCGGGAATGTGCCAGTAAAAATAGCCAAGATCGGTTTGGCTTGGAACTGCGCATGGAGATTGGAGGCAGGGGGTGATGGTGGCACCACAGAGGGGGATAGAGGCAGGGGGAGATTGGAGGCAGGGGGAGTTGGTGGCACCACAGAGGGGGATAGTGGCACTGCAGAGGGTGGGGGATGGAGACAGGGGTTGTTGGTGGCACCGGGGAGGGGGATGGAGGCAGGGGACGATGGAGGCATGGGGTGATTGGAGGCAGGGGGAGATTGTGGCACCGCAGAGGGGGGTGAAGGCAGGGGGTGATGGTGGCAGAGGGGGGTGGAGGCAGGGGGTGATGTGACTAAATAATTTGCCCTTATTAGATCGAAAATAACAGAAATATGTTTTTTTACCTTAATATCTACCTTAAATGACATTGCTATTTGCCTAGTGTACTTGTTTGTAGCCTAAATACTGAAATTTGCACCTAAAAATGTAATTTAGTAACTTTTGTGAAATGCCAGTAAAAACATGGCGCGCCAGTAAATTTCGCGTGTTGTGCCAGTAAATTTCAATCTGGTAGGTTGGCAACACTGCTAGTGGCGGGGCTGGACACGGTGTTGCCGATGACAAGTTTAGACAAATTGCTGCTCCGTCCACCCGCTCGGGTCTATCATTTTTCTGGACCCGAAAATTGCATCCTTGCATGCGCGAGAAAACAGCAGTGTAGTCGCGCATGCGCGGTAAGGCCCCGGGAACAGCTATTTTGTAACGTAGCCGCACCAGAAGTGACCAGGAATTTCATGGGTCAAGATTTTTTTTTTACACCACCTCTCTGTCTGGTGCCTGTTGGACAATATAGCAGTAACAAGACACTATTAAACGTGAACTCTACTCACTTGGCTCTCTCTTCCTCCCAGCTTGCTCCCTCACAGCAAAGCTTGATTGGCTCCAAGTTCTTTCCCAGTTGAAGCGCTGATCTGCAAGAGATGATAAAGTCTGGCATCTGCTATATGTAAAAATACATGAAAGGGATACATGTAAAAGAAACTAACCTAAGTGGATGCAGCATCAATCAGATGCTGCATCTGTCCCCCGCTGATTCTGTAGTGACAAACGCTGCTGATCACTTAGTTCTAGGGTGACCACATTTTCAAACTGACATTTAGGGACATCTCCCCCTCCCCGACCCCCCCAAAAAAATATTATTTCAAAACCCCCTATGCTGATAGAATCTGTGCCTCTTTTCCCTCCTTTCCCTCCTGCGTGGCTATCTCTATCATAGAACACTAGGAGGAAGTAATGTATTGTCCTGGAATGAAGGTGCCTGTGACCCAGGACAGACCTGCAAAATGCGGGACTGTCCCGGGCAATCCGGGACACGTGGTCACCCTACTCAGTTATCCCCCTCTGCACTGAGCAGACAGCTGTGACTTTCAGTCCCCGTCTCTCTGCTCTGCCCCTCCAGCACTCACTGGCGCACTGGGCTGTTAAGAGGCAGGAGGGGCTGGCTCAGGCTCTCATCAGATCGCTTAGATGTTCTTCTGGGTGGATCCCGACCAGGGGCAGACTGACCATTTGGGCTCTCGGGCATTGCCCGAGGGCCCCATGCCACTAGTGGGCCGCATCAGGGTGGCCAGCCTCAGTAAAACCTGGGACAGTATGTAAAAATCTGTGTTTGTTTACATCTGTCCCTGAAATGTCCCTTACCGACATCCTTTTGGTCTAAAAATCCCAAGATTATAGACTTCTCAGTGTGTGTATGTATACTGTGTGTGTACTGTGTGCCTGTATGTGTATTCTGTGTGTATGTATACTGTGTGTGTATATTGTGTGTCTGTGTATGTATACTGTATGTGTGTGTGTATACAGTACTATGTGGCCCCATAATCTATTGCCCGGGGGACCCATAATCTCCTATTGCCCGGGGGGGCCCATACTCTTCTATTGCCCGGGGGCCCCATAATCTCTGATTGCCTGGGGGCCCCATGAGTTGCCAGTCCGCCCCTGATCCCGACCATATGGTCAGAGCCTGGACTAGCTAAGTAGCATCAATCGACAGCAGAATTCAGCCCGCTGTCAGCTTAAAACTGGTCACAAGAGTGCAGAACAAACTCCTGTGACCTACAGGAGAAGTATAGCCACAATAGCTTTGATTTAGGGCTGTGCAAATTAACTTTTAATTAATCGATTAATCTTTAATTTTTTTGATCGATCAAAATCTTTTTGATCGATTACAATTCTTTTGATTGGTACTCACCTCTCCGCCAGTTTCTAGGCCTTCAGGGAGTTCCATCGGAGATCCAGTAACGTCATGGACACCGGCGGGGCTTGCCGTGTCCATCTGAAGGGCTCCTTTGCTGGGCCTTCATATCTGCATGCCGGCGGGACCTTACTATCTGCCACATGCAAGGGCTGTTACACTTCCCTCTATTAACCTGGGATTCTACAACCATCCACTGGGAGTTGTGAAAGTTCCCTTCATGGGACATCTAAATGCCGACGGACTGATGTTAACCTCTCCTCATCTGGATTCAGCAGTGGTATCGTTGTACACATTTTTATACCAGTATCATACTTGGCTACATGTTTTTATGACTGCTTTTGGTACCGTTTGGTATTACTCGCACCATTTTTACAGTTTATGTAGCTACATCCATTTTATCTCCAGTGCAATATTTATTTGGTTACCTACTTGAAGACTATAAAAGTTTTAATGTTATTCCCATCCAGCGCTGCCTTTGTGTGTTTTTTGTATCCTGCTATCCATTTTTTCCAGTGGTTGGTAGCTGCACTGGGAATCAGCCTGCAAGGAGATCAGCTAAAAGTAGTTGGATCTGTATGTGCGTTATAATTAATCGAAATTAGTCGATTAATCGATTAAAATGTTTTGATCAGTAACAGCCCTACTTTGATTATACTTCTTTTTAAAAACTATGACTAAAAGGCAGCTTTCATATTTCTATTCTCACAGGTTCCCTTTAAGACAACAATTCCAGTGATTATTGTCTTAAACTGGTTCTCCCATTGCCAACCACTAATCTGGAGGACCTTGAACTGTCAATGCCAAACCGGTACCCGCTCATAAATGACAATGAGATCATTGCAGCTTTTTATGTCTTGGATTTAACACATTAACACAGTCTATTCCTCATCTGGTGTTCACGGTTCATTTGTGGTTAAAAGAACTTCAGGGGACAAACATTACCCGCTGGTTGTGGGCAAACGGCGGAGGGCGTAAATCATATAGAAGCCTCATGACACCTTGCAGGAGGAAGTGGGCCCCTCTTATCTTATTCCACAGCGGGCATTCTTCCCAAAAGCTGTCAGGCTTACTGTAAGCGGGATAGGAGCTGGGAGGCAGCAGGAGGAAGGTTACAAGAGGTTATGAGTTCTTCAATAAAGATTAGTTTCAAGGAAAAGATTATATCTCGGATGATTTGCTGTTTGTAACCTCCAGCAGCCCTGAGAAGAAATGGATTTCATGACGAGGCTGGGGACACTGAGCCTGTAACCCTTTACGTCGCTTCGCTCCGGGAGAGGAATAAAATTACAGGACGCAGTTTAGCTGGCACGGGGGACTGGCGGAGGAGAAGATCAATATGCAGTTTGCTCCATTTATTGCAAATCTTGACACCTTACATTATACTTGAATGGAGAAAAAACATTTTGGTTTAACTTTTATAAATATTCTATATTTTCTTTTTCAGAAAATATAGAATATTTGGCTTTGAGCCAAGGGAAAATGGGGGAAATTTTAGCTAACAAATTTCCTTGCAGCTGCTAATGGTTTCCAACAAACAGTTGCAGGGGCGGACTGACAACTCATGGGGCCCCCGGGCAATAGAAGAGTATGGGGCCCCTCTGGCTTACAGATGGCCACCACGCCAGGAGGTAGTGCAGAGGTGGGCAGCTAAAATCTTGGGATATTCACATTAAAAGCATGTCATTTTCGGACATATCAGGGACAGATCTAAAAAAAAACACAGATTTTTACATACTGTCCCTGGTTTTACTGAGCCTGGCAACCCGGATGGGGCCCCCTAGTGGCATGGGGCCCTCGGGCAGTGCCCGAGTGACTCAATGGTCAGTCCGCCCCTGAACAGTTGTAATTAACAGGAAATTGAAATTGATATTTACTTTTTTTAAGGATTTCCAGTTTATGGATTGATCTTTTTCCTCCAAATGTTTCATGTACTGATATTGTAATCATTACTGTTGAAATATTTAGTATGGAATTCCATGACATTGTGCATGCAATGTATTCTAGACTTTGTAATCATACACCCCAGCAGTAGCACTGATTTTGGACGGGAACGCCTGGCTTGCAGTCTCTGCTCTAATTCATCCCAAAGGTGTTCTATTGGGTTGAGGTCAGGACTCATCCATGTCTTTATGGAACTTGCTTTGTGCACTGGTCCAAACCATTTGGTGGAGGGGGGATTATGGTCTGGGAGTCGTTTTTCAGGGGTTGGGCTTGGCTCCTTAGTTCCAGTGAAGGGAACTCTTAAAGTGGATGTAAACCCCCACATTTTTTTTGATGTCACAATGTAGAGTATAAGATTTCCTATCATCTGTGCCCAGTCTTGCCACACAGAGTTAATCCAGCTCTGAGCAATCCTCTTTTATTGTTCAGTGAAAATTAACAGACTTCCAGATAAAAACCTGTCTAAATGTCCTTATTTTGAGTGACAGGTTATTTACATATCTAGCTTGGACATGTGTATCATATGTTATGTTATGTTTATCATAATATGAGGTGATCCACAGTATAAAAAGTGAGAAATCCACCCCTCCCCCACATAACACATCCTGGTAATATACAATGCCCCCCGGGCAATAGGAGATTATGGGTCCCCCAGGCAATAGATTATGGGGCCACATAGTACTGTATACACACACATACATACAGTATACATACACAGACACACAATATACACACACAGTATACATACACACAGAATACACATACAGACACACAGTACACACACACACAAACACACACACAGTATACATACACACACTGAGAAGTCTATAATCTTGGGATTTTTAGACCAAAAGGATGTCGGTAAGGGACATTTCAGAGCCAGATGTAAACAAACACAGATTTTTACATACTGTGCCGGGTTTTACTGAGGCTGGCCACCCTGATGGGGCCCACTAGTGGCTTGGGGCCCTCGGGCAATGCCACTAGCGATCTGATAAGAGCCTGAGCCAGCCCCTCCTTTGGGGTTACATCCACTTTACATCCACTTTAAGGCATCAGCATGCCAAGACATTTTGAACAATTACATGCTCCCGACTTTGTGGGAACAGTTTGGGGACGGCCTCTCCCTGTTCCTACATGACTGAGCACCAGTGCACAAATCATGGTCCATTAAGACATGGATTAGCGAGTTTGGGGTGGAGGAACTTGACTGGCCCCATCCTGATAGAACAACTTTGGGAATAATTAGAGTGGAGACGGTGAGCCATTTCCAACATCAGTGCCTGATCTCACAAATGCGCTTCTGGAAGAATGGTCAAACATTCTCATAGACACACTCCTAAACCTTGTGGACAGCCTTCCCAGAAGAGTTGAAGCTGTTATATAGTAAAACCTTGGATTTCGAGCATAATTTGTTCCAGAAATAAGCTTGTAATTCAAAGCACTTGTATATCAAAGCAAATTTGCCCATAAGAAATAAAGGAAACTCAAATGATTCGTTCCACAACAATGTATTCATAGGTCTTTCAGTTTATAGTCCATATCAAAAGATTATAGCACTGTGATAGGTTGTGTAACCATAAAATGTCCATCTACAAATAGAAGCCTCCGCAAGGGGATTAGAAGCAAAATCCAGCAGGAGCCACAGAGTATAAAAGAGAAGAGAGGCGCCTCTAAGTGTAGCTGCTTTTTGTTTTTATACTCAATTGTGACATGACACTACTCTTTTATCAAGACATCGCTTGTATATCAAGGCAAAATTTATTTTAAAATGTTTTGCTTGTTACTCTCAAACCAAAGTTGTACTGTAGTCATATTTTTAGTAAACTGGTAATTGGAAAAACATTTATCGTGTGAAACTACAGTATATACACTGGTGTTTGTAAACATACCTTCCCTGTTCTTCACTGTGGCACTGTGATTGATCGTCTGTTCCCTGATATAGGGAAAGGCGATCAATGACGTCACACATCCAGCCCCGCCCCCCTACAGTTAGAAACACATATGAGGTCACACTTAACCCCTTCAGCGCCCCTAGTGGTTAACTCCCAAACTGCAATTGTCATTTTCACAGTAAACAATGCATTTTTGTAGCATTTTTTGCTGTGAAAATGACAATGGTCCCAAACATTTGTCAAAATTGTCCGATGTGCAATGTCACAGTCACGAAAAAAAACGCTGATTAGTAGTAAAAAAAAAAAGAAAATAATAAAAATGCAATACAACTATCCCCTATTTTGTAAACGCTATACATTTTGCGCAAACCAATTGATAAACGATTATTGAATTTTTTTTACCAAAAATAGGTAAAAGAATATGTATCGGCCTAAACTGAGGAAAAAACATTTTTTTTTATATATTTTTGGGGGATATTTATTATAGCAAAAAGTAAAAAATATTGCATTTTTTTTTCAAAATTGTCGCTCTATTTTTGTTTATAGCGCAAAAAAATAAAAACCGCAGAGGTGATCAAATACCACCAAAGAAAGCTCTATTTGTGGGAAGAAAAGGACGCCAATTTTGTTTGGGAGCCATGTCGCACGACTGCACAATTGTCAGTTAAAGCGACGCTGTGCCGAATCGCAAAAAGGGGCAAGGTCCTTAACCTGCATAACGGTCCGGGGCTTAAGTGGTTAAAACCACTTCAGACTCAACCACATATATATATATACCCATATATATATATATATTTTACTTCATTATATATATATATATATATATATATATATATATATATATATACCGTATTTAATGGTGTATAACACGCACAGGCATATAACACGCACCCTAACTTTAAGGCCTCATTCACACTACGGGCCGTTCGGGTCCGTCTGTCACAGACCTGAACGGCCACTCCATGAATTCCTATGGAGCGTCGGATGTCAGCAGAGACATGTCCGCTGACATCCGATCCGATCCGCTGAAAACAGACGTATGGGGGCCACATCCCCATCCGTCCATGCGGATCGGATCGGATCGGGTAAGATCTGATGAAAACGGACATGCTGTCCGTTTTCATCAGATCGCTCCATAGGACACAGTGGTGCCCGACAAGCCCCTCCCCGCTCAGTGAGCAGAGAGGAGCTTGTCATCCGTCGGCTCAGCGGAGATCTGCGGATTGATCTCCCGCTGAGCCGACGGGAGCAGGCGGACTCCGTAGCGACAGAGTCCGTCAAGTGTGAATGAGGCCTAAGGCCTCATACACACGACCGGATCTCCGCTGGAAACGGTCCGCTGGACCGTTTCCAGCGGAGATTCCTCCTCCGGATTTGGATCCGATGGCGTGTACATCCGCGGTGACGTGTCGCGCCGTCGCCGCGGCGACGTGAGCGACGCTGGAAGGTAAGTACTTCCACGCATGCGTCGAACCATTACGACGCATGCGAGGGAGGGGAGCGGACGGATTGATCCGGTGAGTCTGTACAGACCACCGGATCAATCCGCTGGTCCCGATTCAAGCGGATAGATTTCTTAGCATGCTAAGAAATTTCTACCCGCTTGAAATGGACCGGCCGGACGAATCTCCGCGGATAAATATCCGCTAGGCCGTACAGACGACCGGATTTATCTGCTGGAACTGATCCGCGGATCAATCCCAGCGGATAGATCCGGTCGTGTGTACGGGGCCTTAGAGGGAAGTTTCAGGAAAAAAACTTTCCACAGCCCCCTGTGTATAACACGCAGGCACAGTTTACCTTTACCCTCTATTTTCAGGGTTAAAAAGTGAGTGTTATACGCCAATAAATACAGTATATATATATACCAGAAAGTGACCAGAAACTGACTGCATGGTGTGAACTAGAGCTGACTAGAGCCATTGGAATACATGGAAAACACTGTGCATGCATTTTTAGTGCAAAAAAATGCACACAAAACTGTATGGAACTGCGTCTGGTGTGAACCAGGCCCTTAAAGCAAGGGTCTCAAACTGGGGGCCTCCAGCTGTTGCTGAACTAAAGTCCCATCATGCCTCTGCCCATGGAGGTCATGATTGTAACTGTCAGCCTTGCAATACCTCATGGAAATTGTAGTTCTGCAACAGCTGGAGGGCCGCCAGTTTGAGAACCCTGCTTTAAAGTGAACCCCCCAAAACCCATAATGATTTAACTGGATCATACATTTGGTGAAAATCACATATAAAAAAATATAGGCATCTGAGGTGATCTAACAAGCATACCTTTTCCTGTGAAACCTCGACCCTATCCCCATTTACCACCGCAGCCTCTTCATTGGCCAGTCAAGATGCCCATCCCATTAGAGTGGCAATAGGGAGACTCAAGGGATGAAATAGATGGGCCAAGCTCCAATACTACTAATAGAGATTTACATTTAATTTCAGCTTCCCTCATTACTCGCTCTACTGAATATTTTGATGTTCGGCTTACAACGAAGGTAACTCCTCTTTCAGAGTAAGCCTGGTTGGAATCAGCAGGCTTGCTTCAGAGCCATTTTCAGCTTTTTTATTTTAGTTGGGCTTTCTTGCGCGATGGTTTGTACAACAAAATGTCATGCGTGTTTGTTAAATCTAATACTAAACCTGTGTGAGCTTTTTATATATAACACAGCTAGCAAATCCTCAGAGATTTAGTCAGTAAGGCTCACTGGACTCAGTAAAAGCAATACGTTCCATTATTGCGAGAAAGCATGACCAGATCCGCAGTGTGTAAAGTGTTTTGGTGCACTGGGATTAGGGGCCCATTTAGATAGAACGCTAGCAATATTTGCTGCTTTGGGAATATGTGCCTATTATTGCCAAAGTATCTACTAAAGAAGAAGAGAACTTAGTACAACCAAGTAATGCAGACTGCCATCCCCAGTACAAAGAAAGAGCTCCTGCTAGTTTCATTAAAGCGGACCTTTCATAAATGAAAAAGTGATAGGGAGCAGAGTGATGAGCTAATCAGTCTGTTGTCTATTATTTTGTTATCCAATCACAGGCTGGCTGAGGGACAAGATGCCAAATTGTTACTCAACTTTGGAGAAAAGTCAGATATACAATTGACCTATTGCTGACACTGTAAGGCACAAAGAATGCATCTTTTTTGCATTAGCCACAGGTGGACACCACAGATTACTGGAGGAAATGGAGAGCTTTAACAAGTAACTTTTATAAAGCAACTATGTTAACAATATTGTTTGTTATACAAAATATAACTCGGGCTGAAATATTTACCTTTTTTTGAGAAAATGCTCTCTGATTCTGACCACATGGTCATGATCTTTGCTTAACCTCCCTGGCGGTATGATTATTTCAGATTTTAGGTGATGAAAGCGGTACAATTATTTTGCATGGAAATTTGGCGTTTTATACTGTAGGCCTGTAATTCTCTAGTAGACATCCCGGGTATGAAAAAGTTTAAAAAACAAAATTATAAATTATAATATAATAAATAATTATAAATAATTATAACAAATAATAATATAATTATAATAAAAAATTATTCAATAAAGTAATCAACTCAAAATCACTGAAATTTTCAGAATTGTTGCTGTCATTACTTTTTTTTTTTTATGATAAATTTCCCCACAAATCGCTATTGCTCAATTCTGCAAGTGATTATAATTTATTATCGCTGTTTTCTAGCTGCTCTAAAATCACTTTTGACATAAAGGGACACTTTTGGTTGCTATGCACAATCTACAGTTTGCAGGCAGAAAGAACAGTTTTTATTATATAAAAGTACATGTAGGGCACGGAGATCGGCGGCACACAGGCACACTGTGTGAATCGAGCGAGAGCCCGCTCGCTCACACAGCGCGGCGGCATCGCAGGATCCAGGGACAAGGTAAGTAACTTTGTCTCTGGCTGCAGCAAGGCGAGCCCGAGTCTGGCTCGGGGATTCCACTCTTGGTACAAAAATCTTACCCCGAGCCAGACTCGGGAATACCGCCAGGAGGGTTAATGGTATGGCTAACCAGCCTGGTCACTGATGACCTTCTCCTTCTACAAATGTAATAAGGACTACCTAAAGAGCTGTTAGAAATGTTGGGTTCTTCTGCCCTTCCCAGTGGTAATCGGTACTTAACTGGACCAGACAATTCAATAATATATCATTAGTGATATACAGGCGGTCCCCGGGTTACGAACAAGATAGGGACTGTAGGCGTGTTCTTAAGTTGAATCGGTTTGTAAGTCGGTACACTTTTTAAGTGTAGCTCTAGCCAAAAAAACAATTTTTAAGCTTTTTGGATAGCATAGGGAAGAGTTATCACACCTGTAACATTTGTTTTGCTGTCTGTGCATCTGTTCAGAAGATTCCACCTCACTTTCTGTCCGAATGACAAACGGATTTTGAAAATTTTGGGTTATTAGGGAAACAAGGATTGGTGATAAAGCATCAGTGGAGAGGAGACACCTTTTTCCCATATTAACTCGTTTGTAAGTCGGATGTTTGTAAGCAGGAATAAGCCCTGTGAGATGCTCAGTAAACAGATTCAACAATGGAAGGGTTATTTAACTATCAAATATGGAACTAGTACGTTGCGGCAAGGTAAATACCATTTACTCCCCCAGCTGCCTGTATAATGGCTCTCCCAGAACACACTAAGGCCCAGATTCTCAAAGGAGATACGACGCGTATCTCCACATACGCCGTCGTATCTCTGAGTCTGGCCGGTCGTATCTACGCGCCTGATTCTTATAATCAGTTACGCATAGATTTCTATTAGATCCGACAGGCGTAAGTCTCTTACGCCGTCGGATCGTAACTGCATATTAACGCTGGCCGCTAGGGGCGTGTACGCTGATTTACGCGCCAAAATATGTAAATCAGCTAGATACGCGAATTCACGAACGTACGCCCGGCCGATGCAGTACAGATACGCCGTTTACGTTAGGCTTTTCCTGCCGTAAAGTTACCCTTGCTATATGGTGGCGTAAGTGCGGCATACCAATGTTAAGTATGCCGTCGTTCCCGCTACGAAATTTGAACATTTTACGTCGTTTGCGTAACTCGTCCGTGATTGGGGCTGGACGTAATTTACGTTCACGTCAAAACCAATACGTCCTTGCAGGGTATTAGGAGCAATGTACACTAGGAGATTTCCACGGACGGCGCATGCGCCGTTCGTGAAAAACATCAATCGCGTCGGGTCACAGAACATTTACATAAAACACGCCCCCCTGTTCCAAATTTTAATTAGGCGGGCGCGGGCCGGCCTATTTACGCTACGCCGTCGCAACTTACGGAGCAAGTGCTTTGAGAATACAGCACTTGCCCGTCTAAGTTGCAGAGGCGTAACGTAAATAGGATACGTTACACCCGCACAAAAATACGCCGATCTACGAGAATCTGGCCTTAAGTGAGCAGAAGGGAACAACATCAACATATCAATTTTATGCAATAATAGAAGTATATACCCTGACAATGTGAGGTAATGCAAATGACAGTGCCCATAACAGTGCCAAGTACAGTACCAATAACAGCACAGCCTACCTACTGCATACAGGCCCTGTCTAACCACTTGCCAGTGGAGTAACAAATAAGTCTGCTGGCAGCAGTACCCTTAATCTTTGTTGGAGAGCTAGCCCTCAAGGCGAAGGTATTTGTAATCCGTAAGCAAAAAAAGGACAAGGCAATCTCTTTAGGCCTTGTACACACGACCGAACATGTCTGCTGAAACTGGTCCTACATCTAAAGGAATGTGTATCAAAGTTCCTTGTGTCATGTTGTGGGTGGAGTTGTCATTGTCCATATTTGGTTGCTAACTGTATAAGAAGAGCTGAGTTTACCATTAAAGTATTCATTCGTTTGGAACCAGAGAACAGAGCTTGTGTTATTCTGGGAAAATCCATATGGATCGTGTCTACTGGATTGTGGAGTGTCGGATAAGCTGTCTTGGGTTGGTGGAATGGAATATCGTAAACGGTGGTAACCCCTGACCGTTACAATGGCATTCCCAGCAATGGGGATCAGTTCAATGTCCCGATGCCAGTAACCAAAGGGAGTCTGGTGCTACTGATAAGTAAGGCTGGCTATAGATAGCTCAGGATGGAACCATGGGTGGCCCTGCAAACACCACCCAGCTTTTTAAAAGTTGATATAAAAATCCTCTGAATTGGGTTGAAAATGTCTGAGCAAGGATTGCATCCTAATAAATACAGCCACTATTGGCCACCACCACTGTATTCAGGCTGTTGTGATGCAGTGAAGCAGTTAATACCAATGGCCTTGCAGATTGTATTCCCTTTTCACAGCCTGCATTCATCTCCATTACACACAGCTATTAAACGTGCTAACAGCTCACGTGACCTATTAGACAGGGGAATCTTGTATCTTCTATTGTGCTGCATTTTATTTTGAGTGGATCTCTTTGGCTGTTAATGTCAAATCAATAGCCGTGTTTAGTGTTGGCTGGATTCTCGCACTAAATGACAAGTGATAAGCAGGCTTATAGGCCTTGTTAATTGGTCTGTGTTTAGTATTTACACTAATCAGTAAACTCAGGCCCTAAGGCAGCGCTGCACTAGTAAATCTGTTTATACAAACCGGTCACAGACTGAACTATTGATGGGGTGAAAGCTGCATACTCTTATTGAGTTAATTATTGGCTGAGTATGGTTCTAAAGGATTGTTCCAGGTTTCACATGGCTAAGCGAAGGCATTACAAGTAAAAAAGCTATTACAGTTCAAGCATATATTCATTGTTCTTCGCTTTATGATGAATTTAATGTTGCACAGATGGTAATTAGGCCCTGTCATCACGTCCTACCCTGAGAGCTTAGCATAATCTGGCAACCTGTATTACCTGTGTTCCAAACCATATCAGCTCACATATGACACTTACTTCGGATGTCATTAGTGCTTTCAGGCCAGAAGCCACAATGCACTTACAGTAGCACTAGGGTGACCACGTGTCTCGGTTTGCCCGGGACTGTCCCACATTTTGCAGGTCTGTCCCGGGCACCTTCATTCCAGGACAATACAGTGTCCCAGAATGAAACTGACACAGCCACCAAGGCTCAAGTCCTGCGGGGACGCGTGGGAGCGGAGTTCCTGCACTTTTTTCACAGCAGGAACTCAGTTCCCTTTGCAGGACTAGAGCAGCCGAGCCGCCCGAGCCAATCCTTCACTAAGCGGCGATGCCCAGCTCGAGTCACTGTCAGGGGCAGGCGAACCTTAGTAATCCTTTATGTTACTGGCCGTTTCCTGTATATGGATTCATCAGGTAGTGTGCGGGTATTCCGTCACTTCCTCGATGCCGCAATGTCTTCTGGGAGCTTTTGTCATTGTTCCCAGGAGACATTGCAAAGGTCTGTCGCGAGTTATTGCGGGATTTAGAAAGACCTCCGCAATGTCTCCTGGGAACAATGACAAAAGCTCCCAGGAGACATTGCGGCATCGAGGAAGTGACGGAATACCCGCACACTACCCGATGAATCCATATACAGGAAGCGGCCAGTAACATAAAGAATTACTAAGGTACAATGGATCAAAAAAAAATAAAACATGCGGTTTAGTAATTATGCATATGAGCGTATAATTTGATTTTTTTTGGTGGGGGAGTGGATCTTGGGTGGGAATTCCCACACTTTTTCCCCCAGGACTTGACCCCTGACAGCCACCCCCCCAAGCCCAACTAATGCCAACTAATGCCCCCAAAAAAGGCAGCCACATCACTGCTTTACTCACTGACAGTACTTGTCCTGGCCGGGAATGCCTGGAGGAGCACAGTCCCCGCCCCCTGCTTGTGATTGGAGAAATCTTAAATCCCGCCTCTTGTGTCCAATCACTGTGCTGTGATTCGTTACAGCACAAGCTGATTTTTGGGAAGTGTCCCTGAATGGTAGTTTGGAAATGTGGTCACCCTAAGTAGCACGCCCCTACAGAAGGACCACGTCTTCTTCCTCCTCCCACCAGCCGGTGACATGGTCTGTTCCTACCTGTGCTGACATACAGTATGAATCTGAAGCATTTTTTCAAAAAAAATTCTGAGCAAGTACTTGACTCCACCAGCTTGTCTCATATCTTCACTCTGCTGTTATTTTTTCTCTATATTCCACCTTTGGGAACACAGAGCACGAAGCCACCATACTTTGCACACTGCGACTGCAGATTTAGTCTCTAGTTAGGTTCTGTACCACAGCAAGCTCCAATATGCAGACCTTGGCACTAAGTAAGGAACATAAAGTACTAACTGTTCTCTCACTACCAGAATGCCCATCACTGGCCACCATCACTGCTTTCACTGTCAGTTGGCTGCTTCTCCTTCTGATACTCTTTACGCACCTTAGTCTACAACCTCAGGAGTTGTTACTGTACATCTCACTCATCTTCCTAACTCAGAGGGTTAAAAGAGTTGTACAACAACTTGTAGAGCCGAGTCCCAGTCCGGCTATTTTCGGAACGTGTGACGCGCCTTATCCGCACGTCAATCATCTACGCCTCTTCATAGGAACGCCTATTCCCCGCGGGAGTGAGAACCCGGAAGCCGGGTGAAAAAGAACTATAAGACGGTATGTACAGCGAAAAAAAAAAAATACCAGCATACTGTAGATGTCGGAAGTATGCTGGATGTAATGGTATATAGATGTTTTTTAGGGTGAACCTCCGCTTTAAACTACTCCCAAAAACCCCCCACATCAAATTACTGTCCCTCTAAAACAGAAAACCCAATGTTGCTTGAAATTTCCTTTTAAAGGATATACCCATATTTTTTGTAAAAGTGATATCGTAAGTAAAATAATTATTATTAAAAAAGTCCTAAACAGTGGACGTTTTTCCCAAAAGGCAAACACATGCCTTGTTTTGCTCTGTGTCTTTACCTGGAGGCGGCCATCTTTGTAGAAGAGCACATGGTTTAGCCTGATCATGACAGACCTACACCATGAAGACTAAAAAATAGCAGTGCCTAGGCACATGAAATCAGGAGGAATTTAAGACATGTGACTCTTTCATGGCACTGCTTAGGCACAATTGACATTTCTAGATTTTCTCTATAACAAGACTGTACGTTATTAAAACATTGATTTGGTCTTCCCCAGTAACCAATGCAGACAACTTCTGCTTTGAATGAAGACTTCATTTCATAAACAATATGTAAATAACATTTGAGGTGGAACATTGCAATGCAGAACATCATCCTCACATACATGGCTGTACTATGCATTTATTTGACTGTGCATAGATTTGCTGTGCTCTCGCCAGTGGTGCTGCCCATACGTTTATATTAGAGAAGTCCATGCACAAGTTCCATACACGTTGATGCCCTAAAAATTGGGGTCCCATTGACGGGATTGTGGTCAGAAAAACAGATCACATACTGTAGCACACCGGTTCTCACTATGCAGCTCCCACACTGGACTCCTTTACAAGGCATGTACTCTGAAGGAAGGGCACAGTATGCCAATCACAGTCCCTGAACCCAGAAGGAAGACCGGGTTAAGATGGAAGCCTCTGCAGTGATGACTGAGGGCTTCGTTTTAAGGTAATGATAGAGGCTCATTAATTAATTTCCTGACAATCTCAGGGTTACCTATTTCTGCGGCTGATTTCAAATTACTATGGGTGAGACAAATGCAATCTACAGACAAAAAAAGATTTACATGCTCACCTCTAGCTCGGTCCCAACAACAGGAAGGCCAAACCCATTTATTGGTCTTTTTATAAACAATATGACATCACACATACAAGCACATTTGATAGGTCAGTCCATACATGGTGGTTTCTTATTACACTTCCATTTCAGCTCTTCTTCATACTACAAAACAGTTCTCATTACATAAAAGTTCCTTCCAAAGTCACGAGACACAAATTCCTTCAGTGATTTGTAAAGACAGGATGAGGGGGGAAGGGTAGAACTTCCTCTTGAAAATTCACACAAGCCTCAAAGAAAAATGTCCAGGAATCCAACATAATTTGAACACGGTTGAAACATATTGATAACTTCTTTGCCTTCATTTCAAACAGATTTGTAGTCGTAACTTTAAAGCATTATCTGTTTCTTCATGTAAGGATAATAACAGTATTGATCATTCTCATACATACATATGCATATATAAAAAGAAATATGGAAATATAAACCGAGAAACATTTTAGTGGTTCTAATAAAAGAATGAATGAATGAATGAATGAAAACTTATATAGCGCAGCCTCTGGCTCAACTCATCAAATAGGATTTTTTTCCCTAATCCACCACAGTAAGTCTTTCATAATGTGCTAGTATGCAGTGCATACTACGTCATTATGATATTGCCCTGCAGGTGTAAACTTTTTTTTCTACGTTTAGATTTGTTTTGTGTTCAAAGGTATCCTCCACCCTGGGATGTATGCAATTAGCCTGTTTGCACAATACATCCAGGAATTCTTGTAGTTCTTCACTTCACACTACTCCCTTGTGTTAGTTGTTTATTGATTTGTGAACCCCTGCTTGTGGTGTGCTTAAGCTACTCCCAAAAAACCCACATCAAATTACTGTCCCTCTAAAACAGAAAACCCAATGTTGATTGAAATTTCCCTTTAAAGGATATACCCATATTTTTTGTAAAAGTGATATTGTAAGTTAAATAATTAGTATTAAAAAAGTCCTAAACAGTGGAAGTTTTTCCCAAAAAGGCAACCCCATTTCCCAAAAAGGCACTGCTTAGGCACAATTGACATTTCTAGATGTTCTCTATAACAAATATTAACTTTTTTAGTTCATGTCCAAATGTTTCATTGGTATGCTATCATAGGCTTTGGAATATACTGTAGATGAGCTTGGGTTGGGTCCAAACCCAGAAGATAGCTGTTGTAGGCTACTTTAGCGATTTCCCACAGCTGACATACACAAAGTGGTTCAGCAAAGACAGGTAACTTCTGATGCCGCGTACACACGATCAGTCCATCCGATGAGAACGGACCGATGGACCGTTGTCATAGGTTAACCGATGAAGCTGACTGATGGTCCGTCGCGCCTACTCACCATCGGTTAAAAAAACGATTGTGTCAGAATGCGGTGACGTAAAACACAACGACGTGCTGAAAAAAACGAAGTTCAATGCTTCCAAGCATGCGTCGACTTGATTCTGAGCATGCGTGGATTTCTAACTGATGGTCCTGCCTACTAACGATCTAACGTTTTGTTCTATCGGTTAGGAATCCATCGGTTAAATTTAAAACAATTTGGCTTTTTTTAACCGATGGTTAAATAACTGATGGCGCCCACACACGATCGGTTTTGACCGATGAAAACGGTCCATCAGACCATTCTCATCGGTTTAACCGATCGTGTGTACGAGGCATGAGTTTGGATAAACCTAATTCTAAACCCATGTATAATATTTCCATCACACATGAAGATGGCCAAACATAAGTGGGTGTTGTAGCAGGTACCAACTGGAGGCTGGTAAAATCTTAATCAAGAGTATACTGTATTTCACCAGTACACCATGGATCTTTATGATAATGTCCAAATATTTATACAGAAAATCACTTCACAACAGTAAGGTACAATGGTAAGGTGCAACATTTCGTGGGAATTGGAGGAGCCTTCGTCAGGCATGTAAATTCTGGATCCAATCTCATCACCACTTTTGAAATGTGATGTTAAATATTGAACATTCCCCTTTTTTTGGTTGCCTCTTATAGTCTTTTTCGAATGTCTGCATTGGCAAAAGATCTCATTTAGGTAGATTCAGAAAGAGTTAGGCCGGCTTATCAGTAGATAAGCCGACCTAACTCAGAATCTACGCCGACTTATGTTTAAGTGTATTCTCAAACAGAGATACGCTTAAACATATCTAAGATACGACGGCTTGCGCCGTCCTATCTTAGGTTGCAATATTGAGGCTGGCCGCTAGGTGGCGCTTCCATTGCGGTCGGCGTAGAATATGTAAATGAGTAGATACGCCGATTCACGAACGTACGCCCGGCCGCCGCAGTACATTTATGCCGTTTCCGTAAAGCAATATCAGGCCTCAAGTTATTCCATCTAATAGATGGAATAGTAATGTTAAAGTATGGCCGCCGTTCCCGCTTCGAAATTCGAAATTTTTACGTCGTTTGCGTAAGTCGTCCGTGAATAGGGATTTACGGCGTTTACGTCCACGTCGAAATCAATAGGCCCCTGCGGTGTACTTAGCCGCAATGCACACTGGGAGATGTAGGCGCCCGGCGCATGCGCAGTTGAGAAAAAACGTCAAAAACGTAAGGTCAGGCCCCATTAACATAAAACACGCCCCCTTAGGCCCCATACACACGATAGAATCCATCCGCTGAAAAATCCCAGCGGATAAATATTTGATGACATGCTATCAAATCTATCCGCTGGAATCCATCCCAACGGATGGATCCGCTGGTCTGTACAGACTCACCGGATCCATCCGTCCGAAGGGATCCCCCGCATGCGTCGTAATGATTCGACGCATGCGTGGAATTCCTTATATGACAGCGTCGCGCACGTCGCCGCGTCATAATCGCGGCGACGGCGCGACACGTCATCGCCAGAGGATTTCGCCGCGGATTTCGATTTGATGGTGAGTACACACATGGGGCCTTACACACATTTGAATTAGGCGCCCTTACGCCCACCCGCTTTAGGCTACGCCGCCGAAACTTAGCAGGCAAGTACTTTGAGAATCAAGGGCCAGATCCGCAAAAGGGATACGCCGGCGTAACTGCTGTTACGCCGTCGTATCCCTGTTTCTAACTATGGAACTGATCCACAGAATCAGTTTTCCATAGTTAGGCAGAAGATCCGGCATGTGTAAGGGACTTACACTGCCGGATCTTAGGATGCAGTACCGCATCCGCCGCTGGGGGCATTTCGTGTCGAAATGCCGCCTCGGGTATGCAAATTAGCACTTACGGAGATCCACGAAGCTTTTACGCTTCGTTTTTTCTCCGTAAGTTTTAGTTTGCAAACGCAAAATTAGGGCTGCTTTTACATGGTGTAAACTGTTTACACCTTGTAAAAACAGACCCTTCTGTCCAGCGACGCGATTTTTTTTTTGTTTTGAATTTTTTTTTTTTTCGTCGTATCTTTTTTTTTTCCCGACGCAACTTTATTGACCCGTCGCAATCCACAAAGCTCGGCGTAACGTAATTTCGCGCTATGCACGTCGGGAAAATTACGTCACAAGAATGCGCAGTACGGCCGGCGCGGGAGCGCGCCTAATTTAAATGGAAATCTCCTTGCGCTGGCGGAATTTAAGTTACACAGCCAAAAATTTCTAGGTAAGTGCTTTGTGGATCGGGCACTTAGGTAGAAATTTTAAGGCAGTGTAACTTAAATGGGAAAAATTAAGTTACGCCGGATCTTTGTGGATTACCCCCAAAGTACTTGCCTCCCTAACTTATGGCGGCTTAGCCTAAACACGCTAAGCTACGCCGCCGCAACTTTGCACCATTCTCTCTGAATCTACCTAATTGTGTCTCCAGTTCCTACATGGAAAAGTGCCAGGCTGTCAGTATTTCCTTTTGCGTAAACATGTTACAGTATGTTTCTGTAACAGCCGCTAACACTGATTCCAAAGATACATATAAAAACACACTTCTCCTTATTATTAAAAACAAATGCATTCCTTTGATTGAATGTACAGTACGTATGAAGTTCTTATCTCTCTGCACAACCTAGTCTCCTGTAGAGCAGAGCTGTAGATAGTAATGTGAGTTATTCCTTATCAGCCTGCACTGGTAATTAGCTGCACGCTTTTACCATCACACATGCAAATAGGACTCCAGCTTTTTAATTTCCCTTCCCGCATGCCACATTCTTTTTATTTAAAACATCACCCCTTAATTAAGTGTTTTTCATAATTACTGTTTTATGTTACTAACGCTTTGGAAATAGATTGCAGCATTTTGATTGCATAAGCTGTGCCACTCTGGCAGTTGTCTACAGTTTTAACCCTCCAGAGCGGCCTTGGGCAGCCTGTAATGTAGTCTAACAAGAGCAGAAGTGTCACAGGCTGCCAACCCTGGATCCAGAGGGATCCGCTGGCTGCCAGGATGGTCAATGTACAGAGATATTTTTTCTTTTAATGTCTGAGATATAAAGCTTTAGAAATGTAGATGCGCACCGCGTTAGCGGCACGAGGACCAAGATCTAGTTTGCTTGACGTATATGGAAACCCTAAGGAAATTATTTTTAGTTTGTTTAAACATTGTGTATCAAAAACAGTTGCCATTTCCTCTGTCTCTTTGCAGTGACTTCCTCCCAGTATGCATAAATACCAGTGATAGTGAATGGCATTTCTCAGGGTGGTTTTTAAGGCAGGGCAAAAAGGGCAGCTGCCATCATTGTTGTGGGGCCCAAAGCAGCTGCCTCATAGTTGCCAAGTATCCCAGTTTAAATTCCCTTATTCCCTTCCCAATCACAGCTGATCATCGCGTGAACCAGGAAGTGATGGTAAATGGCATTCCTCGGTTCGCGCTGACAGGGAGAGCCGATCGGCGGCTCTCCCTGTCAGAGGGTCTGTGCTGATAATCAGCACAGCCCCCTCAGATGTGCAAATTAGCTACCAATCAGTGCCCAGCAGTGTCCCAATAAAAAAGCCTGCAAGTGCCCACCGCAGTAGCAATCTGAGCCCACCACAGTGCCAATCAGTGCCCAGCAGTAACATCTGTCAGTAACACATCAGTACCTCATCATCAGTGCTGCCCATCAGTGCCACCTGTCAGTGCCCATCAGTGCCACCTGTCAGTGCCCATCAGGGCCACCTATCAGTGCCCATCAGTGCTGCATATCAGTGCCGCCTATCAGTGCCCATCAATTCTACATATCAGTGCCCATCAGTGCCACCTTATCAGTGCCACCTTATCAGTGCCAACTCATTAGTGCCAACTCATCAGTGCCCATCAGTGCCGCCTCATTAGGGCGTGTCAGTGAAGGGGAAAACAAAATGTTATGATAAAAACTATGGAAAACTTTTATTTTTTTCAAAAATGTTGGTCTTTTTTTAAGAATAAAAACCCCAGCGGTGATCAAATACTCTAAAAGCTCTATTTGTGGGAAGAAAATTATTAAAACGTTGTTTGGGTACAGCGTTACCTGACCGCGCAATTGTCATTCAAAAGCTGAAAATTGTCTCGGGCAGAAAGGAGCGAAAGTGCCTGGTATTGAAGTAGTTAAAGAAAGATGCAGTTAAAAAAAAAAAAAAAAATATAATAATTATTATTTTTTAAATTTACCAGACAGGTAAAGCTTATTTGTGATTTTATTGATTGAGTTTATATTTACTTGATCTTTTCTGTAAATCATATTCTATAGTTAATGATGGTGGATTTATTTATTTTATTTGGAAAGTAATTAAATACACACACACACACACACACACACACATACACACACACACACACACACACATATATATTACATGGAATTAAACTGTACATTTTCTCTGGAGCAGCCATTGATTAATGCTGAATTATTTTTATGAAGTACTGTGTTGTTCCGTTAACGTGTAAAAAATATAGATTTTTTTTTAAACAGCATCAACGGAAAAAAAAAAAAAAGTCAGCTCTGTCCAATAGAAGGAGGCTGCAAGAAATCGACTAGGACAGCGTATAATAAAGATTTATGATTTTCATTCTGCCGGGCCAGAGATGCTGTTGCCTTTCATAAAGGCTGAATCGGATCTGCCTGACTGATTCCCATCACTTCCACAAGCTTTGATTTAATGTCCGTCCGGAGAACTCTCGGGCGCTCCTGCGACTTCAGATAACGGCAGTGCGTTTTACTCCCCTGCAGCTGATGGCCCATCTACCCTCCCTGCTGAGCGTAGGGGGAAACTGGCAGACAAAGATGGCTACCCGTCCTAAACCTGGAGGGGCAAAATGGTATAGAGAAAGGAATGCTGAGCTGGGAACCGCTTATGCTCCATGGTGAAGACTGATTGTTCTGATGACTGATATGTCTTTCTTTATCAAGAGTTGAATATTCCCTTCAGAGTCCTCACTCTAGTCTGAAGTGTAATCTGCTTTTATTTTGCCTCCACCTATCAACATGCCAATGTATGTTTTATATAAAACCTTTCTGTTTTAACCACTTAAGCCCCAGACCATTATGCAGGTAAAGGACCAGGCCCCTTTTTGCGATTCGGCACTGCATCGCTTTAACTGACAATTGGCCCCTATTCAGTCAACAGAGGGGCTGCTAGATGCTGGGGGGCAGGGGGAAGAGGTGACAGAGATAGAGAAGACATATAGAACAGAGAGGACATAATGGACATATGCCTCTAACACGTGTCATGCGATGTGTCAAAACCTCTCCCTTCTCCAGGCGTTCTCTTGGTTCCAAAATATTCAGACATAGGTTTATTTCATTATACAATGTTTTATTCTTCCAACGATATGACAGCAAGACAGTTTAATGCTTACGTTGTTACGTTGTTACAGACATCATGGCAGGGTGGCAATTCAGAAACAGGAATTAGATGATACATCTCCTCTGCTGACTAGAATCCCTCCTAGCAGGTTGGGTTCCAACTCCCATCTCATCTGCAGAGTCCGATGACCCCGAGACCCCCGTCGGGTCGGGTGACCCTGAGGATTCCTCCTACTATGCTTACCACGTGTACATTTATACAGGTTTAACAGCTAACTAAGCACAAATCTAGCTATTCCAAACAAGGTTGCGATGAGCTTTAACGCTTGCTTATGTATATTTAAGTAACATCTCCACCCACCTTCGTAGGACTTTCAAGAATAGATGTGGCCTACACTATACCAGTTGTTCTGTCCTGTAACTACATTGACCTATGTTTGTCCTCAAAGCTACCATGTCCTAAGCATTGATTCAGATACATTTATTACATAAAAATATTAATGAATTTAAAATCTAACGGGGCCCAGGAGGCGGGAGCAAAGGAGGGATTCATTTTTAGGGCAGATAAAGTCAATGTCACTGTGTTGACTGCACCATGGAGGAGTGTAGGTGGTGTTGAGGGGGCCCTGTCAGGAAGCATGTACAGGGGCCCCATGATTTCTAACAGTGGCCCTGAATGTAGACAGATCGTGACTGGGGCCTGCAGGGTGCTGTACATAGCTTCCTGAAAACATCACAGCACTCTGCCTCAGTACTCCTCTCAAGAGCCCCCAGTCCTGATGCAATGAGCGACTAGTGCTGCCCCTCCCACTCTAATCTCAGTACTGCTGCTCAGGGGAGTGCAGGAGGCAGTTATCATTATCTGATACTTTCCTTAGTTGGATATAAAAATGACACGGCTCTTTAACCATGTGGTTGGCTGTGTCCAATCACAGTCGGTCACATGCAAACACTGAAGTGCCGGTAATCGTCTCTCATCGCCTCACACTGACAGAGTATGTGGCGAGGAGAGTCGATCAGTGGCATATCCTTGCAGGGGACAGCAAGACAGGTAAGCAGGGCACTGATCATCAGTGCCCTGATTACAATAAAGCACAATCAGTGCCTACCAGTGCCAGCAATCAGTGCCAACCAGTGCCAATAATCTGTGCCCACCAGTGCCACCAATCAGTGCCCATTAGCTGGCTTTTAGGCACCCATCAGTGCCACCTATCAGTGCTGCCATCAATGCTTATCAGTGCTGCCTGTTAGTGCCACCCATAAATGTACATCAGTGCCACCTATACGTGCTGCCTACCAGTGCCCACCAGAGCCGCCTATCATTGTTCTTTAGTGCCCACCAGTGTCACCCATCAGGGCCACCTATCAGTGCTCATCAGTACCACATATCAGTGCCACCTATCAGTGCCCATAAATGCAGCACATTAGTGCCTCCTCATCAGTGCCACCTAATCAGTGCACATACGTGCCGCCTCATCAGTGCCCATAAGTGCCACCTCATCAGTGCCAATTAATGCAGCCTATCAGTGCCCAGCAGTGCCGCCTATCCGTGCTGCCTATCAGTGCCCACCAGTGCCGCCTATCATTGCCCATCAGTGCCACCTATCAGTGCTCACCAGTGCCACCTATCAGTGCCCATAATTGTGGCATATTAGTGGCACTGTAGGGGGATACCTCTAATCAGTGTCCATAAGTGCCACCTCATCAGTGCCCATAAGTGCCACCTCATCAGCGCACATCAGTGAAGGAGAAAAATTACTTATTTACAAAATGTACTGGAAAAAAAACGAAGAAAAACTTTTTTTAAAAAATTGTCTGCTTTTTTTTGTAAAAAATAAAAATCCCAGCAGTGATTAAATACCATCAAAAGAAAGCTACTGTATATTTGTGTGAACAAAATGATAAAAAATGTCACATGGGTACAGTGTAGCATGACCGCGCAATTGTCATTCAAAGCGTGACAGTGCTGAACAATGGCTTAGGCAGGAAGGGGGGGAAAGTGCCCGGTATTGAAGTGGTTACAGGAATACACAGCCATATAACATTTTGGAATGGATGGATCAGAGCCCAAAGCCCAAAAAAGGTTTATCTCAAGTTGTGATTACTGATAGATCATTAATGCAGTTCCCAGCTTATGCACTTCTCTGTCACAGTTAGTACCACACTCATTTATATTCGGTTTTAATAAGGGGAACAGAACAAATTATTCCTTATGTTTTATGTGAAAGTTGGGTAAGATCCTCAGCTATTCTTGGATCATTCTGTGCTTTGTGCAGCTAATAGGAAAAAGCAGAAGGAGTGAAGATTTCAATTTCAAGTTTATGTAATGTAGCGCTACCCCCGGAGGAGCCGCTGGTTATATTTGGGATCGGTGTATTTAAGTTACCTCTATGCTGTGTCTAGGGGTGATGGTGGTGATGAGAGCAGAAATAGAATGTCCAGACCGTTGGTTGACGTTTTCAATGCTTTATTCTCTGGTCAAACATGACCAACATGTCAACTTGAAGTAGACAGGATACATACCTCCCAACCATCCCTGATTTCGCCGTAATGTCACGCGATTCGCGATAAATCCCACGGTCCCGCGAGCAGTGCTATAGTTAGTCCCGCGATTTCGCGTCCCCCCCCCGCGATTCCCGTGGTTCGTGGTAAATCACACGATTCCCCCCCCGCTCAACAACTTTGATCCGCGGACCCCTCCCCCGCTCAACCACTCTGATTCCTGGAACCCCCCCCCGCGCAACAACTTTGGTCCGCGGAACCCCCCACCGCTCAACAACTTTGATCTGCGGACCCCCCCCCCCCCGCTCAACAACTCTGATCCACGGAATTCCCCCCCGCTTAACAACTTTGATCCGCGGACGGACCCCCCCCGCTCAACAACAACTTTGATCCGCGGACCCCCCGCTCAACAACTTCGTTTGGGGGGTATGCTCACTTGTCCCTCATTCTGAAGTTGAAAAGTTGGGAGGTATGAGGATAGTTTGGTGAAAGAAGAACAACTTCGCAGAATCAGGCTATGGATAGAGAAAGCAGTCCTGCCTTCTATAATTGTATTCGTCTCGTCGCCACTCCAGCCGGAGTGGGTAAAGTGCCCTTGGACAGGCCTCTCTCACAGGTCTGGCAGCCAAAGCGCCACTTAGAACTTCTGGGAAGGAACACGTCTCTGCCACAGACTTGGCTCTAATTGAATTAGGATATTAAGATGAGACCTCTGCCACAGGCCTAGTGCTTGAAGGTTTGAATTAGGGTTGTCCTGATACTGATACTAGTATCGGTATCGGGACCGATTCCGAGTATTTGCAGGAGTACTCGTACTCCCGCAAATACCCCGATACCGAAATAGAATACTCCCGCCCCCCCCCGCCGCCGCCGCCGCCGACGCATCCCGCCGCTACGCCGCATCCCTGCTTGGTTAATACGGGCGGGGAACATTACAGCATTCATTTGAATAGCTGTAGTCTTTCCCTGCCGCGCCGTGTATAGACACTCCCCCTTGCTCGGGTGAACTGTCCAATCCCGAGCAAGGGGGAGTGTCTATACGCAGCGCAGCGCAAAAGACTACAGCTATTCAAATGAAAGCTGTAATGTTCCCCGCCCGTATTAACCAAGCGGGGATGCGGCGCGGCAGCGGGGATGCGGCGATGCGGCAGCATGTACGGTAAGGGGGACATGGCTGCATATATGGGGGGGACATGGCTGGATATGGGGAGGACATGGCTGCATATGGGGGGGACATGGCTGGATATATGGGGGGACATGGCTGGATATGGGGAGGACATGGCTGCATATGGGGGGGACATGGCTGGATATGGGGGGGGACATGGCTGCATATGGGGGGGACATGGCTGCATATGGGGGGACATGGCTGGATATGGGGGAGACATGGCTGCATTTGTGGGGGGACATGGCTGCATTTGGGGACACATTTAAAAAAAAGTATCTGTATTCGGTATATGGGGGACATGGCTGGATATGGGGGGACATGGCTGGATATGGGGGGGACATGGCTGCATATGGGGGGGACATGGCTGGATATGGGGGGACATGGCTGGATATGGGGGGGACATGGCTGGATATGGGGGGGGACATGGCTGGATATGGGGGGGACATGGCTGGATATGGGGGGGACATGGCTGCATATATGGGGGGGAAATGGCTGCATATATGGGGGGGACATGGCTGCATTTGTGGGGGGACATGGCTGCATTTGGGGACACATTTAAAAAAAAGTATCTGTATTCGGTATCGGCGAGTACTTGAAAAAAAGTATTGGTACTTGTACTCGGTCCTAAAAAAGTGGTATCGGGACAACCCTAGTTTGAATGTTAGAGCGAATCCTCCCAGTATGTCTTTTGGGGTCACCGACTGACAGTCTGAATACATCCTGCCAGTGTCCGGTGCCCAGATCCCCGATGGTTCGTTCAAGCCCTATTGGATCACCTGCCTCCGGGTTCTCCTCAGACCGATCCCCCACCGAACAGCACCCAGCTTAGGATCCTCTCAATAGAAATGGGGACCCAGTAAGTCACTGGGGTCCCCTGGCAGCATCAGTTGCTCCGGGCTATGAGAGCCCAGAGTCAGGAACTCCACGTAGCACACGACCCCGGCCTGGTAGGCCATAGCGATGGGGCTCGTGATGTGCGCACACCCTAAAGTTGGGTGCCGCAGCTGGAACCAGGAACCCGCGAAGAACCCCGAACAACGGCCTCTGCCACAGAAATACCCCTCCCCAGCATGCCCCGTGAGGGAAAATTCCTCTAATTGGCTGCTGGGAAGAAGCGGCTCCGCCTGGACCCCTCTGGCGCCACCTGCCGCCCAGAGATGAGACCGCATCTCTGGAACACAGAATGACCCACAGGACAATCCAGATTTGGCGACAGCCAAATTTAACAAATCAATGAATGAGAGCAACATAACTCTCTCATTCCCCCACTAAATTTAATATAGCACCTGTACGAAAAAGTACACAGGCGCTACAGTAACAACATTTTTAATTTTTTTCCAAAGTTGAGCACCAGCCAAAACCTTTTGGAAGGGTTAGAACTTCTGCGTGCTGTTTTCTGTTATGGGACTTTTCTTAATCTTTCAATAGGCAGCAATAAAAGCATAGAATAGAAGAGAAAGTGGAAGGGTCGCAGGCTCTGTCAGGTTTTATTGATGCCTGTAGGGGGATTCCTCTAACTTTCCATGTGGTCACCAGTACAGGAAGTGAAGGAAAATGTTGCAAATGGGGACAAAGGGCCAGATTCAGGTACCTTGGGCATATCTCTGCGGCGGCGTAACGTATCCGATTTATGTTACGCCGCCGCAAGTTTTTCAGGCAAGTGCTTTATTAACAAAGCACTTGCCTGTAAAGTTGCGGCGGCGTAGCGTAATTCAAATTCGGCGGGTAGGGGGCGTGTATCATTTAAATGAAGCACGTCCCCGAGCCGAACGAACTGTGCATGCGCTGTCCGTAAAATATCCCAGTGTGCATTGCTCCAAATGACGTCGCAAGTACGTCTTTGGTTTCGACGTGAACGTAAATGACATCCAGCCCCATTCACGGACGACTTACGCAAAAACAACGTAACTTTTTCTTAACATTGGCTGCGCCTCATATAGCAGGGGCAACTTTACGCCTGGAAAAGCCTAACGTAAACGTCGTAACTTTACTGCGTCGGCCGCGCGTACGTTCGGGAATTCGCGTATCTAGCTAATTTGCATACTCGACGCGGAAATCGACGGAAGCGCCACCTAGCGGGCAAAAAAAATTGCAGTTTAGATCCTGTCGGATCTAATGGATATCTATGCGTAACTGATTCTAAGAATCAGTCGCATAGATACGACGGGCCAGATTAGGACTTACAACGGCGTACATGGCGCTGCGCCGTCGTAAGTCCTTTGAGAATCTGGCCCAAAGACTACAAGAAAAATGTTTGTAAAATAATAAAAAAAATATACTCTTTAACCACTTGCCGACCGCCGCATGTATATGTACGTCCACAGAATGGCACGTACAGGCATATGTGTACGTCCATGCCTTTCCGCGGGTCGGGGGTCCAATCGGTACATGCGGGGAGCTACATGCGGCTACATGCGGCGGTCGGATACCCGCGGGGAGCGATTCGGGACGACGGCTATTCGTTTATAGCCACTCCATCGCGATCGCTCCGCGGAGCTGAAGAACGGGGAGAGCCGTATGTAAACACGGCTTCCCCGTGCTTCACTGTGGCGGCTGCATCGATCGAGTGATCCCTTTTATAGGGGAGACTCGATTGATGACGTCAGTCCTACAGCCACACCCCCCTACAGTTGTAAACACACACTAAGTGAACCCTAACTCCTACAGCGCCCCCTGTGGTTAACTCCCAAACTGCAACTGTCATTTTCACAATAAACAATGCAATTTAAATGCATTTTTTGCTGTGAAAATTACAATGGTCCCAAAAATGTGTCAAAATTGTCCGAAGTGTCCGCCATAATGTCGCAGTCATGAAAAAAATCGCTGATCGCCGCCATTAGTAGTAAAAAATTTTTTTTTTATAAAAATGCAATAAAACTATCCCCTATTTTGTAAACACTATAAATTTTGCGCAAACCAATCGATAAACGCTTATTGCGATTTTTTTTACCAAAAAAAGGTAGAAGAATACGTATCGGCCTAAACTGAGGAAAAAAAAATGTTATATAAGTTTTTGGGGGATATTTATTATAGCAAAAAGTAAAATATATTGCATTTTTTTCGAAATTTTGTCGCTCTTTTTTTGTTTATAACGCAAAAAATAAAAACCGCAGAGGTGATCAAATACCACCAAAAGAAAGCTCTATTTGTGGGGAAAAAAGGACGTCAATTTTGTTTGGGAGCCACGTCGCACGACCGCGCAATTGTCTGTTAAAGCGACGCAGTGCCAAATCACAAAACCTGGCCTGGGCATTTAGCAACAAAATGGTCCGGGGCTTAAGTGGTTAACCACTTCAGCTCCAGAAGGTTTACCCCCCTTCATGACCAGGCCATTTTTTGCGAAACGGCGCTACGTCACTTTAACTGACAATTGCTCAGTCGTGAAAAGGTGTACCTAAGGGATGACTTTATTCTCTATAATACAAGAGCAGCAAAAAACATCTTTCTTAATAAATAGAATAATACACATATATACTTCCACTTACATGTCTTTAAGGCTCTGGTATTGATTAAAACACACTTAAATAACAGCAGGTTACTCCTGAAATGATGATTTTACGCAGGGCAATGAACAGGTCACTTCTGTGAGTATATAAATAAAATCAATATCATAAACAGTGAATGAAGTTAAGGGGTAAAAAAAATGATATCAATACTGGCTGGCTTGTGTGTGTATGAGCCTCATAAGGAGCTGACAGATATTTAATAAGGTCAAATGTCACTGTTGTGTTAATGCAATTGACATCCACTCAGCGAATGGTTTTCTGACCGGTCCATTACAACAAGACGCCTTTTACCAGCTGTCAGCCCGGCCTTCTCACAGAGACCTCCGGTATCATGGAGAGGATTTGATTTAAATGCCGCCAATAAACTACGATGTGGTTCCATATCCTTCTTTTTTTTTTTTTAAAGATACAGAAGTAATGCAGTTTAAAGTGGAAATTTTATTTTTAATATATATATATATGACATACAACCTGTCACAAAGCTCTGCCATTAAAGCGGGAGTTCACCCGAATTTTTTTTTTTAACATTAGATTGAGGCTCATTTTGTCTAGGGGAATCGGGTGTTTTTTTAAAATCGAAGCAGTACTTACCGTTTTAGAGAGAGATCTTCTCCGCCGCTTCCGGGTATGGGCTGCGGGACTGGGCGTTCCTATTTGATTGACAGGCTTCCGACGGTCGCATACATCGCGTCATGAGTAGCCGAAAGAAGCCGAACGTCGGTGCGGCTCTATACGGCGCCTGCGCACCGACGTTTGGCTACTTTCGGAAAATCGTGATGCGATGTATGCGACCGTCGGAAGCCTGTCAATCAAATAGGAACGCCCAGTCCCGCAGCCCATACCCGGAAGCGGCGGAGAAGATCTCTCTCTAAAACGGTAAGTACTGCTTCGATTTAAAAAAAAAAACACCCGATTCCCCTTGACAAAATGAGCCTCAATCTAATGTTAAAAATTAAGTTTTTGGGTGAACCTCCACTTTAACACTCATAATAAAACAATGCTCAGGCAGAATTTACCTTCAGTCAATACCACAGGTCAAAATGATCAGAACAAGTAGAGATATTGCCAACTGAACTTAAAGTTCAAGTTTAGGTATGGTGATTTTTACTTAACGTATTTATCTTGCTATAACGCGCCCCGGCGTATAGCGCGCACCCCCGAACTTGAAGGAAAATTCCTGGAAAAAAAATACTTACAGTTTGGATGTCGTCGGTGTCTTGCTCGCCGTCCATCGCGTCCATCGGCGGCCTTGTCCGGTCCGGCGTCCTTCTGCGGCCATCGTGGTGTCCTCCCCGCTCGATCCCCGCTTCCCGCGCTGTGTTTGAACCACTGCGCCGACATATACCGAGCGCAGTACACTCGGGTATAGTCGGGCAGGCTCGGCTCCTCTCGCGTAAAGGACGTACAGGATTCACAGGACGTGACCGCGAGAGGAGCCGAGCCTGCCCGACTATACCCGAGTGTACTGCGCACGGTATATGCCGGCGCAGTGGTTCAAACACAGCGCGGGTATCGGCGTATATTGCGCACCCGCGATTTTGCCCTGATTTTCAGGGCAAACAAGTGCGCGGTATACGCCGATAAATACCGTATACTATGTTACCAAAAGTATTGCCTTTGGTGCCGGTTCACACTACCGCGACTTGGGATCCAACTTGTGTCTCCCCCAAGTCGCCCCACATGAGAAATTCAATGGAAGTGAATGAGAGCCGTCTTAATGTACACTACTGCAGTCGCTCCGACTTCAGAAAAGGTTCCTGTACTACTTCAAGGCGACTTCTAGGCAACTTGTACCCATAGATTTCAATGGCAGTTTCCTCCAAAGTCAGATCACTGTCTTAACTGGAGCAACTTAACAGAAAGAGAAAATCGTTTTCTCAGGCAAACCCCTCCCTTCCACAGAGTTGATTATTGTTTGGATTGGCCACTGGCAAAGTTGCCTGTCCTGGAGGCAACTTGAAGTTGCCTCAAATTGCCTCCCAAAGTCGTGCCGACTTTAATGTCGCTGTAGTGTGAACCGGCACTTACACGCACATGAACTTTAATGGCATCCCAGTCTTAATCCGTATAGTTCAATATTGAGTTGGCCCACCCTTTGCAGCTATAACAGCTTCAACTCTTCTGGGATGGCTGTCCACAAAGTTTAGGAGTGTAAGGGATTGTTTGACCATTCTTCCAGAAGTGGATTTGTGAGGTCAGGCACTGATGTTAGACAAGAAGGCCTGGCTTGCAGTCTCCGCTCAAATTCATTCCAAAGGTTTTCTGTGGGTTCATGTCAGGACTCGTGCAGGCCAGTCAAGTTCCTCCACTCCAAACTCGCTCATCCATGTCTTTATGGGCCTTGCTTTGTGCACTGGTCCAAATCATTTGGTGGAGGGGGGATTATGGTGTAGGGTTGTTTTTCAGGGGTTGAGCTTGGCTCAACCTTAGTTCCAGCGAAGGGAACTCTTAAAGGGGTTGTAATAGTACAATTTTTTTCCCTAAATAGCTTTCTTTACCTTAGTGCAGTCCTCCTTCACTTACCTCATCCTTCCATTTTTCTTTTAAATGTCCTTATTTCTTCTGAGAAATCCTCACTTCCTGTTCTTCTGTCTGTAACTCCACACAGTAATGTGAGGCTTTCTCCCTGGTGTGGAGTGTCATGCTTGCCCACTCCCTTGGACTACAGAGAGTCAGGACGCTCTCTACATTGCAGATAGAGAAAGGAGCTGTGTGTTAGTGGGCGTCCTGACTCTCCTGTAGTCCAAGGGAGGGGGAGAGCACGACACTCCACACCAGGGAGAAAGCCTTGCATTACTGTGTGTAGTTACAGACAGAAGAACAGGAAGTGAGGATTCCTCAGAAGAAATAAGGACATTTAAAAGCAAAATCTAAGGATGAGGTAAGTGAAGGAGGACTGCACTAAGGTAAAGGAAGCTATTTAGGAAAAAAAAATTGTACCTTTATGTAACGGTATGGCCCGTGGGACCCAGAGGCTCTTGAAGGGTGTGGGGTACTCCTGTTTCAGCTTCACCAATGACTCTTGTGTCTAGAGTCATCTTATGTCCACTAGGGCCATAGGATGACCGAGAACTGATATCTTGGATTACATGAGATGGGACAGTAATGATAATCCACAATATATTCAAGAATGTCTGCAAAGAACTAATTACAGGTTGTTGATTCTGAACCCAACAAGTCAATAGGAGAGTGACTCATTCAATGTGGAACATAGACTGTTAAGGTGGTAATTAAGTCTGCTACTGTCATGTAAACAAACCCTAGTCTGGCTTCTAAAGACCTTTTCATTGTGTGATGCTAATTAACACTGTAGTGTGTGAAAGTTCTATTAATGAAATGTGTATTGTATAGCAGGTAAAAAGAGCTTATCTCGGAGTCACCTTGTCTGGGTAAAAGGATTAGTAATTAACTCATGCAGATTATCTCGGTGCCAAAAAGTCTGACTAAAGATGTGTATTGGGCTCCTTGTGTCATGTTGTGGGTGGAGTTGATTCATTGTTCAGTCTTGGTTTCTACTGTATAAAAGCCTGAGTTTACCATTAAAGTGTCTATTCGTTTTGAACCAGAGACAGAGCTGTGTGTCTCGTTTCTGGGGGAAATCCATATGGGCCGTGTTCGTCTGCTGGATTGTGGAGTGTCGATAAGCTGTCGTGGGTTGGTGGAATGGAATATCGTAAACAGCGTTAACCCCTGACCGTTACACTTTACAACCCCTGTAAGGCATCAGTATACCAATACATTTTGGACCCCACCTTTAAGTACACAATGGGGTTTATTTACTAAAGCTGGAAAGCGCAAAATCAGGCTCACTTCTGCATAGAAACCAATCAGCTTCCAGGTTTTATTACAAAAAGCTTAATTGAACAAGCTGGGGTTGGAATCTCATTGGTTTCTATGCAGAAGTGAGCCTGATTTAGCGCTTTCCAGCTTTAGTAAATAAACCCCAATGTGTGGGGTATGCCTGTCATAGGCACTGCTACTCCACTGATCCCACTAGCTTTTGGTTCCCTGCAGCTGCCCTGCTACATTATAAATACAGGCAATTACTTTGTATTAATTATTCTACAGCAGTTGCCCAAATGTGTTTGTAGTCATTTCTTTGCTCCAAGGATTTATCAGAACCCAGTGTGTGTGTCGGGTGGAAATGAGTCTCTGGGTATTTCGGACTCATCTAAGATTTCTGTATTTTATGGCTTCATCTGACAAACAGGCTGCTTCTGCTGTGTGTACAACTGATAGTGCGATCTGCTTGTGCTTAGAATTAGAAGATATGTCAGGGGAAGAAGGGGTGTATCAAAGCTTGTCTAGGCTTAAAAGCTGAGATTTTTTAATACAGGGCATCTGAGGTTGGCAGATCCCCAGGGCACGTAATTGTGATTCGACAAGAAAATAAAGGTATGCGCAAGCACTTTTCACTGCCTGCTATAGTTAATAATAACTTTTTAATGTCCAGTAGCAGCAGCCGCAAATCTATGTCTTGGTGAGTTTTAGGAATATATGGGGAACTTAAAGCGGACCTTCAGTAATTTTTTCATCTTTCCATCTATTAAATCTTTTGCTCTTGTTATTTTAACTTTGGATAGTAAAACTTTTTTTTTCTGCCAGTAAATACCTTATACAGCCCACTTCCTCTTTCTTGTCTGGTAGAAAGCCTAGGCTTATGACATCATGCACAGCTCTCTCTCTCATTCTTTGCCAGGAAGGGAGGGGTGATGAGTCAAAAGAGGGCCAATGAGAGCTGCATAGTGGGGCGTGAGAAAGTACATTCGATCATGTTCGCTTGATCAGCATAATAAAGAGAGAGGTCCAGATCCACGTACCTCGGCGTAAATATAAGCGGGCCTAGCGTATATCAGATACACTACGCCGCCGTAACTTAGTGTGGAGGTTCCTTATCCACAAAGAATTTGCGGCGGTGTAGTGTAAATGTGTCGGCGTAAGGGCGCGGAATTCAAATGACAAAGATGTGGGCGTGTTTTATGTTAATTCAACTTGACCCCACGTAAATGACGTTTTTTTTTAATGGCGCAAGGCGCCGTCCGTGGGGGTATCCCAGTGCGCATGCTCAAAATCACGTCGCAAATAGTCAATGCTTTCGGTGTGAACGTAATTTACGCAAAGCCCTATTCGCGAAAGTTTTACGCAAACAACGGAAAATTTTACGCTGGCCCGACGTCCATACTTAAAATTGCGTACGCCTCATAGACCCAGGGGTAACGTTACGCCGAAAAAAGCCTTACGTAAACGACGTAAAAAAATGCGCCGGCCGGACGTACGTTCTGAGAATCGACATATCTAGCTAATTTGCATACTCTGCGCGGAAATCAACGCAAGCGCCACCTAGCAGCCAGCCTAAATATGCACCTTAGATCCGACGGCGTACTAAGATGTATGTCAGTCGGATCTAGCCCCCATTCAGGCGTATCTTGTTTTGTGGATACAAAACAAAGATACGCCGGAGCATCCTAGAAGTTACGCGGCGTATCAATAGATACGCCAACGTAATTTCTTTATGGATCTGGCCCAGAGTGTGTAGTTAGAACTCTCTTTCACATCGAGTTCATGTGGAGGGGTACATTTGTGGCAGAAGGACAGTTGAAGTGTTCTTAAATAAGCTGACTGTGGGTGGCTGCCAGCTCATGACAGGCTAGAAGTAACTCTGTGGAAGGCAAAGACTGAAGCAGAGCAGCACCATCTAAGTGCAGCAATATTAAAACTTTTCAATTCCATAAAAGACAATTGGTAACTCACAAGATGTATGAGATGTCAGCGTATGTGGGATTTACCCCTTGCCAACCAGCACACGACGATATACATCAGCACAATGGCATGGCTGGGCAAATGGGCGTACCTGTATGTCCCCTTTAAATCGCGACTGTAACGCGAGGGCCCGTGGAACTCAGAATCCCTTAGAAAGTATGAGATTCCCTTGCTTTAGCTCCCCATGCACCTCTTATGTCTAAATCACCCTGTGTCTCTAATAGGGGCATAGGGTGACAGAGAAAATATGTCTTGGACTACCTAAAATAGGACACAATATCCACAATATTCCAGGATATCTGTAAAGAACTATTTACTGTTTGTTGATTCTGAACTCAACAGGTTAATTGAAAAAGGCTGATGTGTTCAACTTCAACCACCTGTCTGCCTGTGTAATGTTAATTAATCCAGACTAACTTCTAAAGATTATTTCATTGTGGCATGTGGTAATTAACCCTGCAATTGTGTGAAGGTGTAATTGTGATAATGTTGATTGTGTCTTCTGACACAGATGCCAAGTCTAGCCTAAAGGTCAGGTCATCAACTTCTGTAAGGGGGATTAGTTAATTAGCTCATGTAAATTAGGTCTGGTCAAAGGTGTATTTTTAGAGTAAAATGAGGAGAATGTAAGAACATCCTCGTTTGGTGTATAAAACGTGTAGTTTTTCAATAAAGATGGTCATTCCTGCTTAAACCTCAAGACAGAGTGTTGCCTCGTTATTGAGGGAGAATTATTCTTTTGGGTCTCGTTCGCCTGACTGGAGTGTCGGTAGCTGCCTTGTGTTCAGAAATGGAATATCCTAAATGGCTTTAAACCCTCTCATATTGGATTGCCATTACAGCGACATTGTGGGGCGCGCGCACTGCTGCATGCTCCATGAGCGTGCCAGCGGGTCCCGCAGACTCGATCTCTGCTGGGGGCCGGAAATCGTGTCACGGCGCGGCAAAATTGGGAGATGCCTATGTAAACAAGGCATTTCCCTGTTCTGCCTAGCAACATGACAGGGGTCTACTGCTCCCTGTCATCTGGAGCAGTGATCTCTGGCATGTTCTAGTGAGACGATCCCCCGTTCTGACGTCACTGTGTTAACGCAAGTCCCGGAAGAAACGGGCAGCTATCGAGATCCAGCTGGTTCGACTATTTTTTGACATGCTATTTTATCTACAGCAATTGTAAGTCTAATCTTTTCTTTTAAATTAATAAACATTTAAGTATTTACACTATGCAATCCTTCTATTCTTACATGGGGACTTATTGGTCTTTTCTAATATTGAGGACATCTATAGAGGAAGAACTTGGGAAACTTGCTGCTAAGCACAGAGACCCGGGGCTGGGGAACAAGCCACAGGAGCCTTTTGATCTCCTATAACAAGGGATCAATTCTAGCTGGTAAGCGGCAGAGATTTTAAAGGTGGAGGGCCTTTCCTATCTTACCCTTTCACTTCTTCTTGGATGTCACCGTGGATGAATGTGTTGCAGAATTTCATAGGGATTGTTGTTCTGATTCACATATGCTAAAGGACATTTTTTTCTCAGAATCACATTTGAGCAATTTGGACACAGAGGGGTAGATTCAGATAGAAGATACGACGGCGTATCTCCAGATACGCCGTCGTATCTCTGAATCCGGCCGGTCGTATCTATGCGCCTGCTTCATAGAATCAGTTACCCATAGATTTCCCTAAGATCCGACCGGCGTAAGTGTTTTACACCGTCGTATCTAAGGGTGCATATTTACGCTGGCCGCTAGGTGGCGCTTCCATAGATTTACGCGAGGAAGATGCAAATGAGCTAGATACGCCGATTCAGAAACGTACGTCCGGCCGGCGCATTTTTTTTACGTCGTTTACGTTAGGCTTTTTTCGGCGTATAGTTACCCCTGCTATATGAGGCGTATCCTATGTTAAGTATGGCCGTCGTTCCCGCGTCGAGTTTTGAAAATGTTACGTCGTTTGCGTAAGTCGTTCACGAAAAGGCCTGGACGTAATTTACGTTCACGTCGAAAGCAATGACGATTTGTGGCGGAATTTCGAACATGCGCACTGGGATTTTTTCACGAACGGCGCATGCGCCATTCGTAAAAACGTCAAATGCGTCAAATACGCCGGAGGACACAGTTAATATACATAAAACACGCCCACATCATCCACATTTGAATTAGGCGGGCTTACGCCGACACAGATACGTTACGCCATAACTAAGAGCGCAAGTTCTTTCTGAGTACAGAACTTGCGCCCTAAATTACTGCGGCGTAACGCCGGGCGCACAGATAGACGGTTCTATCTGAATCTACCCCAGAGTGTTTTTCAGGTTTTCTTGATCCATATACACGTTATTCAACAGTTTATATGTCGCATTATTTAACCAGTGTCATTTAACAGCGCAGCTTATTTTTTATTTTTGTTACTCGGAACTGCAGCTCAGGTTATGCAGTGCACATCTACCCCAATCAGGAGTGCTTAAATAGACTTCTGGACATTCAGTCTGTGATGGGTAAACTGTTGACTTTTGACTACCTGACTTTTGACTACCTGTATTACTGAGGATCACTCCAGTGATTTGAACTGTATTGAGACTCGGGCCAGATCCACAAAAACCTGACGTAACTTAAAAAATCCAATTTAAGTTACACTGCCTTAAAGTTTCTACCTAAGTGCCTGATCCACAAAGCACTTATCTAGAAATTTCAGGCTGTGTAACTAAAATTCCGCCGGCGCAAGGCGTTCCTATTCAAATGGGGCGAGTCCCATTTAAATGAGGCGCGCTCCCGCGCCGGCCGTACTGCGCATGCGCGAAGTTACGTTACGCCGAGTTTTTGAGGATCGCGACGGCTTAAAGTTGCGTCGGGGAAAAAAAAAAGACAGCGGCATGCATTCCTGAGGGAGAACTCCATGCCAATTTTCAAAGTAAAAAACGGCATGGGTTCCCCCCCCAGGAGCATACCAGGCCCTTAGGTCTGGCATGGGTTGTAAGGAGACCCCCCCACGCCGAAAAATTGACGTAGGGGGTCCCCCTACAATCCATACCAGACCCGTATCCAAAGCACGCTACCCGGCCGGCCAGGAAGGGAGTGGGGACGAGCGAGCGCCCCCCCCCTCCTGAGCCGTGCCAGGCCGCATGCCCTCAACATGGGGGGGTTGGGTGCTCTGGGGCAGGGGGGCGCACTGCGGGCCCCCCCACCCCAGAGCACCCTGTCCCCATGTTGATGAGGACAGGACCTCTTCCCGACAACCCTTGCCATTGGTTGTCGGGGTATGCGGGCGGAGGCTTATCGGAATCTGGGAGTCCCCTTTAATAAGGGGGCCCCCAGATACCGGCCCCCCACCCTAAGTGAATGGATATGGGGTACATCGTACCCCTATCCATTCACCTGGAGGCAAAAAGTAAAAGTTAATAAACACACAACACAAGGCTTTTTAAAATATTTTATTATTCTGCTCCGGACGCCCCCCCTGTCTTCGTTATTAGCTCTTTTACCAGGGGGGGCTTCTTCTTCCACTCTCCGGGGGTCTTCCGCTCTCCGGGGGCTCTTCTCCGGACTCCGGGGGGGCTTCTCCGGACTCCGGGGGGCTTCTTCCATCTTCTCCCCTCTTCCGCTCTTGACTCGGCGAACCCCGGTTCTTCTGCAGCTCTCCGGTGCCTTCTTCTTCAGCGCTGGCTGCCTGCTATGTTTGTGTGTTAGCTCGATTTCAAACAGGCAGCCGGCGCGGTCTTCTGTGACGCCAGGGTCTTCTGGTCTTCCGATGTTGCCTCGTCGCCTGTTGTCGCTGTAATGATGGAAGCGCGCCTTGCATCCCATTTATATAGGCATCACCGTCCCATCATGCTCCGGTAGGTACCCACGTGGTGGGTGCCTACCCACGTGCACCCACCACGTGGGTACCTACCGGAGCATGATGGGACGGTGATGCCTATATAAATGGGATGCAAGGCGCGCTTCCATCATTACAGCGACAACAGGCGACGAGGCAACATCGGAAGACCAGAAGACCCTGGCGTCACAGAAGACCGCGCCGGCTGCCTGTTTGAAATCGAGCTAACACACAAACATAGCAGGCAGCCAGCGCTGAAGAAGAAGGCACCGGAGAGCTGCAGAAGAACCGGGGTTCGCCGAGTCAAGAGCGGAAGAGGGGAGAAGATGGAAGAAGCCCCCCGGAGTCCGGAGAAGCCCCCCCGGAGTCCGGAGAAGCCCCCCCGGAGAGCGGAAGACCCCCGGAGAGTGGAAGAAGAAGCCCCCCCTGGTAAAAGAGCTAATAACGAAGACAGGGGGGGCGTCCGGAGCAGAATAATAAAATATTTTAAAAAGCCTTGTGTTGTGTGTTTATTAACTTTTACTTTTTGCCTCCAGGTGAATGGATAGGGGTACGATGTACCCCATATCCATTCACTTAGGGTGGGGGGCCGGTATCTGGGGGCCCCCTTATTAAAGGGGACTCCCAGATTCCGATAAGCCTCCGCCCGCATACCCCGACAACCAATGGCAAGGGTTGTCGGGAAGAGGTCCTGTCCTCATCAACATGGGGACAGGGTGCTCTGGGGTGGGGGGGCCCGCAGTGCGCCCCCCTGCCCCAGAGCACCCAACCCCCCCATGTTGAGGGCATGCGGCCTGGCACGGCTCAGGAGGGGGGGGGCGCTCGCTCGTCCCCACTCCCTTCCTGGCCGGCCGGGGTAGCGTGCTTTGGATACGGGTCTGGTATGGATTGTAGGGGACCCCCTACGTCGATTTTTCGGCGTAGGGGGGGTCCCCTTACAACCCATACCAGACCTAAGGGCCTGGTATGCTCCTGGGGGGGAACCCATGCCGGTTTTGTTTTTTACAAATTGACGTGGAGTTCTCCCTCGGGAAAGCATACCAAATGCCGTCGCTGGAATGGGCCTTTACAAGGTGTGACTAACTTTACACTTTGTAAAACGAGCCCTAATTTTACACTTGCAAAATAACACTTACGGCGCAAAAACGAAGCTAGAAAGCTTTGTGGATCGCCTTAAGTGCTAATTTGCATACTAGCAACGGCATTTCGACTCGAAATGCCCCCAGCGGCGGATGCGGTACTGCATCCTAAAATTAGGCAGTGTAATTCAATTACACATGCCGGATCTTCTGTCTAACTTTGGAAAAAGCCTTTTGAGGATCGTTTCCAAAGTTACACACAGACTGAACAGCAGTTAAGTCGGAGTATCTCTTTTGAGGATAACCCCCTCTTTTCTTACTCTATGCCTTGACTCTACTGTTTGCTGTCTTGCACAGATAACATGCATTTTGAGTTTGCTTATTACATTGCCTCAGCTCTGGTCCACTTCTATCCATGGTAACACTAAGGTTGGCTATAACATTTTTAAGGGTTTTTGCATGTGCATAAATGCTTATTTATAATATGAAAAGAGGAGGATGAAGCACTATCTAGAGCATTGTCTTATCAGGGCATGTTACCGCTAGTAGCACTCATTCCAGCATGAGATATTTTGTTTGGCGGTATCTGTAACTTCCTGTGGATATTCTTGTCCAATGTATTTACGGGGAATATAGTGGAACCTTGGATTATGAGCATAATCCATTCCAGGAGAATGCCCATAATTCAAAGCACTTCATAATCCAAAGCATATCAAAGCAAGTTTCCCCCATAGAAGTCGATGGAAACAAAAATTATTTGTTCTGCATTGACTTCAATGGCATACAATACCGCATGTGGCCAGAGGTGGGGGGCGCCGGAGAGCCTCAAAAATACTCGGAAAGGCTCGGGCTCAGCTCGGCTGAAATTGGAAAACCTCAGAAAGGCTTGGGAATGGAGTATTTCCGAGTTTTTCCGCGCATTTCTGAGTATTTCCGAACGGCTCTGTTCGGCTCCGGCGCCCCCAGCACCTCTGGCCAAATTCGGTACTGCACACCGCTGTGGCATGAATCCTGCTCGTTTTCGCGAACCGAGTCCGAAAAAAATACATAAAATGCTCATATTGCGAAACGTTCGTTAACCGCGTTACTCGCAATCCGAGGTTTCACTGAATTAGGCTACTGTTATTTTATGTCTATGAGTAACCTTAGGTAAGGACACAGGAGCCCCATAAAGCCCCCATGCTACCATTGTTTTTAGTTTGTACTCTGAATTGCATTTAGCTGTTTTTGGCACTATTGGTTTGTTTGCAGTCGTTACATTTTGTCATGTTCTTTGTTTACACGCGGCTTCTTATAATATATGTGTTTGTTCCGTTTCTTGGCACGGTCTGGCTGGATGAAACCATAGTCCTTTGCTACTATGATAAAAATGGCTCCGACAAAAGAACTCCATTCAGAAAATCAATAATATTATCACTGATCATTATAATTACAATGATTATTATTATTATTGTTTCGGGCTGCGCTGCTAAGTCAGCGGATGGCTACAAACTTATCATGTTAATGAGCGTACTGGCCGTACGCTGATAAATGACAGCTGTGAATAGGAAATAAACAGTGTAATCTGGATTTAAATAATCCATCCGGGGCCTCCTGGAAACACAGAAATTCACACATTTCACAAATGGATTCTTTGTGCATTAATTGTCCATTTGAAGGCTGTCTCTGTGAACTGGCAGACTTTTTTGTTTGAAAAGGAGTGCAGGACTGACAGCTAAAATAAGCAACAGAATCGTGCACCTTCATTATCTTCAAGGTGAACATTTCAGACAAAATAAACACTGCTGCAACTTGTGATAGTAAAAAATACTGAAGTATAGGTACCCATACACAACACATTATTGCTAGAGAATATTTATTTTAACCACTTGCCGACTGCCGCACGCCGATATGCGTAGACAGAATGGCACGGGCAAGCAAATGGGCGTACCTGTACGGCCCTTTAAATTTTCTGCCCAGCGGGCGCGCGTGCGCCGCGTGCTTCGTGAGTGCGCCCGCGGGTCTTGGGAACTCGATGTTGCCGGGTGGTCTGCGATTGCAGTCGGCAAAGGCAGAACAGGGGGATGCCTTTGTAAACAAGGCATTCCCCTATTCTGCCTAGTGACATGTCAGGGATCTACTGTTCCCTGTGATCGGAAACAGTGATCGCTGTCGTGTCACTGGTAGCTCCTCCCCCTAACAGGTAGAATCACTCCCTAGGACACACTTAACCCCTTCAGCGCCCCCCTAGTGGCTAACCCTGATAAGGATTGATGACTCCTGACACAACTTCAGGGCAAAACCCATTCTGCCGTTGACCCAAATTATGAAAGCATGCAGAGAGCTGAGGGACAATCTGCTTCTTTCGGTGTTCCAGCATCCAAGAGAAAGAGGCGGGATCTTTATTGGCTTTTTATAAACAAAATGACATCATACACATGAGCACAACTGATAGGTCAGTCCATATATGGTGGTTTCTTCTTGTAAATGTCTTTTATTAGCACAAATGTCCTTGTGGCACACAGGGTCCTTCTCTCAAGTTCACTGGGGCTTTCTTTACTCAGAGCCATATTTGCTTCTTCGGTGGAAGAAGGGAGGAGGGGGTCAAAGGAGTGAGTGTGCATCTGCCTTTACTCAATCATTTCCTGAGCCGAGATTTTTAACTCTATAATCTGTTGCATCATTTTAAGGATAATAACACTTGTTGCAATACCCGCACACATATACATTTTATCGAGAAATAAAATAAATAAAAATAAATAAAACAATATAATGAAAGAAAGGCAACATTTGAGTAGCTCAGGAGAAAAGTGACATAACACAAAATATTCATTTTAGTAACTTCCATCACAACCCCTTCACTGCCAGTGTAATTTTTACAGTAATCAGTGCATTTTTATAGCACTGATCGCTGTAAAAATGACAATGGTCCCAAACATGTGTCAAAAGTGTATGATGTGTACACCATAAAGTCGCAGTCACAATAAAAATCGCAGATCGCCGCCATTACTGGTAAAAACAAAAATTGCACTCTGCGCCTCAACATGAGTTAAGCTAAGGGCCTGGAGAAGATTTCTAATTAATTTTGCTGGAGGGCACTGTACTGAAGTCCTGGTCTAGAGAAGGATCCCTTATCTCCATCACTGTGGATCTACTTGTATGTAGGAGGAAGGTGCAGTCTCTATTCTCCACTGCAGGTGGCACTCAACCTCAGCGGCAGTGCTGAGAGAGAGGAAGTCAGGAGGAAAATGGTTCCTCTCTGTTTTCCTGAGTCGCTGGGGCAGCGATCTGATTGGATGCTGGCCACACATGTGATTCTGGCAGCCATCTTAGGTGTGGCAGAATCTATTTAAAACCCTGGCCCCTGAGTTTAGCACACATTTGCTTGTGGGTAGCTGTCTGCCAGGGACAGATAAAGAATCCTGGTGAGTAGGAAAAGTTTAGGGCCCCGTGCTCTCCTTAAACACCTTACCATTTGGGCTCGGAATGGCCAGGCCTCATTCCACCCCACCACACAGACGCTGTCAGTTCAACTGAAACCTGCCCCTCTACATGCTGTTGGCATTCATAAGTGGTCCCAGTTGGGCCTCCTTACACTGGGTTTTGCCTTTGCTATAATACATGTTCCACTATTTGCACCTGGACTGTGTGTGTTTTTGCCACCACACCCACATGTGGATGCTGGATGGCAGACTACTCCTGGGACATAAAGACCCAATTTGGGACTGTAGTTTGTGCCTGCTCCTGAAAGGATTTTTCTATTAAGAAGTTTGTCCTCTCATTGATTGCTATTAACAATTTGGAGTACCCTGTGAACCTAAACCCCTCTCCTGTTTGAGGTTTTCAACAATAAATTCTAAAAAGACACCCCCTAGACCAAGACAGAATTATCAGTGTACATGGCTGTAATGGTCAGGGGTTAACACCGTTTACGATATTCCATTCCACCAACCCAAAACAGCTTATCCGACACTCCACAATCCAGCAGACACGACCCATTCCATTCCCCAGAATAACGAGACACAAGCTGGACAATGACTCAACTTCACCCACAACATGACACAAGGAACTTCAATACACATTCCGATAATAACATTCAGATGAGCTAATTACTAATCATTACCCAGACTTTCTGACTCTGCGATAAGTTATTCTCACCTGCTACATAATACACATTCCTTTAGTAAACATAATTGACATGCTAAGCCACTACAACTGAAAGGTCAGACATCTGGCATTTTTTAGGGGGAAAAAAAAAGTCAGTGGAAAAAAAAAGCAGTAAAAGATAAAAAAGATGCCAATCAGTTCCCACAAATGGGCACTGACTGGCAACATGGATAAATCAGTGCCGCCCCACAGTGTCCATCAGTGCCACCCCACAGTGTCCATCAGTGCCACCCCACAGTGTCCATCAGTGCCACCCCACAGTGCCCATCCATGCCCAGTGCCCACCTATCAGTGCCCATCTGTTCCACCCATAAGTATCCATCAGTGCCACCCATCTGTGCCACCTATGAGTGCCCATCAGTGCCGCCCATGAGTGCCCATCAGTGCCATCCATGAGTGTCCATCAGTGCAGCCTATGAGTGCCCATCAGTGCCAATTTTGTTTGGGCACAGTGTAGCATGACCGCGCAATTGCCATTCAAAGTGCGACAGTGCTGAAAGCTGAAAATTGGCTTGGGCGGGAAGGTGCGTAAGTGCCTGGTATGGAAGTGGTTAAAGCAAAGTGACAGAATGTGAAGGCTGCCATTTCTGGCAAACATACTTATTGACCTGAAACAAACATGCAGATCAGAGGATCTAACTTATCTATGACTTTCTGATCTCAATGCTTGTTTCAGGTCAGTGACTCATAAAGTACTGAAGTCTCAGATAGTCAAGTATCTAGTATGCTAGGAGGACAGCAATCGCAGCCACCTGATTTCTGACAGTTCATGTTTCCCTTATAATAAAATTGGTGATAATTGGTGGTGTGTATTGTATACGCATGACACATACAAGCATTTAATACCTCTGTTGCATCACGGATATGTGATATTTAAAATTTTTGGAGTTGTGTTCAATATGTGCAAAGAGAGATCACACAAATACTTATACGTACCGTATTTGGGCATATAAGATGACCCCTTAATGTTCAGTTTAAAATGGTGGTTTTGTGCTCTACTGACCGTATAAGACGACCCCCTTGTGTAGTTATACTGTATGTGTTCAAAAACCGAAGAGGCCGTAGCCCGCTGGGTGCTCTGTAAAGCTGTATGTATTTAGTATATGCGCCGCTCAGCCAATCCAGGTGGGCGATGCACTCTTGATGACTACATAGCCTGCTAAGCCTGCTATGATCGGAGTAACAACCTCTGCCAATCCGGCTTGGGGGATGCAGTAATGAACCATCTCTGGCTCAGACCCTTGGGGGGGGGGGGGGGCTTTGGGCCTGCTCACCACAATCACTTGTAAACACAGAAGTCTGGTTTCTGTGTTTACAAGTGACGGCTCTGCACTCTGTGTGTAAGCCCCCTGAACTCTGCACTCTGTATGTAATGCAATCCTGGTATTTAATACCGGTTTAAGACCCTCTTACTGTTCGTGAAATGTGACTGACCACACCCACTATTTGATGTGATTTGGAGGGTGTGTGTGGGTGGAAGGGTTTTGGGGGTCGTGGTTCAGTTCTAGCACCTATTGTTTAAGAAAAAAAGCCCTGGATATATCTATCTATCTATCTATCTATCTATCTATCTATCTATCTATCTATCTATATATCTATATATATATATATATATATATATATATATATATATATATATATATATATATATATATATATATATACACTGTGTATATATATATATAGATAGATAGATAGATAGATAGATAGATAGATAGATAGATAGATAGATAGATATCGAGATATATATCTCTCTCTCTCTCTCTCTCTCTCTCTCTCTCTCTCTCTCTATATATATATATATCTGTATATCTATATATATACATATATATATATATAGGGAGAGAGAGAGAGTGATATCAATATATAGATATATCTATATATATATATATTTATAGATATAGATAGATAGATAGATAGATATATTTTATTTATATATATATATATATATATATATATATATATATATATATATATATATATATATATATATATATATATATATATATATATATTTAAATTTATATTGATTTCTATGTATATTTATTTATTTGTTAAAGGAGATGAATATAAAACAAACACTAAGTAAAATAATATTAATTTTGAATCAATGTGTAGGATAACAATTGTTCCACAAGCTGTCCATGTGCATAAGCCCTAGGGCCCCTTTCACACGGACGGATAGAATGGTGCTTTTAGCTGCGGATTTTCTATTTTTATACCGCAGCTAAAAGCACACAATTCCTATGGCCTCATTCAAACAGAGCGTTTACCTGCGATTTCGTTACATGCGGTTTGGTGCAAATAGAAAAATTTGAATTAAATGCGTCCAGGTGCGATGTAGCACAGCTATATGCACATAACCGCAGGTAATCGCAGTATTTTTTGTCAACTGCGTATAGCAGCGTGAGAAAAAAAAAAAAAAACAACAACAGGAAGCACATCATAATCAAAAAAATAAAAAGGGTTGCTATGGGAATGACTACCGCAGCTAAAGACGGCCGCATGTAACCGCACGTAAACGCATGTAATCGCAATGTACAAATGCAGCTAATCGCAGTGCCTGGAGCCTTGAATTTCACAAAACATTTTTCACGCTTTTAACTGCTGCAAAACAGCTGTCCGTGTGAAAGGGGCCTTGTAGTAAAAGAGAGGGCTTTTTTTTTTTTCCGTTTGTATAAGCAAGGTTGTAAAGTTACTGAAAGGTCCATTTTTTTTTTTAAATTGCTGTTTTCCCTTTAAAATCTGGCTTGAGTCAATCCTCCATCCATGAAAGGGTTAAGATGACTAATAAATATAGACATACCCAATGAGGCTGAACGATAGCAAATTCACATGTCACATACAATATTGGACCTAGGCTTTCTGTAGCATTTGACAGGCAGAGAAGAGTCGCTCTCACACCAAGGCTTTTCATAAGAGGCAATGTGATGGAAAGGGAAGGGATAGCTGCTTGGAAATCCTCGGAATTGTCTGAGCCGATAAGCTGCCATTTCTGTGGACACCATCCAAGAGCTATATTAAAACACAAAGCAGAAAAAGCACTCAACTTCGTCATTTCTTGTCCGTTGGCCCAGCGAATAAAACACACTAAAATTTCAAGCCTTGACCTTAGTTTGATACTTTCCTATCAAAGAAAAGGGCACAGGCCAATTTCCGAATCTTCAATCGGAACAAATTTCTTGCCGCTTTTCTGCAGCGTCCAGATATAATTCTTTGATGTTAAGAGCGGAATAGATCTGCTAGATGAAATGCTGCTTATTAAGGGTGTTAAATACAAATTTGACTTTCAAAAAAGACATTCTGGTGGCCATCGCATTCTTATGTTCATATGGTGTTCTAGGGAGCAGGCGGCATTTGATCAGCTCCAGTACTTGTGCCCACATGTGCTTTGCAAAATAACTCAATTTTCATCTGTTTGCTGGCAAATTATTTACAGAAAAGGAATACAAAATAGAGAATAGCTTCCGTCTATACGTTTATATATATTTATATACCGTATTTATCGCGGTATAACGCGCTCCCGCGTATACCGCGCACCCCTAAAGTTGCCCCCAATCCTGTGGAAAAAAAGTTTTTTTTGTACTTACAGTTTTGGTGTCTTGCGCGGCGTCCATCGGCGGCCTCGTCGGGTCCGGCGGCTTCGGGTGTCCTCTTCGTCGGGTCCGGCGTCCTTCTGCGGCTTCGGGTGTCCTCTTCGTCTGGTCCGGCGTCCTTCTGCGGCTTTGGGTGTCCTCTTCGTCGGGTCCGGCGTCCTTCTGCGGCGTCCTCGCGTCCTCCCCGCTCGTTTCCCGCGCCGAGTTTAAATACTGCGCCGACATATACAGAGCGCAGTACACTCGTGTATTGTCGGCAATGCTCGGCTACCCGCGCTGACGTCCTGTACGTCCAGGAGTGAGCGCGGAAGGAGCCGAGACTGCCCGACTATACCCGAGTGTACTGCGCTCGGATATATGTTGGCGCAGTATTCAAAACTCAGCGCGGGAAATCGGGTATCGCCGTATACCGCGCACCCACGATTTTGCCCTGATTTTCAGGGCAAAAAAGTGCGCGGTATACGCCGATAAATACGGTATATATATATATATATATATATATATATATATATATTGTGACAGGAAGTCAGGTAAATCTGTGGGTGTTGTCACCAATTGTTATTAGGCGTCGGCTGCAAACGTAGCCAGAGAAGGTCTAAGGGCGTTGGAAGACTTCAGCTGTTCAGGATGAGGCAATTAAGGCCTTTATAAGTAGTCCAGAGGATTACCACTAATTTGCTGCATCCTGAGTCTTTGTGAGCAAAGAGAGCAGTACTGAAAGTCTTCTGAGGAGGTGAGGAGAGGATTGATTTTTTCTGTGTGATAAAAATCAAAAGACTATTGTTTTTCTGCTGTATGACCAGCACTGTCTGACCAGCACTAGGCTGTGCCAGACCCCATAGATAGGTTCCTGTGTGGAAGGTAGACGCCCAGAGTGGCCAGGGTTTATTTTGTGTTTGATTTTGTTTATGCTGTTTGGATGCTTGCACTTGTTTCCAGCAAGATGGAAGAATAAACCAAAATCTTTGTTTTCAACCGTCTTCGACTTCGACTGCCTGTCTGTATAAATTCAGTGTGTGGTGAACCCATCCAAGGTGTCACACACCCCGCTAACGAGCTAACCCCTTACAATATATATATGTATATATATATATATATATATATGTACAGTGGAACCTCAGATTACGAGCATAATCCGTTCCAGGAGAATGCTTGTAATCCAAAGCACTCGCATATCAAAGCAAGTTTCCCCATAGAAGTCAATGGAAACGAAAATAATTTGTTCCGCACTGGCTTCTATGGCATGCAATACTGCATGTGGCCAGAGGTGGGGAAAGCTCGGCTGAACTTGTAAAACCTCTGGCCAAATGCGGTACTGCACACCGCTGTGGCTTGAATCCTGCTCATTTTGTGAGACAACACTCGCAAACCGAGTCAGATTTTTTTTTTAAAATGCTTGTATTGCAAAACGCTTGTATATATATCTATATATATATATATACATATATATATATATATATATATATATATATATATATATATATATATATATATATATATATATATATATATATACTGTATATATAGATATATATATAGATATATATATCTATAGAAGTATAGATATATATATATATTTTTTTTATACTTCCCTGCTATGTGCAATGGTTTTGGGCAGAGCAGCCTCCTCTTCTCTGCCCCCCCCCCCCCCCCCCCGCTGGCGCTCCTGGTTCCTACTCGCTGCAGAGTGATCCTATAGCAAGCTATGGGGGCACTCATGAGTGCTCCATCTTAAACCGTCTCTGTTTATCCATAAGACACACAGGCCCAGATTCACAAAGGACTTACGACGGCGTAACTCCACGTACGCCGTCGGAAGTCCGAATGTGCGCCGTCGTATCTATGCGCCTGATTCATAGAATCGGTTACGCATGAATTTTGCCTAGATACGAGCGGCGTAAGTCTCTTACGCCATCGTATCTTGGGGTGCATATTTACGCTGGCCGCTAGAGGCGCTTCCGTATATATTTCCGCGTTGAATATGCAAATGAGCTAGATACGCCGATTCACAAACGTACGTGCGCCCGGCGTATAAAGATACGTCGTTTACGTAAGGCGTCTGACCGGCGTAAAGTTACCCCTCATAAAGCAGGGGTAAGTCATGTTAGGTATGGACGTCGGAAATGTCCGAACAGCGTCGTATTTTACGTCAGTTTGCGTAAGTCGTCCATGAATGGGGCTGGGCGTAGGTTACGTTCACGTCGACTAAGCATTGAGCAGGCGTAATTTACTTTGAAAATTCTACGTGATACTGAGCATGCGCAAGCATGCGCCGTTCGTTAAGCGCGCATTTACGTGGGGTCACGAATAATTTACATACAACACGCCCCCTACCATTCTAGTTTGAATTAGGCGGACTTACGCCGGCCCATTTACACTACGCCGCCGTAACTTAGAGCGCAAGTTCTTTCTGAATACGGGACCTGCCGCTCTAAGTTACAGCGGCGTAGTGTATCTGAGATACGCTACGCCTGCCTAAAGATAGGCGCTTCTTTGAGAATCTGGCCCACAGTGTGTGGCTCACTCCTCACTGGTTGTGATTGACAGCAGAGGGAGCCATTGTGTCTGAGCCAATGAGGAGGGAGGGAGCCGAAAGAGCCTCTGCTTGTGTGCACATTGCTGGATCAAGTTTAGGCTCAGGTAAGTACTAGAGGAGACTGGGTGGGAGTTGCATACTGAAGGTATTTTTTACCTTAAAGTGGAACTTTAGTCAGAAAATCAAGTCCTGCTATGGTATTAACTATGGCTCGTACCTGCTATCCAATAACCCCATCCCTCTCTCTAATGACCACACAACACTTAAATGGAGTGAATTGGCCATAGCAGCCGTTTTATTAACCAAATATATAAATATAAAATAATTAACATAATAATTAACATAATAATTAACATAATAACCTTTTAATATAACATCCAGTTTTATCACAAACATGGGGCACAAGGTCCAATAGGCATAACCCATAACTGTACCTGCTAGTCCCTTCTCAGGCCTCCAGTCGAGAAAACTCAGATTTAGAGACAACTAGCAGGTACCCCAACTGGGAGCTGTACCTCAGACGGGTCCCTAAACCATGCCTTTTAAGGTGCCCATATGACCTAAAAAGGACTTTGCACCCTGCCAAGTGCCAACCAACCCCTTTGGTCAAGCAACCCCACCATACCATTCTTGCTAAAGAACATCATTTTTATTTTTTTATCAAGTGACTAGCTGAATACCCGGCGTTGCCCGGTCTTCCTATCTTAACCTTTTGGGGAGGAAAATCATAGTAATATAAATATACCCATCTTTTATATAAGGGTGTAGGTAAGGGTTAATTTAACTGTCATATATTTTTATTTGGCATATAAGTAATATGTGTACCAGGTATTATTGAAATATCTCCAGGCGTACAGAAGTTATGTGGGAACATACATTTCCCATTGATTTGCATGGGACTTTAAACAAAAACCCCGACCCTCACAAATGGGGGTAGTTAAATTAACTATCCTATAGTTTAAGTGGACATATAAGTAACATGTGACCAAGTGTTATCGAAATATCTACAGCCGTTTGGAAGTTATGAAGTAACATGTATTTCCCATAGAGTTGAATGGGACTTTAAAGAAAAACCCCGACCATGGCAAATGGGGGTGGGTAAGGGTTAAACCACCTATCCAAAGGAAAAGATGTTGCCCCGACAGGGAAACCGAGAGGTGGAGACCCCTGGGACAACCGAGAGGCTACTAAGGCAGTGACGGACAGTCTGTGTAGTTAAAAATATTGGGGGTTATCCTCAAAAGAGATACTCCGACTTAACTGCTGTTCAGTCTGTGTGTAACTTTGGAAACGATCCTCAAAAGGCTTTTTCCAAAGTTAGACAGAAGATCCGGCATGTGTAATTGAATTACACTGCCTAATTTTAGGATGCAGTACCGCATCCGCCGCTGGGGGCATTTCGAGTCGAAATGCCGTTGCTAGTATGCAAATTAGCACTTAAGGCGATCCACAAAGCTTTCTAGCTTCGTTTTTGCGCCGTAAGTGTTATTTTGCAAGTGTAAAATTAGGGCTCGTTTTACAAAGTGTAAAGTTAGTCACACCTTGTAAAGGCCCATTCCAGCGACGGCATTTGGTATGCTTTCCCGAGGGAGAACTCCACGTCAATTTGTAAAAAACAAAACCGGCATGGGTTCCCCCCCAGGAGCATACCAGGCCCTTAGGTCTGGTATGGGTTGTAAGGGGACCCCCCCTACGCCGAAAAATCGACGTAGGGGGTCCCCTACAATCCATACCAGACCCGTATCCAAAGCACGCTACCCGGCCAGCCAGGAAGGGAGTGGGGACGAGCGAGCGCCCCCCCCCTCCTGAGCCGTGCCAGGCCGCATGCCCTCAACATGGGGGGGTTGGGTGCTCTGGGGCAGGGGGGCGCACTGCGGGCCCCCCCACCCCAGAGCACCCTGTCCCCATGTTGATGAGGACAGGACCTCTTCCCGACAACCCTTGCCATTGGTTGTCGGGGTATGCGGGCGGAGGCTTATCGGAATCTGGGAGTCCCCTTTAATAAGGGGGCCCCCAGATACCGGCCCCCCACCCTAAGTGAATGGATATGGGGTACATCGTACCCCTATCCATTCACCTGGAGGCAAAAAGTAAAAGTTAATAAACACACAACACAAGGCTTTTTAAAATATTTTATTATTCTGCTCCGGACGCCCCCCCTGTCTTCGTTATTAGCTCTTTTACCAGGGGGGGCTTCTTCTTCCACTCTCCGGGGGTCTTCCGCTCTCCGGGGGGGCTTCTCCGGACTCCGGGGGGGCTTCTCCGGACTCCGGGGGGCTTCTTCCATCTTCTCCCCTCTTCCGCTCTTGACTCGGCGAACCCCGGTTCTTCTGCAGCTCTCCGGTGCCTTCTTCTTCAGCGCTGGCTGCCTGCTATGTTTGTGTGTTAGCTCGATTTCAAACAGGCAGCCAGCGCGGTCTTCTGTGGCGTCAGGGTCTTCTCTTCCTTTCTTCCGATGTTGCCTCGTCGCCTGTTGTCGCTGTAATGATGGAAGCGCGCCTTGCATCCCATTTATATAGGCATCACCGTCCCATCATGCTCCGGTAGGTACCCACGTGGTGGGTGCACGTGGGTATGCACCCACCACGTGGGTACCTACCGGAGCATGATGGGACGGTGATGCCTATATAAATGGGATGCAAGGCGCGCTTCCATCATTACAGCGACAACAGGCGACGAGGCAACATCGGAAGACCAGAAGACCCTGGCGTCACAGAAGACCGCGCCGGCTGCCTGTTTGAGTCAAGAGCGGAAGAGGGGAGAAGATGGAAGAAGCCCCCCGGAGTCCGGAGAAGCCCCCCCGGAGTCCGGAGAAGCCCCCCCGGAGAGCGGAAGACCCCCGGAGAGTGGAAGAAGAAGCCCCCCCTGGTAAAAGAGCTAATAACGAAGACAGGGGGGGCGTCCGGAGCAGAATAATAAAATATTTTAAAAAGCCTTGTGTTGTGTGTTTATTAACTTTTACTTTTTGCCTCCAGGTGAATGGATAGGGGTACGATGTACCCCATATCCATTCACTTAGGGTGGGGGGCCGGTATCTGGGGGCCCCCTTATTAAAGGGGACTCCCAGATTCCGATAAGCCTCCGCCCGCATACCCCGACAACCAATGGCAAGGGTTGTCGGGAAGAGGTCCTGTCCTCATCAACATGGGGACAGGGTGCTCTGGGGTGGGGGGGCCCGCAGTGCGCCCCCCTGCCCCAGAGCACCCAACCCCCCCATGTTGAGGGCATGCGGCCTGGCACGGCTCAGGAGGGGGGGGGGGCGCTCGCTCGTCCCCACTCCCTTCCTGGCCGGCCGGGTAGCGTGCTTTGGATACGGGGTCTGGTATGGATTGTAGGGGGACCCCCTACGTCAATTTTTCGGCGTGGGGGGGTCTCCTTACAACCCATGCCAGACCTAAGGGCCTGGTATGCTCCTGGGGGGGGAACCCATGCCGTTTTTTTCTTTGAAAATTGGCATGGAGTTCTCCCTCAGGAATGCATGCCGCTGTCTTTTTTTTTTCCCCGACGCAACTTTAAGCCGTCGCGATCCTCAAAAACTCGGCGTAACGTAACTTTGCGCATGCGCAGTACGGCCGGCGCGGGAGCGCGCCTCATTTAAATGGGACTCGCCCCATTTGAATAGGAACGCCTTGCGCCGGCGGAATTATAGTTACACAGCCTGAAATTTCTAGATAAGTGCTTTGTGGATCAGGCACTTAGGTAGAAACTTTAAGGCAGTGTAACTTAAATTGGATTTTTTAAGTTACGTCAGGTTTTTGTGGATCTGGCCCATTGTGTTTAATAAAGTAACAAGTTACATTGTATAATTTATACACCTGGGACACAGACAATGACAAACATGCAGGACATAAATGACTATGGCAATCCGGACGCCTGATGGATAACTTTTGCTGTCAATTCTAATCGGAAATCCGATGTAATATGTGTGGCAGTTAGCCTAGTATGAAAATGGAGAGAATTGGCAGCAAGAGTACCCCTGCAGTGGATATGCCACACATATTACATCGGATTTCCGATTAGAATTGACAGCAAAAGTTATCCATCAGGCGTCCGGATTGCCATAGTCATTTATGTCCTGCATGTTTGTCATTGTCTGTGTCCTTTATGTGCTGTTTGTTGCACGTCATATGAACTAGTTTCATACGTGCATTTTTTTGGCCGGCCAATGATTACAGGTTGTCACTAAAGCTATTCTAGCTCCTATAGTGTTATACTTGTATTACTGTCCCAGGTGTATAAATTATACAATGTAACTTGTTACTTTATTAAACACAATATTTTTAACTACACAGACTGTCCGTCACTGCCTTAGTAGCCTCTCGGTTGTCCCAGGGGTCTCCACCTCTCGGTTTCCCTGTCGGGGCAACATCTTTTCCTTTGTATATGCCTGTTGTTGGCTGCGGCGGTGTTCCCCTAATTAGAGGAAGTGATAACGTGTAAAAAACTGGGACACTTATAATCCTAACACAGTGTGGTAGAGGAGGCTTTGCTCATCCTTCTTTTTATATGTTAAACCACCTATCCTATGTTTGTTGCTGACATATAAGTAACATGTGTGCCAAGTTTCATGTTAATATCTTTAGCCGTTTGGACGTGATGCTGGAACATGAAGTAACATGTATTTCCCATAGAGTTGAATGGGACGTTAAAGAAAAACCCCGACCATGGCAAATGGGGGTGGGTAAGGGTTAAACCACCTATCCTATGTTTGTTGCTGACATATAAGTAACATGTGTGCCAAGTTTCATGTTAATATCTTTAGCCGTTTGGACGTGATGCTGGAACATGAAGTAACATGTATTTCCCATAGAGTTGAATGGGACTTTAAAGAAAAACCCCGACCATGGCAAATGGGGGTGGGTAAGGGTTAAACCACCTATCCTATGTTTGTTGCTGACATATAAGTAACATGTGTGCCAAGTTTCATGTTAATATCTTTAGCCATTTGGACGTGATGCTGGAACATGAAGTAACATGTATTTCCCATAGAGTTGAATGGGACTTTAAAGAAAAACCCCGACCATGGCAAATGGGGGTGGGTAAGGGTTAAACCACCTATCCTATGTTTGTTGCTGACATATAAGTAACATGTGTGCCAAGTTTCATGTTAATATCTTTAGCCGTTTGGACGTGATGCTGGAACATGAAGTAACATGTATTTCCCATAGAGTTGAATGGGACTTTAAAGAAAAACCCCGACCATGGCAAATGGGGGTGGGTAAGGGTTAAACCACCTATCCTATGTTTGTTGCTGACATATAAGTAACATGTGTGCCAAGTTTCATGTTAATATCTTTAGCCGTTTGGACGTGATGCTGGAACATGAAGTAACATGTATTTCCCATAGAGTTGAATGGGACTTTAAAGAAAAACCCCGACCATGGCAAATGGGGGTGGGTAAGGGTTAAACCACATATCCTATGTTTGTTGCTGACATATAAGTAACATGTGTGCCAAGTTTCATGTTAATATCTTTAGCCGTTTGGACGTGATGCTGGAACATGAAGTAACATGTATTTCCCATAGAGTTGAATGGCACTTTAGAGAAAAACCCCGACCATGGCAAATGGGGGTGGGTAAGGGTTAAACCACATATCCTATGTTTGTACAAGTCCGTTTACGGACTTGTAATGGTTCCCTATGGGATTGCGTCCGTTAGCCGATGGAGCATCCGCTAACGTCCGCGACCATCCGCGTCCATCAGGATCCGCTTTTGCGGACGGAAGAAAACCCGATTTTTCTTCCGTCCGGCGGAACGGATCGGATGCAGACGGACAGACGGTCCGTCTGCATCCGATTCCCCATAGGGGAGAGCGGAGGAGAGACAGGGCGGTCTCTGCACTGTGTGCGGGGACCGCCCTATCCGCCGACAGCTCAGCGGGGATTACGGATGATCCCCGCTGAGCTTTTGCGGACACACGGAGCGGACACAAAAACGGTCCGCTCTGTGTGAAAGGACCCAAAGGGACACTTTTGGTTGCTATGGACAATCTACAGTTTCCAGGCAGAAAGAACAGTTTTTATTATATAAAAGAACATGCAGGACACTGGGCAGACCACTAGGGACAAGGGGGGTGTGTATTTTTTACATACAGTACTGTAATCTATAAGATTACAGTATACTGTATGTATTGTGTTTGTTTACCTTTTTGAATTTGGCACCGTTCTCCACCCCCGTGCGTCGTAACGTCGCAGGGAACGGAGATCGGCGGCACACAGAGGCACTGTGTGAATCGAGCGAGGACCCGCTCGCTTACATAGCGCGGTGGCATCGCTGGATCCAGGGACAAGGTAAGTAAACCAAGCCTGTGGATTCAGCGAGGCAAGCCCGAGTCTGACTCGGGGTTACCGATCGCAGCACAAAAATGTAACCCCGAGTCAGACTCGGGAATACCGCCAGGGGGGTTAAAGCTTCTGTTTTTTTTTATAAAAAAACATACTTTCCTGTTCTGTGCAGTGGTTTTGCCCAGAGAAGCTCTGATCCTCTTCTTTTCGCGTACCCCACCGGCACTTCCCCAGAGAAAGCAGATTGTTTCTATAGCATAAATGTCAATGGTCCCAAATAAGTGTCAAAAGTGTCCGATCTGTCTGCAGTCGCAGTCAATGTCATAAATAATAAAAATACCATAAATATATCCCTTATTTTGTAGACGCTATAACTTTTGTGCAAACCAATCAATATATGTGTATTGCGATTTTTTGTATATAGTAATATATGTAGAAGAGTATATATTGGCCTAAACTGATGAATCTTTTTTTTTTTTTAAATTGGGATATTTATTATAGCAAAAAGTAAAAAATATGTTTTTTTTTTTTTAAATTGACGCTCTGCAGAGGTGATCAAATACCATCAAAAGAAAGCTCTATTTATGGTGAAAAAAAAAATGAGATACATTTTGTTTGGGTATAGCGGTGCACGACTGCGCAATTGTCAGTTAAAGCGACGCTGTGCCGTATCGCAAAAAAGGGCCTGGTCATTAATGTGGCAAATTCTTCCGGGGCTGAAGTGGTTAAATTGCATTTTTAAGAAGAGGAGGAGCTTTCTCAGCTTAGCATGCCTTCCTGCCTGCATGAATGAGCTAAGGGCAGATGAATTCCAGGAAGTAAATGCTACATGAATCATCTGTCCTTGTTCAAGACTCCTTCCTGTCCATACCAGAACCAACAAAGTGCTGTAGGTAGGATTAGGCACTTACTGTGGAGGTATCTTCAATGTAGGTACTGCAGCATGTATCAGATTTTTTATATACTATCTGTGCTTTTTTTGTGACTCATTTCTCTTTATCATCATTAGAGGGTTTTTTTTAGCAGATAAAACTGTATATTACATGGTTCATAATTATAGGACATAATCGCTTTTCAAAAGTATATGTGGAATTCAGCTTTAAGTGCATAGGTTGTGCTACCTGCATATTTATGCGAGAAATGACAGTACCCCCAGGATGATAATAAGTGACGGCTCTGTACATCATCTTTCTGCTTATTATAGCAAGTTACTCTATTGTATGGAGGCATCAGATTTGACTTGAGATTGATAGCATGGGGGAGGTGATGGAGAGGGAGGGATATGGGAGAAAATTTAAGTTATAACTATAGACACGATGCATATGCTGCAATAGAAGTCATAGGGCCAGATTCACAAAGAGATACGACGGTGTATCTACAGATACACCATCGTATCTCTGACTTACACTGGTCCTATCTATGCACCTGATTCATAGAACCAGTTACGCATAGGGCTGAGATCCGACAGTGTCACACTGTGTTACACTGTCGGATCTTTTTTTGGATTTAAAAATGGCGCCGGGGGCGTTCCTGCTGATTTACACTGAATAATATGTAAATCAGCGAGATACGCGAAATTCACGAACGTACGCGGACCCGACGCTGTGTTCTTACGTCGTTTCCGTAGCGCGGTACCCGTCGTATACTTACCCCTGCTAAAAGCAGGGGTAAGTATTGTTAAGTATGGCCGTCGTTCCCGCGTCGATTTTGAAATTTCCTACGTCGTTTGCGTACGCCGATTCACGAACACGCGCGTCGCAAGTCCCGCTCACGTCGCAACCACTGACGTCCTATTGACGTCAGTGGGAGCAATGCACGCCGGGAAATTCCCCGGACGGCGCATGCGTATTTAAATCGGCGCGGGAGCGCGCCTGATTTAAATAGTACACTCCCCCAGCCGCGGAATTAGAATTCCGCCGGGGGAGTTAGGATCCGCCGTCGCAAGTTTGGAGGTAAGTGTGTTGTGAATTTGACACTTTCCTCACAAACTTGCGAGGGCGGATCTTAAAACACATAGGTTACACGGATCTAAAGATCCGCTAACCTTTGTGAATCTGGCCCATAATCTGAGTATAATGTGCACAACTCTTCATGGGAACTTTGTCATTTAATCTATATGACAGGTCCACTTTAACTTTATTAAAGGTACTGTATATTAGTTTGTAAATAGTTCATTTTTTATTATGGTCAGGAGCAAAAAACATGATATTTAACTTAAATAAAAAAAATAAAAAAAACTTTGTATAATTTCATTTTTTTTTTAATTGTGGATAGTAAATATTAACCAATTAAGACCCGGACCAAAATGCAGGTAAAGGACCTGGCCAGTTTTTGCGATTCGGCACTGCGTCGATTTAACTGACAATAGCTCCCAAACAAAATTGGGGTCCTTTTTTTTCCCACAAATAGAGCTTTTTTTTGGTGGTATTTGATCACCTCTGCGGTTTTTATTTTTTGCACTATAAACAAAAATAGAGTGACAATTTTGAAAAAAAATGCAATATTTTTTCCTTTTTGCTATAATAAATATCCCCCAAAAATATATAAAAAAAAATTCCTCAGTTTAGGCCGATACGTATTCTTCTACCGATTTTTGGTAAAAAAAAATCGCAATAAGCGTTTATCGATTGGTTTGCACAAAATGTATAGTGTTTACAAAATAGGGGATCGTTTTATTGCATTTGTATTAATAATTGTTTTTTTTACTACTAATGGCGTCGATCATCAATTTTTTTCGTGACCGCGACATTATGGCGGACACATCGGACAATTTTGACACATTTTTGGGACAATTGTCATTTTCACAGCAAAAAATGCTATAAAAATGCATTGCTTACTGTGAAAATGACAATTGCAGTTTGGGAGTTAACCACTAGGGGGCGCTGGAGGGGTTAAGTGTGACCTCATATGTGTTTCTAACTGTAGGGGAGTGGGGCTGGACGTGTGACGTCATTGATCGTGCTTCCCTATATCAGGGAATACACGATCAATGACAGCGCCACAGTGAAGAACGGGGAAGGTGTGTTTACACACACCTCTCCCCGTTCTTCAGCTCCTGTGACCGATCGCGCGACCCACGGCTAGGCACTTAAAGAGGACGTACAGATACATGCTTGTGCCCAGCCGTGCCATTCTGCCGACGTATATGTGCAGGAGGCGGTCCTTAAGTGGTTAAATATTGCACGTTAAAGGGGTTGTCATTTTTTGTTTTTTATTTTCTAAATAGGTTCCTTTCAGCTAGTTCATTGTTTGTCCACTTACCTTTTCCTTCTAAATGTTTTTTTTCTTTGTCTGAATTTCTAATTTCCTGTTCCTCCTCAGTAAGCCTGCCCCCATCATCCGAGCCGTTCTGGCTGGGGGTTAGTCAGTGTGCTTGCCCCCTCCCTTGGGACTACATCCCTGCGGGGAGATGCTGTGTACATTCACATTGTCTCCCCGCAGGGATGTAGTCCCAAGGGAGGGGGCAAGCACACTGACTAACCCCCAGCCAGAACAGCTCGGATAATGGGGGCAGGCTTACTGAGGAGGAACAGGAAGTGAGAAATTCAGACAAAGAAAAAAAACATTTAGAAGGAAAAGGTAAGTGGACAAACAATGAATTAGCTGAAAGGAACCTATTTAGAAAATAAAAAACGAACCTTTACAACCCCTTTAATGTTAAGCATTCTTGTTTTCTGTCAGCATTTAGAGCACGTGTATACATAGAAACCTAGTTACATAGTTAGACTGGTTGAAAAAAAAAAAAAAACAAGTCCATGTAGATCAACCAATAAATGTAAAATAAAAAAATGATACATCTTATATACACACAACCCTATACCCCCAGTCAATCTAGAGGAAGGCAAAAACTCCAGAAAAGCATGATCCGATTGGCTCCAGGGTGGCAAAAAATTCCTTCCTGATCCCCCAAAAGGCAATCGGATATTCCCTGGATCAACTTTACCTTTAGTATCCAATTATAATATGTACATTTAGGAAAGAATCCACTCATTCTTTAAAGCAATCTACTGAGCTGGCCAGAACCACCTCTTGAGGGAGTCTATTCCACATTTTCACAGCTCTAACTTTGAAGAAACCTTTCCGTATTTGGAGATGAAATCTCTTTTCCTCTAGACGTAAAGAGTGTCCCCTTGTCCTCTGTGATGACCTTAACCCCCTTAGCGGTATTCCCGAGCATGACTCGGGGTGGATTTTCAATGCAATTATCGGTAACCCCGAGTCACGCTAGGGGTAGATGTGCATAGCCTGCAGCGCGCGCTGGCTTACCTTTGCCAGGCAGGTTACTGTACTTACCTTGTCCCTGGATCCAGCGATGCATCCCCGCTGTGTGAGCGAGCGGCGTCCTCCATTCGATTCACACAGTGCCCGCGTGCCGCCGATCTCTGTTCCCTGCGACGTTACGACGCACGGGGGCGGAGACAGGCGGCACATTCAAAAAAGTAAACAAACACATTACATACAGTATACTGTAATCTTATAGATTACAGTACTGTATGTAAAAAATACACACCCCCTTGTCCCTAGTGGTCTGCCCAGTGTCCTGCATATACTTTTATATAATAAAAACATTTTTTTTGTGCCTGCAAACTGTAGATTGTCCATAGCAACCAAAAGTGTCCCTTTATGTCAAAAGTGATTTTAGAGCAGCTAGAAAACAGCGATAATAAATTATAATCACTTGCAGAATTGTGCGATAGCGATTTGTGGGGAAATCCATCATAAAAAAATAAAAGTAATGACAGCGACAATTCTGCAACTGAGCAAATTTCAGTGATTTTGATTTGATTACATTATTGAATAATTTTTATTATAATTATATTATTATTTGTTATAATTATTTATAGTTATTTAATATATTATAATTTTATGATTTTGTGTTTCAAACTTTATCATACCCAGGATGCCTATTAGACTCTTGTTTGGACAGATTTAAGTGAGTTATTCCTAAGAATTACAGGCCTACAGTATAAAACGCAGAATTTCCATGCAAAATAATTGTACCGCTTTTGGTACGTAATTTCAGACAGAATCATACCGCCAGGGAGGATAAAGTGAATAACTCAACACCAAATTCATTATATGGACCCCTTAAGTATTTATACATGTTGATCATATCCCCCTTAACCGATTGCTGACCAGCCGCCGTCATTATACTGTGGCAGGTCGGCACGTTCCTGCAAACTGTCATAGATGGTATAGCAGGGACGAGTAAGCGGGGATAGCAGAGGTGTGCGCGCCCGCTGCACTGCGGGGGTTGCCGATGCACGTGGCCGGCCGTCGCGATGATGCCCCTCGTAAAATGCCGGAGGGCGTACATGGACGTCCTCCCATTCTTCTGCTGCCCGTACGCCCCAGTCCTTGGGACTCGGCCTATTCACAGATTGGGCTAAAGGGCTAATCACAGAGGGCCCTTTACTACGTGATCAGGGGGCTGCTATAGGTGAAGTGCACAGTAGCCAGCTGTATTGTCTGACCACCTGCGTTGGGGTAGACGTGACATTCGTGGCATTTTGACCATTCTTCCAGAAGCGCATTTGTGAGGTCAGGCACTGATGTTGGACAAGGTGGCCTTGCTCGCAGTCTCCGCTCTCATTCATTTGAAAGGTGTTCTATTGGGTTGGGGTAAGGAATCTGTGCAGGCCAGTCAAGTTTCTCCACCCCAAACTCACTCATCCGTGTGTTTATGGTCCACCATCAATGCCTGACCTTACAAATGCGCTTCTGGAAGAATGGTCAAACATTCCCATAGACACACTCCTAGACCTTGTGTTTGGCCTTCCCAGAAGAGTTGAAGCTGTTAAAGCTGCAAAGGACAGGCCGACTCAATATCGAACCCTACGAACTAAGACTGGGGTGCCATTAAAGTTCATCTGCATGTAAAGGCGGGTGTCCCAATACTTTTGGTAATTTAGTGTATTTGCAATATAGGCCATCTGGATTACTTGTTGGGACAGGATCTCTTTAAGGCATTAGCCACGCAATAATCAGCACAGATTGGAAAGCTTTGTAATTATATTAACACAAACCTAAATCTGTATAAAGTATCTGAACACATTTATTTTGCACCAGAGGAGCTCATTCTGTCACCCAACACGCGGTGCCCTGACGTCGAATCTGTTTTAGCAGGATAATCAACTCAAGGGCAGCAAAATCTTATCAAATTAACAAGTGCTCTGGCCACACACCGCTAAACGACAGCTGTGATCCCCGAAATAAACAAAATAATCTGGATTTAAATAATCTGCCAGGCCCTTTGGCAATAAAACAGTCCTCACATGCCACAAATGGACCCATTACGTTGTACTTGTTGAAAGCACCTAACGCTGAACAATTGTTCAAACACATTCTTTCAAGAAGGATTGAGGTGAATCTTGGCACAGCAAGACACAGCCTGAAGGGGATGTGTCTGCATTCTGCCAGAGTCAATCCGAAATATTACTGAGCTTTATTTTTTTATCTTACGATGAATGAATAATAGAGCAACATCAACAGAACCACACTGAAGAAATGCATTGCTTTTATGTTATTCAAATCAGTTTAAATCCACAAAGAGGAGATTTTACTTTCCAAATATTCTAATCATGAATTTTTTTGATGCAAGTCAAATCTAGAACATTTACAATTGTAATTAAAATAAACTATTCTGTGTTTTAGCACATATTTACTTCTGTAACTTCCATTTTTATTATTTACATATAACAGTATTCCATGAATACGAGGTCTCTTTAGCCAATAAGCACAACAGTTTGACCTTCAATGCTTCACTGCAGACATGTGCATTAGTATTGAATTCTGACTTATGCATTTCGGGGAAGCTTTCCATATGGTTTGACATGGGGTGGAGCCCCGAAACATGCTAGTACGCCCCCTTGATGGAGAGATGGCATCACCTCATCCCAGAAGGAGATTGGCGAGCCAGCCAAGGACACAGAGAAGCCACCACTCTACAACGTTGCAAGTGCTTTAGCTTCCTTAGCCACCGCTCCTGTCTCTTTCTGCCCAGCCACTTCATGGCAGACCTCTCCATTTCTGAAGAGTGTCGAGCAAACCAAGGACACCCAGACGTTAATGCACACCATGCCACACCACACCACGCCACTGGCCTCTCCATTCTCTAGCGCTTCCTTCTCTTCATGCAGTGGCTTACCAGTCGATCTCTGCACAACACTAGCCACTTGCCTGACAATCTCTGCTAGGGATGACACAGATGACAAGCCAATATCTCCTACATCAAATGTGAGTTCTATATTTATTCATCACTACCCAATAGCTGTTTCCAATACTCTACACTCAGATAGAGGCGCCCCCTGCTTTTTTCTGCATTTCGGGGGAGTGCCCTCTTCATCAGGATCTTGTATTCATGGATATGTTGTGAAATGCGTGTTTTAGAAGTACTTTTGTACTATTGTACATACAGGGCCAGATTCATGTACATTTGCGGCGGCGTAACGTATCGCATTTACGCTACACCGCCGCAAGTTTTACAGGCAAGTGCTTGATTCACAAAGCATTTGCCTGTAAAGTTGCGGCGGCGTAGCGTAAATCCCTCCGGCGCAAGCCCACCTAATTCAAATGATCCTGGTAGGGGGCGTGGATCATTTAAATTAGGCGTGTTCCCGCGCCGAACGTACTGCGCATGCTCAGTTTTGAAATTTCCCGCCGTGCTTTGCGCGAAATGACGTCGCACCGACGTCATTTTTTGAACGTCGACGTGAGTTACGTCCTTTCCTATTCACGGACGACTTACGCAAAAAAAAATGAAAAATTGGACGCGGGAACGACGGCCATACTTTAACATGGCAGGTCTAAATATAGGCCACAAAATAGCAGCTTTAACTATACGCCGGGAAAAGCCGACTAGCGACGACGTAAGAGAATGCGACGGCTGCGCGTACCTTCGTGGATCGACGGAAAATGCTAATTAGCATACCCGACGCGGAAAACGACGCAAACTCCACCCAGCGGGCGCCGAAGTATTGCACCTACGATCCGAAGGCGTACAAAGCCATACGCCTGTCGGATCGAAGCCAGAAGCCGTCGTATCTTGGTTTGAGGATTCAAACTAAAGATACGACGCGGCAAATTTGAAAGTATGCCGGAGTATCAGTAGATACTCCGGCGTACTTCTTCTGTGAATCTGGCCCACAGTATATTAAATATTTTTTTTTTTAGTTTTATTGAAGATAATACACTACGGGGCAGGTCCACAAAGAAGTTACGTTGGCGTATCTATTGATACGCCGCGTAACTTCTTGGATGCTCCGGCGTATCTTTGTTTTGTATCCATAAAACATGATATGCCTGAATGGGGGCTAGATCCGACTGACGTACGTCTTAGTACGCCGTCTGATCTTAGGTGCATATTTACGCTGGCCGCTAGGTGGTGCTTCCGTTGATTTCCACGTAGCATATGCAAATTAGCTAGATACGCCGATTCTCAGAACGTACGCCCGGCCGGCGCATTTTTTTACGTTGTTTACGTAAGGCTTTTTTCGGCGTAACGTTACCCCTGGGTCTATGAGGCGTACGCAATGTTAAGTATGGACGTCGGGCCGGTGTCAAATTTTCCGTCGTTTGCGTAAAACATTCGCGAATAGGGCTTTGCGTAAATTACGTTCACGTAGAAAACATTGACTATTTGCGACGTGATTTCGAGCATGCGCCCCCACGGACGGCGCATGCGCCGTTAAAAAAAAAACGTAATTTACGTGGGGTCAAGTTGAATTAACATAAAACACGCCCACATCTTTGTCATTTGAATTCCGCGCCCTTACGCCGACACATTTACACTACGCCGCCGTAACTTACGGCGCAAATTCTTTGTGGATAAGGAACCTCCGCACTAAGTTACGACGGCGTAGTGTATCTGAGATACGCTACGCCCGCTTATATTTACGCCGAGGTACGTGGATCTGGCCCTACGTCTGTGCACGCTCTATTCATTTCACAGTGTACCTAAGGATGGTGGTGGATAAGGTGCTGATCCAACTCTACGTTTAGCTGCGAGAAAGAGACTTTTTAAGTGAACTTCAAGTGGCATAGATTATATTAACCATATTCTTTCCCACTTGAACACTGGCAGTATATGTATGATACATGACTATTGCAGGTCTTGGTAAATGGTGCCACCTGTGCACATCTGTATAATTATTATTATAATACAGGATTTATATAGTGCCGACAGTTTGCACAGAACTTTATTTCACAGTTCTGTGCAACTGTTCAGAATAGTACAGAACAAAACAAAACAACTCATACAATTCAAAAAAAGAGATTAGAGAGGGCTCTGCTCATCATACCTTACAATCTAATAGGGAGGGGCAAGTGAAATAAGAGGAGGAGGATGAGATATAAGTGATATAAGTGATATAAAATCGGAGGATGATACAAGTAATATAAGTGATATATAAGTGATATTAATATAAGTGATATAAGATGGGAGGATGAACTGATGGAGAAAGTAAAAGTTCAGTTTTATGGAGATGAGAGAATTAAAGTGGATGTAAGCCCCATTCATAACATTTGACCTAGGCACATATATCTGTGTCGGGGAGGTAACTTAGAGACAGATAAGCAAAGAGCTTGTCTATTCACAGCACAGCTCTGCAATTTTTTTTCATTCATCTGCCTATGTGGAGGGGGGTGGGGGTGGGGGTGGGCCTTTCCTCCAATCAGCTCTCACACAGTGTAAGCCCAGACTCCCCTCCCACTGCTGAATCAGGAAGAAAGATTTCCAAAAGGATGCATACTTTCTAAAGAGTCTAGAAAACTGAAGACAGCAGATATACATGTAGAACTTATGTAGGGAGATTTGTTTAACCTTTGTGTATCATCTGAGGTAGTTCACTTCACTGGGTATATGTAAGGGTTTACATCCACTTTAGGTTTTCTTTAATTCCTCTAAAGGTGGACAAAGAAAGAGATAGCCAGATTGAAGTAGGGAGTTCCAGAGCATGGGAGAGGCTTTGGAGAAATACTGAAGGGGAGCTTGGAAAAGTGTGAAGAAGAGAAAGCGATTAGTAAATAATGGAAGCAGTAGAGAGCCTGGGTGGTAATTTAAGATTAGGTTGGTAATGTAGCTTGGGGCAGAGTTGTGGAAGGCTTTGTATGTTGGTGAAATTTTAAATTTGATAAGTTTGTTGGGTGAGTGGAAGTCAGTGGAGAGATTGACAGCGAGGGGTAGCATAAACTGAACGGTTGGTAAGGTAAATAAGTCTGGCAACAGCATTTAAGATAGACTATGGGGAATAGCGTGTGTAGAGGTAGGCCAATGATGAAGTATGTTAAGGACTGTGATTGGCAAACATCAGTTTATTTAAACCCAAAAACTAATAATTATTACAAAATGAGTCTTGTGCCTTTTAAATGTATTTAGTACATATTTCCTGTCTATTTTTACAGATATGTGTCTGAATGAATGACAGTGGCTCTGGCAGGAAGCAGCCCTATTAGAGTTGAGCGGACACCTGGATGTTCGGTCGAACTTCAGAAAGAAGTTTGGGTTCGGGACCCGAACTTGACCCGAACATGACCCCAAACCCGAACCCCATTGAAGTCAATGGGGACCCGGACTTTTGACTACTAAAATATCTCTAAAAAACGAATGGAAAGGGCTAGAGGGCTGCAAATGGCAGAAAAATGTCAGTAAGAACATGGCAAGTACTCTGCAAATAAATGTGGATCGGGAAATAACTTAAAATAACATAAAAAAAATAATAATAATCTTGACCTAGGAGGACGAGGTCCATATGGAGTAGGAGGTTGAGGGTTAGGGTTATGGTTAGGGGGTTAGGGTTAGGGGGTTAGGGTTAGGGTTGGCTAGAGAGCATGGCAATATAATTCTCTCCCTATAAGAACAAGCAGGAACCTTGCCCTAAACTATCTAATGCAGTATCTCACAGAAAGAAATGCAGTGCTGCTGCAATATGCAGAGTATCTCACAGGAACAGATGCAGTGCAGCTGCAATTTGATTTTTGAACCAGGACTGACTCCTATATAATTCTCTCCCTATAAGAACAAGCAGGAACCTTGCCCTAAACTATCTAATGAAGAGTATCTCACAGAAAGAAATGCAGTGCTGGTGCAATATGCAGAGTATCTCACAGAAAGAAATGCAGTGCTGCTGAAATATGCAGAGTATCTCACAGGAACAGATGCAGTGCAGCTGCAATTTGATTTGTGAACCAGGACTGACTCCTATATAATTCTCTCCCTATAAGAACAAGCATGAACCTTGCCCTAAACTATCTAATGCAGAGTATCTCACAGAAAGAAATGCAGTGCTGCTGCAATATGCAGAGTATCTCACAGGAAGAGATGCACTGCTGCTGCAATTTAATTTGTGAACCAGGACTGACTCCTATATAATTCTCTCCCTATAAGAACAAGCAGGAACCTTGCCCTAAACTATCTAATGCAGAATATCTCACAGAAAGAAATGCAGTGCTGCTGCAATATGCAGAGTATCTCACAGGAACAGATGCAGTGCAGCTGCAATTTGATTTGTGAACCAGGACTGACTCCTATATAATTCTCTACCTATAAGAACAAGCAGGAACCTTGCCCTAAACTATCTAATGCAGAGTATCTCACAGAAAGAAACAGTGCTGGTGTAGATTTCTGAAGCAGGATAGTCCTATCTAAATCTCTCCCTCAGATCAGCAGCAGCTTCCCTACCCTAGCTAAAGCAGAGTGACGAGCTGTGCTATGTGCCTCTAGCTTATATAGAGGCTGGGTCACATGCTGCACTGGCCAATCACAGCCATGCCAATAGTAGACATGGCTGTGAAGGCTTCTAGGTAAAACAAGTAAAACAAATGGTGATTGGCTGCCCTGCAGCGCACCATTACATTGCCGAACACCGGACCCGAACCCGAAATTTCAGCAAAATATCCGGGTACAAAAAAACCCAAAGTCCGTACCGAACCCGAACTTTACAGTTCGGGTTCGCTCAACCCTAAGCCCTATCATATTTTGTTAACATAAATGGAAGGAATATGATCAGTAAATGCATATGTCTTAAAGCTGGTCATACAGAACTTGAATTTGACAAAACAAAAGTTGCTGGTTGGAAAAGTCGCCCAAAAAGTGACTTCAGGCACTGTTCTAGTATTCTGACAGTAGTGTATTAGCTAGCATTGGGAGATTCATCCATGCACACTGTTTAGCCTTGATATGAGAATCTACAGATTTCTCTTAATTATCCCACTGGGCTGAGAAATCCTTATGTGTATTGACAGGTTTACATCTGCTTTAATTAACAGCTTAGATAAGATTATATTTTGTAATTGTCTGGTGTGTTCAAGTTTAGACTAGGCCATAGACTGCATCTCTACAAGTCAGTGAGTTCTGTCTGGTTATCTGTAAGTGGTCTTGGCAATTCGAGCAATGGCAAAGGTGGGTATAGGCATCAAAGTGTGCCTAGCTAGTCCTAGAAGAAGGTGGTAAATTGGGTTGGGAATTTTTGTTTTGATATGACAAGTTTACTTTAAAGTGAATCTGTACCCACACTATGCACACTAAAGCATTTAATATTCTGAACAAATCACTTTAACTACTTGCCGACCAGCCGCCGTATATTTACATCCCGAAAAACGGTCGTGTTTTTCGGGATGCGGGTGGCTGGAAGGTTGAAATGGTGCATAATAAAAACCTGTGGCTTTGTGTAACTAAAAGGTAGGCTTGATCCACCTGCTGGCTTGTATACATTTCTGGGCAATTGTTAGGCATTCTGCCAACACTCCTGAAGAAACCTCAAGGCACCGTAGAGTGATGGACACAGTGGTTGAAAAAGGCTGGTCTAGGCACAGGTGGCTTTAAACAGACTGAAAAATCACTATGGATAAAAAGGCACCAAATCCACCAAATCCCTCATCACAAAGAAGTTAATACAATATTTAGCAAACATTTATTTTTTACCATTAACCAGAATGATTTACCCATCAGGCGTACATAGTTAGGAATAAAGACATTTGTTTATTGTGAAATTCATCAAAATCTTTCCAGTCTGCAAATCTTTAATACCCAGGCCTATGTCTGAAAGTCGGGGGGGGGGGGGCTTGGGTGCCAGGATTTGTACAGTTTACTATTTTATTATAATATATTGGGAACAGTTATTCAGTTTTATTTTCTGTAACGACTTACTTGTCTATTTTGCTCATTTTTACAAATTCCTGGTGGAGAAGGTCCACTGGCTTTGTCCACTTGTCTTCCTGCACTCATCTTTCCCCCTTCCCCTGCCATATCTCTGTTCTTCAATTCGCAGGCTCAACCTGTGTCTGCTCACATCCGTCCCTGTGCAATGATTGACAGCAGTGACTGCAGGTCTTTGATTATTTCACATGCCTTTAAAAACCATGCTTGAGACAAGCTGTCAGCTGCCGTCATCCCCCTTCCCCCCCTCCCTCGTTAGGCCCTGCGATATAAACCAGCATTTATATCACCGACGCTTTCTCCTCCATGTCCAATCCAGTGGAACATCCTTCGGGGAAATCTATTCTTTCATTATATTTCCACTCTAAATGTGATTGACAAAAAGGATTTTTCAGTGGCGGAACACAGTTATTTTAACTCACCTCCCGTTCTCTCTTTCTAATTGTTTTCATTTCTCTGCTATTTATAATCTGTCTAATCCTTCTTCTTGTCAGTTATAGGGCCTGGAATTATCCAAGCAATACCATTTAGCTTTCATAGAGTTTTTAGAATAATCACACTCACTTCTGCTGTCACATTTGATACTCATATTTTTGCATTAATCAGAACATGCTGCTCCTTCTCGCCCGCTCTGTTTATCTCCCTCCTTCTACCCATGTAACACAATGAATTTTTCTTTTTCAATCCACTTTCCTCTGCCTTATCCCTACTCCCTTTCCTCCCTATCTATTAATTTCTTTCTCTCTAACATTCTTTCTATCCTTTCACCTCTGTCCCTCATTTTCCACTCTTCTCTATATCAACCCTCTTCGCTTTCTCTTTAATCCTCCCTATCTGCCTTGCTCTATACACTCTTCTCTCCTTGTAGCCTCCTCTTTCTCTGTACACTTCTAGGTCTACTCTCATATAACTCTACCATATTTCTATACATCTGCTCTATTTCTCAATATTTTTTTTCTCATTATAGCTGTCTTCAATGTATTCTTCTCTTTGTCTCTGAGTGATTTATTTATTACTACTTGATTACTATTTAAATAGTTACTTTTATACTATTTTCTGTTCTCTTTACATTTCTCTGTTGATACTTCTTTCTGTTACCTGTCTCTTCTCTCTATTTTCTTCCCCTTTTATTCTCTTTCTCTCTATCTCTCCTTCTCAGACAGACAGTCTCTCTACTGTTCCAATATACTCTTCCCGTCAATTCTCTTTTTTCTGTATTTACTATGCTCGCTTCTCTTTCCTTGTTACATATCGTGGCCCGGATTCAGATACAATTGCGTATTTCTATCGGCGGGCGTAATGTATCTCAGATACGTTACGCCGCCGTAACTTATGGCGCAAGTTCCGTATTCAGAAAGAACTTCTACGAATCCGTCGTATTGATACAACCCCGCACACTCAAAGTTACGATGGCGTATCCGGAGATACGCCGTCGTAACTCCTATCTGAATCCAGGCCCATATGTTTTCTTTGTTAATTCTCCTTTATTATTGTGTATGTTCTTTTTCATATATGCTTTGTTTTCTACTCTATTTATCTATTTACCTTTCTACTATCCTTTCTTTACTCACTTTCCTCTACATTCCCTTTCATTCTCTCTTACTCTCTATTTTCTATCTACTTCATTTTCTTTCTATTCTCTTTTCTTTATTAGTCCCACTAATTTTTCTATTAAAGGGTTAATAAAGGCAAAAAAAAATCTTTAAAATAACAAACATGTTATACTTACCTCCACTGTGCAGTTCGTTTTGCACAGAGTGGCCCCGATCCACGTCTTCTGGGGTCCTTCGGCGGCTCTCTCTGATTCTCCCTGCAAAAACTCACCACATTCATGCGAGAGAGCTTGCATGGTGATGAGTCCTTGCGGGAACGCTCCCATGATACAGCGAGCGGCCATAGCCGCTCACTGTATCACTCGGCCCCGCCCCTCGGCACGCCGCGTCACTGGATGTGATTGACAGCAGCTCCAGCCAATGGCTGCGCTGCTCTCAGTCCATCCGCTCTAGCCAATCAGTGGCCAGGCTGAGCAGCGAAGAGGTTCTCGGGACCGAGCGCGGGACTTTCGAGGGGTCAGGTAAGTAAAACTTTCCTCTTTATCAACTCTCCTTTTCTCTAACTACAGTACCTACCTATTTAATTTCCTCTCTATCTGCTCTCTTACCTACCCTTTTAGTCCTCTCTCTATTTTCCTTTCTTAATTCACATTCCTTCATAGTTACTTTCCTTTTTCAACTTTCCTCTTCGTTTGGGCCTGCCATACATGGCTTGCATTTTGGCTGATTTCTGTTATTTTGCCAAAATGTTGCCCTATGGTGACCCTATTGAAACCTCCTGGAGTGCCAAACTTTGATTGAAAAATATAAGGAAAAATGTGTTTCTGGGTTAGAAAATTGTCAGCTGAATAATAGTGTCTGCATTTGATCACATACAATCATATACAATCACTGTTCAGGTATTCAAAATGTTGCTGGTGCTGGTTGTCTGAATACTATATCCAGTGGGCTGAAATCTATGCACGTACTGTAAAGCCTCATACACACGACCGAGGAACTCGACGGGCGAAACACATCGTTTTCCTCGTCGAGTTCCTTGTTAGGCTGTCGAGGAACTCGACAAGGCAAGTTTCTCCATTCCCTTCGAGGAAATAGAGAACTTGCTCTCTTTTTGGCTCGTCGAGTTTCTCGACAGTTTCCTCAACGAAAATGTACACATGACCGGTTTCCTCTGCAAAAAAATATCTCCCAGCAAGTTTCTTGCTGGTTTTTGGCGAGAAACTCGGTCGTGTGTACGAGGCCTAGGGCTAGCCTTAATCTCATACTCTCTATTTTCTTTCTCTTTCAACTTTCTTCCTCATGAATTCTCCCACTCTTACTCTTTTCTTCTCCATCACGGGTTGGACTTGACGGACTTATGTCTTTTTTCAACCTCACCTACTATGTACATTTTTAACTTTTATATTCTTCTCTCATTTAGTCTTCTCTATCAACATTCCTCCTTATCTACTCTCCTACTCTCTTCTATCTATCTTTTCTTTTCTATCTATCATCTTTCTTCTTCCATTACTCCCCTACTCTCTTCTATCTATCTTTTCTTCTCTATCTATCATCTTTCTTTATGTTTATGTTAAATTAGTATGTAGCACTGTGGTCCTGCGAGATACGACATTTCGTTCTACCGTGTAGTAGAATGACAATAAAGCTTGACTTGACTTGGCTTGCCTTCGTTCTTCCATTACTCTCCTACTCTCTGCCTTCGTTCTTCCATTACTCTCATACTCTCTGCCTTCGTTCTTCCATTACTCTCCTACTCTCTGCCTTCGTTCTTCCATTACTCTCCTACTCTCTGCTTCGTTCTTCCATTACTCTCCTACTCTCTGCCTTCATTCTTCCATTACTCTCCTACTCTCTGCTTCGTTCTTCCATTACTCTCCTACTCTCTGCCTTCGTTCTTCCATTACTCTCCTACTCTCTGCCTTCGTTCTTCCATTACTCTCCTACTCTCTGCTTCGTTCTTCCATTACTCTCCTACTCTCTGCCTTCGTTCTTCCATTACTCTCCTACTCTCTGCCTTCGTTCTTCCATTACTCTCCTACTCTCTATTTTATCTTCTTTCTCTGTCAATTTTCTTTATACATGTCATGGTTACATGACATGTATAAATGTAGCTTACATAGGCTCAATGACTGGAAAAACTAGGACTTAATTGTTGGCTGGGACACATCCATGTAATATCACATATCACGTCACCACTCCTGCTTGTCCTCGATTCTCTAAGAAAGTGCTACAATTGCTAAATTGTACTCACAATGCCATCTATATATTAAATTTGTTATTGCAATGTGGCTATAGTTGCCAGCAGTTCTCTGTAGAAACTGTTGTATATGACTAAATTGACCACAGTCTGACAAATTGGGTATGCAAAAAGAAACAATAATCCTCTTGGAAAAATGAGAGCTAAGACTGTTGATGGAATCCCTTTATATTACTATACAGAGAGTTCTTAACCAATTTGTGGATTTGTATTAATTTTTTTGCTTGAAGATCTCTTCTATAAGTGTTGCAAGTCATAACATCTTCTGAGAACACAGCTTTCAATAAAATAGAGTCAATGTCCAAAAGAAAGAATATTGCTTATTGGCTTTCATAGGTATCTTCATACAGTACCACTGAGATGTAAAAAAAAAAGTCTAAATGTGTCACTTACCCATAACAGTAGACCTAAACTTAATATGGCTTTACAATATCCAGGGATAATATCATTCAAGAAATCAGTTTATAATATAACATGACTAATATCTTGATAATGCAGCATCATAGTACAGAGAATAAAAAAAGCTGTTTTGGTATCACATGACCCTGTGTGCAATACTAACTCACCTTTTCATTACACAACTCTGCCTGGAAGGCACAAAATATACAAGACAGATGACTTTTGGGCATTAGCAATAAAAGACGCAGGGAGAAAATGTATTTACAGATATCTGCTTAACAGCAATGTTGCCCAGGTCCATCAATCACAGTGACTTGAAAGTTTTGGTTTAATGCTGTTATTTTCCACGATGCCCAATGCTAAAGGGACTGGAAATGATGCTTCTGAAACCACTGCAAGGGCCGTTGCCAAACCTCATCCATCATCCATACACAGTCCTGTCCTGCCTTATCCCATGGCCAGAGATACACTGAGTCCATTCCCAGTCATCCTCTATCTAATAGGCAGCTCATTGGATATAACAAACAAATACTGCTCAAGTGGCTGTTCCTGAACGCTAGCCTTGCACATCCCATCTGTGCTCTGTCTGTCAGACTCAGCCTATTAAGCAAAGTGCAGAGAAGACAGCAAATGAACAAAGAGGATTCTGCTAAAGCAAGCAGAGCCACGCCGTTTCGGTAAAATGACTCTCTGCCAGTGTCAAAGATTACATTGCATATGGTGTGGTGGAAGGTGCTTGTTTTTATTTTTAATCAGAGTTGAGTAAACAGGTTGTCATCTCAAAGCTGTATCAAATATCTTGCCGTCTGTTGCTGAAGGTACTTACGTGGTAGTGACTGGTGCAGGGATTTATTTTTGTAAGCCACATTGAAATTAAAGGGCAATGCCAGCTTAACAGCTATATACAGCTATATACACAACTGAAAGATATACGAATGGTTTTACCTGCCAAAAGACTTGTAATTTCACATCTTTGGCCTTCAGATCTGCCCAACTCTTGATGTGTTCTATTGTTGTATGGCATAGTAAGGTAAGTTTTCAGAGGCTGCAGATTTACAGGCTTTGTACCACTGCCCCACCTCCTCCCTTCACTTTGGACCAATAGAGAATATAACCATCTACTGTTCTCTCCTTCTTGTAAGCTTATCTACCATAGGCATCAGACTTTAGTTTATGGAGAGGCCACTTCCACTACAAATACGATTTCAGCATGCAGGAATATAAACATTAAAAATAAAGAGTGTTTATATGTATTTGCCTGGTGTTAATTTTTAAAATAGACCTTTCACAAATAACTGAAAAACGAATACCAATCTGTACGAATCTATACAAATCTGTACATATCTGATATTAAGTTTTTTACGTGACAATGCTTGGGAATTGTCACTTTGCAAGGGAATTTTCCCTTCTGCCCCTAACACACGATCTTTTCTGCTTGTTTTATCCTAATGGGGTTCACCTTAATCTTATAGCTTCAGAAGGAAAGTTGTGATTGTAAACTACAAGTGATCATTCATGCATGCTGTTGTGCTGGAAGGTTTATAAAAACACAGTAAGAACATAACTTAGCTGAAGCAGTCACTCCGTCATTAGCATTCACAAATAAAAGTATATAGAGGAAAAATGTAAATGTGGATCATTAAAGTAGTTGTAAAGGTTCGTTTTTTATTTTCTAAATGGGTTCCTTTAAGCTAGTGCATTGTTGGTTCACTTACCTTTTCCTTCCATTTCCCTTCTAAATGTTTTTTTCCTTTGTTTTCTCTGTCTGAATTTCTCACTTCCTGTTCCTCCTCAGTAAGGTGTTCAGTAAGCTGTTCTAAATGACTTTCCACCGCTCGGATTATGGTGGAAAGCTTACTTAGGAGAAACAGGAAGAGAGAAATTCAAACAAAGAAAAAAAACACCCATAGGTGTGCCCAACTTATTGCATTAGGGTGTGCACCCCAAAGCTCAAACATATATGCATGTATCTGTATATATACTGACGGGGTCGATAGAGCAGTGGACGGTGTCAGTAGGGCAGAGATTCGTGTCAGTAAGGCAGTGGATGCTGTCAGTAATTTTTATTTGTATTGTTTTTTTAATTTATTATTCTTTAAAAAAAAATGTATTATTCTTTTTACAATTAGAAGCCCTGTTAGGGCACTTTGGTGAAATATCAGGATCTAAACAGGGGGAATCTACTCCACACAGAGTGTTTATGGTGTGCCCAGGCACACATGGCACACCCTGTGTGCATGCCTATGGGTAAACCACACCACATGTGGGCACAGTACATCACATGGTGGGCACAGTTACAGTACACCTCATGGTGGGCACAGTACATCACATGGTTGGCACAGTTACAGTACATCACATGGTGGGCACTGCCCTGCACATGGTTGGCACATTATATGATGTAGTCGGCACAATACATCACATGGTGGTCACTGCACTGCACATGGTGAGCACAATACGTCACATGGTGCTCACTGCACAGTTACAGTACATCACATGGTGGGACACTGCCCTGCACATGGTTGGCACATTATATGACATGGTCGGCACAATACATCACATAGTGGTCACTGCACTGCACATGGTGGGCACAATACATCACATGGTGGTCACTGCACTGCACATGGTGGGCACAATACATCACATGGTGGGCACTGCACTGCACATGGTGGGCACAATACATCACATGGTGGGCACTGCACTGCACATGACATGGAGGGAAGTACAATAATTTCACCCCCAAAGGTCATATTCTGCACAATCCCCCGTGTTTACTGACCTCATTTTAGCAGCATGGTAGATCTTCTTCCTCCCGGGCTCCTGCAGGATGACATCAGTGCCCCTCCCCCAAACAACTGCCTGAAGCTCCCAGAGACTGAAGCCCTGTACACACGATCAGTCCATACGATAAGAACGAACTGAAGGACCATTTTATCGGTTAACCGATGAAGCTGACTAATGGTCTGATGTGCCTACACACCATCAGTTAAAAAACCGATCAAGTCCAACGCGGTGACGTAAAACACAACGACGTGCTGAGAAAAATTAAGTTCAATGCTTCCAAGCATGCGACGACTTGATTCTGAGCATGCGCAGGTTTTTAACCAATGCTTTTGCATACTAACCGTCGGTTTTGACCTATCGGTTAGGCGTCCATCTGTTAAATTTTAAAGCAAGTTCTTTTTTTTTTGACCGAAGGATAACTGACCGATGGGGCCCACACACGGTCGGTTTGGACCAATGAAACGGTCCTTCAGTCCGTTTTCATCGGTTTAGACTGATCATGTGTACAAGGCCTGAGAGGATCTGCCTGTGCAAATCTCGTGATAGGAGCCGGGCAGCACTGACAGCTTTGGTGCCCCTCCTCTTCCTCAGCTTGTGGCACCTGGGTGCAGTGCACCCTGTGCACCCGCTTCCAGGTGGTGGGCACTTGACCCCCCTTGCGGACGCCCATGGTCACATGTGCCATTTAAGGCTTTTTCACACCAGTATACATACAGTAATGCCCTTTTTTGACTTGAAAAACTTCAAGCATTTTCACATGCATTGATATGTGCTTTTCTGTTTCTATAGTTTCATTGGTTTTACAAGGTCAGGATAACATATGAAAACAAGTATTTCCCAAGGCACATGAAATGTATGTTTCTCATGCAAATACAAGAAGAAAGTGAGTATCAGTTTCAATGTCACATACAGCTCTATTAACTCGCAATATAGGCATGCACCATTTTTTCATGTTTATGGATGGTGGTACAGGAAAATTCTATAAGATAGATTAATTTCTGGTGCAGAGGTACTTAGGAAGTAACAGAAATGTAGAAAGCATATTTCTGTGTTAATATGAATTCAGCAAGCTGTCTTAATTTATGTTACACACAAGCATGCTACAGAGCCGTTCACACTTGTCTGTTTTAGCACATGATATGAATTTCAAGCAGAAATCCAAATAATTGTTACTTGGTTAGTTCACATCTATGTGCTGTTTTTATTTTTAGATGATATGTAACACTTTTATTTTTGTTAAATATTCTATCTTTTATTAGGAGCTACTTAGAGCTGATAGTAATATATGATCAGCGAAGTTTTAATGAACTGCGTCATTCTCAGGGTAACAAAATTATTCCTTGTGTGTGCTGTTCTCAGAAAGAAATATACATTTCTGTAATAAAAAGAACATCATACAAACCATTGGTTGCAGGTTATATACGGTATGCATAACAAAGTAGAATTGATTAAATGTTATCAGTAAACTCCTGGATGAACACAGTACACATTACTACATGGACACTAATATATCTAAGGCCGATACTTTAAAAAAATAAATTGAGTAAGAAAAGGTAAAATGTGAGGCCCAGATTCTCAAAGACTTACGACGGCGTATCTCCAGATACGCCGTCGTAAGTCCGAATGTCCGCTGTCGTATCTATGCGCCTGATTCTTAGAATCAGTTACGCATAGATTTGGCCAAGATACGAGCGGCGTAAGTCTCCCTCGCCGTCGTATCTTGGGGTGTATATTTACGCTGGCCGCTAGGTGGCGCTTCCGTTGATTTCCGCGTTGAATATGTAAATGAGCAAGATACGCCGATTCACAAATGTACGTACGCCCATCGCAATTAGTTACGCCGTTTATGTAAGACATACGCCGGCGTAAAGTTAAAGCTGGTCTCTAGGTGGCGCAGCCCATGCAAGGTATGGACGTCGGAACAAGCGTATCTTTTTACGTTGTTTACGTAAGTCGTACGTGAATGGGGCTGTGTGTAGGTTACGTTCACGTCACAGGCATTGAGCCTGAACGCGCATGCGCCGTTCGTTCGGCCATGCATCTACATGGGGTCAAGCTTACGTCAGCCCATTTATGCTACGCCGCCGTAACTTAGGACGCAAGTGCTTTGTGAATACAGCACTTGCCTCTCTAAGTTGCGGCAGCGTAGCGTAAATAAGATACGCTACGCCCGCACATAGTTACGCCGCCCTACGTGAATCTGGGCCTGAGTTTTTTTTTACCTGTGTCCCATTGGGGAGTCCCTCCTTACTTACTTACGTCCTGTAGCTACAACAGGTGGGGATGTAAATATCTCAAAAGTGAAGAAAACCCTTCTTATGCCGCGTACACACGATTGGAAATTCCGACAAGAAAATTTTTTTTTTTCCGACGAAATGTTGGCTCAAACTTGTGTTGTATACACGCGTTGAATACAAAATTCCGACCGTCAAGAACGCAGTGATGTACAACACTACAGCACTACAGCGTTGGAATTGCATTCAGATGATCGGAATTTCTGACAAGAACTTTTCTTGTGAGAAAAAATGAGAACCAACTCTCACATTTTTGCTGTCGGAAATCCGGACAGAAAAAGTCCGGCGGAGCATACACACGGTCGGAATTTCCGACCAAAAGCTTACATCGAACTTTTCTTGTCGGAAATTCCGACCGTGTGTACGCGGCATTAGACAATACTCGCCAACAATAGTCCTCTCTGGTGGGTTTACAAAATCTTGGATTTTCCATCTCTTTCAGCCCTAGACACCATGAGAAATAAGAAAGTGAATCTACCCAGTGGCTACACAGGCAACAATAACCCCTCACCCTAAAACTTTACTACTGTTTCCTGAACTAAACACGTTTTGGCTTTAGGTACACTTTACAGTAAACCTCTTATGAGAGAAATACTAGGGCTATTTTTTCTGACCTTCTTGTAGTGCTAGTTGGCTGGCTGGTAGCCTTGGCTTTAATAATGTCTGATTTACTAATATAACAAGTATGCAAATCAGGACAATTGGAGAAAAGTCCAAGGATCTTATCTTCATGCTTATTTTGAGTCCATTTAATGTGGTGATAAACACAAGTGGGTCAGCATGATGGGCAGACAACTAGCATTTGGAAGATGAAAGTCAACGATGGGAACCTACGTGTTTTTCTCAGGGCTACTTTAAAATTTAACTTCAGACAAACATCTAACTACACAGATGAAATATATATATATATATATATATATATATATATATATATATATATATATATATATATATATATATATATGTTTTATTCTGCAAAAGGGTTTGTATTCCAGTCTATTCCCTCATGCCCCCAGCCTGCTGATTAGACAGTGAGGCCCAGATTCTCAAAGGGCTTACGACTGCGCAACGCCATGTACGCCGTCGTAAGTCCTAATCTGGGCCATCGTATATATGCGACTGATTCTTAGAATCAGTTACGCATAGATATCCATTAGATCCGACAGGCGTAAGGCTCTTACACTGTCGGATCTTAAATGCAATTTTTTTTTTTGTCCGCTAGGTGTCGCCTCCATCGTTTTCCCCGTTGAGTATGCAAATTAGCTAGATACGCGAATTCCCGAACGTACGCGCGGCCGACGCAGTAAAGTTACGACGTTTACGTTAGGCTTATCCCGGCGTAAAGTTGCCCCTGGGTATATGAGGCGCAATCAATGTTAAGTATGGCCGTCGTTCCTGCGTCGAAATTTGAAAATTTACGTTGTTTGCGTAAGTCGTCCGTGAATGGGGCTGGACGCCATTTATGTTCACGTCAAAACCAATGACGTCCTTGCGACGTCATTTGGAGCAATGCACCCTGGGATATTTTACGGACGGCGCATGCGCAGTAGGATTGGCGCGGGAATGCGCTTAATTTAAATACTACACGCCCCCTACCCGCCTAATTTGAATTAGGCGGTCTTGCGCCGGGTGATTTACGCTACGCCGCCGCAACTTTACATGCAAAAACTTGTGGCGGCGTAACGTAAATGAGATACGTTACGCCCGCACACTTTTGCGCGATTCTACGAGAATCTGGGCCTATCAGAGTAGCATAGGACTGATGAGGACATCCCTCTGCTCACTCTGCACTCTCCACCTGTCGGTTGTTCTTCTTCTTGAACCTCCCTCTCCTAGTCTGCATGCTGCTGTATAGAAGATCAAATGAGGAAACTAATCACTACACTTGCTGCATTAAAAAAATATGATTTATTACCTCACAGTTGCATTAATATATGTCTTTATTGTGTGCCTGGAGTCCAAGATTGTATTTGATGTTAGGCACAGTAGGACTGTATGCATAGACTGTGGTGACAGAGGAAGTGGCTTTTCCATGTATAATTATTTCATTATCTATTTTATATATCACCAGTAAATATCTCTAATATGCTCATTTAAAAATTATGACAGTATTCTAAGCCAGGTTAGGATCTGTGTAAATGTGTTTTTCATCCATATACAATTAGCAGAGTGCTAAACTATTAGCTACTGTGCTGCCACATGCATGGAGCCTCCATCTCTGTGGTATCAAACAGTCCTATGTCCCAGGGGTGCAATAAGTTAATCAATGCAGATATTCTCTGGAAGTCTGGAGAGCCATTGAACAACCAGTTTTGTGATATGCCATCTGTTTTGAAGGCTGGGTATGGCTGATTACTGTCAGCATGCTGCTATAGAACCATCTCAAATCTTTTTCTTGGTAAGAGGCTGCAATTGGTAGTGGTCGGGAATTCATAAGGCTGATTATTGTCCTTGCCCATGGTAAACTAAACACATGGCATGATTTGCAATTGTGGTGGAACCCTCCTACACATAAATACACATAAATACTGCATTTCTTTGGACATATGCCATTAGGTGGTGGAATGACATCAGTCAGGAGTTATGTTTCTTTATTTATTCTGTGATAGTTGGTGGCTCTTGGTGTGTGAGTGATGTTAAAACATGAAAACATTACTAGCAATCTTCAAAAAAATATACGAAGAAGAAGCAACATAAAAACCCAGCAAGGACCATTTATTTTAGAGAAATAAACAGTTCATCTCAAAATTAAAATGTATGTTTTTGTGGAAGTAACTAATGTACAATTATAATCAATGGTTGAAACTTGCATTTGGCTATATAACACACATTTTCAGTTTCGAGAACGCATGTTTGTCAATCGTGAATTTGCAAATTTACTGTATTGCTTGGTGAAAAATGAATTGGGGTTAAATTGTGACTATTTTGCATGTCTGAGCATGCGCATTTGTGCTGGTACATAGTCGTAAAAAAAAAAGGAATTTATCTCTTCTAAGGCCGCGTACACACGATCGGTTAAAATCGGTTAAACACATGAGAACGGTCTAATGAACCGTTTTCATTGGTCCAAACCGATCGTGTGTAGGCCCCATGGGTTAGTTATCCATCGGTTAAAAAAAAGCCAACTTGTTTTAAATTTAACCGATGGATTCCTAACCGATAGAAAAAAAATGATCTTTAGTAGGCACGCATGCTCAGACTAAATTAGGGGATGGAGCGCTCGTTCTGGTAAAACTAGCGTTCGTTATGGAGATAGCACATTCATTACGCAGTAACAGACAGTAAAAGACGTTTCGCGCTTTTCTAACACAAAATCAGCTAAAGCAGCCCCAAGGGTGGTGCCATTGGATTTAAACGTCCCCTTTATAGTGCCGTTGTACGTGGTTTACGCGTCTGCGTTCTGACACAATCGTTTTTTTTTCCATCAGACCGTTCTGATCGGATGGACCGATTGTGTGTGTACGCGGCATCAGTCTTTCGCTCATTGTTCTGTTTATACATAATTTTTTTAAGCAGTTTAAAAGCAATATACCACATATTTAAGAACCATGATTTAGGTGATCATATCATGCTCTAAACATTATTTCCATGTACAGTTCCCATGCTTCTCTTATGACTACTTTTTTAGATGGTCTCTGTGGTGTGTGACCTATAGTGAATTCAGTTTTGTGACTACCTTTTCCAGAAAACTATAGAGAATTCCATTCTTGTGTAAATGTGCCTGGTTTTATCCATTTGCAACCATTCATTTGCCTTTTGCACTATAGTAAATAAACTCTTAAATGTCCTAAATAGCCATATAATAATGAATGAGATGGCTGCATATAAGAATAAGACCTATAGAGTGCAAAAAGAGCGGATGCAGCTGACCACTGGAATTGGCATGACAGAAGATCACAAAACGAGGATTAGGGTATATATAACTGGGTCATAGGAACTTAAAAATACGATAGATTGACTAAACACTATTGTTTTCCACCCTGGTCAATGTCCAGCTCTAAAATCCATTTTTACATGCTATTGGACCTACTGTATGTATGAATAACGTACAGTACCTAGTCACAATTACTAAAACGCTCAGTAATATTACAGTAGAATTTTCCTTTCCACTCAACAATTCTCAGACTCATTCAGTCATCCCTACAGAACAAATGTACAACAATTGCAGACAATTGTAGGACCAGTATGATTTCATACAAATATATCATAGGATGACACAAGACGAGGTGAAACATAAATGATGTTTGAGTCATTCATTCTCTACAAACTCTCTTCAGAGTATTGTATTCACGGAGAACATTAAATAAAGCACTCATGCAATGTTCTTGCTCTGGAAATGGCATGATTCTTTACAAGCACATACATAAAAATGCTTTCAGACTGACCATAATCACACCTGTAAAACTATTACAAGTTTGATATTAAACATTGGTCATTTGCAATGTTCTCCTGGGTCTTTAAGGCCTTGATCATTTGGGGTTCTCTTGCCATCCCGTAAACAGTATGTCTGGCTACTCTTGAATTTATGAAAGTTCAACTGGTGACTGTTGGGAGCTTATATATTACCAACGAATGATGGAACATTTTACAGGTCTCTTGATCCCCATCAAGTGAAGTCACATATTTTCTGGGACATGTGCAGAATTACAAGTAAAACAATTTAAAGCACTAAGGGTTCACCGTGGTGTAATATTAGTTTTAAAACCATATGGGCTGTATCATGCTAGGTGACAAATAAAATGACTCTTCTCATTTACGGTCACAAAAGTGAACAATTGAGAAAGATTGAAGTCAACCACTGTTCTATTGGAAATAGACAATTACACAAGTGTGAACAGGTGTTCTTTTTTGTCCTTATCAGCATTTGATATCTCTACTCAAAAGGTAAAAAGCTTCCAAAGCTGTAACAGCTGATAGTGGCCAATGATTCACATTATGAAACATTTTTGTTATAATCTGCTTAAAGAGAACATGTCATTATTAAAATATCTTATCCAGCAATCAGTATGGTGCAATTTATGAAATGTTCTGATATACTTTAACTGATAAATTTGCTTTTTTTTAAGAGGTACTTCTTTATGTAGAAACAGATGGCCTCTCGGCTGCATGTCTGGCATATGGCATCCATATTAGGACATTTGCTATGCATCAGCATTTCTTTTAACTTCCCTTATCTGTTCTACTAAAAACGCCATATCCCTTATACATCATTTAACAGACAGATTATCTTGTCCATTGTTCCCAAATGAATTGTCCATACTCTCATATGAGATTCTGGGCAAACATTTCTATGAAGAGGTAGCTTGGAAATCTAAAGCTTTAAAGATGAAATTGAATCTGAGAGTTTATTATACTGTGAAAGTGTCCTAAAATAAAGCTATTTCAGTATTGTGTGCAGTCTGGTTTTCATGTTATCATGGCAGCACTGAGGCCTCGTACACACGACCGAGTTTCTTGGCAAAAACCAGCAAGAAACTTGCTGGGAGATATTTTTTTGCAGAGGAAACCGGTCGTGTGTACATTTTCTTCGAGGAAACTGTCGAGAAACTCGACGAGCCAAAAAGAAAGCATGTTCTCTATTTCCTTGACGGGAATGGAGAAAATTGGCTTGTCGAGTTTCTCGATGGCTTCACAAGGAACTCGACGAGCAAAACGTTGTGTTTCGCCCCTCGAGTTTCTCGGTCGTGTGTACGAGGCCTGAGAGTTTAGTTAGTAAGACAGTAAAAGCCCTGTACACACGATCGGTTTGTCTGCTGAAAACAGACCGATGGACTGTTTTCATTGGTCAAAGCGATCATGTGTGGGCCCCAATGGTCTTTTTTCCATCGGTGAAAAAAATAGAACATGTTTTAAATTTTTCCTATGGATAAAAAAACAATAGAAAAAAACGATCGTCTGTGTGAAAAATCCACGCATGCTCAGAATCAAGTCAACACATGCTCAGAAGAATTGAACATAATTTTTCTCAGCACGTCGTAGTGTTTTACGTCACCGCATTTTTGTACGGTCGGATTTTTGACTGATGGTGTGTAGGCAAGACTGATAAAAGTCAGCTGAAAAAATCCATCGGATTAGATTCCATCAGATATCCGATCTCGCGTATGCGGCTTAAGATATAAGTTCATCTGGTATTCTAGCAGCAAAGCGTATGCGATTAAGTTGGACAGATAAAATACCATCTGTGTTTTCCTTTACTTCTCCTTCTGGAACTTGTTTTATCTCTTTTGGACATCTTAGGACATAAAAATGACATATAAGTCTCCCAGATCACAACCTCCTAGCTATATCATTGACAGGAAGAATGACAAGTAAGAACTGAAATATTGTGAATGGGTCATTTATTTATTGTTAATATGTATTTATGTGTGTTTTTTTTTATATAGAGATCTGATGCCAAGAACAATAGAAGGGCAGATTACAATGGAGAAGACACCAAGTTATTTTGTCACCAATGAAGCTCCACAGCGAATACATTCAATGGCCAAAGACACTAAACTTATTGTGGTGGTCAGAAATCCAGTTACTCGTGCCATATCTGATTATACCCAGACTCTTTCCAAGAAACCGGAAATTCCAACATTTGAGGTCCTTGCCTTCAAAAACAGAACCCTGGGATTGATTGATGCATCTTGGAGTGCACTGCGGATAGGCATCTATGCTTTACATCTAGAAAGCTGGATGCAATACTTTCCCCTTTCACAGATACTTTTCGTCAGTGGAGAGCGTCTCATCACCAACCCAGCAGAAGAGCTGGCCAAAGTCCAAGACTTCTTGGGTCTACAACGGATTATCACAGATAAATATTTTTATTTTAATAAAACCAAAGGCTTCCCATGCCTGAAGAAGCCAGAAGATACAGGAGCTCCCAGATGCTTGGGAAAGTCCAAGGGTCGGACTCATCCCAAAATTGACCCCGATGTCATCCAGCGCTTGAGGAAATTTTACAAACCTTTCAATGCTATGTTCTACCAAATGACAGGACAGGACTTTCAGTGGGAAAAAGAAGAACTAGAAGGTTAAAATGGACACATGGGATTATTACAAATGAAAACAATTATAGGGGAAATTAAAGACTTGTCAGTGTACAGAAAATATTTACCATTTTGCCAAAAAAACAAAAAAATTGTAAAAAAAAAAAGTTCTAGTTTCTATAACGGCACAGTGCATTCTTTGGAATGGTGATACAGGTAAATCACTCATACCCCACACATTTTTAATGTAAAAAAGTAAAAATAATTTACTAATTTAAAAAAAGGTTTATTGGCCATTATAGGAGAAATGCTTATTTTTTGCAAAGAAATCAAAATGTCAATATTATTAATATATTGAAAAATAATATTTTATTCAAATAAAAAACAAGACAAAGACAAACAAGAAATAAATTAAATGTATGTGATTTACCTGTGGGGATATAATGAAGCTGAAAACACAATTTTTTGCTGTAAACCATACTAAGCCATTCACTATCTAGCTTTTATTTAATGTGCACTTGAACACATTTTATGGTTGCTAAGGGTTACAGCACACATGTGGTATTTGAAATAAGGCTATAATGCATTGAATATATCTGTGTTCAGTGCCCCCCTAATTCACATGAGAGTAATGCAGTTTGGAAAGCACTATAAAATGGGGAATTGTAAAGACTATGGGATAGCACGCATACATCTAAAATTGTGTATTTTGTCAAAGGACACAGGAGAATCATATCACATTGTTATTATTTTTATTTTAAAAGTAGTTGCCAAAAAAATACTACCAAGCAGAGACAATATTAAAGAACAGATGTTTATTGTATAATTTATTTTAAAAACTGGGTATTGAGGTTTCTTTAAAAATATTTTACGTTGTTTTGTGAAATGTTTCATTTACGAAAAAAAAAGAAACACTAAAATAAATTTAAATTATTTTAATTTTGCAGCACAATCAAAATTGTAGCTTGGATCTGAAAGACAATGCAACGCTAGTCACAAGTTCTTCATAGCTACAATACATGTACTGGCTTATTCATTAAGGAAAAGAACAAAGTAGAGTAACTGTTGGCAACCAATCATAATAATTATTTCATTCATTTTATATCAATACACGGAAACCTGTTTTGTTGCTATGCAATGACCTTGCTGTGCTATACAATTTGCAATTAAGTTGTTCTCTTTGTTCTGTCTTATTGAATTAGACCTTTAGAGAACAAGGGTTACTAATGTTTGTATTTCTACTATGAGACAAAGTGGATCTAATATGAGATTTTTAAAATGTATGTATAGCAAAAACTTTATTTTTGTTTTAGAAAAGAGAAAAGGGCTAAAACTCAAGTCAATTAAACATTTGCTGTCTTTGTTCTGTTGGGGAGATTTTCTTTGCTTCCTGTGCAGAAGATAAAAAAGGAAATCAGAAGAAGTAAAAAAAATTGCCCATTGGGACTTTGTTGGAGGTCATACAAACACAAATAAGAAAAGAAAAAATCGGTGCCATCTAAGCGTAGAAGGTAAGTATTTATTCAAGTAAAAGCATATGTAAAAGTATTGTACTCACAAACGGAGCTACAAGATTAGCTTCATTAGGTGTATGTTCATCCGCAATAGTCCCGGGAAAGGCTGTGGTCACTCGTTGTCCAAAGGACTGGATTAGCTTCGTTCCTTGCCTCAAGTGGCAGCGACAGTGGGAGCCAAATGCTCTCGGAACGCCAGAGAAGGGGAGCTTGTTTCCCGAGTGTGCTGCTGGTATGACATCACTTCCGGGTCAAGGGTGTGCGGGAGGATGCGCGCGTTCAAAACATGCATGTCTCTTCTTCAGGCTCCGAACAAGCTCCCCCTCTCTGGCGTTCCGAGAGCGTTCAGCTCCCACCGTCGCTGCCACTTGAGGCAAGGAACGAAGCTAATCCAGTCCTTTGGACAACGAGTGACCACAGCCTTCCCCGGGACTATTGCGGATGAACATACACCTAATGAAGCTAATCTTGTAGCTCCGTTTGTGAGTACAATACTTTTACATATGCTTTTACTTGAATAAATACTTACCTGCTACTCTTAGATGGCGCCGTTTTTTTCTTTTCTTTGTTGTCCTTCAGATCACTTCATCTGATAGCTGGCTGCCACTCAGCAGAAGTTTTATACATTTCTTGATTTTAATGGACATTTTACCATGGACTAATGCACTTCCATTAACCCTATTCCCAACAATTTCTTGTGAATTGTGCCCCCCCTCCCCAATTAGTATATTGGTACATGTCAGGAGTGCGCTCAATTATTTTGTCTTCATACAAACACAAATATAAGCTATATTAAAGTTACAATCATTATTTACGACATCACTTTAAAATAGATTAAAAGCAGATAAATGCACCAGGAACAATTTTTACCATTTTACATTTTCTGATTGTAATAATTCTTCAATTGTTGTGCCAATCAACAGAAGAAGCAGTCATAAATCTCAATGTGTTTTGCAAAATATGCCTCACTTCGTCAGGAGTTTATTGTGTCGCTGAAAGAGTGTAGCTAAATATAGTAGCCAAGGTTCAAAAGAATGTGTATTCTTTTTTTTTTTTCCAAAGATTTTATTGAGATTTTGTTGTATGAATGAAAACAAACATACATTATACATTAAAGAGTACATGACAGTGAATAATATAATTAATACAGAAATTGATACTTATTAAAGAATAAAATAAAAGTAAATATTCAAGGAAAACCTAAATAAAAGAGGATAATAATAAAAAAAAGGGTGGGAAAAATTAAGGATAAAAAGAAAGATGAATTTAAAAGAATCTACAGGAGCCAAGAAATGGATTATAAAAATATATCACAATCAGGTCAAGCTACATTGAAGCCGTGGTTAAAAGGTGATATTCTGTAGAATTCGTAAAGTGGATCCAACAAGCCCATTTTTCATGACATTTTTTAGGAGAATCCCTGGCTTGCTGAATTAAGTCTTCCATTTCAGCAATGCTTCCTACCTTTCGTAACCATTCAGAGATACAGGGGGTGAGTTTTTTTTTCCAATGTGTTGGTATACGAAGTTTAGCAGCATTAATAAGATGTAATATGATTGATAGTTTGTATGTCGAATGAGGTAAAGATGTGTGATGTAGCAAGTATTGAGCAGCTGTAAAATCAGGAATATAAGTCGTAATAAGGGAAATGAGGCCGTGTACTTCTTTCCAAAAGGGTTGTATTCGAGGACATTCCCACCATATGTGAAGAAGCGTTCCTTGGGAAGATTCACAGCGCCAACATAAAGGTGGAGTATTGGGGTTAAATTTATGGATTATTTCAGGAGCTCTGTACCACCTAGAATAGATTTTAAAACCGTTCTCTTGAGATAAAACATGCAAGGATCCCTTATGAATATAGTTAAATATATGTAAATAAATAGTGCAGCGCTCAAATGGTATAAAGTGACAGTCCAAGTATAAATCAATGCAGGGGAAAGTTGATAGAGCTGATAGAAGACCTCCACCACAGCTTCAGGCCTCGTACACACGGCCGAGAAACTCGACGGGCAAAACACATCGTTTTGCTCGCCGAGTTCCTTGTGAAGCCGCCGAGGATCTCGGCGAGCCAACTTTTCCCATTGCCGTCGGGGAAAAAGAAGACATGCTTTCTTTTTGGCCCGACGAGATCCTTGGCGGTTTCCTCGTTGAAAAGTGTACACACGACCGGTTTCCTCGGCAAAAAAAAAAACCAACAAGCTTCTTGCTGGTTTTTGCCGAGAAACTCGGCCATGTGTACGAGGCCTCAGTGTGAACATAGGCAGAACACACCACACCACCGTGCTTATAATCTGCTTACCAGATGGTAAAGGCAACAGGCGTTGTAATCATACAATGCAGAGGGTTAATGGGAAAATGATATTCCAAACCAGATAGATCGATCAGCATAACATCAAGAAATTCCAAGACTTGGACAATGGATGGATATATTGTGCAATCATCACATGGAATTAACCAATGAAGAGAAGGAAAGCAACAATAGTGAAGCCCGTAAGGTAAAACATACTAAAATTTATTGTAGTCTACTTACAGGTGTACAAAGATCATCATGACATAAAAAATCTGCGGCTCTCAAAGTGCTTGTATCAACCAGCCTGATATGTTTCATCTGAAGTTGGATATCATCAGAGGTGTGGCCAATGACACAAGCACGCCCATATATATATGTAACATCCTGGCAAACCAAGTGCTTGATAGGTCAGATTAGAACAGCCACCAGCTGTGCATATTAAAGCACAATCACAGGAGGAAGCAGGAAGTGATGCAAGTAACTGGCAGGAAATGGCCTATATGTTCACACTGAAGCTGTGGTGGAGGTCTTCTATCTGCTCTATCAACTTTCCCCTGCATCGATTTATACTTGGACTGTCACTTTATATCATTTGAGCGCTGAACTATTTATTTACATGTTTTTGTTTGCTGAATCCACAGACTGTGCTAGCTGTTTTTTATATAATACATTGGTCCAACTTTAGTTAGCACAGATATTTGTTCACATTGTTTACATATAGTTAAATATACATTATGTCCCCAGTCCTCTTGAGAAAGATCTACATTAACCACTTAAGGACCGCCTCCTGCACATTTACGTCGGCAGAATGGCACGGCTGGGCACATGTACGTACAGGTACGTCCTGTACTAGTACCCAGCCGTGGGTCGCGGGCACATGCCCACGACCCGGTCCGAAGCTCCGTGACCGGGACCGCGGGATCCGCGGACCCGATCGCCGCTGGAGTCCCGCGATCGGTCCCCGGAGCTGAAGAACGGGGACAGCTTTGTGTAAACACATCTTCCCCGTTCTTCACTGTGGCGGCGTCATCGATCGTGTGATTCCTTTTATAGGGGGACACAATCGATGACGTCACACCTACAGGCCACACCCCCTACAGTTGTAAACACACTTCAGTTCACATATAACACCATCAGCGCCCCCTTGTGGTTAACTCCCAAACTGCAATTGTCATTTTCACAATAAAAAATCCATTTTAAATGCATTTTTTGCTGTGAAAATGACAATGGTCCCAAAAATGTGTCAAAATTGTCCGAAGTGTCCGCCGTAATGTCGCAGTCATGAAAAAAAATCGCTGATCGGCGCCATTAGTAGTAAAAAAATATTTTTTTATAAAAATGCAATAAAACTATCGACCTATTTTGTAAACGCTATAAATTTTGCGCAAACCAACCGATAAACGCTTATTGCGATTTTTTTTTACCAGAAGTAGGTAGAAGAATACGTATTGGCCTAAACTGAGGAAACATTTTTTTATATATATTTTTGGGGGATATTTATTATAGCAACAAGTAAAAAATATTGAATTTTTTTCAAAATTGTCGCTCTATTTTTGTTTATAGCGCAAAAAATAAAAACCACAGAGGTGATCAAATACCACCAAAAGAAAGCTCTATTTGTGGGAAAAAAAGGACGCCAATTTTGTTTGGGAGCCACGTCTCTCTCCCATTTTTGGTTAGTTGCGTCCTCTTCAGGCCGAGTACTCACGGCAGGACATGTCCGATGGAAACGGTCTGCAGACCGTTTCCATCGGACATGTCTGGCCGGGGACTGCCCGGGGACTTCTGTTCGATGGCTATACACACCATCGAACAGAAGACCGCGCGTAAACAATATGCGGGGCGTGTCCGCGGTGTCGACGCGTCGATGACGCGGTGTCGCCGCGACAATGACGCGCCGGCGTGGGCGGCCTGCCTTGAAAATGCTTCCACGCATGCGTCGAAGTCATTCGACGCATGCGAGGGATGGCGGGCGGCAGGACATGTACGGTAGGTCTGTACAGACGACCGTACATGTCCGGGCGGACAGTTTTCCAGCAGACTGTTTTAAAGCAAGTCCGGGAAACAGTTGTCCGCTCAGAAACGGTCTGTCAGACAATTGTTTGCTGGAATCCTGTCCGCGCGGCTGTACACACGAGGGAACATGTCTGCTGAAATTGGTCTGCCGACCAGTTTCAGCAGACATGTTTGGTCGTGAGTACGGGGCCTTAGAATCAATGTTTGTGAAAAAAAGAGCACAGATAGTTGAAATCAAATGTCTGTGAGGATTAGATTTGAGGCATATGATTTCAAAAGGAGTTTTGTGTCTGTACCAATTAGAAAGTGAGTTGGAGGCAAGTAAAAAAACGACTAAGTTGTTCAAAATCTGATAAGGAGATACAACTGTTCGGGTATTTGAGAAGAAAAGCATCGAAAGGAAGAAATTGTCCCTTATCAAAAAAGAAATCTGCTCTAATTGAAGATATTGGAAAAGAACCGTGTTTGTTCAGTTCTGAGTTGTTTAAATATGTATTCTTAAATATCAGATGAGACCTACAGATGGAGAGTCTGTCCTGGGGGTTGCGGAGACAGAGGGGGACAGTCCTGGTGATGGTACAGGAGACAAAGGCCAATGGAAAAGTAGAGTTTAAGCATAGCCAGAGTGGACTTACGTTACTCAACCCAAGCCCAAGACCCATGTAGCAACTTAGTGCCAAATGAGTCAGTGCTCTGCTTTTATTTAATTTTAATTTGATATGTCTTAAAAAAGGTTTTTAACTTTGATATATCTTATATTTGTGTTTGACCTCCAACAAAGTCTCATGAGCAATTGTTTTTTGACTTCTTTATAAGTACTGTAATCGGAACGGAGGTATATCAGCCTCTTTACTAGACAGAGAGGCTCTGTATTTCTAGGAGATGAGAAGAGATCTCTAAACCTAGACAGTTATCACCAGAGAAGTGGTGGCTATAGGATTCCCCTGCATCTCTAGTGACAGCTGTAAAAATTGTGGATTTCCCATCACTTTCTTTCTTGGTGATAATGGTTGCCAGGATAAATAGAAAGGCTAAATCTACCCAGACAGGGCATAGACATATTTAATAAAGCCAACAAAGGGTTTAATTCTAATATATATATATATATATATATATATATATATATATATATATATATATATATATACATACACAGTATATATATATATATATATATATATATATATATATATATATATATATATATATATATATATATTAGTGCTGTCAAGCGATTAAAATTTCTAATCGCGATTAATCGCATTAATGTCATAGTTAACTCACGATTAATCGCGCGATTAAGGAGGTTCACCCTTTAAAACATTTTTTGTTTTGTTTTCTTATTTTTTTTATTTTTTTTTATAATATTAAATTGTGTTTTTTAATTTTTTTACATTTTGATCACTTTTATTGCTGTCACAAGGAATGTAAACATCCCTTGTGACAGCAATAGGTGGTGACAGGTACTCTTTATGGAGGGATCGGGGTCTAAAAGACCTCCGAGCCCTCCTTTGCACTTCAAAGTATTCAGATCGCCAAAAACGGCGATTCTGAATACTGTGTACTTTTTTAAATCCGGCGCCATTGGCAGCCGAGAAACCCGGAAGTGACGTCATGACGCCGCTTCCGTGGTTTCAATGCGGAGACTGAATCAAAGCCGTTTACTGCTTAGTGTCAGTCTCCGCCTGAACACAGAACGCGGCGGATGGAGGATCGGGTCTCCCGGTGGGACGGGAGGCCCGGTCAGAGCGGCGAAAGGCGGCGGGAGGGGGGGGATGTCCCCTCCCGCTCCTCCGGCATAACAACCGAGCGGCTTTTAGCCGCATCGGTTGTTATGTTTGGATAGCCGATCGCCCGCTCTAAACAACGGTACCGGGATGATGCCGGCATCATCTCGGTATAACCCCCGAACGCCGAGGACGCATATATGCGTCCCCGTTGGCGTGAAAGGGTTAAGAGGTACGTGCTGACAAAAAAAATATGTTTTAAAGGGTGAACCTCGTTAATCGCGCGATAACAAAATTGACGGCGTTAAAATGGGTTTGTGTTAACGCCGTTAATAACGCGTTTAACTGACAGCACTAATATATATATATATATATATATATATATATATATATATATATATATATATATATATATATTACTTTACATACAGACTAGGGTTTCTACACCGTGAGCTACAGCCGTGGTACAAAGTCTACATGCATGTACAGCAATGGGCAAAGTTGGCAATAAGACATGCAGACAGACAGATGGAATTGTACTTCTCTATTAAAGTCTAATGCCGCTTACACACGATCGGTCCATCCGATGAAAACAGTCTGATGGATTTTTCCATCGGTTAACCGATGAAGCTGACTGATGGTCAGTCGTGCCTACACACCATTGTTTAAAAAAAACGATCTTGTCAGAACGCAGTCACATAAACCACGTACGACGGCACTATAAAGGGGAAGTTCAAATCCAATGGCGCCACCCTTGGGGCTGCTTTAGCTGATTTTGTGTTAATAAAAGACGATCTGCGCTTTTCTGCCTGTTACAGCGTGATGAATGTGCTATCTCTACAACGAACACTAGTTTTACCAGAACGAGCGCTCCCGTCCCCTAATTTAGTCTGAGCATGTGTGGATTTTTAAAACAAGATTGAATTTTTTTAACCGATGGATAAATAACCGATGGGGCCTACACACGATCGGTTTGGTCTGATGAAAACGGTCCATCAGACCGTTCTCATCGGTTTGACCGATCGTGTGTACGCGGCATAACTCTCCCTTAAAGCTTACCGGAGTTTGCTTTGGTGGTCACTGGTCAGAGAGTATTGAAAAATAATGTTAAGGTTATGCAACAGGTCCTAACTAGTTTTGCGCACTCTGCTACAGTGGGGTTTTTTCAAGTAGCTGACTGGTTGATCTTCAACTCTGGTTATTATATTTTCATTGGAAACAAGTAGCCAGCATTGTTGACTAGGACCACAGTCTGGGTGTTCTAAATACCAAGAATGTGGAGTTGGAATTCAGCTGGGTCCCAGAATTTGCATCGTGAATTATAGTACTGCTACAAAAGTAGAACAATGACCAATCTACTATAAATAATCACTTTAAAGCAATCTTAAGTCTTTAGTGCCTACTTTGGCATACTAGCAGAATTTTAGCTACTTTTTAAAGACAACCTCTAGGTTGCTGGACATTTTTTGATTTTAGGCATCGTGAGAGCCACAAATATCTCTGTATGCAAATTTCAACCACCTTTCTTGGACACGAATCTGACCTAAACTCTTGCATCTTACCACTGGCTGCCTATTACAGTGATTGTTCACTAGTAAGATAAAGACGGTGGTAGGTGTTGTGACCAAGTTATCACTTTGGTTGTATTTTACGCACCAGGATACCTTGGGATTTGGGGATCTGGGGTGCTCGGTAGCACAGTTAAATAGACATGTGGCCATACTAGGAAAACATTAGTTACCCTTATGTGGCTTCAGGTACACTTCTAAAAAATGTATCTTAGGAAAAAAAACCTGTTCAAGACACAGCTTGCATATCCTTGCAATAGTTGTCATGCCACCAATCCTGGATCCATTGTGTTCCATTGTCTGTCACATCACTTGCAGTAAAATAAATAGATTCATATTTTTCCCTCAGAACACAGACAAAAACTGTCATTGAATGAAGCTTTTTAAACAGGTGCCATGAAGACTATTTCCATTTAACTTACTACAACTTCTATTTTCACATGCCTCTAACACAACCATAGACATTTGTCCATAATATACAATTTATTCTACCATCTTTGCATTCTTTACTTTCATTTTTTTTTATAAGCAAGCAGAATATACCTGTAAAACAACCTAAACACGTTGCCTTATATAAAACTGATTTACATTTGGAAGGCTTATACTTGGCAAGCACATACATTTTTAAAACACATCCCATCAACCTTTAGCTATACTATTTAATAATTTAAGAACATCCTGAGGGTAAAAATAGAAAAAAAACAAAACAACTGAATAGCAGAGGTGTAACTAAAAGCCGCAGGGTCCTGGTACAAAATATAAAGGTACCCTCACATCACCCACTAGCCTTCAGGAGTCTTAATCCTTCTTTGGACGACTAATTATTAATATTATTATATGACAAATACTGTAGATAATAGGGCCAGATTCACAGAAAAAGTACGCCGGAGTATCTGCTGATACTCCGGCGTACTTTCAAATTTGCCGCGTCGTATCTTTATTTTGAATTCTCAAAGAAAGATACAACGGCATTTGGCTAAGATCCGACAGGCGTACGGCTTCGTACGCCTTCGGATCTTAGGATGCAATACTTCGGCGCCCGATGGGTGGAGTTCACGTCGTTTTCCGCGTCGGGTATGCTAATTAGCTGTTTACGGTGATCCACCAAGGTACGCGCGTTCGTCGCATACTCTTACGTCGTCGCTAGTCGGCTTTTCCCGGCGTAAAGTTACAGCTGCTTAAATTTAGACTGCCCATGTTAAAGTATGGCCATCGTATGGTACACGCCCCATTTGAATTAGGCGGGCTTGCGCCGGACGGCTTTACGCCACGATGCCGCAATTTTTTAGGCAAGTGCTTTGTGAATCAAGCACTTGCGCTGAAAACTTGCGGCGGTGTAACGTAAATGACATACGTTACGCCGCCGCAAATGTATGTGAATCTGGCCCATAGTGTCTGCTTTGTCAGTAGGTCTGTTAATCTTACTATAAGCTCAAACATGATAACAGAGTAATACATTGTGATGTGAAGCAGACAAATGCAGATTTTTGCTGTTATAGAATATAATGTTCTAACCCGAATGGCAAACTCCATTGAAGTCTGAGGGAAAAAAAATGAAAAATCAAAAGTGCCCATTTTAAAGGCTTAAATGCAAGTAATTGGCCATAAAATGGGCATGGGGGTTTGGGTACTGCCCTAGGGGACATGTATCAATAATTTAATTTTTAAACAATCATTTTTCAGGAGCAGTGATTTTAATTATGCTTAAAGTGCAACAATAAAAATTAAAAATTCCTTTAAATATAGTGTCTGGGAGGTCCCCTTAATGTGCCTGTAATGTGGTACATCTGCAGTATGCAAAAAAAACATGCTACAGCAAAAATGACATTTCTAAACAAAAAAAACTAGTCAAATCTCATTTAAAATAACTCAAGGTTACAGTCGCCCCACCCCTTGCCTATATAAGAACTGTCAAAGCGCAGAGCGGGTATACAGCGGGAAGCCTTCCAGGAGGCGGAGCGGTTTTATTTTTTTTATATTTTTCGGGTCCAGTGGGCGACGTGTGTGATGATGGCTTTACATCGAGGGACACTATTATTTTATTTTTTATTTTTTAACAGAGGACTTGTCAAAAACGGTTTCTTGTGGTTATTACTATTTGCTGAAGGGGTAGGGATACAATGTATCCGATACCCATTCACATAGGGGGGCCGGGATCTGGGGGCCCCCTTGTTAAAGGGGACTTTCAGATTCCAATAAGCCCCCGCCCGCAGAACCCCGACAACCACAGCCCAGGGTTGTCCCCATCAAACCCATTGATTGATGACTCATAGGCTGTTACGGACATCACGGCTGGCTTCCCGGGCCCGCTCCTTAACAACCAGCATACACTGCACTCTGATTGAGAAAAGCTTTGCCCAATCAGGGTGCAGAATGCACTGTGTAGCGCTTAGTGCATTCTGCAGGGTGTTTGTCGGGGCAAACACCCGGCAAACACCCTGCAAATTCGGGTGTTCAATGAATGGCCAAACAGGCAAATATTCGGCCCAAACTCATGCTCGGGCTGAACCATTCGCCCATCCCTGAAACATTACTATAGTTGGTAGTAGAGATGCTTTAACTTGTGGTCACTTTTATCTGAAAATAACTGCTTTCAGATGGAAATGCTGATTGGCTGGTAGGTATCATAAATTATTATCAGATTAGGTAACACAATATCTTATAACTGTATAAGAAGTTAAAGAGACAACATCACCACAATATGCCCATCTAGATAAGCATACCGAGTAAAGGAATCTAAATTCCTGTGAGTCCAAATACCCATAAGTTAGACTGGATTTAGCATTCACTTCCTCTCCCCTGCTGTGTTTGATATAGACTTTATATTTTATATTCTAGAAGTGTTGAAGGCTGCATACTACAGAGAGACAGACTTTGGAGATAACGCAAGACTTTCATGGCCACTACCAGGACCTTGGCTAATGTCAGGGTTAGGGAGGGAGAGCAGTTGTGATTCTCTGGATTACATAGTCTAGTGTTCCTGGGGTGTTCAGAGATACTTGGAAATATAAAGTCTATTTCCAAAAGTCTATTTCCAAAAACATGGGTGTGGGGGAAAGGTGAAATTCAAAAATGAACCTAGCCTTATTGTTGGTTGTTTAGATGCCTTTACAAGTAAGGATATATGATTAAGCAAGTGGTGGTGATGGGTTCTCTTTAGGTTTAGTGGATGGCTAATGCCCTGTACACCCAATCGGACCTTTATCTGACCAAACTGACATCGGAATTCCATCAGAGGAAAAGAGAACATGTTCTCTATGTAATCTCCGATGGAATTCATCGAAATTTCAGATGGAATTTCTCCGATGGGGCATACACACGGTCAGATTTTTTTCATCAGAACTTCCGATCATGTGTATGAGGCCTTAGGCTTCCTTTGACATCTCGTAATGCAGTAGGAAGAGACTGTTTTCATTCTCTACAATGCACCATCAAAACAATCCAGCAGGGGCATTAAAGGGTATGTAAAGGCATTTTTTGGGGGGATAGGATGAAAAAAGATTAGATCCACAATGGGATGATTCACCTATCTATTAGTCCTGGTAGCCATTGTTATCGAAAAAGAAAATGAGAAGGAATCCAGGAACAAGAGGAGGAAACCTTCCAATGACTACACCTAATCTGGTGACAGCTGTGAATGAGGGGAATTTCCCCTACTTTGGGCAGACTCCCCCATCTCCACACCCCCACACACTTCCTGTAGCATCTCCATGACAGGAAGTTGAGTAAAATCTCTCAAATGAGACACAGATGGTAAACAAATAACCTGGGTTCAAACTTTTTCAGGCTCTATCTAAAACAAAGAAAAAAGTTTGACCAATAAACACACTTTAATGTCGCGTACACACGATCGGACTGTCCGACAACAAAACCGTGGATACATTTCCGACGGATGTTGCCTAAAACTTGTCTTGCATACACGCGGTCGCACAAATATTGTCAGAAATTGCGAACGTCAAGAACGTGGTCACGTACAGCACGTACAACAGGACAATAAAACGGAAGTTCCATAGCAAGTGGCCCACCATTTGTGCTCCTTCTGCTAATCTCGTGTTAGTAGAAGTTTGGTGAGAGACGATTTGCATGTTTCAGCTTTGTGCTTTTCAGTCTGTTACAGCGTGACTAATGTTCTATCTCCATTATGAACGCTAGTTTTACCAGACCGAGCGCTTCCGTCTCAGACTTAATTCAGAGCATGCATTTAAATGTGTGCGTTGGAATTGTCTACACACGATCAAAATTTCCGAGAATGGATTTTGTTGTCGAAAAATTTCAAAACCAGCTCTCAAATGTTTGTTGTCGGAAACTGCGACAGAAAATGTTCGATGGGCCTTACACACGGTCGGAATTTCTGACCAAAAGCTCCCATCGAACATTTGTGTGTGTATGTGACATTAAGGCCCCGTACACACGACCGAACATGTCCGATGGACCAGTTTCAGCAGACATGTTCGGTCGTGTGTACGGCCGACCGGACAATTGTCCGGTGGATCGGACAGTTTCCAGCAGACAAATGTTTCTTAGCATGCTAAGAAACATGTCCGCTGGAAGCCTGTCCGTCGGACATGTTCGGTCGTCTGTACAGACTCACCGGACATGTCCGATCGGCCGAAAGCCCTCGCATGAGTCTAAGTGATTCGACGCATGCGTGGAAGCATTGACCTTCCAGGGCCGCGAACGTCGCCGCGTCATCGTCGCGGCCACGTCACCGCGTATCGTGTCCGCGCGGATTTCTGTCTGATGGTGTGTACAACCATCAGACAGAAATCCGGCAGCGGACACAGCGGACATGTCTGCTGGTGTGTACGAGGCCTAAGACTTCTTTCATGCTTGTGATAAATTTACCACCATCGGTCATCTTTCAGTGGGAAGTAAAGTAGCGCCTTACAAGCATTCAGCTCACAGCTGTGGTGTGGTCCCATTGAACTCAATGGGTGAGTTTAACAGGCGGTGCAGCCTGTCAAACTCTGTACTCCTAGTTAAAAATACAGCGACCATGAAGCAAAGCATCCTGGCCATGGCATGTGTTCGGCTATGTCCGACTGTATTGTTACAATTCTGGTGGGTAGAAGACGGGGGGGGGGGGGTGGATGTAAAATCGTGGCTCAGTTGTCCGTTTCTACCTTTCCTCTGCCTTTCATCTGAAGGGCCCTAATGCCCTACCAGCTGCAAATGTGGATTTAGTAACTTAGATGCAGATTCCTTGCTGCTGGAGCATAATTCAGCCTACTGCATCCACCCAGAATTGAAACAACCATTTTGAGTTGAATAGCCTTTAAAAAACGCACATCTACAGCGACCGTCTGAATCTGAACTACAATTTCTAGCATCACCTTTCTTCAATTCCATGGGGCTTTGCAAGCTTGTTCCACTGTATGCAAAAAAAAAAAAGATGATACATCATTCTCGTTTTCTCGTTTTAATTCCTTCACCGACACAGTATATTACAACAAAGTGCTTGATCATTAATTGTGGTTCCTTGCAGCTGTAAATCAGCAAAAGCCAAAGGCACATCTCCTCCCCATGTGGTAGAGATTGCAAGATAACTGGTGACAAGTTAATTAATTTGTCAAACTCAAATAGTGTGTTGGAATTATGCCTCTTCATATTATGTAGCAAGAAATTGCCATTGTGCTATAGTAATTAAATGGAGTAGTTCCAACACAGGCTTACTCTCGCCTTCCCTCTGCAGACGCCGTTTGCGATTGGGAATGTGTAAGAGAATACAAACTTCGCTGCATGGTGGCAATTGTGCGGTTTTGTCCTGATAAGTGCAAAACATCATTTTTCGTTGTTTTCAGACGTTGTAAAAACCTTTATGAATGTTAAATACAAGGATGTTTACTCCTCAATCGCTGACAAACTAGAGCACCCATACATAATTAGCGGCTGCTCTTTAAAGGACCAGCGAACAAACAAAAAAAGTTTCTTTGCAGAAAAGGACTGCTAATAACATTCATGAATATGCAATTAACATTTTCCTCATCTGCACAGATTGAAAGCAAAACTGCAGCCAAAAAATAACTAGATAAAAATTAATAGCACACTAAAAAAACAAAAAACAAAACAAAAACAGCTTTTTTTGCTGCAATATTCACCTGCAATCCAAAGATTCCCCACACAGTATTTTATTTCAATTCTGCTAGATGTTCTCATCGTATAGCCAGCATAATTTAAAGGGTCACTAAAGGATTATTTTTTTTTAGCTAAATAGCTTCCTTTACCTTACTGCAGTCCTGGTTTCATGTCCTCATTGTTCGTTTTTGCTCTGATGTTGCTGTAATTCCTCTCTGTTCTGAACAGTCTGTTTCCTGATGAAAAGGGTCATGGGAGCTTTCTCTCTGTGGCACTAATCAAGGAGGTGTGATTACTGTGTGTCTAAAACCCCTCAACACCAATCAGTTTAGTTTACCAAACCATCACTGCCCTGTATTGGCTCTGTGTCTCTGTTCATCACAGAAGCATGAAAAAGCATGCAAAAAGGAAACTGTAGGTACATTATATGATTGATTTTTATCCATTTTTAATCATTTTTAAAAGGAAATAGGTTAACTATTATGTCTCTATACCCTGTAAACAGAGGCCCAGATTCAAGTAGAATCGCGCAATATTTGCGTGGGCAAAGAGCAAATTTTTTTCTCTGCGCCCACGCAAATATTGCGCTTTGCCCGCGATTCACGGAGCAGTTGTTCCGTAAATTGCGCGGGCAATATGCTAAGCAGCCGGGCGCAAGGCTGCCTAATGTAAATGATCCCGCCGGGGGCGGGAATCATTTAAATTAGGCGCGCTCCCGCGCCGAGCGAACAGCGCATGCTCCGTCGGGAAACTTTCCCGACGTGCATTGCGGCAAATGACGTCGCAAGGACGTCATTTGCTTGTAAGTGAACGTGAATGGCGTCCAGCGCCATTCACGGTTCACTTACGTAAACGACGTTAAATTTGAACGTCGCGAGCGGGAGGCGCAGCTATACTTTAGCATTAGCATAGGCAGGGCCCGCGCAACTTTTGTGAATCGGTGGTAGTATGCAATTTGCATACTACACGCCGATCACAAAGGCCGCGCCACCTAGCGGCCAACGCAAGAATGCAGCCTGGGATGTGAAGGCATAAGGAGGCTTATGTTTATCACATCCTAGGCTGCATTCGGTGTAACGAGGTTCCTGAATCAGGAGCACTCGTTACACCGGAGCAAGTAAGCACTTGCGCCGCGCAACTATGGTTGCGCGGGCGCAAGTGCTTCTTGAATCTGGGCCAGTAATTGCAGCAAAAAATGTGTTTTCCTTTACAACTCCTTTAATCCAGTGCTCTTGCGCCCAGGTTGTCAAACTGCACAAGGCCTGTGTATAGATAGTGAAAGGTTAAGTAGCACAGTGATTGGCGCTTCCCTCTGTCACTCTGCTTTTTCCTCCTCTTTTTCAGTACATGCATTTATTGGCTCTTTGTGCTGCTTATTCATCTTACACTCCAGCCCTGTTGTACAGAGACTGCAAGAGACAGACACCAGCTCATATTCAGATGCTTACAGTAGTTGCTATTACAACATACATTAATTATTCTACTAGTGAGTACAAATGTGCATTAATTTGTGTCTTTTAAATCTGCATAACTTTAACATAACATAAACATGTTATACTTACCTGCCCTGTGCAGTGGATTTGCACAGAGCAGCCCAGATCCTCCTCTTCTCGGGTGCCTCTTCCATGCTCCTGGCCCAGACAAGAGGATCTGGGCTGCACTGTTATGGGGGTACCCGGACCGAGTTACAGCTCCCTGTGTCTATTCAGACACTGAGGTTCAGCCCAGCCCCGCCCCCTCTCTCTCCTGATTGACTAGCCGACTTTGATGTCTCAGCCAATCAGGAGGGAGAGTCTTGGACAGTTAGGATACTCGTGGACATTGCTGGACAGAGATGGGGCTCAGGTAAGTGTTAGGGGGCTGGCGGGGTTGAGGCATACAATGCATTAAGATAAAAAAAAACTCCTGTCTTGACAACCTCTTTAAGCAAGCATAATGTATACCAGATCTTGCGATCATAAATCACAGGGAAATTAGGCATATCGGTAGAATAAAAACACTACATTTCAAATGAGCCAATTTTCTCTGAACTACGGTCATTACTACATGACATTAATTGTGACCAAATTCTGGAATCAGTGAACACAGAAGAGAAATGGCAATTCTTTAGGAGCATATTAAACAAAGGTATCAAACAGTGCATTCCATTGGGCAATAAATATAGAAGAGCGAAAATTAAACCTGAGTGTTTAAGCCGTAATGTGAGTAGCCTCATCAAGGAGAAAAGTATGGAGAAAAGCTCTTTCAAGAAAGAGCAGAGACATATTCCTGGGAATTATAGGCTAGTCAGCCTAACATCAATAGTGGGTAAATTATTGGAGGGGGTGATTAAGTACTACATCCTAAAAAATATAAAGGAATGGGTCACCATCAGCATTCCAGCACTACATGGAATGCAATAATAAATGTAAAATCTCAATTAGGAAGGCAAAAAAGGATTTCGAGTGACACATAGCGTAAGAGAGTAAAAATAACTCAATTTTTTTTCAGATAAAATAAACAGTAAAAATACAAATTCTGAGCACATTGCACACTTTAAAGATGAGGATGGGAAGATGGTTACTAATGACACAGAGAAAGCAACTGAACTAAATGCCTTCTTCTCTACAGTTTTTACAGAAGAAAAAGAAGGGTTTACTGAGAGCGACTGTAATGTTAGTGATACAACAAGCGACATACCAACTTGACTAACAGAGGCCGGAGTCAATGAAAGACTTAATAAACATAACAAATAAATCACAAGGACCAGATGACTTACACCCGAGAGTCCTCAGAGAACCCAGTCAAGTTATAGCCAGGCCATTATTCCTGATCTTTGTGGACAGCATAATGACATGATTGGTACCAGCTGATTGGAAAGCCAACGTGGTACCAATGTTCAAGAAAGAGCAGAGACATATTCCTGGGAATTATAGGCTAGTCAGCCTAACATCAATAGTGGGTACATTTTTGGAGGGGGTGATTAAGTACTACATCCAAAATTTTACAGAGGAGAAGAATATCATTAGTGGTAATCAGCATGGGTTTATGAGAGGACGTTCCTGCCAGACCAATCTTCTAACATTCTATGAGGAAATTAGCAGCTATCTAGATAGGGGGAGGCCTATGTATGTGGTGTATCTGGACTTTGCAAAAGCACTTGATACTGTCCCACATAAATGCTTAATTTACAAGCTGGGGTCTGCAGGTTTGGACCACAGGGTTTGTGCTTGGGTAAAAAAATAGTTACAGGGACGGTCCAAAGGGTAGTGATAAATACCATGTACTCAGACTGGTCTGGAGTGGTGAGTGGGGTACCCCAAGGTTCTGTCTTGGGACCAATTCTATTCAACATATTAGTATGGGATAATTAGTCCGGTCTCAGTTTTTGCAGATGACCCATAGATAAGCAGAGTACTAGTTATATTATTTTAGGAAAAGGTGTCATGGCAGACTCCAAGAAGTTCAAGAAAATCATTGTGATCTGTCTCCATAGAAAGTCTGAGGACTAGATAAATAGGGTTCTTATTAACAGACAATGCTTGTAAATTGTTTGTGAATGAAAGACCCTTATCACAGTGGCATACTCACCAGCCAGAAACCTAGGAGGGAAGACTTTCTTTGAGTTTGCACCAAACATTTATCACCTTCCCTCAGCCCACACCACTGGGCAAAGACCTTCAGTGATTGACTTGGGCAGGTAAACATTCATTACATATATATTGTCAGTGCTTACACTAACTATTGGGATACTTAACAGCTGCAGGGAGAAATAAACCTACTGAGCACAGAAAGTATATACAAAGCTCACGCTGGCTACAGCTTAGTTGCAGAAACACACTCAATTAACTGGAGTCTCACTATATACAGTATGTAGGGTTTACCCATTCTCTCATGACAGGCCAGATTCATATAGCCTTAAAGTGTTTTACTAAACCCAGGTCCCTGCATTCATTATATCTGGTCTCCCACAGTACACAGAACATGGAAATGCAATTATATTAGTAAATATAAAACAGCTAAATAAATGTTTTCATCAGCAGTTAGTGCAGTCTTGTGGCTTATATCAGTGTCTGGTTAAAGCTTGTAGGAGGAGTTTTAACTCTCCCCTGATTGTCCTATGAGGCTGCAGTGCCCCTCACCCTCTGTCTGGACAGTACTGATTGGCCCTGTGCTGATCACTTGCACTCTTCCAAGACAAAACAAACTCTCTGGTAATGCACACCAAACTGAGCATGTGCAGCTTGCCCCCAAGGCTCTGTGCTATTAGCACATTAATTGGGCACTGTGGAAGAAGGGGAGCATCAGAGAAGACAGGATCAAACAGCCTTTTTGCCCAATGCGGATGATTATCCCCTTAGGTTCCACAGTGAGTCAAACATGCATTCTTTACTGCATATACAGACTGATTTTACTATTGTGGGTTTATGAACACTTTAAATGACAACTCTATTCTTTGGCAGCAATTGCTGCGTATCGTTTTTATGCTACGCCTCCGTAAATTACTGGAGCTACGCTGCATTCACGAAGCATTTGCTCCGTAATTTGCGGCGGCGTTTCGTAAAAGGGGCCGGCGTAAGCGCGCGTAATTTAAATGATCCCGTAGGGGGCGTGGATCATTTAAATTAGGCGCGTTCCCGCGCCGAACGTACTGCGCATGCTCCCTCTGGAAAATTTCCCGACGTGCATTGCGGTAAATGACGTCGCAAGGACGTCATTGGCTTTGGCGTGAACGTAAATGGCGTCCAGTGCCATTCACGAACGAGTTACGCAAACGACGCAAATTTTGAAAATCGCGACGCGGGAACGACGTCCATACTTACCATTAGCTGCGCCTCCTAATAGCAGGAGCAGCCTTACGGCGAAAACGACGTACGCAAACAACGTAAAAAACGAGCGCCGGCCGTGCGTACGTTTGTGAATCGGCGTAAGTATGCAATTTGCATACTCTACGCTGACAACTACGGGTGCGCCACCTAGCGGCCAGCGTCAGAATGCACCCTAAGATACGACGGCATAAGAGACTTTTGCCAGTTGTATCTTAGGCTACAGTCGGCGTATCTAGCTTTCTGAATACAGAAAGTAGATACGCCGGCGCTACTTAGCAATTACGCTGCGTATCTATGGATACGCAGGCGTAATTGCTTTCTGAATCTACCCCAGTGTAACTAAAACATGCATTGTAAGTTAATATAGTGGCGTTCTATGTTCTATTCCTGTCGGGAAAACTGCTATGACAGCTTTTGGCCCGGGAAAACTGGCTGTGTTTATGCTCCATGGCAGTGTTCCCGACAGGAAAACCACTGGAAATCCCGGGGCGGGAAAAATGAGAACATGTTTTTTTTTTCTGCAGGGATTCCCGGCGGTTTTTAAGCCAGACGTTTTTCTATGGGGAAAGCCTGCGGTGGAGCATACACACGGCCGGGTTTCCAGACCAAAGCTCTCATGGCAGTTTTCCTGCCAGGAAAACCGGCTGTGTGTAGGGGGAAAAAGCTACCGAGCAGGTTTTCCCATTGGTTTTCCCGGCGGACTTTTTACTGCCGGGAAAACCGATCGTGTGTACGGGGCATAAGAAGGAATTTCCCTCACATTGGAATGATATCCTTTCACTTCCTGTTACAGGACAGGAAGTCAAGTGAAGGGAAATTTAAGGCAACTTCCATTTTCCATCTATTCTTGAAAATGGAAGTTCAATAACAGCTGCAGGCTCACATTCTTTGCTTTAAATTAAAGGTAATGGACAAAAACATTGTTGCCCATTGACCCCAGGTGCACTTCAATCAATCATTTGGCTTGGCTTCCATTTTGTATTCAAGATTTTCACATGCTGCTTTTTGCCATTTTTACAAGAACAAAAAGGAAGCGGCTTATACATAAAACGCATTGTTATTTATTGAGGTTGAAGAAAAAAAAATCCAAACTGTATAAATAAAAGTTATTTTCAGACACTGGATGTGCTTATTGATTTTCAAAGATTTCTGTACACAGTGGTGAGTCCATACATTCCAGGAGCATGTCGAGAGAAGCAGTTTATTTGTAGTAATGACTGGAAAGTTAGTGTGCTGCTCTTGGGGTATTGTGCCGTAAACAACCAAGTGACGCCGGATTTAAAAAGATGCCACAGGCACAGATTACCTTGTAATCTTCAGCGACAGCAGTTAAAGCCTAGCTTCATCTTTTTGGCGAGCTGTGGACTGCAGGGGACGAAGCCAACGCGTCTTGTTAATGAGCTCATCTCGCTGTATGCATTAGTATTAGGTTGCAAAACCTTAGAAAGCATGGAAAGAAACAGAGGTAAAAGAAAACAGATTCATATTTCAAAGAAGTTCCAAAGTTAAGTGTTTGGGCTGGCAGGAAACCTTCAGATGTGGGGGTGGGTGCCATATAGTAGGTGATGGTGGCACAGCTGGCACGTATTGCCAACAGTTAGCTTACATTATAAATATGCAACTAACACAGACATGAGCATAAGAAAAAAATCAAGAACACCAACTAAATGAAGGTCAAAACCGTGTATAGTCCATAATTCGTTTTTATTGTGCTTTCTATCATAATACCAGTTTAAAATTGAAATCCAGCTGGCAGTGGCAGCCCTACTGGCCCCCTGTCAGCTCTTGAAAATGCCCGAATTTCTGTTGTATTTGAAGTACACTTTATAGCCAAATTCGGGATGCCTGCCTTTGCATGCGCGGGAGTGACGTCACGCGACTCCGGCCAGTCACAGAGCCGGAGTTCACGGCCCCCGGAAAAAGAGGGGTGAAGATGGATGCTCGCCACTAGCGAGGAAGACAGGGACATCGCAGGCTTCTGCTGCAGGTAAGTGACACATAATGGGCCAATATGCTTTACCTTTGCAGGGAAACAAAAAGGAAGTAAACCCATCAGGGTTTACTTCCTCTTTAATGGCATCCCAGTCTTAGTCTGTAGGGTTCAATATTGAGTTGGCCCACCCTTAGCAGCTAAAAAAGCTTCAACTCTTCTGGGAAGGCTGTCCGCAAGGTTTAGGAGTGTGTCTATGGGAATGTTTGGCCATTCTTCTAGAAGCGCATTTGGGAGGTCAGGCAGTGGTGTAGAAGAGGACTCCAGTGGCAACCTGTGAAGCTCTGGTGAACTCCATGCCCAAGAGGGTTAAAACAGTGCTGGAAAATAATGGTGGCACACAAATTATTGACACTTTGGGCCCAATATGGACACCTGCACACTAACGAGTTACATGACACGAGGAGGGAAAAATTTCTAATTGGGCCCAATTTGGGCATTTTCACTTAGGGGTGTACTCACTGTGGTTGCCAGCGGTTTGACATTAACCACTAAACCCCCGGACAATATTTCTGGTCAAAGACCAGAGCACTTTTTGCGATTCGGCACTGTGTCGCTTTAACTGACAATTGCGCGGTCATGCGACGTGGCTCCCAAACAAAATTGGTGTCCTTTTTTCCCCACAAATAGAGCTTTCTTTTGGTGGTATTTGATAACCTCTGCGGTTTTTAGTTTTTGCGCTATAAACAAAAATAGAGCGACAATTTTGAAAAAAAATAATATTTTTTACATTTTGCTATAATAAATATCCCCAAAAATATATAAAAAAAACATTTTTTTCCTCAGTTTAGGCCGATACGTATTCTTCTACATATTTTTCGCAAAAAAACACGCAATAAGCGTTTGATTGGTTTGCGCAAAAGTTATAGCGTTTACAAAATAGGGGGTATTTTTATGGCATTTTTATTAATATTTTTTTTTTTCAGTAATGGCGGCCATCAGCGATTTTTTTTCGGTACTGCGACATTATGGCAGACACTTCGGACACTTTTAACACACTTTTGGGACCATTGGCATTTTTATAGGGATCAGTGCTATAAAAATGCATTGGAGAACTATAAAAATGCCACTGGCAGTGAAGGGGTTAAAACTAGGGGGCGGGGAAGGGGTTAAGTATGTTCCCTGGGTGTGTTCTAACTGTAGGGGGGGTGAGACTGACTTGGAGAAATGACTGATCGCTGTTCATACATTGTATGAACAGAAGATCAGCATTTCTCCCCCTGACAGGACCGGGAGCTGTGTGTTTACACACACAGCTCCCGGTCCTCGCTCTGTAACGAACAATCGCGTGTGCCCGGCGGCGGTCGCGCCCGCCGGGCACGGGAGTGGCCTGTGCGAGAGCCGACGTATAGCTACGGGCTCTCACGCAGGGGAGCCAACCTGCCGCTGTAAAAAGATGGCGGCTGGTCGGCAACCAGTTAATGGCTGTCTGTTGAGGGGACAGGAAATTTACACTGTTATACAAGCTGTACACTCACTACTTTACATTGTAGCAAAGTGTAATTTCTTCAGTGTTGTCACTTGAAAAGATATAATAAAATATGAAATGGGAGGGGTGTACTAAGTTTGTGAGATACTGTATGTATGTATGTATATATATATATATATATATAAAAAGGCTACAGAAACCGGCCAACATTAATGTCTATTACATATAGGGGGGGGGGGGGCGGTTCTGTAATCCAAAAAAAAGCTCAGCATAATGGGCCAGATTCACGTAGCCCGGGCGCAACTTAATTTTTCCGATTTAAGTTACACCGCCGCAATTTTTCCAAGTTAGTGCCCGATCCACAAAGCACTTACCTGGAAATTTGCGGCGGTGTATCCTAAATCCATCCGGCGCAAGGCAGGCCCAATCGAATGGGGCGAGTCTCATTTAAATTAGGCGCGCTCTCGCGCCAGACGTACTGCGCATGCTCCGTCGGGTAAATTACCTGACGTGCATTGCGCTAACTGACGTTGCACCAACGTCATTTGCTTAGACGTTAACGTAAATGGCGTCCAGCGCCATTCACAGACGTCTTACGCAAACGACGTTGCTTTTTAAATTTCGACGTGGGAACGACGGCCATACTTAACATGGCTTAAGACAACTAGGGCTCAGCCCTAGTTTTACGCAGCGTAACTCGACGGAAACGACGTAAAGTTAGATCGACGGGCCGTTCTTGACGTTCGGGGATCGCCGTAAGTATTAATTTGCATATTCTACGCCGGCCGCAATGGCCTCGCCACCTAGCGGCGGGCCTAGAATTGTATCCTTAAGATCCGACAGTGTAATTCAATTAGACCTGTCGAATCTTAGGGCTAGCTATGCGTAACTGATTCTATGAATCAGTCGCATAGTTAGAAACAGAGATACGACGGCGTATCAGTAGATACGACGTCGTATCTCGTTTGTGAATCTGGCCCAAAGTTCTCTGGTAACAGTCAGCACTGGCAGAGAGCACAGGACATTATCTGCTCACAATATTTTTGTCCGGATCAACAGGTATTTTCACACTTTTTGAACAACACACTTTTTATGGTATATTTAAGAGATCAAAAGAGAGCAATTAAAAAAAATGAATTGCTAGCATTTACATACATCTGAAATCAGGAGGTTCGCGGTGAAAAGCGCGACAACTAGCACGTTCAGTAGAAGAGCTCCGCAATGGCGGCCTCCATTCCTGTGGCAGGTTTGTTTTATTCAGAACGTATCTTCTGCACCTTAGCAAATAGAAGTGAGCACTGCTTACAGCATCAGCCCATTATTCCACAATATTAATAATGTTGTTATCCTTAGAGGTTTACTACAGGAATTGCATTAATCAGCACTGAAGGACACGCAGGCAGTCGCCTAGGGGCTTAGTAGATGTAAATCAGGGTAATTGATTGCTGGAAATCATTAAGTACTGGAATTTTTTTTTTAAAACAAGGAATATGACCCACAGACATTAACTTTTACATACAGAAATATAGTTATCATTATTTTGTAACCTTAGGGTGGGAATCCTTCTGTGGCTTTGTTTATGTATTTCTGACACTCTCATATACTCTCATGAACGTTCTGAGTCAACACTGGCAGTTAATTGGTTAAACTCTCATTCCTATGTACAATAGAGCAGGTGCTTCCGACCCAAATTTCAATACACAAACCTGCTGCACAAATTTCTGATAATTTTATGGAGAAGACTAAGAAGATATAACCATGCCAATGGTGCAGCAGAAAACATATAGCACAGTGAGGAAGGCTTGTGGTCCAGGCTGATAGGACAGTCAATATTAAAAGCAGCTTGCGTTAGACCAGTGTTTCTCAATTCCAGTCCTCAGGTCCCCCCAACAGGTCAGGTTTTCAGGATTTCCCTCAGATGAAAAGGCTGTGGTGATTACTAAGGCAGTGAAACTGATCAAATCACCTGTGCAAAATAATGGAAATCCTGAAAACCTGACCTGTTGGGGGGGCCTGAGGACTGGAATTGAGAAACACTGTGTTAGACTAACAGTGTAGCACAAGCCGGCGGGGACTCTTTCCGTGCTGCCCCCCTGTAAAGTGATGCCCTAGGCAGGGCTGATCCTAGGCAGGGTGCACGGGGTGCTCCGCGCCCAGGCGCTGCAGAGGAGGGGGCGCCGAAGCTCCAAGTGCTCCCCTCCCTCCTCCTTGTTTGTGTCCAGAGTCAGAGCGCATGTAGCGGGTGCAGCGGTTCCCCACCCCGCTTGCTCTCTCCGCTGGCAACTGACAAGAGCGCATACCTCCGGTTGTCCCCGGAATCCGGGCAGGGTACCACAGCGAAGCCTATTGCTGGAACATGTTCCGGCACTAGGCTCCACTAATTAATTCTGTCCGGTGTGCATGGAGCAGTCTCCTGTCTGCCCCGCCCCCTCTGTGTGTGTCAGCTCTTCTCCCATAGGCGGTGTGATGAGAGGCTTCTGGGTTGGCCGTAGCTGCTGCCAATCATCCCGTGCACTCCCAGAAATGCTCTCCGAGTGCCACCCTCCAAGTAACCAAAGATGCCACATATGCCCCGCCCCCTGTAATATGCTTCTGCTCCCAGCGCGCGCACGAACTACAGGGATCTATTGGATCTATGGGGACACCTGATGTGGGGGGCTCTGATGGGGACACCTGCTGTGGGGGGCTCTGATGGGGGGCAACTGCTGGGGGGGCTCTGATGGGGGACACCTGCTGTGGGAGGCTCTAATGGGGGAAACTCCTGTGGGGGGGCTCTGATGGGGGGCAACTGCTGGGGGGCTCTGATGGGGGACACCTGCTGGGGGGCACTCTGATGGGGGACACTAATGGAGACTTCTTAGGCCTCGTACACACGACCGAACAGACATGTTTGGTCGTGTGTACAGCCGACTGGACCGGATTCCCGGCCGAGCGGACTTTTTCCAGCGGACAAATGTTTCTTAACATGCTAAGAAACATGTCCGCTGGAAGCATGTCCATCGGACGTGTTCGGTCGTCTGTACAGACTCACCGGACACCATCCCTCGAATGCGACGCATGCGTGGAAGCATTGACCTTCCAGGGTCGCGGCCATGTCGTGACACGTCACCGCGTTTGTTTTCCGCAGGGATTTTGGTCTGATGGTGTGTACAGCCATCAGACCAAAATCCGGCAGCGGACATGTCCGATGAAAACGGTCCGCGGACCGGTTTCATCGGACAGATCCGCTGATGTGTACGGGGCCTCAGGGGAGCATCTCTGTGTTTGAGTCGTAGCCATAGAAACATGTGTAAAGGGGAGGAGTTAGTAAGATGATCACGCCCATGTGGGAGCGCCAGAAATATTTCTGCACCCAGGCGTCTGTGACCCTAGGTTCGGCCCTAGGCCTGGGACTTGTTGGCCTAGGCCAGGATACAGCATTGTGTCAGGTAGAGTGGTTCCAAATTTTGGACAATTCATCGGGAACTGGTCACAACTTGCTCCGTGTATGGCCAGGTTAATCTGAATGCTCCTGTGTATTGTGTACAGTGCTGTAGAATACATCTGAACTATATAGCAGTATAAAACATGAGCTTGTACGAGGCAAAATATTCTTGGGAATTCATTCTATCCAGACAGCTTAATCATTTCAGGACGTTTAATGTGAATCACGGATGCGTTCAACCTCTTGTACCTATTATTACTTTTTCTGGACAACTCCACAGGGTCATGTAATTTTGCTCCCTCTCTACCCACAATGCTTTGCAGGTCCTTTCTAAAGGACAATGATGAATCCTGGCCAGGGAAATAAATGCTGGCAGCTAATAGAAGTTAATAAGTCTGTGATTGATGTCTGAACTTATTCAAAAGTCATTTCTTGCAAATAATTAAGCAATTTTATAGTTCACTACTTCTTAATTTGCTGATAAAAAAAAAAAAAGGTTTCCTCTGCTCTGTCCATGAATCAGGTGATGATTGGAAGGAACATTGCGCCACAAAATCCTTTCTACTGAGTACAGTATAGCGGCCGGTACTGAAGCTGGTTTTTGACACATAGTGAGGCGCTGTGCTATCAGTTTAATTGTTGTATAGTCATTTTGTTTATATTGTTTTCATTTAATATTGCCAAGACAATGGGCCAGATCCACGTAGATAGGCGTAAATTTAAATGGGCGTAGCGTATCGTAGTTACGCTACGCCGCCGCAACTTTGAGAGGCAAGTGCTGTATTCACAAAGCACTTGCGTCTAAAGTTACGGCGGCGTAGCATAAATGTGCCAGCGTAAGTGCGCCTAAATCAAATGAGGAACAGGGGGGCGTGTTTTATGTAAACTAAGCATGACCCCACGTAAATGACACTTTTTTCGAACGGCGCATGCGTGCGCATGCTCAGTATCACGTCGAATTTTCAAATTAAATTACGCCCGCTCAATGCCTAGACGACATGAACGTAATTTACGCAAAGCCCATGAATGCAGCCTCTGTGCCCACTAATTGCCCACTAATTGCAACTAGGGCTGCACATCTTCACCGGGCTCTCGATTCGATGTGATTATGATTATCAAGTCCACGATTCGATTCCGCGATGCATCACGATGCATCAAGATTACTGCGCACGGTTTTCATATGTTCTTAAAAAAAAACTCTCTGCATGTAGCAAACTGTAAACACAGCAGACAACTTAAAGAGGAGCTCCAGACTGACCCCAAAATACTACAAGAGATGGACAGAGACTGCAGACAATGATACTAGAGAGGATCAGAGACTGCGGACATGATACTAGAGAGGATCAGAGACTGCAGACATGATACTATAGAGGATCAGAGACTGCGGACATGATACTAGAGAGGATCAGAGACTGCAGACATGATACTAGAGAAGATCAGAGACTGCGGACATGATACTAGAGAGGATCAGAGTCTGCGGACATGATACTAGAGAGGATCAGAGACTGCGGACATGATACTAGAGAGGATCAGAGACTGCGGACATTGTCCCCATAAAGTCCTGCCAAACGACAATGTATGCCATGTCATAAATTATGGTTTATGTATGTCTTATTGTCTTAGTGATTGATTCACATCACAACTTCATTGATACCTTTTTTTTTGTATGATTTTTAGTTTTGCTCATTACTCCCACACACGTGCAATGCATGGCTGCATGTGTGTGGCAGTAATGAGCAAAAGAAAAAATCATACAAAAAAAAAGGGTATCAATTTCAAATCAATGAAGTTGTGATGTTAATCAATCACTAAGACAATAAGACATACAGTACATAAACCAGTGTGCCATCAGTTGCTGCCAGTGTGCCATCAATTGCTGCCAGTGTGCCATCAATTGCTGCCAGTGTGCCGCCAGTGTGCCATTAATTGCCGCCACTGTGCCACCAATTGCTGCCAGTGTGCCCAAATTATTGCCCATCAGTGTGCCATCAATTGCTGCCAGTGTGCCATCAATTGCTGCCAGTGTGCAGCGTTTTTGAAGCATGGGCAATGTTAGTCCTGCTGTTGTAGATGCGCTTTTTTTTGGGGTTGGGGAGTTTTTACATCGCTTTTAATTCACTTCAATGAAGAGGGGCATTTTTGGAGCGTTTTTTCAGCGCCCAAAAGCTGCTCCAAAGATGCTGCTTGCAGGGCTTTTCTCAGCCCCCCGCCAGCGCAACGCCTCTGTGTGAAAGGGTCAATTAAGATGCATGTAGAGCATTTTATGAGCGTTTTAAGAGCGCTATTTTTAACACTAAAACGCTGTAAAAACGCTGTGAAAGGGGTCTAAAAGTGGAACTTGAAAAAAAAATTGCAAACAGGCAGGATTATTTAATGCAGGACAGACATAATAGGTGTTGATTTAGTAAAACTGGAGAGTGCAAAAGCCGGTGCAGCTGTGTACGGTAATCAGCTTCTAACTTCAGCTTGTTCAATTATAGGGGTTGTAAAGCCTCGTGTTTTTTTCACCTTAATGCATCCTATGCACTAAGATGAAGGTATACACCTTGCACTGTCCGGCCCCCCGAGCCCCCGTTTTACTCACCTGAGCCTCGAACTTCCATGGGCGCGATCTTGCGCCATTCTCCCCGTGGCTTCTCGCCTCTTCATTGGATAGATTGACAGCAACGGGAGCCAATGGCTGCGCTGCTATCAATCTATCCAATGAAGAGGTGAGAAGATCCAAAGATTCAGCTGCTGGGGGGCAGGGCCGAGTCATACGCGGGAGCACGTCCGCAAAGTAACCCCCTCGGGAGAGAGCTTCTCAAAGGGGGCTATCTGTTGCGGGGAGGAGCCTTGAGATCCGCCGTGGGACCCCAGAAGAGGACGATTGGGGCCACTTTGTGCAAAACGAACTGCACAGTGGAGGTAAGTATGACATGTTAGTTTTTTTTTTTTTTTTTTTAAACGTGAACCTATAGTATCACTTTAAGCTTTGTAAAAAAAAATAAAAAAATAGTTGATTGGTTTCTATGCAGAACTGCACCTGATTTTACACTCTCCAGTTTTACTAATTCAACCCCACTGTCTCTTCTGTATTAAAATGTCTTACTCTACCTTACTTATTACCAGCCTGTCTGCCCCCTACACCAGCTCAGTGTACAATTTCAGCAATACAGGGATTAAAGTAATCTCAGACCAGCCAATGAAAACAACTGAAAATTGGTAACCGGAAGCAGACCAGTTAAAGATGTCAACGGTTGGTGGGGAGCTCCAGGACATCTCAGCACTAGAGTGAAGTAGCTAGATTCAGGTAGATTGCCACAACTTTAAGGCGGCGTAGCGTATCGTATTTACGCTACGCCGCCTTAAGTCAGAGAGGCAAGTACTGTATTCACAAAGTACTTGCCTCCTAACTTACGGCGGCGTAGCGTAAATGCGGCGGGTGCAAGCGCACCTAATTCAAAATAGGCTGAGGGGGCGTGTTTTATGATAATTTTCTTTGACCTGACGTGATTGACGTTTTTTTGGAACGGCGAAGCGGGAACGGCGGCCATATTTTAACATTACTATTCCAACTATTTGATGGAATAACTTGAGGCCTGATAAAGCGTTACGTAAACGGCGTATCTGTACTGCGTACGTGAATAGGCGTATCTAGTGATTTGCATATTCTACGCCGACCGCAATGGAAGCGCCACCTAGCGGCCAGCCTAAATATTGCATCCTAAGATAGGACGGCGCAAGCCGTCGTATCTTAGATAGGTTTAAGTGTATCTCTGTTTGAGAATACACTTAAACTTAGGTTGGCGCAGATTCCGAGTTAGGTCGGCGTATCTACTGATACGCCGACCTAACTCTATGTGAATCTAGCTAAAGGTGGGTATAGTTCTGCTTTAAGTAATTAAATGTTTTGTTATAGTGTAAACCACAAGTACAAGTAATTAAATCTATCTTGATACTAGCCCTTGTTCTTACACAGCAGTACTAGGAGAAGGAGGAAGAAAACTAGTAGCCAATCAGACTCTGTTGGATGCACATGTGCTAATTGGGAACATGCTAACCAGGAGGAGAGTGAGCAGATATGACAATCTACCAGGGTGCAGACATGTAGGTGACACCATTGTATTTTTTATCTGTAATAGATAAAGTGGTGTCACCCTCAGTCCTATTGAGGTGTGAATCACAAATGTGGCTGAACAGAGTTTCAAATCCTTTGAAAAATAAGACAGTTTGTCAGAATTTCAATTATGATTTTGATGCTTGCTTGGAGTTTAGCTTTAATGTTTCAGTAAAAATGGCTCTTCAAATTATGGTGATTATGCCCACATAAAATGCATTTTTTTAAAAAAATAAGACTATAACACATTTCTTAATGTGATTTCAGGCAGTGCGACAATACTTAGATGAGCATTGTTCTGCAAGCAAGATTGTTCTGTTCAGCTCTATTTTCTAGATATAAATACTAATGGAAGAGGCATGTTACTCTGCTAAGTAAATGTGTCAAGAAAATGTCATTTGAATTTAAAGTCAAAGATGGCAAGTCAAGCTGTTGTAAGGTATTAGCTGCAATTTATCTGCTAAACAACCACTTACATGGTTTAAAGCAAAGCCTTCAAAAGACCCTTATCTCCTCTATAACCAACACAGATTTGTGTCAAAAGAATTTCTATGCAAGGATTGTATTTAATAAGGAGCCATTGTGCGTGCACAGCTCACAATAAACATTGGAACTCAATTATTTCCATTACTTTTAATATTATTTTAAAAACAAAACAAACGTTACTTTTATTTACATGATTATTGCATCTACAGTAAATTTAGAAAGATACTCTTTAAAAGGGGATATATATATATATATATATATATATATATATATATATATATATATATATATATATATACTCTATCTACTATCTATCTGTCTATCTATCTATCTATCTATCTATCTATCTATCTATATATCTATAAAGAAGAGATAGATAGATAGATAGATAGATAGATAGATAGATAGATAGATAGATAGATAGATAGATAGATAGATAGATAGATAGATAGATAGATAGATAAGTCTAGTCTCAGTGATGCACATGGTGAGGGAAGACTGGACCATGTAGTCTGATCCAATAAAAGAGCTACTGTAGCTCAAATTGTTATTTATATATAAAGTATATATATATATATATAGATAGATAGATAGATACAGTCTATCTATCTATCTATCTATCTATCTATCTATCTATCTATCTATCTATCTATCTATCTATCTATCTCTTCTTTATAGATAGATAGATAGATAGATAGATACAGTGGGCCAGATTCACATAGAGATACAACGGTGTATCTCCTGATACGCCGTCATATCTCTGACTTAGGCTGGTCGTATCTATGCGCCTGATTCATAGAATCAGTTATGCATAGATATGACTAAGATCCAACAGGTGTAACTGCGTTACACCGTCGGATCTTAAATGCAATTTAAAAATGGCCGCGGGGGGGCGTTCTCGCTGATTTACAAACAATATGTAAATGAGCGAGATACGCAAATTCACGAACGTACGCGGGCCCGACGCAGTGTTGTTACGACGTTTCCGTAGCGGTTTTCCCGGCGTATACTTACCCCTGCTTCTATGAGGCGTAGCCAATGTTAAGTATAGCCGTCGTTCCCGCGTAGATTTTTGTTTTTTTTACGTTGTTTGCGTAAGTCGTTCTCGAATACGGATGGACGTCATTTACGTAAGCGTAGAAACCACTGACGTCCTAGCGATGTCATTGGGAGCAATGCACGCCGGCAAAATTTGTAGACGGCGGATGCGCATTTAAATTGGCGCGGGAACGCGCCTGATTTAAATAGTACACTCCCCTAGCCGCAGAATTTGAATTCCGCCGTGGGATTTACGATCCGCGGCCGCAAGTTTGGAGGTAAGTGTTTAGTGAATTAGCCACTTGCCTCTCAAACTTGTGCCAGCGGATCTTAAATCACATAGATCACGCGGATCTAAAGATCCGCTGATCTATGTGAATCTAGCCCAGTCGATCTATCTATCTATCTATCTATCTATCTATCTATCTATATATACGGTGTGTGTATATATATATATATACTGTATATATATATATATATATATATATATATATATATAACTTTTTCATCAATTTGAGCTACAGTAGCTCTTTTATTGGATCAGACTACATGGTCCAGTCTTCTGTGCATCACTGAGACTTGGCCACCCATGACCTTGCCGTCAGTTTTCTTGTTTTCCTTCCTTGGATCATTTTTGGTAGGTCCTGATCACTGGCCCAATCTTCTAGCCATTACAATTTTTTCCTTGTCAAATCCGCTCAAATCCTTCTGCTTGCCCATCTTTTCTGTTTTCAACACATCAACTTCAGGGACAACATGATAATTTGCTGCCTAATACATCCCACCCACTTTAAGGTGAAATTGAAACAAGGTAATCAATGTTATTACCTTTACCTGTCAGTGGTATTTTAGGTCAGGATTGAGGTCAGGACTCAATCAGGTTGTTTCAGGCCAGTCAAGTTCCTTTAACCCTAAACTCGCTCATCCATGTCTTTATGGACCTTGCTTTGTGCACTGGTGCGCAGTCATGATGGAACAGGAAGGGGCCCAAACTGTTCCCACAAAGAAGGGAGCATGTCCAAAATGTCTTGGTATGCTGACGCCTTAAATGGGTTGTAAACCTTAGTGTTTTTTTCCCCTTAATGCATCCGGATGTGAGACTTTTTGACTGCCTAAATGCACAGAGGGGCCCAAAAGCCAAGGAGAACCTTCAGTTCTTCCAGGGGCATAAATTACGCATACATTATACATTTAATTTCCTGACTACCTATCAAATTTATGGAGGCCCTGGAGCACCAGCACAATGAAAATGATCCCCGTTTGGAAAGCAAACCCTCCAGGGTATTTTTTGAAAGGCATAATGAGACTTTTGAAAATATTATTTTTTGGTAAATGTAGGAAAGAAAATCAAAATGTATTTTTTTACACAAAGTTGTCAATTAATAAGATATGTCTAATAAATAGCATGAGCAAACAGCATTGTAAGTAATATGGTTTTTGATTTGTGGTGATTAAACCATGTTGCTTCCTTTTTTAAGGCTTTCAACACCAATCTGGAGAGAGGGGAGGATAAATTCAAGAGGGGAGATAGAGACACAGAGAAACAGCTACATTGGAGTGTTATGGAAGGCTCTGTTTGAGAAATATGACGGTGAGGGTACATCTATTAGAAAACACAGTGAAGCACCACAAGGGATTCACAACCAGAGAGGACATTGCTGAAGTTGTTTGGCTACATTGGACTTGGAAAAGATTAAGACATTTTTTGAAGGACAATTTTATGGATTGGGACTTTTAGAATACTTTTATGCCGTGTACACACAATCGTTTTTCAGCATGAAAGAAAACGTTTTTCAGCATGTCGAAAAAACTAAGTTTTCCAAACTTCATCATTAAAACGATGTTGCCTACACACCATCGTTTTTAAAAAATGATATAGCAAAGCGCGGTGACGTACAACACGTACAACGGCACTATAAAGGGGAAGTTCCATTCGCCTTTGGGCTGCTTCAGTTGATTCCGTGTTAGTAAAAGACGATTTGCGCTTTTTTGTCTGTTACAGCGTGATAAATGTGCTTACTCCATTATGAATAGTAGTTTTACCCGAACGAGCGCTCCCGTCTCATAACTTGCTTCTGAATAAAATCCCCATAAGAAGCCTTGATAGGCGAAACATGTTGGGACTGTGATACCGCTATATATGCAAATACCCTATGATAGTGTAACTGAGATGTGTATTTATTTTCAATCTTTTTATGAATTTTAATCTTGTATGTCAATAAACTATGCAATTTTAATTTCTCTCACAATTTTTGTGTATAGCACCTACAAAATCTTATATTGCTACAACCATTCTCCATTTGACTATTTCCAATTATGTTAATTCTGAAGTCTTTTTTGCTGTTATAAACCAAATTTTGTTTTAAAGTAATATTTGAATGTTTGATAAAAATGATGTCACATTACCCAGGTAAAGTGATTAATGAATTGGTAGATAATTGCCTTTTACACACTCTCCCTTTCCACTAGTTTGGTACGTGGCCAAAGGCAGTCAGCCACTACAGTAATAAAAGTCACTTTGCCAGACTATTAAACCTTTTTCACACATCATGCCTACACATTATAAGCCAAGGAACAAGCAAGCTGTTAAATTTTGCAGTGTTCAGCTGCTCATTTAAACTACCTATTCCTTGTAGCTGGACGATACAGGATACAGCCCGCAGGGCAAGCTGCTTGTTCTCATTTTGTTAAAGAGGTTTGCTGTCTGCTTCTCTTATCCAAAACAGATCCATATGTGATGCCAAGACTTGCAGTCTTATTCCAGACGTCAGTACAGAGAAATTAGATGGTGTGCAAAGTACTGTACATCTACTCAAAGTAACCAATCTCCGATACAATCTCTTAACTGATCTGACCATAGGAACGTTAAAGTTGATTGGTTGCTATGAGTTTCTGCACTTTGTAATTCATCAGTGCTACATTAACAGTATTAAAGTGGAACTAAAGTCTAAATGTTAAAAAAATGCAGGCAGGCAGGATCTTTATTTCACATTAGACTGTAAAAAGAAAAAAAAAACTTACTGTATATACTCGACTATAAGCCACATTTTTCAGCATATTGTTTTGTGCTGAAAATGCCCCCCTCGGCTTATACTCCAGTCACCTTTTTGCGCCTGATCTCCCGGACTTTGGGGACCCGGTACCGGCCGGCCATAGGCAACCTTGGCACACATATAGCCCCACTCTTCCTCTACAAGTGTGCAAAGTTTGTTGTCCAGGGGAACTACGGCCGGGGAGCACCGAATTTTCAAAGTCGGGCACCCCTTCCATAGACTTCCATGTTAAATGGTAATTTCTCCGGTAACTTTGGATACCCAGTACCGGCCGAAACTTGGCACACATGTAGCCCCAGTTCTCCTCTACAAGTGTGCAAAGTTTGCTGTCTGGGGGACCTATGGCCGGGGAGCTCTGATTTTTCAAACCCGGGCATCCCTTCTATATACTCCCATGTTAAACGTAAGTCTAGTCATGGACACAGTGAGGCATGGGCACAGTGAGACATGGACACAGTGAGGCATGGGCACAGTGAGGCATGGACACAGTGAGGCATGGACACAGTGAGGCATGGACACAGTGAGGCACAGTGAGGCATGGACACGGTGAGGCATGGGCACAGTGAGGCATGGACACAATGAGGCATGGGCACAGTGAGGCATGGGCACAGTGAGGTATGGGCACAGTGAGGCATTAGCACAGTGAGGCATGGACCCAGTGATGCATGCACATGGACACAGTGAGGCAACATGGGGCACAGTGAGGCATGCAGATGGACACCCTAGGCTTACACAATGATTTTCGGGTTGTAAAAAATGATCATGTGTGGGCTAAAACGACGTTTTAAACACGCACATGCTCAGAAGCAAGTTATGAGATGGGAGCGCTCGTTCTGGTAAAACTACCGTTCATAATGGAGTAAGCACATTCATCACGCTGTAACAGACAGAAAAGCGCAAATAGATAATTCTTTTACTAACAAGGAATCGGCTAAAGCAGCCCAAAGGTGAATAGAACTTCCCCTTTAGAGTGCCGTTGTAGGTGTTGTACGTCACCGCGCTTTGTTCATAATTTTTGAAAAACGATGGTGTGTGGGCAAGGTCGTTTTTAATGATGAAGTTGGAAAAACTTCGTTTTTTTGTACATGCTGAAAAACAACGTTTTCTTTCATGCCAAAAAATGATCGTGTGTACGCGGCATTAAGTGTGGACATTGCAGTTTCTTCTCAGCTCTCATCGTGTACCCTAGACGGCGGAGAATCCGAGGTAACATGCCACTCAAAACAAACCATCAGCTCCTTTGGGGGTAGTGCTACATATATATACTGGCCCGGATTCACGTAGATCCGCGCATTTTTACGGCGGCGTAGCGTATCGTATTTACGCTACGCCGCCGTAAGTCAGAGAGGCAAGTGCTGTATTCACAAAGCACTTTCCTCCTAAGTTACGGCGACATAGCGTAAATGGGGCCGGCGTAAGCGCGCCTAATTCAAATGAGGATGAGGGGGCGTGTTTTATGTAAATTATTGGTGACCCGACGTGATTGACGTTTTTTTACGAAAGGCGCATGCGCCGTCCGTGTACATATCCCAGTGTGCATTGCTCCAAAGTACGCCGCAAGGACGTATTGGTTTCGACGTGAACATAAATTACGTCCAGCCCCATTCACGGACGACTTACGCAAACGACGTAAAATTTTCAAATTTCGACGCGGGAACAACGGCCATACTTAACATTGGCCAGGCCACCTAGGGTGCAGCTTTATCTTTACGCGGCGTATCTCTTAGGGAAACGGCGTATCTTTACTGCGACGGGCAAGCGTACGTTCGTGAATCGTCATTTACATATTCTACTCCGAAATCAACGGAAGCGCCACCTAGCGGCCAGCGGAAAAATTGCACCCTAAGATACGCCGGCGCAGGCCGTCATATCTTAGCTAGGTTTAAGTGTATCTCAGTTTGAGCATACACTTAAACTTACGACGGGCTTAGATTCCGGCGTATCTACTGATACGCCGGCGTAACGCTTTGTGAATCCGGCCCCTTGTATATATTTATTTATTTATAATTTTTTTAACCTTATTATTTAAATTAAATTAGAATTACATTTTGTTTTTATCTTCACTATTACAGGAAGTGGAAAACCAACAGATCTAGTCTACTGGCATGTTCAATGGGTAATAAAACCATTTTACAGAAATAACTACTCTGTTATTGCTATCAGAAAACTGCAACATAAATATATATTTTTTTTATTTTGCCTCAAGTTCCACTTTAATTAATCCCTTAAGAAAAATGGGGGCCAAAAGCTAGCAGATAATTAGAAATCCCAGCGTGTAGCTAAACCTTTAGTGAATAAGTTAAAGAGGCTCCAAGACTTTAGAGCTACCCATATACCTTGCTGAATTATCCTCGCCATTAATGTCCCTTTGTGTTACCGAATCCTTCACATGGTCTCCTTTTCTTCCTTATGATTATGTCCTATAAAAGAGACTTATGCCGTTTTAAAGCAGCTTGAGCAACAACAGCTTTCTATCATGTTTATGTGAGATCAATAAAAGATATTGCAAAGTGTAAAGAATCTGGTTTCTTTCCTTCTGCGCCACCATTGGACCAAGATTTAAACCTGACCTGGAGTTAAAAGAACATTTTTAGCTTATTGTACCATTTATTTTAACCTGCGCTGTGGTGTAACAATCCCTTGGGGTATGAAACGTTTACAGAATTTAACCCTTGCCCCCAGCACTTCCTGTCTGTCACTATGTGAAAGCGTATCTCGTATTGCTGTAGTCTCAGCCAGCTGCCCCATTCTTTGAACAAGGTAACCACGATGTTGTTGATTTTATTTTTAAACTATGGCTAGCAAGCTCTGGTCAGTAGTGGAGCTGCTGCACATTATGATTGCCAGGTATATCCCTTATTTATCATTTATTAAATCAGTAGTAAACTGCAAAAAAAATGTGCAGCGCATACTAGCACATTATGAAAGACTTACCTTACAATGAAGCCCTTCAGCGGCGTGCTGTCACCACTGACGGGGTTTCTATTTTCACCTGGTCTTCCTTCTGTGTTCGCAGGCTTTGGCAGTTTGAGTGACTGAGCTGCAATGATGTCACTGTTGCGCATGCGCGCAGGAGTCGCTATCTCAATGGAGCAGTGCGCATGCACTGGTGATGTCTTCGGCTGCTACTATAGTAAATATCTCACAAATAGTGCACATATTAGGAGATATTTACTAGACATGTGCAATTAGTTTAGTTCCGAATCCGTTTTTTAACGAATTTCAACAAATTAACGAAAACCAGTTTTCTGGGTGATCTGTTGATCTGGGGTGCCCCCATATCAAGCTGTTTGTTCTGGGCGTACCCGACAGGAGGGAGGAACCAGAAGCGACAGCATGGGACCAGAGAAGAGGAGGATCGTGGCTTCTCTGTGCAAAACCACTGCACAGAGAAGGTAAGTATAACATGTTTGCTTTTAAAAAAAAGTATAGCTTTAAAGCTGTTATCTGATGAGTGCTGGAGTAGTATCCAAGAAACAGAAGAAATGTTCACCAAGTACATAATTATTATTTAAGCAAACGTGTGGAAATACAAGCAGCACAGTAGTGATCTCACTAAATCCCACTCCAAATCTATTGAGACTTGCAGTCAGAGGCAGCAGTGCCTTAGGTCCCACACTGCAGACATACAGCTATGAGCCACATAAGTGCCTAGGCATCCTCACTTAACAAAAAGTTCATTGCCAGGGGCGTCAGGAGGGGGTGGATAGGGGGGGCGGAGCCCCGAATGTGACCCCGAAAAGCCCAGAGTCTCATGCTGGCAGGTCTGCATTATCAACCCTGAGTGAGCGGCGAGCGCCGGGACCAATCTGATCCTGAGCGCCACCAAATGTGGCCGAGTGCGGCCGAGTGCAATAGCAGGTCCCGCCTTCTGGAGCCTGCGCAACGCCTATGATGGACGTCCCACTGGTCCAATGCCTGGACCGCGGGACGTGTGACATCTATCATAGGCGCTGCAGGCTCCAGAAGGCGGGAATTACAATGCGGCCGCCTCACCACATCTTGCTCAGCGCTCGGGTGGCTATCCTCTCCTCCTCGGCTCTACTCTCCTCCTCAGCTCTCCTCCAACTCCCCCCCAGGCTCCTCGGCTCTCCTCCTCCCAGGCTCATCAGCTCTCCTCCCCCCAGGCTCCTCAGCTCTCCTCCCCTCCAGGCTCCAGACTCTTTGTCTCTCCTCTCCTCGGTTCTCCTCTCCTCCTCAGATGACTGACGGAATGACTGCCTGCCTGCAGTGACGCCGCACACCATGGCTGAGCTAAGGTAGGTCAGAGACAGTGTATGTAAATGTCAGTGTACGAAAGTCAGTGTAGGTAGGTCAGTTTATTCAGGTCAGGTAGGTCAGTGTAGGTAGGTCAGTGTATGTAGGTCAGGTAGGTCAGTGTATGTCAGGTAGGTCAGTGTAGGTAGGTCAGTGTATGTCAGGTAGGTCAGTGTAGGTAGGTCAGTGTATGTAGGTCAGGTAGGTCAGTGTATGTAGCTCAGTGTATGTCAGGTAGGTCAGTGTATGTAGGGTCAGTGTATGTAGGTCAGGTAGGTCAGTGTATGTAGGTCACTACCGCCAGTATATGTAGGTCAGTGTATGTCAGGTAGGTCAGTGTATGTCAGGTAGGTCAGTGTATGTAGGTCACTACTGTCAGTGTAGGTTGGTCGGGTAGGTCAGTGTATGTAGGTCACTACCATCAAAGTAGGTAGGTCGGGTAGGTCAGTGTATGTAGGTCACTACCATCAGTGTAGGTAGGTCAGGTAGGTCAGTGAATGTAGGTCACTACCGTCAGTGTATGTAGGTCAGGTAGGTCACGGCCCAGCCAAAAAAAAGCCTGCATTACATACATCACCCCCCCGGTTTCTGGCCTTGGACTTTGGGCTGAAGCCCCTGGTCTTTTTGCCACCTAGCAACGCCCCTGTTCATTGTTTTTTTTTATTTTGGAGAGATTCAAGAAAAAGGTGCATTGTTCAGAGCACTTCTTAGTCACAATTACCATTGCTAGATGTTTCCTATTCCCCTTGATATAGTGATCACAATCAGCGCAAGAAACGTGCCACTGTAATGAAAATATCAATTAGATGTAAACTATATAATATTGTGTATATGTGTTGCTCTGACAAACACTGTGCAGTGGTTTCATAACACTTAAAGGGTCACTAAAGGAAAAAAATTTTTTTGCTGAAATGACTGTTTACAGGGTATAGAGACATAAAAAATAAAAGATTCCTTTTAAAAATGATTAAAAGTAGATAAAATGTAATCATATAATGTGCCTCTAGTTTCACTTTCACTTTTAAACTGGTTTCATGTTTCTGTGAAGTAGAGAGACACACAGAACAAAAACAAACAAATCCAGGGCAGTGTTTTGTTTTTGAAATTAATCTGATTGGTTCTGGGAAGTTTTAGACACACAGTAATGACAGCTTAGACCACCGTGAGAAAGCTCCCAGTACTGTGGTTATAAGGAAACAGACAAGCAGGAAGTGTGGAGATCACAGCAGAATTACATCAACTTCAAAGCAAAAACAAACAATGAGGACATGAAACCAGTACTGCAGTAAGGTAAACAAAGCTATTTAGATTAAAAAAAAAAATTCCTTTAGTGACCCTTTAAGAAATATTTAAAACAGAAAATAGTGTAGCGCAACACCTAAAATGTAATACAATAAACATAAATAAACAATTGTATATATTGGAGGGAGGAGCCGAGCCTGTGACATCACACCGGAGTCACGCCATTAGCGGTGGTGAGGCAGCAAGAGATTACTTTTGCCCAAGTTCTTATTGTTGGATTATCTTGTGAGTGTTTTTATATGCAGGGGTTTTAAATGAATGGTTATACAGAGTACACTATGTCTGTGCCTTTCTGCTTTCTAGGATATGGGAGCTGAGCCATGGAAGTGCTGAGGCAAGTGGATAAGATAGAGTCCCTGGTAAAAATCGAGGAGGATCAGAGCGGGAATCCGTGTCAATAGCATTTAAATTAATATTATTGATGAGCATATCTTTATAATAATTGAGGTGAGCCGGCCCTTCACCTTGTGGTGGATGAGCACCAAAGCATGAAGAATGAAGACACAGGTTATTATTCATTGTTTTTGGAGATTATAAGGAATTGAATTATGAATTCATGGTGGATATTTGAATTTTTTCAAGAACACAACTAAATAATTGTTTATTTATTTTTATTGCATTACATTTTAGGTGTTGAGCTACACTGTTTTCTGATTTGAATAATATTCTTATTGCACACATTCCTTGGTAGGGCGAGAAGTAAGCCAGCTGGAGACCAGAATCATAAGCCAAAGTACAATTGTGCTCATAAGGCCATTTTTCTGAGAATATGAATGATAACACAAAAAGATTTCTTTGTGTTTACTCTTTTTAAATCATATTCACAACAGAAACTACTCAAATGACCCTGATCAAAAGTTTACATACCCTGGTGATTTTGGCCAGATAACATGCACACAATTTGACACAAAGGGGTTTGAATGGCTATTAAAGGTAACCATCCTCCCCTGTTATCTGTTTGCTTGTAATTATTGTGTGTATGTATAAAATGGTCAATGAGTTTCTGGACTCCGGACAGACCCTTGCATCTTTCATCCAGTGCTGCGCTGACGTTTCTGGATTCTAAGTCATGAGGAAAGCAAAAGAATTGTCAAAGGATCTGCAGGAAAAGGTAGTTGAGCTGTAATAAACAGGAAAGAAATATAAAAGGATATCTAAGGAATTGAGAATGCCAATCGGCAGTGTTGAAACTAGGGATATCCCGATACCGATACTAGTTTCGGTATCGGCACCGATACCGAGCATTTCCCCGAGTACTCGGGGGAAATGCTCCGATGCCTCACCCGATACCTTCGCAGGCAGGGGAGTTGCAAGTCTTCTCCCCTGTGCTCCGTGCAGTCTTTCCTCCCCCGTGCTGTCTTTCCTCCCCTCCCGTGCGCCATGCAGTCTTTCCTCTCCTCCTGTGCTCCGTGCAGTCATTCCTCCCATTCCGTGCTCCATGCAGTCTTTCCTCCCCTCCCGTGCTCCGTGCAATATTTCCTCCCCCCGTGCTCCGTGCAGGCTTTCCTCCCCCCGTGCTCCGTGCAGTCTTTCCTCCCCCCCGTGCTCCGTGCAGTCTTTCCTCCCCCCGTGCTCCGTGCAGTCCCCCCCCGTGCTCCGTGCTGCTCTTCTCTCCCCCCGTCAGTGCCGCTATTCTCCCCCCGTCCGTGCCGCTCTTCTCCCCCCCCATCCGTGTCGCTCTTCTCTCTCCCCGTCCGTGCAGTCCTCTCCCCTGTCCGTGCCGCTCTCCCCCCTCAATTTGTGAGGATGGAGAGCGGAGGTAAGAGCCGATAAACCCGGCTCCTACCTTTTCAGAATGAACAGAGTCAGTGATCACTGACTCTGTCCATTCACATAACTGAGCATCATAACCTGTGTTTACGATGCTTCAGTTTATGAATGGAGAGGAGCTTCTCTTCATTTTTAGCTGAGGCTGCTGAGAAAGGGACTGGGGAATCTGTGTCCCTAGTCCCTTTCTCTGTCTTAAAGGGGAGATTTCAGAGGTCTGTTAAGACCCCTGATATCTCACCAAAGACCCCCCCCCCCCCCCCAACAGGGCTGATAAAAATTTTTTTGCAATAAATATTTAAAAAATAAAATAAAAATAAGATGTAAATAAAAAAATAATAAAAACACACTGACAATTCACTCCTTACCCCCCCCAAAAAAAAAAAACAACAACAAAAAACAAAAAAAATCACTGTAAAAAAAAAAAATAGTAAAAAAAAAATTGTAAAAAAAATGCAGCCACTGTCACATGACATTAAAAAAAAGTATCGGTATTCGGTATCGGCAAGTACTTGAAAAAAGTATTGGTACTTGTAAAAGTGGTGTCGGGACAACCCTAGTTCAAACTCTAATCAAGAAGTGGAAAATGAGGGGTTCTGTTGAAACCAAACCACGGTCAGGTAGACCAACTAAAATTTCAACGAAAAACACACAAATAACTTCAGGTGAAATACAGGACTCTCTGAAAACAAGATACAGCGTGCCCGCTTCAGATCCTGAGCTTGCGTGCAGAAGCAAACGCATACGTGTGCAGTGCCCACATATGGAAACGGCGTTCAAACCACACATCGCCACGATTGTACGAGCTAGAGCAATAATTCTAAACCTATACCTCCTCTTTAACGCAAAACATGCAACCTCTAGAATGGGTAAAAGTTTGCCATTCCACGAGCGAGTGCAACTTTGAAGCGTGACATGTTGGGTAGCAATTTACTTGGCGTAACATTATCTTTCACAATATAAAAAAATGGGCTAACTTTACTGTTGTCTTTTTTCCAAAAAAAAGTGCGCTTGTAAGACCGCTGCGCAAATGCGGTGTGGCAAAAAGTATTACAACAACCGCCATTTTATTCTCTAGGGTGTTAGAAAAAAAAAATATATATATATATAATGTTTGGGGGTTCTAAATAATTTTATAGCAGAAAAAAACTGTTTTTAACTTGTAAACGCCAAATCGCAAAAAGAAGCTCGGTCCTTAAGTGGTTAACATCCGAAGGTCATTTGTAACTGGTTATCCCTGTATTTAAAAACATAACTGAATCAATTTTATTAATTGATTTCCATGGCAGAAAGGTTAAAACTGTAGTAGCCTGGTGAATTTCGAAATGGAAAAAGCATTGCATCCTGCACTACCTCATTATGGTCATTAAAGATAATAGACATATTGGACAACAACAAATACATCATTAAAACTTATATATAGAAGAACTATAAAATGAAAAATCCACACAGCTATAAATATTGAAAAAAAAAGTATTTATTACAAAAAATATATATAATTTGTTTTACAAAAATCATTTCATATCTGTCTGAATACACACCTGGGTATTGGAGCACTATTACATACTATGAAATAAAGCAACATTTCACTTGTAAGCAATAAATAAAATAAACAGCAATGAAACAGGGGAATAAATACAGAAAAGTGTGTTTGTGTTGTGACAGTGGAATACTGCATAATCAGACATAATTCAAACCGATATCCAATCAAACTGATATACTGTATATTGAATAATGATTATCAAAACCAGCATAAACTGTAAGAAATCACCCGACCACTGTATTAATTACATAGCAAAAAATAAATAAAATAAAAAACAGTAAAATGAATAGATCTGAAATGGAGTTATAATCCTTGTTTGGAATTAGTAAATTGCCCGTCTTTCAAGTGCAGGTGCTCCTTAGGAAGTGTCCCCCTCACTTCCTGTTGTATCCATACAACAGGAAGTGGAAAGAAATCTCTTCAAAGTGAGGCAAATTCTCTCTTTGATAGTTGCCAATACAGTTGCCATGTCATCATTGGATTATTTTTCTCTATTTCTGTTCTGGTGACAACTTTTTTTTTTACTTTCCCTCACCTTCAAACCCAGTGACAATGGTCACCAGGACAGACTGAATCTCCCCAGCGGGGGACACAGACATCATTAAAAACCTTTTAGGGTGTAAGGATTATTAGACAAATTGGACAATTAACAAAGGAATCCAATGAAAAAAACATTGATGGTGTTAGCAATACCACAACGGCCATCTTTACTACTAAATCCAATCCAATAATCCAAGAATCCAGCAAAAAACACTGGTCCATGTTATTACTGGACCCCAAAGTCCCTTCAACACAACTTTGAATGTTTCTTACCTTCGCTTTGTGCTGGTAGGGGGGAGCTACAAATCTCCCCAACTGATGATCATTTCGATCCCTCATAAAAAGAACTGGAGGAAAACACTCAAATAAAATCAGACCCCATAGGGCTCTTTCACACGGGCGGACCGTATGTCCGCTTTTTCATCCATCCGTGTACGGATGAAAAAGGGATATACATTGGTCCCTATGAGATTGCGGGTGTCAGCGGATGAACATCTGCTGACACCTGATCTCACCCAGGTCCGCAATCCTCAGATTCTGCAGATGAAGGAAAACCCTATTTTTCCATCCGTCTGTGGATCGGATGAACACGGACAGACGGTCCGTATTCATCCGATCCCCCCATAGGGGAGAGTGGAGATCTGACAGGGCGGTCCCTGCACAGTGTGCGGGACCGCCCTGTCATCCGGCGGCTCAGCAGGGATCAACGGAGCGATCCCCGCTGAGCAAGCAAAGGTTCACGGGGCGGATCATCACGGATCCGCCCCATGTGAAAGAGGCCTAAAAGTGCAAAATCAGTTAGTTTTTTTATATGTTTTTTGTCAAACAGCCACTGCAGGTAATAAGTCACTGTCATTTAAAACATATGCCCCAAAAAGACTATCTTGCAGCGAATGTTTGGGGAATGTTACATCCACCTATTTATAATAATATAAATAATAATAATAATAATAATCATCATGTAGCGTTCATCCCCACAAGGATCGCTGAATAGATGCCCTGGGTTCTTTTCCCAGTAATTGCCCCACAGCCAGGCAGACAGTCAGGCCTCGTACACACGACCAAACATGTCCACTGAAACTGGTCCGTCGGACCAGTTCCCGCGGACATGTTCGGTCGTGTGTAGGGCCGACCGGACAATTTTCCGGCCGACCAGACAGGTTTCCAGCGGACAACTGTTTCTTAGCATGCTAAGAAACATGTCCACTGGAACCATGTCCGCCGGACATGTCCGATGGTCAGTATGACTCATCGGACATGTCCGCTGGCCCGAGAACCTGCGCATGACGTCGAATTGATTCAACGCATGCGTGGAAGCATTGAACTTCCGCGTCAGAGAACGTCGGTGTCGTATACGTCACCGCGTTCTCTGTCCGCGGGGATTTTGGTTTGATGGTGTGTACAACGTTTTCATCGGACAGGTCCGCTCGTCTGTACGCGGCCTCACAGTCACTCACAGTCACTCCTTTGGCTCAATGAACAGTGTAGGTTTATGCTTTTCTGATGCTTTATTGAAGAACTTGAACTTGGATAGGTTCAGGGTTACTGTGGGATACTGCAGTAACTTTAAGTAATGAGATCGAGGACACTAAATTTAAAATTCTTCTTAGTAAGGTGAGCAAGCGTCCTTGCTTGCAGCAAACATTGAACCAAGCTTTTCAGGAACACTTTAGTAGTACATTTCCTTTAGGTATGTAACACTGTGCAATGTTACTGTTATGCAGAACTGTATTTGGCCACAAGATGGCAGTGCTCTGCAACTTAGTTATCACACCACCCATGCAGGAATGCTGGGGACACTGGGACTTGTATGCTGTAAGCAGGATTCTTTCATCCAGATTAGCTGAAGAAGAACTACTGTACACAGTCCATGAAAACTGGTAAATGGGGCTGGAGCATTTAAAAAGGAAAAGCCCGGGAACACGTGGCTAGATGGGAGAGATGGTGTTGGAGGCATTTCCAGCCACCATCAGAGCACCTCTCCACATTGATTGGCCAGGGCCACTATCTTCCAGAACATTTCCAGACAGAAAGGGAGAAGCAAAAAAACCCTGCAGTCAGTGAAACATAGAATAGGCCAAAACAATTACATGCAGCTACACTGCCAAAACTAGATTTACATGAAAGGGCAAAGCGATACTGTAATGAGTTTAAAGGTGCTGTACACCCCAAATATACATTAATTGGAAAAACTCCCCTGGGGTTTTTTGCAGCAAAAAATCAATACTAATTATAAAACACAAGCTCTGAAAATGTAATTAAAAACATATACATCATGAAGCAGCCGTATGAGTACATATGGAAACAACATAGCATGATATAACTATATTTAAATCATACTAGAGACCCCAACGCGTTTCGACCTTATCAGTAGAGGTCTTCTTCTGGGGGAAAAGAGAAGGAACTCTAGAGATGCATTATACAAATAAAATTATTCAGGAAACAAAACACTCTCAAAAGTGATACATATTAATATTGGTACGACAATTATTGCATGAAATATATTTACCATTGACGGCTGAAGGAGGAAGCCTCCTGACTGCTATGCTTGAAAACTGCCTGAAGACTCAATCACCGCGGCAAGCACTCCGAACCCACCACGTGGAGGAATTTAACTAGATTTACATAACCTAGTACCTATCTAGGATGATGTAATAATAATATAATAATAATAATTAATAATAATAATAATCGTATACACATTCACCAAACATTCAATGTCATTTAAAACACATGCATCATGAGCATTCACCTGCAGTGAATGTTTGGTGACTGCAACATTCACTGATTTGTAATATTTAATGTAGTAGTAAGTAATAATAATAATAATAATAATATTAATAATAATAATGATAATAATATACTCCTTAGTGGTAAATAGAAGCCTATATCCGCTCTGGAATAAATTGGCACCTTTAATCCAAAAACATGCTTTAGCAGCTGACATTAAATGTTTGGTGAATGTTACATCCACTGATTTATAACAATAAGGCCCCTATCACACATGCGGACCATTCATTGTATCAGTTCGGGCATGTCTAAACGAAAGAAGTATTCATCAGTTTTATATCCGTTTTTCATCCGTGCTCGTAAGTTTTTTATCTGTTGTTTTTTTTGTTTTTTTTTACATCCACTACCAATGCAAAAACGAATGAAAAATTTTCCATTTGTAATTTTGAGGCAATTTTTTGTCCGTTCCGTTTTTCTAATGGAAGAAAAATAGAGCTTTGATCAGTTAAAAAAAACAGATGAGGATGGAAGCGGATGTAAACTGATGGTCATCCTTTTACATCTGTTTTTCCATAGAAATGCATTGATGTCCATTTTTCATCCATCAACAGATGGATGAAAAACAGACGAATGGACAGCATGTGTAAAAGGGCCCTAAATGTAATATTTTTTTTAATCAAAATAAGTTTTTATTGTGCCAATTGTAATACATCACAGGTTACATAAAAAGAAAAAAGAAACTATTTTATCAGCAGGTATGTAAAGTACAAATGAAAGGAATAAGACCACAGCACAACATGAAATTCAACAACATACCGGTACCTTATTAAAAGGAAGAAAATGTTCCGTTATTAATGTCTTTCCACTATAGACTAGACATGTGCGTTCCCGTTCGTAACAAATGGATTTTCGTACGAATTTGTTAGTATTCGTACATTCGGATCAATTCGAACATCCGAATAGCTGAAAGTACTAAAATAAGAAAATTACGGAATTACGAATAAGCAAAATAACGAACAAGAGAAAATACGAACGTACGATTGGACAATCTTACTAAAATACGAAACACCGAAACAGCAAAAGAACGAAAATGACATCTATAACGAACGATTTGCATTCCGTATTTTAAATCCTTTGTCTGTTCGTAATGTTGTATGTTCGTATTTTCATTCGTATGTTCGTATTGTCACCTGTGTGTTTTGTTAAACCGTTTCTTTGTCTGTTCGTACATTTGTGTACTCGGATCGTTCTTTCGAATGGGCACTGTAGTTAGTGAGTGATGTATCTTACCTAATATCTTAGCCAATCAGCTTATCTCTTTTGTGCTGAGTCACACTGGAAAGTGTAATGCCGCGTACACACGATCGGTTAAACCGATGAGAATGGTCTGATGGACCGTTTTCATCGCTCAAAACTGATCGTGTGTGGGCGCCATCGGTTAGTTAACCATCAGTTAAAAAAAAGCCAACTTGTTTAAAATTAACCGATGGATTCCTAACCGATAGGACATAAACGATCGTTAGTAGGCACAACCATCGGTTAAAAATCCACGTATGCTCAGAATCAAGTCGACGCATGCTTGGAAGCATTGAACTTAGTTTTTTTCAGCACGTCGCGTGCTTTACGTCACCGCGTTCTGACACAATCGTTTTTTTAACCGATGGTGTGTAGGCACGACGGACCATCAGTCAGCTTCATCGGTTAACCGATGAAAACGGTCCATCGGAACGTTCTCATCGGATGGACTGATTGGGTGTACACGGCATAAAGCCTCATACACACGATCGGACTTCAAACAAACTTTTCCGTGGATTTTTGTCCTAAGGGAGTTGGCCGGACTTTTGAAACCGAAAAAGTTTGTCCGATGGAGCGTACACACGGTCTTATTTTTTCAAAAGCATTAATTTTGAAGTTTGTTGGCAAAAATTCAGACCGTGTGTATGGGGCTTAAGAGAAAGTATATCTTAATATGGATTAGCTGCGTGTGGAAAATAAAAATAAAATACGAGATTGCGAATGACCGCGCCGCAATGTATTTACGAAAGTACAAAATTACGAATTCATTAAACGAAAATTATTATCTAACAAAATTACGAATTTCGAATCAACGAAAATAAATTGGACAGAATTACAAATCATTCAGTATAAACGAAAATGAAACTGTTATGAAAATACGAACGGGTCCAAATAGGAAAACTTGCGTCTTACGAAATTACGAATCTTTACGAATCTACGGAACAAGACCAAAACGAAACAAAAAAAATGTTTTTGTTGTGCACATGTCTACTATAAACCCATGACCTAAAATTTTTTTTTTAGGATTATACTTTCACAAAAGGCATTGGAAGGTAAATTACCGGTAGTACCAGGTAACATATAAAAACAATAGCAACCATCCATGTCGAGTAGGCAGGGTCTAACCTACATTTTATATTAATAGTACAAATAATATTGATAATAATAATAATAATAATAATAATAATAATAATAATAATCCCCTTAGTGGGTAATAGAGGGCTATATCCATTCTGGAATAACTTTAATCCAAAAACATGCTTTAGCATCTGAAGGGCTTGATAACCCTTCCAAACCTTTTTCAAAACTAAAAAAAAAAAGCAACAAGAAAATAAATAAATTGTGTTTAGAAGCACTTAAAGCCCTGCTAGATTTCTCTGTGTTACATTGTCTTGAATTCTCTGTGACATTCTGAAAAGCCCCGTACACACATTTAGCCCTATCCTTGTTACTTAAAACATGAGGCCAGTTACCAGAACTACATCACAAAAGGATTCATCTTCTGAACAGTTTCTATGAACTTTAGAAAAAAGGGTTCACTGATATGTTATTACAAAGTCTATGTGGATGAAAACTGTAATAATGTAAAAGGCATTTTACAGCTGCAGATTTATAGCGAAAGGAATAATTCCCTAAAAATTAATTGACAATTAGATAGCGAACGTGTCAATTTTTTAAGTGAATTTTTTTTTACTATTTCTTTGTCAAGAAATGAATCAACTTGCCTTCACTGGAGAGGATTGTATGTTAAAACATGTCTTCTATGTTTCTGTAAAAAAAAAAAAAGTTGACGAAAGTGCATGTCCCCCCTAAATTCAATATTAACAAAGAAATTGTAAAAACATCTGCCCAACATCTACTTAGCTAAAGGGACCTGTTCTGTGGCTGGTCGCTGAAAAACCACAATGACATGCTATGGAGAAAATCAGTCTGAATATATTTAAGAAATAAAAAATGGAGGAAATAAAAAAATAAGCATATACATTATATGTATGGATTTATTAAGGCTGCAGATATGATAGACAGAAAGTTCAGTTTGAGGGTAAACCTCCGCTTTAAAGTGGTTGTAAACCCGTACAATCCACATTTTGGTACAGGTAAGCCTATAACCTGTATCTACCCTGGATATCTCCTATACGTGTTCAGTTAGGCCTTGTACACACGATCAGTCCAAACTGATGCAAACGGACTGAAGACTGAAGTCTGATGGTCTGATGGTCTGATGTGCCTACACACCATCAGTTCAAAATCCGATCGAGTCCAACACGGTGACGTAAAACACAACAACGTGCTAAAAAAACGAAGTTCAATGCTTCCAAGCATGCGTCGACTTGATTCTGAGCATGCACGGGTTTTGAACCGATGCTTTTGCGTACTAACCATCGGTTTTGACTGATCGGTCATCAGTCCATCAGTCCGATTTTAAAGCAAGTTTTAAAACTTTGGTCTGAAGGACAAAAGTCTGATGGGCCATACACACGGTAGGTTTGGACTGATGAAACAGAACTTCAGTCCGTTTTCATCAGTTTGGACTGATCGTGTGTACAGGGCCTAAGTGTGCCGTTACCGGAGGCTCCAGTGCGTATGCACGGGAGTGACGTCATCATGGCTCTGGCCAATCACATCGTTGAAGCCGCAATACCCAAAAGTAACTCCGGGAGCGTTGTTGCCGGCCGGTGCTGTGTACTTCGATCCCAGGTGTCTTGCAGGTCTTTTTTTTTTTTCTGCCTGGGTTTACAACCACTTTAACTTTCAGCTGTCATACGTTAATTTGGTATAAATGGAGATTTAAGGTAATAACATCAAATGAAATTACAATTATTATACTTCTTGTGTCTATAAAATCTTATGATAAAATTTGGTAAATAATTTGTATTTTTTTTATCTGCAATCTCTGTACAGCAGCTCTCAAGCAATGGTTGCATACTAAGGCTGAGAATAGACTTTTTGGCCACCAAGTTCAATCAAAAGACAAAACTGAATAAATAAAATAAAACACCTTGCATATCTCATATTTTCAAAGGTAGCCACATGTTTAGACATACTGGCATGCTGATGCACACAGCTATTTAAAAAACAGTATATGCCTTATTTTTATTACATCTTTGTAATGCCAGGTCCCTGCTTATGATGGAAAACTGAATATGTACTGAAGCCAAAATCAGCAATCGACTAATGCAGATAACGGATTTGTATTATCACTCCTAAGCAGATCTCACTGGCCAATGTTGATAATCTAGGGAACACTCCAAGGAAACAGGACATTTTTCCCAAAAACAAAGCACAGCTGTGTTATCATCTTTAAAGTGGTTTTATTGTTCTTCGTTCCTGGTTAGTTTTAAAGGAAAAACTCTAGACAACACAATCTCACTAATAAACACGGAATGTATATAGCTATTTACTTATATCCTCTCTTTTTGGATGCAGTGTGAAAATATATATATATATATATATATATATATATATAGTTCCTTGAAAAAGTATTCATACCCCTTGACATTTTCGACATTGTTTCACGTTACAACCAAAAACGTAAATGTATTTTATTGGAATTTTATGTGATAGACCAACACAAAGTGGCACTTAATTTTGAAGTGGAAGGAAAGTTATAAATAGTTTTCAAAAGTAAATATCTGAAAAGTGTGGCATGCATTTGTATTCAGCCCCCTTTACTCTGATACCCCTAACTACAATCTAGTGGAATCAATTGCCTTCAGAAGTCACCTAATTACAGTAGTAAATAGAGTCCACCTGTGTGTAATTTAATCTCAGTATAAATACAGCTGTTCTGTGATGCCCTCAGAAGTTTGTTGGAGACCATTAACATCAAACATCATCCCCAGAGCAGGTGGCCTCCATTAGAATAATTCCCCTGGTCTGTGGTCAACTCTAAAATGTTGGATTTCCCCTCACTTTTTGTTTCAGTGGCAATGGTCACAGTACAGATAGAGGGATGAATCTTCCCAGTAGGGACACACTTTATTAAAACTAAAGGATTTGCCTTTTTCACTCCCTCAATCAACATTGATTATTTTTAATATAGATAGGAAGGTACCGTATATACTTGAGTATAAGCCAACCCGAATATAAGCCGAGGCACCTAATTTTTCCACAAAAAAATGGGAAAACGTATTGACTTGAGTATAAGCCTAGGGTGAGAATGCAGCAGCTACTGTAGGCAGAAAAGAGGGTGAATAATGCCCATTTGTAGCCTCACTGTGCCCATTACAAGCCTCACTGTGCCTATTACAAGCCTCACTGTGCCCATTGCATGCCTCACTGTGCCCATTGCAGCCTCACTGTGCCATACCTAATGAGAGCTGTGTCATGCTTTGCCAAGCCTCACTGTGCCATACCTGATGAGATCTATGTCATGCTTTGCCAAGTCTGACAGTGCCATACCTGATGAGAGCCGTGTCATGCTTTGCCAAGCCTCACTGTGCCATACCTGATGAGAGCTGTGTCATGTTTTGCCAAGCCTTACTGTGCCATACCCGATGTGAGCTGTGTCATGCTTTGCCAAGCCTCACCATGCCATACCTGATGAGAGCCGTGTCATGCTTTGCCATGCCTCACTGTGCCATACCTAATGAGAGCTGTGTTATGCTTTGTCGTCAGACGGCGGCCATCCTGTGTACAAAAGCCATGCCTCCTCCTCGTCCTCGTCCATGATAGGCAGAACACTAAGTTTCCCAGCAGCCAGCAGTGAGTCAGTGTTACACCTATCACCGTGGGACAAGGACGAGAGGATGTCCATGATAGGCAGAACACTGAACACGAGAATGAGGAGGAGGCGCAGCTTTTGAACACAGGATGACCGCCGACGGCAATACATGACACGGCTCTCATCAGGTATGCAGACACAGACTTGAGTATAAGCCGAGGGGGGCATTTTCAGCACAAAAAAATGTGCTACTTATACTCAAGTATATATGGTATATAATATTTACTTGTGTTAAACTTTTTTTTCCATGCTCAGTCAAATTATGTCATAAATCCCAGGAGTGTTCAGGAGGGGAGGAGGGGTTTTATTAGCTAAGTGCACCCTCCTGCCTCCATGTCCTTTTGCTGTCCTTTCAGAGATTTGTTCCTGCTCCTCGGTGGAGCTGACAAATTTGTGCAAAAAACTTTTACTATGGGCTTTTTTCATTACCATGGACTTTTACATTTTAGTTATGCCCTTGTTATATGACTTTGTAGGAAAATTGAGCTTATGCATGCCTGTGACTGCACCGTATACTCTGTGGTTTTTAATGCCGAAGCTAAGGGCAGATGGATTCCATTGCCCTTACTCAAGATGGCCACAGCCAGAAATGCTTGCAGGTTCAAAGTGATTTCTCAGCAAAACAAAGCATGGAGACATGGATGGATGAATGAGCTTGCTTTGAATATTAAAAATGATCTAAATAGTGTTTTTGGTTTGTGGTGATCAGATACAGGAGATGTGCCCCACAAACCTCATAGAAGGAAAGAAAGTGATGTCATATTTCTGATAGGGTCAAATTAAAGCATCTTTATTTAGTACAATGGGCAGAGGTTAGAACATAGTGACACAGTTAAAAATGAGCTACAGGCTCCCCCCGAAAAATTTAAAGTCAGCAGCTACAAATACTGTAGCTGCTGACTTTTAATATAAGGACACTTGCCTGTCCAGGGATCCAGCAACATCCTCACCTAAACGGATCTTTTAATCGGCTTTGGCAGCAGGTGCCTGCATAGCAAGTAAGGGAAACAGGAACTGGATTTCTACTGCGTATGCGCAAGCTGCATGGCGCATTGTGAATGGTCCCATAGTCTTCTGGAACCTGTGATGTGTCCCAGAAGACTGCAGGGGAAGGAGGGAAAGCAAAGATCTGAGCCGGAAGTGGGAGCAGGGCCCCTATCAAAACCAAGTACCGCTCCCCCCCCCAAAAAAAGTGCCAAATGTGGCAGTGGAGGGGGAGGGTGCAAACAATCGGAACTTCCCCTTTTGAGTCGAGCTATGCTTTAATCAGGGAGAAAAGAAAAGACCAATTCCATCTAGTTTAACCAACATCTAGTTCATTTAGTTCAGCCACACCATGAGATTTGTTTGGTGTTTATTGCTCTCTGGGCCAAATTCTCAAAAACGCTGCCTAACTTAACTTTCAGCAGTTAAGTTACACAGGCGTTAAATTTCTACCTAAGTGCCCGATCCACAAAGCACTTACCTAGAAATTACACGCCGTGTAACCTAAGTGCCTCCGTCGCAAGGCGGTCGTCTGCTCGAGGGGGCGATTCCTATTCAAATGAGGCGCGCTCCCGCGCCGGACGTTCGGCGCATGCGTGTGACGTCATTTTTCCCGACGTGCATCGCACGAACGTACTTTACGCCGGGCTTTTTGGATCGCGACGGGACAATAAAGTTGCATCGGGAAAAAAAAAAATACGCGCCGGGAAAAAAAATTCAACATTTTTAAAAAAACGCGGCGATCGAAAAAAAGGTCTGGTTTTACATGGTGTACTAACTTTACACATTGTAAAACCAGCCCTAATTTTACGCGTGCAAATCGTAACTTACGCAGAAAACACAAAGCTTAAAAGCTTTGTGGATCTGCTTAAGTCCTCATTTGCATACGCAAAGCGGCATTTCGACTCAAAATGCCCCCAGCGGCGGATGCGGTACTGCATCCTAAGATCCGACAGTGTAAGTCTATTACAGATGTCGGATCTTCTGACTATCTTTGGAAAAATCCTTCTGAGGATCGTTTCCAAAGATAGCCACAGGGATACTCAGGCTGAACAGCAGTTCCGCCTGCGTATCTCCTTTGAAGATTTGGCCCCACGTGTCTTCCTATCACCATGACATTTGCACCCTAATATCGCCAGGAGAGGGGGTGAAGGGAAATCTCCCTAATGATGACACATATATCAGTAACAGGGGTTGTGATTCTTACTCTGAAAAACAGAAAAAAAAACGTTTTGGCTTTTTGGAGTTGAGGTTATTTGGTTAATAAAGAGTTAAAACACACAGCAAAAAGAGAGGGAGACTGTATGTATAAGGGAGGTTTTACAGCATTTCTCGCTGTTGTGAACCTGAGAAGGAAGCATTCTATTTCCTAGTTTTACGATGATTGTTCTTTGTCTCAACCTTAGTCTGTCAAATAAATGAGATTTTTTTATTGTCTCGTATTGTTTCCCCTCTGGACATTGCATTGTATTTTGCGCCCTGAATACCAACAGCTGCCAAGGACATGGCACTGTCAAATCAGTGAGATCTCGTTGCCCTCCAGACAAAGCAGAGCTGGGATCTTTCCTGCCAATGTCATTGACTTGTGGGACCTGGCATTACTATATCCTGAAAAGCTCACGCTTTGTCTGAACCAGAGTCTCGACAAGAAGCCTCACATGGCCGCCACGCTTCAGATGTTCCCATAAATTAAAATGTAAGATGTCATAGGAACAGAAAAGTCTCTTATGCTGATGGCTGTAGTAGGGAATAGACTTCAGTTCTCTGCATAAAGTAGTCTTAAGCCCTGTAAACACGATCAGTCCATCCGATGAGAACGGTCCGAAGGACCGTTGTCATCGGTTAACCGATGAAGCTGACTGATGGTCTGATGTGCCTACACACCATCAGTTAAAAAAATGATCGAGTCCAACGCGGTGACGTAAAACACAACGACGTGCAGAGAAAAATAAAGTTCAATGCTTCCAAGCATGCGTCGACTTGATTCTGAGAATGCGCTGGTTTTTAACTGATGCTTTTGCGTACTAACCATTGGTTTTGACCTATCGGTTAGGCGTCCATCGGTTGAATTTTAAAGCAAGTTCTAAATTTTTGGACCGAAGGATAACTGACCGATGGGGTCCACACACGGTCGGTTTAGACCGATGAAAAGGTCCTTCAGTCAGTTTCCATCGGTTTTGACCGACCGTGTGTACGCGGCCTTACTGTATTGGTTTAGTGTTTCTCAACTCCAGTCCTCAAGGTGCCCTGACAGGTCATGTTTTCAGGTTTACCACTATTTTGCACAGGGGATTTGATCAGTTTCACTACCTTAGTAATTACCACAGCTGTTTCATCTGCGGTAAATCCTTAAAACATGACCTGTTGGGGCACCTTGAGGACTCAAGGTTTGGGAAACACTGGGTTAGAGAAGTGCTCCTTTATAGACATGTGCACACTGAAATATTTTCTTTCGGAATTTCGATTTTGTCCAAAAAATAAAATGATTTAGTTACTTCCGAAATTCGTTTTTATTTATTTTGTTTAGTTAAAAAATGCATTAGTCCGAAAATCCGAATTAATTAAGGGCTTATGGTGTCTTTTCGAATGCTCTAAGAAGATTCGACAAAGAAGCTAAACTGTACAACGCCGCAATCATACATTTCCGGTCGAATGTAGAATTCTAATGTCATATGACTAGTAAGAATTACAATTATTAATTATTATTATTAGTCAACCAACATTAGGATTCTTCTATAGCCTATGGGCGGAGCATTTGACCATAAATGTCCGCTCACAGCGATCGTATGTTTTTAGCCGCTTCGTTGAATCTTCATGTCTCTATATAATGTTGAATCTTTTCTCTCTATGTCGAATCTTCATGTCTCTATAATGTCGAATCTTTTCTTTCTATGTCAAATCTTCATGTCTCTATAATGTTGAATCTTTTCTCTCTATGTCGAATAATCTTGAACTAAAAGAGTTAGGTTAGGCACATTCAACCGTAGATTCGATAGACACAGATCTCTATTGTCACGTCATGTCAAATCTCCTTTCTATATCGAACTGTTGTCGCAACAAAACTAAAATAAAGCATTTCTTATGTAGGATCTTTTGGATTTTGGATTCTGTGTGTAAAACAAGCTTGAAAATCCCTGAATTTCGGACGAAAATGCATGTTGGGCGAAAACGAATGCACATGTCTACTTCTTTTATTCTCTATGATCTATAAGTTGCAGAGTCAGTGGGTATGCTTACATCTACTGCTTACCAATGAAAATCACCACATGTTAAAGAGATTGTGGCACCAACTTTAAAATAATATACAGGTAAAAGCACACAAAAAATATGTTTTTTAAATGCTTACTTGCAATGTTTTTCCTTTCCATAAATTATCTTTTATTCACTTGCAATGCGCCTTGGTACTTGTTTGAAAATGTGACTACTTTAGGAAGAGTCAATTCCCTAAATGCTATGCATTAAGGTGAAAAAACACCTGGCTGTCACGGGCCCCCCAGCCCCCCGTTTTACTTGACTGAGCCAGTCCACCTGCTCTGCGCATCCGACGGCGTCCACTTCTCCATGGAGTCTTGGCATTGATTGGATAGATTGATAGCAGCAAAGCCATTGGCTTCTGCTGCTGTCAATCAAATCCAATGATGCGCCCACTGGGGGCGGGGGCCGAGTCATACACTCGGCATCTATGGACGCCAACTGTATGACATGGGAGCGCACCCGCAAGCTAACCCCCTCGGCATAGAGCTTTCCAGAGGGGGTTGGCTATTGCGAGGAGGAGCCTCGAGAGCCGCCGTGGGACCCCAGAACAGCAGGATCGGGGCCACTCTGTGCAAAATGAAACTGCACAGTGGAGTTAAGTATAACATGTTTGTTATTTAAAAATAAAAAAAATAAACCTTTACAACCTTTTTAAGTAACAATATTTTTATACGTGTTCTGCTTACTTCTTGTGGAATCATTACCACTAAAGTTCAGTTTAATGAGCCTGTAAAGGCTACTAGCATAAAAAGTAAGTTACGTTGTTAAAAAAAATGTAAATATCTCCCATCAAAGGAAGGTAATGCTTACAATCATATATAGGTAAAAGTTTATTTTGACTTTTAAGTACAGCAATTTGTATATTAGGATGATGATCCTTTAATTTGTAATAACTATGTCCCTTTCATCCTCTTCCAGGAAATCTGCTTGTCCTTGTAGATGTATAGATATACTCTGTGTTTTCAGGAGGCTCTGCAGGAGCCTAGAGTTAATAACATAACGCAGTCCTTCTTGTATAAGAGATGAAAGACAAAATCATATTTTAAATTGGAAGAGCTGAAAAAAAATATATGTAAAATACATTTAGAATTTGGCCTGAATATTAGGTATGCTTTCTTATTTTCTGTCAGACTGTTCTCTAAGTTTCCTTAAGTTTTTTTTTTACATGACAAACTTTGCACAAAATAATTTATGGTTTTAAAGGTCCAATCTTCCTCGAACCGATATTTCAGTTTTTAGTGGTTGCGGGTAAATTGAGCCACGCGCTATCTTCCTATATCACACAGGGAGTCTTTACATTCTGCTGCAGGGCTATACCGTGCCGGGTTGGGGTTCAGAGGAGGACAAACAGTGTTTAAAATGACAGTTTGTAGCATGCCCTAATCAAAGGTGTTGATAAAGCTCATCCATGGCTAACAGAGAAGCTCAGCTAATGCAGTGATTTTGATTTATACATCCCCATTGCTTGGCGATATATCAAGTACAGGAAATCCATAGGGAAGCATAACAAAACAAGTCATAAGGATCTTCCTTCTCTGCTGACTGGGGAACATTTAATTAGCACTAGGGATGAGCCGGACATCCCCCCGTTCGGTTCGCACCAGAACCTGCGAACAGACCAAAAGTTTGTGTGAACTTTAGAACCCCGTTAAAGTCTATGGGACTCGAACGTTTGAAATCTAAACTGCTAATTTTAAAGGCTAATATGCATGTTTTTGTCCTAAAAAGTTTTTGGGGACCCGGGTCCTGCCCCTGGGGACATGTATCGATGCAAAAAAAGTTTTAAAAACGGTAGTTTTTTCGGGAGCAGTGATTTTAAATGACTTTTTATTCCTTAGAAATGACACTTTGTGCAGGGACAGTTCTAAGCACGGGAAACAAGCGCTATTTACAGGCATGCTTTACACACCCCCTAGGTACGAAATTTAAAGTAATATTTCACTTTTATTGTTTCACTTTAAGCATTATTAAAATCACTGCTCCCAAAAAAACGTCAGTTTTTAAAAACTTTTTTTGCATTGATACATGTCCCCTGGGGCATGTCCCCTGGGTCCCCAAACACTTTTTATGACAATAACTTGCATATAAGCCTTTAAAATTAGCACTTTAGATTTCTCCCATAGACTTTTCCAAATTGTTTGCTGTTCGGCGAACAGGCAATGTTCGAGTCGAACATGAGTTCGACTCGAAGCTCATCCCTAATTAGCACCTTTAAATGGACAGGTCATACAGTATGTTGACCATAAATTGTATAAATTGGTAAGCAATGTTCTTAATTAAAGTGAAACAAAAAAGACACTACTGCCCCCATCTATAACTGGCTATCACAGTAAGCAGCATTGGAAGGCTACATAAGATATAAACAGGGCCAAGGATAAATTCAAGGGAAAAAACCAAGCTTACTTACCGAGCAGCTTTCAGACAACCAAATAAACCGGTCTAACAGTATGCATTAATATGGTGCAAATGCATACCTAAGCCACAGAGCCTCGCCACAATACCCGGGTATCTGTGGTACGTAACACTAACTTATAAGTGTCTACACAGTGGAAGCACATGCATTCTGATGGATAGGTGAGGGCAGGTGGACTGAAGGGGAACCCACCCCTTCTTAAAGGTACAGGAGCACACTGAGAACCCAGCATGTAGCTCAATGGCTGCAAAGGTGTTAGTGAGTTGCCTGACCAATATACATGAAGGTGATACAAAAAAGATGCCACTTCCCCACTGTGGAGGCACTTATAAGTTAGTGTTAGATACCACATATACCAGGGTGCTGTGGCGGGGCTCTGTGGCTTATGCATGCATTTGCAAATGTGTGCAGACTAAACCCCTTTTTTTAACGCATACTGTTAGAGGTTTATTTGGTTGTCTGCGAGCTGGTCGGTAAGTAAGCTTGTTTTTTTCCCCTTGAATTTATCCTTGGCCCTGTTTATATCTATATTTAAAGTGGCATTAAATCCAAATTCAAAAATGTAATAATGTATATTGCAGCTTACCAATCATTAGATTTTGGGCTTATAAATGTTTGCATCTGGGTTTAATATTTTAATATTGCTTTAAAAGCCTAACTTAAAATCGGGCCATTGTTGACTTCTAAGGCCTAATAGTGAACATCTCCAAAAAATGGAGCATATTTTAACTTGTTGGAAAATGCTCTTGCATACAAGTCCTGATTTTTCACTCATGCTTGTAGGAAAGAGTTGTATCAGTACTGCTGTCACAATTTGGTCAGAATAGAGATGCTGGATTTAAGCTTCAGCCTAAATTATTAACTCAAGGGCAAGAGCTTTAGACCCCTTTTACACTGAGGCGCTTTACAGTAGTTTTTGTGCTAAAAATAGCGCCTGAAATGCATCTGTAAACTGCCTCTTCTACAGCCCCAGTGTAAAAGCCCCACTGAGGTGGTGCACTTGCAGGACAGGAAAAAAAGTCATGCAAGCAGCATCTTTGGGGAGGTGTGGGAGTGGTGTATACACCGCACCTCCACCACCCCTGCGCCAAAGTGCGGTTATAATAAAACTAGCGGTGCTTTACCGCTAACTCCCACACTACCCCAGTGTGAAAGGAGTCTTAATAGGAACAAAGTATATCTAAACTAAAGAACAAAAAAATGTACAGTACTGCAGCATATCAGTTTTTAGATGCGGTGGCTGCACTGGTTTCTTTTTACCAGGTGATTCTGCCAGTTAGGCCTCGTACACACGACCGTTACCTCGACAGAATCCATCAAGAAACTTGGTGGCAGAGCTTTTTTGCCGAGGAAAACGGTCGTGTGTGTATGTTTTTCGTCGAGGAAACTGTCGAGGAACTCGACGAGAAAAGAAGAGAACAAGTTCTCTTTTTCCTCGACGGGAGTCTCAATTTCCTCATCGTGTTCCTCGTCGGGCTGGTTTTCCATGAGAAACACGTTCGTGTGTATGCTTAGAAACCCGCGCATGATCAGAATAAAGTATGAGATGGGAGCGCACCTTCGGTAAAAGTAGCGTTTGTAATAGAGATAGCACATTTGTCACGCTGTAACAGACTGAAAAGTGCAAATTGTCTCTTACCAAACTTTTACTTAACACGCAGTAATATGAGATTAGCAAAAGCAGCCCCAAGGGTTGTGCCAGTGGAATCGAACTTCCACTTGTATGTGTTGTACGTCACCGCAGTGTGTACGCAAAGCAAGCTTGTCAAGTTTCTCCACAAGCCTGACAAGGAACTCATCGAGGAAAACGATGTTTCATTTACGACGAGTTCCTCGGTCGTGTGTACGAGGCCTAACACAATTTCTGTCCTAGGAACACAAAATACACTTACTGTACTGTATCTATGGAGAAGCATTGTTGTCAAATTTGGACAGTACTATATAACATCTCGATACAAGAAAAAAATTCCCACTACTAGCGCTACACCATAAGGACAATAAAACACAGTGTTTTGTGTAGTAAAAAAAGATAAAGAAACCCTTTCCGTGCAGCTGTTAATCACCTGAGAACATGGGCAAAGAACTGAAACAAAAAATACAGCGCTCGAGGATGGAGTACGAATCACTTTATAGTCTTAAAGTATTGCAAAAAAATACACATGAACTAAAAAATATAAATAAAAACTGCACACTAGGCAGAAAGTTTACACAAGCGAATCTATTGCAAAGTCCCCAAACACTTGAACAGTAACCATAAGGTGATGGTGGGATAGCAACCTGAAATCACTGCTGGGAGAAAGCTTCCAACCAAAGTACACTTCTGTAGTATATGAAGGTGGTACGGCCGTTAATAAACCTCTAAGCAGGGAGAAGAAAAACACACAGCGGGGAGACAGCATCCACGCTGGGAGTGATCAGAGATGTTATTCACCTGCCGAGGGAGAAATGGCTGTAGTTCTAATCCAACAGGGAGGCCGATGGAGGCGGGATCACTCCTCGCAACGGAGGATGTAGGGCAGTGAGGGAGATCCTGGATGGGAACCACCGTGCCAATACGAGGACGCCGCCGCGTCAATCAGAAGCGAGGAGGGAGGGGTGGAATCACCGCTGCGTCACATGAAGGGGAAGGGAATGAAGTCCGGACTCTATCCCTCAAGGGTCATGTGACTCCAGGGGCCAATCAGTGGAAGAGATAGACGAGCAGTAAAATCAACAAGCTGAACGTCACTGAAGGAATTCCCAGACTGTCAGTATCTCAGCATTGGCTTCTTGTAAACAAGTGGGGGCATAAAACGAGATGGGGGTGAGCCGTGACTGACATGTTTCGCGTGCCAGACGCTTTGTCAAAGTCACGGCTCACCCCCATCTCGTTTTATGCCCCCACTTGTTTACAAGAAGCCAATGCTGAGATACTGACAGTCTGGGAATTCCTTCAGTGACGTTCAGCTTGTTGATTTTACTGCTCGTCTATCTCTTCCACTGATTGGCCCCTGGAGTCACATGACCCTTGAGGGATAGAGTCCGGACTTCATTCCCTTCCCCTTCATGTGACGCAGCGGTGATTCCACCCCTCCCTCCTCGCTTCTGATTGACGCGGCGGCGTCCTCGTATTGGCACGGTGGTTCCCATCCAGGATCTCCCTCACTGCCCTACATCCTCCGTTGCGAGGAGTGATCCCGCCTCCATCGGCCTCCCTGTTGGATTAGAACTACAGCCATTTCTCCCTCGGCAGGTGAATAACATCTCTGATCACTCCCAGCGTGGATGCTGTCTCCCCGCTGTGTGTTTTTCTTCTCCCTGCTTAGAGGTTTATTAACGGCCGTACCACCTTCATATACTACAGAAGTGTACTTTGGTTGGAAGCTTTCTCCCAGCAGTGATTTCAGGTTGCTATCCCACCATCACCTTATGGTTACTGTTCAAGTGTTTGGGGACTTTGCAATAGATTCGCTTGTGTAAACTTTCTGCCTAGTGTGCAGTTTTTATTTATATTTTTTAGTTCATGTGTATTTTTTTGCAATACTTTAAGACTATAAAGTGATTCGTACTCCATCCTCGAGCGCTGTATTTTTTGTTTCTATATAACATCTCCCCTGCTCCTCTTTTTTATAACATAAAGAGGAGGGGGTCTGTCATTCTCAAAAAGTAAATGGGAACATTTTAACTGATCAGACTGCAACTTAGGCAAACAGTACAGGAAGGTATCCACTGTCAAGTTTTATGGTAAGATCATGGTAAATTTCTGGCAGACAACTGAACCCCCCTGAGGCAACTCAACGACCCACCGCTGTCTGCCGGCACCTAGATGTAAGAGGAGTGGCAGATAATAACTAAACACTAACATTTGTGCGAAATGCATCTACCTCTTTGTACCCTGCTCCATCTGTCAACCACTTGTCATATGAAGCTTCAATAACAGGATTTTTGGAAGTGCAGCCGTCCGGAATTATTTCTTCATGTTACACAGCATGCAAGCTGGGCTAGCACCTGACTAGTGTGTGTGGGGTTTAATCAGAGACTCACTCACCTGGAGCAGCTTTTCTTGTTTCATGAGGCGTGGCATTGATCAGGCATCCGAGGCGCATCGGCAGGCTTTTAATGCATCTACTCTTCTCCTCCTTGCTCCTGCTGCCTCCTCCCCTCCTCCTAAGCATCCAATAGTAGTGCTTGTCCTTTCAGACAATTGGGTGATGGGTATCAGACCCGCTACCCGATTGGCTGGGAGGAGGATCAGAGTTGTAACAACGAATATTCACTTGCAGCTGTAACACACCTTGGTGGGATCGGCGCACACTCTCTGCAACCCCTATCCCACTCTATTTTGAAGGCTATTAGAGCCTCTGGCTCTAATCAGGTGCTTAAAAAAAACTGGCTGCTCTAATTCATGCGGAAAAAAAAGGGGGAGAGCAACTGCGCTAATATATTAGATAGTAGACAAACCAATGCTACTAAAAAGATGCTCATATGTGATTGGGTGAAGCTGCACCTTACTGCATACATAAAACAGTGATAACATAAAGGAAAAAAACAAGATGCGCTACACTTAAATAAAGTGAAAATATCCAAAAGCAAATAAGATTAATAATTGTCCATGGATAATAAAATTGTGAATAAAGAAATAAAATGTCCAAAGTCCTTGAAAGAAAACAGATCCTGTCACCAGTGAATGAAAACAGAAAAATCCAATCGAATTATCATAAATTAAAGTGACAATCCAATAGAGAAGATCCTCCACCAAACGAGTAATGAATCTGCTTACCAGATTCCCAGTGGTCTCTTAATTAAAAGAAGACCCCAGGTAGCGTGTGGTTTAATGCTGTAGAGGATTAAGGTCTGCATAGGCACATCCGGAAGTCAATCACTGTAACATTCCCGTAGTAGGAGACTCGGTAACCATACCACATGAAAGACACATAGAAGGCCGCAATAGTGTAAAACCGTATAAAAATTTTTTTTTTTATTAAAAGTAAAGACAAAAAAACACTTACAATTTAATGTTTGAAAGGCTTGTCAAGCTGGAGCTCCAGCCGGAAGCAGACCAGACAACCCAGCAATGGTGTGGAATAGGTGCAATCAACGGGGGGTGATACCGCTGTGAATACACCTGGTTTCGCGAAAATTCGCTTCCTCTGATTCATGCGACTGGTGACCTGAAAGGGGCCGGATGCAGGAATAGGGGGTGGCCGTGACGTCAATGGATAGATTCATGCATAGCATGAATCCACCCATTACCATGTAGGGGGTGGCAAAGAGAGAGGGGGCTGCACTTGGGAGCCCCTAATGAAAGGTCCACCCCTGGTGGTGACATCTGAAAGAGTTATAGACAGGTCGGCCTCTGTGTTTCTGCAGTGGCAATGAAGGGATTTTGCACCAGGGAACCCATGTACTGTGTGAAGTATTACAGAAAGATGAACAATTGCAGTAATTTTCAGGAAAATATCTGTTCATCTACAGTCATCAACTGACTTAGTTGAGCTTCACAAATCCTCCATGTTAATAAAAGAGATTAAGACAAAAACATTGTTCAGTTACATTTTCAGTTTTTTGCTTTGAACCAATGAAAAAAAAAAATTATTTCTGATCTTCAGATAGCTAGCATAATATGTTTCATGAACAACAACAGGTTTTTCAGCTTTTAAAGGTTCAAAGTTGTTTATCGCTGATGTAAAAAATAGACTGGAAGAGTTTATGTTCAAGGACAGTGATTTTAATACATATATAATTTAGCCGAGGAATCTAATACTTTAAATGTTGCAGTGTTTCTAATTTTCCTGTTGGTTAACCCATTCCAAGGTTTCAGTAATATATTTTCCTCTGGAATATACAGTTTGGAATAAAATAACTTGCTTTATTTTCAACAGCTATTCAAGATTCTTAAAAAGTGTTTTAAGTTAGGCCATGGTGCCTGACACCACAAAAAATTTGAAACATCAACCCCTAAAAGTGTGCCCAATGGCACTTTTCTCTTTGTCACTGCTTCTACCTCTCTTCTCTCACTGTTGCCATTCTAATGCCCCGTACGCTTTAAAGGGGTTGTAAAGGAATTTTTTTTCCCTAAATAGCTTCCTTTACCTTAGTGCAGTCCTCCTTCACTTACCTCATCCTTCCATTTTGCTTTTAAACGTCATTATTTCTTCTGAGAAATCCTCACTTCCTGTTCTTCTGTCTGTAACTACACACAGTAATGCAAGGCTTTCTCCCTGGTGTGGAGAAAGCCTCTTGAAGGGGCGAGCAGGAGTGCCAGGACGCACACTAACACACAGCTCCTTTCTCTATCTGCAAAGTAGAGAGTGTCCTGACTTGCCTGCTCGCCCCCCTCCCCCTCAAGAGGCTTTCTCCACACCAGGGAGAAAGCCTTGCATTACTGTGTGGAGTTACAGACAGAAGAACAGGAAGTAAGGATTTCTCAGAAGAAATAAGGACATTTAAAAGCAAAATGGAAGGATGAGGTAAGTGAAGGAGGACTGCACTAAGGTAAAGGAAGCTATTTAGGGAAAAAAAATTGTACCTTTACAACCCCTTTAAATTCCACAACATTATATACAGTGTTATTGAAATTCACATCATTAAGAAAGTTGGTATTTTATTTTGAATATGTAACTTTATTATTAGGAAATACAGATTTCCTAGGCAAAGAATTATGTCTCACAATTCTCCCTTTTGCTCATTTTCTCGGTTATCTTCTTCTTATTCTGTGCACTGAATCATGCTGTGTTGAAAGATTTTTGACTTTTATAATATAGATTACTATAAAATTGCAAATTATTTTTAAAGCTTTCTGCTAGAGGAGATTCTATATTATTGTAATTCTCCTACATTGGTAAATTCGAGAGATCTTTAAAAAGTAAAAAAATAGATTAAAGATACAAGTGTAAAGCATGTAAAGTATCTGCCGGTAATATTGGGGATGTTGCTGCAATTATTATGAATATACACGCAGCTATACAACAGCTGGAAAGCTAGAGGCACCAGGCAGTTCTAGATAAAGGTGATATGTTGTATTTGCTAAAGATCAATGGAACATAAACATTGGGAAAACAAGAGTGGATTAGGAATATTATAATGTGTTTGAGAGTGCAATTAAAGGAAATACGTGAATAAAATAATTGATCTTACATATATATATATACAGGTATCAGTTTGTAAAACTGACAAAGAGAAAAAAAATAGGGCCCCAGTTATAAATCTGCTGCCATGTCTTACATATGACCTGTCAACATTGAAATGGTATGATTATTATTAATATTATCATTATTATACAGGTTAGTACAGTTATAATACAATTCGATACAGAAGGTTACAGAGGGCATTGCATGCAACAGCTTATGAATCCATTATGCTGAGAATGCAGGGATCAGGAGTGTGTTGCGCTCAGAATGCAGGGATCAGGTGTGTGTTGCGCTCACACTGCAGTGTTAAGGAGTGCGTTGCACTCAGAATGCAGGGTTCAGGAGTGCACTACGCTCAGAATGCAGAGATCAGGAATGCACTGCACTCAGCATGCTGGGATCAGGTGTGTGTTGCGCTCACAATGCAGTGTTAAGGAGTGCTTTGCGTTTAGAATGCAGGGTTCAGGAGTGCACTACGCTAAGAATGCAGGGATCATATATGTGTTGTGCTCACAATGCAGTGTTAAGGAGTGCACTACGCTCAGAATGCAGAGATCAGGAATGCACTGCGTTCAGCATGCTGGGATCAGGTGCAGGGTTGCGCTCACAATGCAGTGTTAAGGAGTGCTTTGCACTTAGAATGCAGGGTTCAGGAGTGCACTACGCTCAGAATGCTGGGATCAGGAGTGCATTGCACCCAGAATGCAGGGGAGTGTTTTGCACTCAGAATGCAGGGTTTAGGAGCACTTTACGCACATAATGCAGGGTTCAGGAGTGTGTGGTGTTCAGAATGTAGGGTTCAGGAGTGCCATTGCACTCAGAATGCAGTGTTAAGGAGTGTGTTGCGCTCAGAATGCAGGGATCAGGTGTGTTGCGCTCACAATGCAGTGTTAAGGAGTGCACTATGCTCAGAATGCAGGGATTAGGAATACACTTCTCTGAGAATGCTGGGATCAGGAGTGCATTGCACTCAGAATGCAGGGTTCAGGAGTGCGTTGCACTCAGAATGCAGGGTTCAGGAGTGCAATACGCTCAGAATGCAGGGTTCAGGAGTGCATTGTGCTCAGAATGTAGGGCTAGTGAAGAATTTTCTAAATAAAGGGCCAATTTATTGTCCTTAAGGCTGGGTTCACACTACTACACTACTTTCATCCTACTTTGCTCTGTGTTCAATGTTTCCCTATGAGAGCGTCTTGTAGCGTCCTACACAAGTCGGTCCGACTTTGAAAATGCTCCCTGTACTACTTTTGGTCCTACATTGATCCTACTTCAGGCCCATTGAATATCATTGAAGTCGGACCAAAGTAGTATCCTGTTCATGAAAGTAGGATGGATGTAGGACCAATGTAGGATAAATGTAGGACCAATGTAGCAGAGCAAAGTAGGATGAAAGTAGTGTAGTAGTGTGAACCCAGCCTGAAACTTCTTGTGGGAGGAATAGCACCCCAAGGGAGCAATAAAGAGGCCACAGTTTGGAGACCACTGCTCTAGAGAAGCAAGGAGGATCGGGAGGGATGATATTGGTTGAGTTTTATGAAAAATTACAGATCATTAGCATAAGCCTCAGTCCAGTGCTTTTTTAATTTAATTTTTTAATGCTATAATATCTGGGTTTTAGATAAGAGAGGAAAGCCAGATCTAATGAGCGCATCTCTCCTTTAATGAAAACGTAACTTATTAAGTGTTAAAAAGGTATTAAAACATACCCTCACTATCCCCTGCAGCTATATGTACTGTATATACTGCATCTTAAAAGATCACAACTGGGACTTTGAGGTTGGCAGCTATCAAATTTCTGCTATCAGTGAAAAAAAGGTGAGAGGAGCTGTGATATCAGTGCCTCTGTTCTGAACTTTAAACATGGTCAGTAATATATGTGCTACTGATCACTGATTAGTCCCTTTTCTTCATAGACAAGGGGACAAACATTTCACTGTGCTTGTACTGCACCTGTTCATCATCTGGGCAGACAGTTGCAGGTCCTGGACTTTACTATTATTCCTGCAAAAATGGTCATATCTTTTACTAATGTTTGCTACCAGCTAAAAAATGTACCATCTAATCCCTACCGAATGTCCCTTGTACCTTTACAAAGGCATCTCCCTATACCGCTGCTACAATACTAGGAGGGTTAATGCATGTATAACTCCAGCATTTACCTCCATGGTCCTTGGGTTCTTTATGGTGTATGCTTGCACAAACTTGTCTTATTGCAGCTTAAATGACACTGTTACATTATCTGAACACATTTTATTTCAAAATTACTACAGCACGGTCTGTCAGACAGAACACATTGCACACTCATAATCAAACATTAATGTGGAAGAGGTTCCCCAACTCCAGTGTCCTTGCATGGATCTGCTCTGCTGACTTCACTGCCCTCCATGGAGTCTTAATAATCTTTTAATGTGCTCATTGTCAGCAGATCCATGTTACATATGGAGGTAATTAAACAGTCATTAGATCAAGAAATTAAAAAAAGTCATCATTGTTCTGATGAATGATGTCCTATAATAATGTCATATTGCCAGATGTTAACCACAAGGGTACCCCGTTCATATCTGTGTTACTGTGTTTGCATACCTTACTGCTTTTTTTTTTATTAGGGATGAGGCTATTGGTCTACCGATTCAACTTATATAATTAAAGCAGAGTTCCGGACATAATTTTTTTTATTTTTTTTAACAATCCTAACATTAGTACAACTTAGATACAATACCTTTAGACATTGTCCAGATCGATTTCATAACAATAGAGAAGACTTACCGTAACTTTATATGTTCTCCCTGTGGTTGTGCCCGTTTCCATCTTAATTATGGGCATGTGAAGCCCAGTCGATATCTGTTCCCGATTTTCCTTAACCAGCATGCACCTCTCGATCTCGTGCGTGCACTGTTAAACGGCAGCCGTAGCGCTGATTGTTTCTATAGTTGCCATAACAATGGGCGGCGAAGGAGGAAGGTCCCGCCCCGTTGTTATGTCAACATAGATAAACACATCTCGGCGATGTGATCCGCCCTAAATCGTGACATTTCCTGTCAGGTAATAATGTGATTTTTGATCACAGTAATGCCCACAGGAGCCCAGGTGATGGAGGAAGTTTCCTAGGAGCTCCGCTGTATAGAAAGGGACATATTAGGACGACTGCATAGCAACCGGGCATTTCTGGAAAGTAAAAACATTTTTTTTTCTCCAAATGTTTTTTAATAGGTTCAAGGAGACTGCTAATGTAAACAAATAAATAGGGTGGACCTCCACTTTAAAATTTAGGGAAAAATATATATTTTTGGTTTGATATTTTTGCTACAGTGTCATGGGCTTGCTAGTGGATGCCCCAAAATGTATGGGTATGCATTCAAGATTGGGGGAACAGGATGTAAACAGTCTAGCTTCACCTTGGTGACATCTGGGCAGAAAGTGAAGGGTAGGTTGCAACCTATTTAAATAAAAGGGGGCGTGGTTTCAGCAGCAAGAGGCAGCCAGAATGTTGGTTACTGCAAGAGGCAGAGCTGTAGATGCTAAAGGGAAGCTGTCTATTTTGAGGAGTCCGCTGGTCTGGGTGACCAGGATAAAGTGCAGAAGTACTGCTAAAGATACTGCTTCAGAGAGCCAGGTGGGCTAGCATTTTCTGTTCTGTGTCTTTTGATGGAGAAGAACCCCCTGCGTGGGAAACCTTTGTTTGGACTTTTGTTTTCTTTTAATAAAAATGGGCTTAAATATAGTTCCTGACTGTCTTGAATAACTGGAAGAACGCATCTACCATGATAGTTAACAACCCCCAACTTTACAATATGTATATACTGTATGTATATATATATATATATATATATATATATATATATATATATATATATATATATATATATATATATATATTACACAGTATATGCAGTATATATTAATGCACTACCTGTACTGTATATATAGTCTTGACTACACTGTATAAATATATACTAAACTGCCTGCACGCCACTAACTAGCCTGCCTCTAGCTAACGTTCTCTCATTCATTACACTATATACGACCACTGTGTAAGCAGTCTTATATGGTGTGGGGCGTGGACTTAACCCTCTGAGCCATGATTGGCTAAAGGCATCCTGCCTTTGGCCAATCATGGCTATCACAGCAGATCACGCTGTGATTGGCCAAAGCATGCAGGTCAGGTGCATGCTTTGGCCAATCAGCAGCCGCCAGCCGATCTCGCAGTGCATTATGGGGTGTTCCATGGTTCTTGAATTTGCCCACGAATGCCCCATATGTTCAGTTTGCTTGCGAGCAAACGAACATCCAATGTTCGAGTTGATAAACAAAACAGTCCAGCGCTCAATGGGTTAGGAGAAAATGCAGTCCCACAACAGGCAGAGGAACATAAATACGATTTATTCAATAATGATTGTAAAATCCAATCCTGTTGTCAAGCAAGAAGGGATGGGGGATGATAGCATTAAAAACCTTACAGTGTTACCGGGGAACCACTGAGCAACGAGGAGATGACAGTATCCAGGTGTGGAAAAGTCCCTCACGGCACGAGGGTGCCAATGCCTATGCTGTGCTGCAGCAGAATGTGACACTCTCACCAGCATGTGGAGGTCAGTTGGACGTGCTGGAGGAGGAGGCAGCAATAGGCGGGGAGATGGAGAAGCAGACTCCGTCCTGCGTGTGTCAGATACGACAGACCAGCTGGAGTACTGACAGAGGAGGGAGAAAGTTCCACGATTCTAAGAGTGGATTTTCACTGGTCTCTCCTAGTGAAGCCAGACATGCTGAAGGCTGTTCACTGCTGGGAGTGTGTTAGGACAATGCAATGACTTAAAGGGTGGAAATCCATGCTGGGTTGGCTGGCATAGATAGCGATCAGTGTTGCCGGAAGTTGTAGTGGCTAAACCACCTCATGGACCACGTAGGGTTGTCCCGATACCACTTTTTTAGGACTGAGTACGAGTACCGATACTTTTTTTCAAGTAGTCGCCGATACCGAATACCGATACTTTTTTTAAAATGTGTCCCCAAATGCAGCGATGTCCCCCCACAGATGCAGCCATGTATCCCCCCATCCAGCCATTGTCACCCCCCATGCAGCCATTGTCACCCCCCATCCAGCCAGCGTCACCCCCCATCCAGCCAGCGTCACCCCCCATCCAGCCAGCGTCACCCCCCATCCAGCCAGCGTCACCCCCCATCCAGCCAGCGTCACCCCCCATCCAGCCAGCGTCACCCCCCATCCAGCCAGCGTCACCCCCCATCCAGCCAGCGTCTCCCCCCAACCAGCCATTGTCTCCCCCCATGCAGCAATGTATCCCCCCATCCAGCCATTGTCACCCCCCATCCAGCAATGTATTCCCCCAGCCATTGTCACCCCCCATGCAGCCATTGTCACCCCCCATCCAGCCATTGTCACCCCCCATCCAGCAATGTATTCCCCCAGCCATTGTCACCCCCCATGCAGCCAGCGTCACCCCCCATGCAGCCAGCGTCACCCCCCATCCAGCCAGCGTCACCCCCCATGCAGCCAGCGTCACCCCCCATGCAGCCAGCGTCACCCCCCATCCAGCCAGCGTCACCCCCCCATCCAGCCATTGTCACCCCCCATCCAGCAATGTATTCCCCCAGCCATTGTCACCCCCCATGCAGCCATTGTCACCCTCCATGCAGCCATTGTCACCCCCCATGCAGCCAGCGTCACCCCCCATGCAGCCAGCGTCACCCCCCATGCAGCCAGCGTCACCCCCCATGCAGCCAGCGTCACCCCCCATGCAGCCAGCGTCACCCCCCATCCAGCCAGCGTCACCCCCCCATCCAGCCAGCGTCACCCCCCATCCAGCCAGCGTCCCCCCATGCAGCCAGCGTCACCCCCCATCCAGCCAGCGTCTCCCCCCCATCCAGCGTCTCCCCCCATCCAGCCATGTCATGCTTACCTGCATCCCCGCTGCCGCCGACTCTGTAATACGGGCGGGAACATTACAACTTTGAATCTCTGTTATGATTGGCGCCGCGCTGCGTATAGACACTCCCCCTCGCTCGGGATTGGACAGTTCACCCGAGCGAGGAGGAGGGTATTTGCGTGGTGCGAATCATTACAGCTATTCAAAGCTGTAATGTTCCCGCCCGTATTACAGAGTCGGCGGCAGCGGGGATGTGGAGAATGGCGGCGGATTACGGCGTTTCGTGGTGGCGGGCGGCGTTCGGCGGCGGGCGGCGTTCGGCGGCGGGCGGCGGCGGCGGTCAGCGGCAAGTATTCTATTTATGTATCGGGGCGGGGGATCGGCGTCTGAGTACCGCCGAAAAAACTCGGAATCGGTCCCGATACCGATACTAGTATCGGTATCGGGACAACCCTAGACCACAGTGACCCACAAGCTTCTCGGTTGCCAGGACAATGCGTTTCGCGTGCATGCGCTTTATCAAAGTCATAGAAGTAGGCAACTGGGAAATTTAAATAGTGTTTAGGAGCGGAGAATTAACAGGGCAAAGGGGGCAGGACAATCTAGTAACTACACCTCATTGCTCCAGAGGTAAACTATGTTTGAGTTGAACTTATGTTCGACTAAAATCGCGGGCTCATCCCTAATTGCTCATATCTCAATTAGGGTATTGTACAAAAAAAAATCAGCCAGTAATCTCATTCTTCCAAATGTGGCCTCTCAGGGTTTGTTCTAAAAGTACCTCATTGAACATTCCTCTTGTCGCCCATCTCATTGATGAACATGGGTGTCTTTAGCACATTGTGCTGTTATAATGTGATTTTTAGAAGCTAATGAGCTGAATAGAGACCTGGTGAGCTTCATTTGTAAGTAAAATGTGGAAATTCAGAAGTGAATGGATTAACTGTCAGCTTATTTGTGGGGGAAGGAAATTATGTATATCAAGTTGTATTGAAGCAACAATAGAAAGGAATGGATTTTTTGTTGGCCTGTGTTGGATCAATACAAATATAATTTATGGGAGCTCATGGAACACAATGCATTGAGAGGCTGCAAGAATTAAACAATAAAGAAGCAAGTTATAGTGAAGTGATTTTACAGTGTATTATTAGGATAATTAGAACCATATAACAAGTACTCATGAAAGAGGACTCAGCAGTGTCTCTGCCAGATTAGAGGAGTTTTTTTTTTATATATATATATATATATATATATAATAATCTTCTGATTCTAAAACTGTTCAGTTAGCCGCTGAAACAGTGTTAAAACATATACAGTAGCTCGCTATCCAGGTAATGGTCCTATATTAAAACAACAAAGTATCTTAGGATTCTCACATACCATCCAAGAATTATATGTTTTCTTTTTCATTTAGCCATGCTAGCTTCCACACTATTCTTCCATACCATCTGAGTACTACAGGCAGGTGTAAAAGGTAAGAGAAAGGATGCAAATGAAGTGAACAGAGCTTCATATAAGTGAGACGTGCAAGGATAATGATAATGATGCAACCTGCTGATCGACAGCTAAAATGTGATGGGGGTATGTACTAAGTGTATAGTAGTGCATGCTGGGAAGGGATGAATGCATCATGGTTAGTGGAAGGATTGCCAAGTACATTTTGTTGTGTATGCAAAGTACTGTATTTATAACACTCACTTTTTTACCCTGAAAAAAAAGAGTAAAGTGTGCCTGCGTGTTATACGCAGGGGGCTGTGGAACGATTTTTCCTGAAACTTCCGTCTTAAAGTTAGGGTGCGTGTTATACTCATGTGCGTGTTATGCGCCGATAAATACAGTATATACTGTGGTGCATGGTGGAGTATGGAGATTCATGTTGCAGAATTCTTATGCCGCGTACACACGATCGGAATTTCCGACAACAAATGTTCGATGTTAGCTTTTGGTCGGATATTCCGACCATGTGTATGCTCCATCAGACATTTGCTGTCGGAGATTCCGACAACAAATGTTTGTGAGCTGGTTCTCAATTTTTCCGACAACAAAAGTGCACTTTTGTTGTCGGAAATTCCGATCGTCTGTATGGAATTCAGATGCACAAAAATCCTACGCATGCTCGGAATCAATTTGACGCATGTACGTTATTATTGAACTTAATTTTTCTCAGCTTTTCATAATGTTGTACGTGACCGCGTTCTTGACGTTCGGAATTTCCGGCAACATTTGTGTGACTGTGTGTATGCAAGACAAGTTTGAGCCAACATTCCGATAGGAGAAAATCCACGGTTTTGTTGTCAGAATGTTCGATCGTGTGTACGTAGAGTAAGAAAGTGTTTAATGTAATAGTGGTGCACATTGTTGTGTGCTGAATGTATTCGAGGTGCATGACTGGGTGCGTTCAATGCTTGGGGTACATGGTACAGTGTGCCAAGTGTGCTCAGGATGCATGCTTGGTGCAATAAAGGTAATGGGATGTGTGATGCAGAGTGTCGTGGCATACTAGGGATGAGCCACAGTAACTGGATTTGGTTTGGGGCAGGCTCCATTCAACTCCATTGAAATGACTTAGAACCAAACATTAAAAACCAGTAATGGCCATTTTCTAGGCTAATAAGCAAGGATTGTAGTTTGTCAAACAAATGGGCTAAGCACTACCCTGGGGAACATGTACTATAGCAAAAATCATTTTTATAAAAATTACATTTGGTGGGGAGCAGCTATTTTAATAATACTTAAAATGGAATGATGCATTATATTCAAATATGCTGAGCATATTTAACCGCTTGCCTACCAGGCCAATTCTGAAATTTCTCTCCTAAATGTAAAAATCATAATTTTTTTGATTACATGGAACCCCCAAACATTTGAGATAGATATATAGATTTGAGATAAATATATATATTTAGCAGAGACCCTAGGAAATAAAATGATGGTCGTTGCAACTTTTTATGTTACACGGTATTTGCGCAGCAATTTTCAAGCACATTTAAAAAACAACAAGGTGAATGAATATTCAACCAGAGGATTTAAATGTTTCCTGCGGTAACAGTCAGTTTAAATGACCCAAGAATGGAAAGTTTAAAGCAGAGTTAGGTTAGGACTTTAAACATCTCACAGAGCTCTGTTCAATCCATCATCGGAAAATGAAAAGAGTATGGCACAACTGCAAACCTACCAAAACATGGCCGTCCACCTAAACTGACAGGCTTGGAAAGGAGAACATTATTTAGAGAAGCAGCCAAGAGGACCATGGTAACTCTGGAGGAGCTGCAGAGATCCACAGCTCAGGTGGGAGAATCTGTCCACAGGACAACTATTAGTCGTGCTCTCCACATATCTGGCCTTTATGGAAGAGTGGCAAGAAGAAAGCCATTGTTGAAAGAAAACCATAAGAAGTTCCATTTGCAGTCTGTGATAAGCCATGTGGGGGACACAGCAAACATGTGGAAGAAGGTGTCAGATGAGACCAAAATTTTACTTTTTTTGGCCTAAAAGCAAAACGCTATGTGTGCTGGAAAACTAACACTGCACATCACCCTGAACAAACCATGTGCACAGTAGGTGGCCTTAAAGCATTTTAAAGAGATTGTATGGTCTGTTATTAAGGATAGCCATAGCTGTTGTCTACAATTAAGGCATTCTGATTGAATATTAGGGTTGGGGTTTTGTTTGTTTTGTAATTCTAAGGCATTTAGGTTTGCTAGGAGAGTGGTAATTGCTTTGGCCTTCTGCCTCTTTTCCCTGGCTGCAGCCTGAATTAATAAGCCTCTACTGTAGGCCTTGTGTGCACACCATAGCGACATTACATTCACTTCAGCATTATCATTAACCTCAAAATATTCTTTAAGTAGCTTAGATAACTTTTCCTTATGAGGTTAGAAAATATAGAGATATTGTTTCTCCATAGATAGGCTGGGTTATCGGAATTTTGTTTCTTTAGGGTAACAGTCAGCGGGGCATGATCTGACCAGGTTATTGTATGTATAGTTACTTCCAGGGTCCTTGACTTCTTTGTAGAAGAGTAAAGTTAGACATAAAAAAAGTCAATCCTCGAGTATGAGTTGTGAGGTGATGAAAAGTAGGTATAGTCCCTTTCCGAGGAATTAGTACATCTCCATGCATCATATAAGTTTGCCTCTTCTCGAAAGGATTTAATCTCATATCTGTGTGCGGTCTGAGAGGTAGAGCAGTCCATGACTTTACTACGCAATTGAAGTTTCTGCAGATGAGTAATGATCCTTTCTTATGTTTGATTATCTTTTTGTGAAGAGACCTTAAAAAAGATGATTGACCCGTATTTGGAACATACAAATTCACTATGGTATACATCACATTGTTCACTTTGCAGACCAATATGATGTATCTGCCTTTGGAGTCAGTGACAACTGCATGGGATTGGAATGCTACTGATTTGTTAACTGCGATCATTGTGCCTCATTTTTTAACTGAGGCGCAGGTGTGGAAAATGTGAGGGAATGATTTGTCCAAGCATTTGAGCTGCTTGTCCCAGGGGAAATGCAAATTATGTCCCCCATTAATAATTTTGCTTCTTGCCACAGAGCTTTTCTTTTAAATGGGCTATTAAGACCTTGTGCGTTAAGTGAGATCACCTTAACCGGTTCCCGACCGGCTCACGCAGATATACTGTGGCAGAATGGCTCTCCTGGGCGAAATCCCATGTATATACGGCTTTATCCAGGAGAGCCACCAGAGGGCGTGCAAGAACCGCTGGCTGCACTGCGTGGAACCCGATGTGTGTGGCCGGCAGGTGCCATCGCCGCCGGCCACGGGGGTTTGTGTGTGTAAACACACAAATACCCATGCTATCAAAGGAGAGAAGACAGATCGTGTGTTTCTAAAAAGTTGAAACCACGATCTGTCATCTCCTATAGTGAGTCCTCTTCCCCCCACAGTTAGAACACACAATAGGGAACACAGTTTACCCCTTGATTGCCCACTAGTGTTAACCCCTTCCCTGCCAGTGACATCTACATAGTAATCAGTGCATATTTATAGCACTGATTGCTCTGTAAACGTGAATGGTCCCAATAATGGCATTGGGCAGCAAAATCTTTCAAGGCTGAAGTGGTTAATGTTCACACCCTGAGCATACCCTCCCCACCATGAAACATGGTGGTGACAGCATGATGTCGGGATGCTTTTCTTCAGCAGGGACAGGGAAGCTGGTCAGAGTTGATGGGAAGATGGATGGAGCCAAATACAGAGCAATCTTAGAAGAAAACCTGTTAATGCCGCATACACACGATCAGATTTTCCATCGGAAAAACCATGGATGGTTTTTCAGACGGAATTCAGCTCAAACTTGGCTTACATACACATGGTAACACAAAAGTTCTCGGAACTTTCGTCCGTCAAGAACGCGGTGACGTACAGTACTATGACGTGCCGAGACAATTAAGTTCAATGCTTCCGAGCATGCGTCAAATTATTTCCGAGCATAGGTCGGAGGTTTGTGTGTCGGAATTGCTACAGACGATCGGATTTTCCATTAGGAATTCTTTCAAGTCTGATGGAGCATACACACGGTCGGAATTTACGTTCAAAACCTCACATCAGACTTTTGATGGCGGAATTTCTGATCGTGTGTACGGGGCATCAGAGTCTACAAAAGACTAGAGACTGAGGCCGAGGTTCATCTTCCTGCAGGACAATGACCTTAAACATACAGCCAGAGCTACAATGGAATGGTTTAGATCAAAGCATATTCATGTGTTAGAATGGCCCAGTCAAGTCCAGACCTAAATCCAACTGAGAATCTGTGGCAAAATTGCTGTTCACAGATGCTCTCCATCCAATCTTTGCACATCTCTAGATGTGCAAAGCTGGTAGAGACTAGACATGTGCACACTGAAATATTTTGTTTCGGAATTTCATTTTTCGTCCGAAAAATAAATGTATTTAGTTACTCCCGAAATTCGTTTTTATTTATTTTGTTTTGTTATAAAATGCATTTGTCTGAAAATCCAAATCAATTAAGGTTGAATCTGTCAATTGAAGGCTTATGGTGTCTGTCGAATGTTCTAAGAAGATTCGACGGAGCAGCTAAACTGTACGATGCCGCAATCATACATTTCCGGTCGAATGTTCCGCCTACAAGCTATAGAAGAATTCTAATGTTGTATCACACTAGTAAAAATTATATTTATGAATTATTATTACTAGTCAACTAAAATGTGAATTCTTCTGAAGCCTATGGGCAGAGCATTTGACCGGAAATGTACGATTGCGGTGTCGTACAGTTTAGCTGCTTGTCGAATCTTGTTAGAACTTTCGGCAGACACCATAAGCCTTCAATGACAGATTCAATGTTTGTATGTTTTTCTCTGCTTCATCGAATCTTCGTTGTTCATGTCCAATGATCTACCCCAACACTGTCTCTATAATGTCAAATCTTTTCTCTCTATGTTGAATCTTTCCTCTCTATGTAGAATAATCTTGGACTAATAGAGTTAAGGTTAGGCACATTCGACCACAGATTCGATAGACACAGATTGCTATTGTCAGCGTCATGTCGAATCTCCTATCTATATCGAACTGTTGTAGCAACAAAAACGAAAATAAAGCATTTTTTATGTCGGATCTTTCGGATTTCGGATTCAGCGCGTTCGTTTTTAGTTTGACAATACCAAAAATACCCGAAATTCGGACCAAAATGCATTCGGACGAAAACGAATGTACATGTCTAGTAAAGGTGGTTTTACAAAGTATTGACTCAAGGAGGCTGAATACAAATGCACGCCACATTTTTTAGATATTTATTTGTAAAAAAAAAATTGAAAATCATTTATCATTTTCCTTCCACTTCAAAATTTTGTGCCACTTTGTGTTGGTCTATCACATGAAATCCCAATAAAATACATTTACATTTTTGGTTGTAACATGACAAAATGTGGACAATTTCATGGTGTATGAATACTCTTTCAAGGCACTATATAAGCATCTTCCATCTACAGGGTAGTTGGAATATTATTATTATTATTATTATTATTATTATTATTATTATTATACAGGATTTATATAGTGCCAACAGTTTTTGCACAGCACTTTACAATGTAGAGGGGGGACAGTACAATTACAATAAGGTTCAATGCTCATTAGGCTTACAATCTAAAGGGAAGGGGAGGTGGTATAAAAGGTAATATTTGCAGGGGGGTGATCTGATGGAGGTGGCCCAGGTACACTTATTAGGTGGAGGTGGGGTAGGCTCCCCTGAATACGTGAGTTTTCAGGGATCACCTAAAGGTGGACAGGGTAGGGAAATAAGAGTTAGGCCGCGTACAGACGAGCATACATGTACGATGAAACCGGTCCGCCGGACCGTTTTCACCGTACATGTCTGCCCGGGGATTTCTGTATGGTGGCTGTACTCACCATCATACAGAAATCCGCGCGTAAACAATACGCGGGGCGTGTCCGCGCCGTCGCCGCGACGATGACGCGGCGACGTGGGCGGCCCTGCCAGTTCAATGCTTCCACACATGCGTCAAAGTCATTCGACGCATTCGAGGGATGGCGGGCGCTCGGACATGTACGGTAGGTCTGTACAGACGACCGAACATGTCCGAGGGGACAGGATTTCAGCGGGCTGTTTTAAAACAAGTCTGGAAATATTTGCCCGCTGGGAAAAGGCCCGGCGGGCAAATGTATGCTGGAATCCTGTCCGCTCGGGCCTACACACGACCGAACATGTCTGCTGAAACTGGTCCGCGGACCAGTTTCAGCAGACATGTTCGGTCGTGTGTACGGCCCATTAGGAGTTGGGTGTGAACCATGTTAAGCTTTGTTACATCTACCCTGGAATTACACTTTAAGCTGCTTCTTCTATTTCTCACTAGTGAGCAAGGAGGAAGCAGATAATAGCTCACCTCACCACATGCAATGGAGTCCCTGTTTAGGGGTGAGCACAGACACATTATTTGGGGTGTGTAAGGAACTAGCCTTAAATTTCTTGCTCATCATTGGAAAAAAGTAGGTTAAAGTTTTATCTCGTTGTATTTAGTGACTTGATTAGTTCCTATTTTAAAACTATTTTGCTTTTCCATTACACCAGAGTTCTTGCTTAATAACAAAGTTGTGTGAGGAAATTACAGAAACCTTTCAAAGCTCTAAGACTACTTCAATACTTCAAATTACCCATATAAAGGGCATTTAGGGAGTTACTTGCAGTGATTTGCAACTATGCTGAAATGATGCCATTACAAGAGAAATATCCTATAATAGTGCCTACTCCATTTCTTACTCTTTCCTGCCATTTTGTAGATATTCATGGAGGATCAGAACTGAAACCAGACAGAGAACTTACTGCATTCTGTAAATTTTCTCAACTTTAAAGATACTAAATTGAGGATTTTGCTTGACTCTTAAGATAGTAAATCATAGAAAATTAGGATTAGAATCAGACAATCCTCAATTTTAAATGCAAGGATATAGAATTGGAAATACTGAAATAACTTTAAGTATTGCAATAGCTGTTAAGAAATTTCAGACTTCTCCCATTGTATTTTTATATGGGAACAATACAAGCACTCCACTATGACCACGCGTATAAGATAAAAAAGATTGTGCTGTTGGTTTTCTCCTTACTTTACTAATTCAAATCCCCTGACAGCAGGGGCGGACTGACCATTCGGGCACTCGGGCACTGCCTTTCTATTAGGGGGCCCCATCAGGGTTGCCAGCCTCAGTAAAATCAGGGACAGTATGTAAAAATCTGTGTTTTTAAAAAAATCCCAAGATTATAGCTCCCCCGCCTCTCCAGTACCTTTTCAGTGTGTATGTGTATTCTGTGTGTATGTATACTGTGTGTGTATATTGTGTATGTATACTGTATGTGTGTGTATACTGTGTGGCCCCATAATCTATTGCCTGGGAGCCCCATAATCTCATATTGCCCAGGGGCCCCATGATCTCCTATTGCCCATGGGGCCCCATAATCTCCCATTGCCCAGGGGCCCAATAATCTCCTATTGCCCGGGGGCCCCGTGAGTGGTCAGTCCACCCCTGCCTGACAGGTAAACTTTTTGAAAACTTCATTGAGAAATGTTAAATAGTGTGACTGGGCAGGACCCAGTACATTGCAACGCCACTTTAAGCAGCCCATTCAAAATGATAATGAGCATTAGGCTGCCCATGCAAATCAGAAAAAGGGGCAGGCGGGCTTTTTTCACAGTGCAATGCACAGAACAGCATGCATTGTACTTTGCAGTTTGGAGGTGCAACTGGAGTACTATTCACAATGAATGGCACAGCAGCTTGCCAATGCACATAGCATGAATTACAGAGGTGTTGCCAAAATTGTAAAAGATGTGCAAAAAAGAATAACAATGTGCAGCCAAACATTTAGGCCTGGATCCACGTAGCACTTACGCCGACTTAAGTGACAATGTGCGCCGTCGTATCTATGCGCCGTGCCCATAGAACTAGATACGCCTGAAAATAGGCTTCATCCGACCGACGTAAGTTTCCTACGCCGTCGTATCGTGGGCGCATATTTACGCTGGCCGCAAGGGGCGCTTCCATTGATTTACAAATCGAATATGCAAATGAGGGAGATACGCCGATTCACGAACGTACTTACGCCCGGCCCATTCATATACGATAGAGGTAAGTCATGTTAAGGTATGGACCAGGGAACAGCCGTCGGATTTTACGTCGTTTACGTAGTAGTACGTGAATAGGGCTGGGCGTAGGTTACGTCACGTCGTAGGCAGTGATTCGACGTATCTTATGGAGTATTTTAGACGTGATTCGGAGCATGCGCACTGGGATGCACCCACGGTACGGTGCATGCGCCGTTCGTTCGGCCCATCATTTGCATGGGGTCACGCTTCATTTGAATGGATCACGCCCACCTTCCAGCTACTTTGAATTAGGCGGGTTTACGCCGACGAAATTATGTTATGCCGGCGCAATGTTGGGAGCATTTGCATTGTGAATTCGGTGCTTGGCTCTCTGCTTTACGTCGGCGTATCGCATATGAGATGCGCTACGCCCGCCTAAAAATGCGAGATCTACCTGAATCCGGCCCTTAGTGTGTTAAAATTGGGAGGGCTTAGGGGGGCAAGGATAAATAAAACCAAAACCTGTTTGCTGAATGCATGCAAATATATGAGTGAGAGTCTTGCAGACATGTATAGAACAAGGGTACAATCATTTTTTTTTTTTTTAAACAAAATGCTTCTATTACATCTGCCTTCCTGAACATTAAAAATAAGAAGAAAGCCAACCCTTTGTATAAGACTACCTTAAAGGGGTTGTAAAGGTTTGTCTTTTATTTTCTAAATTGGTTGCTTTAAGCCAGTGCATTGTTGGTTCACTTACCTTTTCCTTCCATTTCCCTTCTAAATGTTTTTTTTCTTTGTTTGAATTTCTCACTTCCTGTTTCTCATCGGTAAGCTTTCCACCATCATCCGAGCGGTGGAAAGTCATTTAGATCAGCTTACTGAACACCTTACTGAAGAGGAACAGGAAGTGAGAAATTCAGGCAAAGAAAACAAAGACATTTTTTTTTAGATGGGAAATTGAAGGAAAAGGTAAGTGAACCAACAATGCACTAGCTTAAAAGGAACCTATTTAGAAAATAAAAAACTAACCTTTACAACCCCTTTAAAGTGGTTGTAAACCCAATATAAAAAAAACAAACAAAAAAACATGCAGGATAAAGTCATAATGAGCTAGCTCATTATGAATTACTCACCTTAGATGGAAGCCTCCACAGTGGTCCTCGTCCCCCCGCTCCGGCGGCGACATCTCTCCCAGGGGTTACTTCCTGGTATCGTGGCTCCGGCTGTCCGCGGGAGCCATCGATAACAGCACATATCTGCCATTGCTTCAGTTTGTCCCAATGCGCATGTGCCGATGACATTGGCACATGCAGGGGACAGGGGATATCTTTACACAATGGCGTTATTTTTTAAATATTGTAAATAAAGTTTGATATTTTGTTAACAATTTGTATCCAGTCTCATGTAGGTGCCAGTAAAGTCCATTATAGGCAGGACTGGTTCTTGCATATTGTGTAATGACTAGAAGAATTTTAATGTGGCACGGGTAGAGGTCTCCCTTTTTTCATCTATAGAAGAGGTAACACATTTTTTTTGTTGTTTTCTGTGAAGTAAAGTCATTTGGGGATTTTACACACTTATTATTATTCACAGATATTTTGCTTTTTATTGAGTATTGGCACTACACATTTTTTGTTTTATATGTTTATTTGGGTTTTGTTATACTGCCTTTATGTGAAAGCAGACTTACATTATTTGTCACAGCCCAGATTTTGTTACATTTACATTACTAACCTGTAATTATTTCCCATGATGTGCAAGCTGCCCTTGTCCTTTTCCTGATGCTGAACTTCCAGTGCTGTGGGGGTTTAAAGTTTCAGGTCTTCAGACAGAACAACAGTACTGATGGTCCCCTGGAGCAGGGATCTGTTGCAAGGTCAGTGGCCGATGAGGCACTGGCTAGTATCAGAGCCAGATACACACAGGTTACATACGCCGCGAACGTTAGAGTGATGCCACATACACACGCCCGGGTTTTCTGACGAGAAAACTGCAAGGAGAGCTTTTGGCCGGGAATCCCGGCCGTGTGTATGCTCCTTCGCAGTTTTTTCGACTGGAAAACTGCCGGAATCGGCCTGCAAAAAAAAGAGAACCAGCTCTCTTTTTTCCCCGTCGGAATTTCCGACAGAAAACGGCAATTTTTGGCAATTTTCCTGTGGGGAAAAAGACCGATGGAGCATACACACGGTCGGGATTCTCGAATAAAAGCTTTCATCTGGGAAAACGTGTGTACGGGGGGGAAAGTAGAGAGCATGTTCTCAGTTTTCCCCTCTAGTTTTCTGACTGACCTTTTGCTGTCAGGAATCCCGGTCGTGTGTACAGGGCATGAGAGCAATAATTCTAGCACTAGGCCTCCTCTATAACTCTTAACATGTAACCTGTAAAAAACATTTAAGCGTTGCCTATGGAGATTTTTAAGAACTGAAGTTGCTGCTATTCCACAAGTGTGCGCAATTTTAAAACGTGACATGTTAGGTATCTACAGTATTTACTTGGTGTAACATCATCTTTCATAGTATACAAAGAAATCGCCCGAACTTTAGTGTTTTTATTTTTTTTTCTATTCATGAAACAATTTCTTTCCAAAAAAAAAATGCATTTGAAAGATTGCTGCGCAAATACCGTGTAACGTAAAAAGACCACCATTTTATTTCCTAGGGTGTCTGCTAAAACAATATATATAATATTTGGGGGTTCTGAGTAATTTTCTAGCAAGAAAAATATGATTTTTTACATGAAAAGAGAAGTGTCAGAATTGGTCTGGGTGGCAATGGGATAAATACCATACATAAGTAATATACAAATAATTATTATATATTGTTTTTAAGATAATTTACTATATTTTCAAAAGGGAAATGGAAGGAAAAGGTAAGTGAACCAACAATGCACTAGCTTAAAGCAACCTATTTAGAAAATAAAAAACAAACCTATACAACCCCTTTAAGCAAGTCAGTTAATGGTTAACCTCCTTGGCGGTAAACCCGAGCGTGACTCGGGGTAGGTTTTCAATGTTAGGATCGGTATCCCCGAGTCACGCTCGGGGAGGACGTGCAGAGTGTGCAGCGGCGCGGCTTACCTTCTCGCTGGATCCACAGGCAAGTTACTTAACTTGTCCCTGGATCCAGCGATGCCACCCCACTGTGTGAGCGAGTGGGTCCTCCTCGCTCGATTCACAGTGTCCCCGTGTGCCGCCGATCTCCGTTCCCTGCGACGTTACGACGCACGGGGGCGGAGAACGGCGCCAAATTCAAAAAAGTAAACAAACACTTTACATACAGTATGCTGTAATCTTATAGATTACAGTACTGTATGTAAAAAATACACCCCCCCCCCCCCCCTTGTCCCTAGTGGTCTGCCCAGTGTCCTACATGTTCTTTTATATAATAAAAACTGTTCTTTCTGCCTAAAAACTGTAGATTGTCCAAAAGTGTCCCTTTATGTCAAAAATGGTTTTAGATCAGCTAGAAAACAGCGATAATAAATTATAATCACTTGCAGAAATGTGCGATAGCGATTTGTGGGGAAATTCGTCATAAAAAAATAATAATAATGACAGCGACAATTCTGCAACTGAGCAAATTTCAGTGATTTTGAGTTGATTACATTATTGAATAATTTTTATTATAATTATATTATTATTTGTTATAATTATTTATAAATATTTATTATATTATAATTTATAATTTTGTTTTAAAAAAAAAATCATACCTGGGATGCCTACAAGACTCTTGTTTGGTCAGATTTAAGTGAGTTATTTCTAAAAATTACAGGCCTACAGTATAAAACGCCAAATTTCCTGGCAAAATAATTGTACCGCTTTTGGTACGTAATTTCAGACAGAATCATACCGCCAGGGAGGTTAAGAGGGAGGTGACCAAAAAATATAATCTGGAGGGCATAAAGTATAAAGTGTTGGGAGGAAGGTTAAAGATTTGGTCATTCAGTGGGGTTTAAATGAGTGTGCCAAGTACATTAGAATACGTAAACAATAATAAAAGAGCAAATGTAGCATAATGTGCCAGACTGCCACAAATGTCATGATACAAATAATATAATGATAATTCAGTTATAAGCAATATAATAACATTTCAGCTATTTGTTGTATTTGGATTACAACTGTCTCTATGTAAGTCAAGGGAAAGAAAGGAATATAGTGAAAAAGTAGAAAGTAAAATTAAATGTCTCATAAAAATGTTAATAATGATTAATTGAATAATAAATGTTTTTTTATTAGATTTAGAGTTATTACTGTTCATTGTTGATTGTAATTACAGTCATATTATTTATAGTACATTGTTTATGTCTTGGAAGTCTGTTTTTTTTTACACATGGCAGTTTTACGCCTCTTTCACTTGTACTACTAAAAAGTAGAACTGTAATACAATGTGACCACGGATCCATTAAAGCCCATCCTTTAGCTGCTGTTGTTGCTGTTAACTGGCGATGCTCTTGGGACCAAATAAATCTTCACAGCCCGGCATTGTTGTATGAGGATTACAGATGGATAAAGCCTGTTGGAAGAAGAATTACTAAGGTTTACTTACATTGCTGTCTCTCCCAAGGATTCATCTGCTGGAGGCATGTGCTGAAGTTTTCTTTTACACTAGCCATCCTAAATTAGTTCATGGGCCAGATTCTCAAAGAGATACGACTGTGTATCTCCTGATACACCGTCGTATCTCTGAGTTCGGCCGGTCGTATCTATGCGCCTGATTCATAGAATCAGTTACGCATAGATATGCCTAAGATCCGACAGGTGTAACTGTGTTACACCGTCGGATCTTAACTGCAATTTAAAAATGGCCGCTGGGGGCGTTCTCGCTGATTTACGCCGAGAATATGTAAATCAGCGAGATACGCCAATTCACGAACGTTCGCGGGCCCGATGCAGTCACTTTACGTCATTTACGTAAGCGTTTTCCCGGCGTATACTTACCCCTGCTTCTATGAGGCGCAACCGATGTTAAGTATGGCCGTCGTTCCCGCGTCAATTTTTTTTTTTTACGTCGTTTGCGTACGTCGATTCACAAAACCGCTCGTCGCAAGTTACGCTCACGCCGAAACCTAGCGACGTCATTGGGTGCAATGCATGCCGGGAAAATTCGCGGACGGCGCATGCGCATTTAAATCGGCGCGGGGACGCGCCTGATTTAAATACTACACTACCCGTAGCCGCGGAATTTGAATTTCGCCGGGGGATTTACGATCCGCCGACGCAAGTTTGGAGGTAAGTGTTTTGTGAATTACCCACTTGCCTCTAAAACTTGCGGCGGCGGATCTTAAATCAGATAGATTACGCGGATCTAAAGATCTGCTGATCTATCTGAATCTGGCCCCATGTTTCCAAAAAGAAAAAAGGTCAGATATTCGAGCGTGGACTACACTTGGAAGGTTTTCAAAGCATATGGAGGCTTCCTACAAAAAGGATAATGAGAGATAGTGATAGTTAGTGGCATAGCACTGGAGCCTCCATGGTTTGGCTTTGTGATCGTGGTTCTTTCTATAAGCCAGCCTTTATCACCCTGGAGTGCCTTCAGGTTTCTTCAGGGTTGCCTCGGAAAAATACTGCAAAAAAGTTGTATACGAGCCAGTGGGTGGATCAAATCTGCCTTTTTGCTACAGCAAGGGGGATATTTACTAAAACTAGAGAGTGCAACATTTCCAACTTCCAGGTTTTATTGCCAAACCTTAATTAACCACTAGGAGCCCCGGCATTGTACATTGACATCCTTGGCTCCTCCGGCCACTGGGGGGCACACGAGCGCCCACCGGCGGCGCGCGTGCCCGGCGCATCGCTGGTCTGCCGATGCGCATGCCTGGCGGCCGTGATGTCCGCCAGGTACCCGCCTTCAGCCGTTACACAGACAAGGACGTGGATATGTGTGTGTAAACATCCTGTCAGGGAGAGGAGACCGATGCTGTGTTCCTTGTACATAGGGACACAGATCGGTCACCTCCCCCAGTCAGTCCCCTCCCCCCACAGTTAGAATTACTAGTAGGGAACACATTTAACCCCTTCCTTGCCCCCTAGTGTTAACCCCTTCCCTGCCAGTCACATTTAAACAGTAATCAGTGCATTTTTATAGCACTGTTCGCTGTATAAATGTGAATGGTCCCAAAAATGTGTCAGAAGTGTCCGACGTGTCCACCATAATGGCGCAGTCACAATAAAAAAATCGCAGATCGCTGACATTACTAGTAAAAAATAAAAAAAATATAAAAAAATGTCATAATTCTGTCCCCTATTTTGTAGGCGCTATAACTTTTGCACAAAACAATCACTATACGCTTATTGCGATTTTTTTTTTTTTTACCATGCTTTTTTGCCATCAAATGGCTGGTGTCATAACTGATCATGTGTGCAGCGCCTTCTGTTAGAAGAGTTTAATTCTGTTTTGAGGCTGTCAGGAGATCGCCGCTATAAATTTGTCAGTGCCTAAAAGTGGCTAAAAATGTAGAGCAACTGAGCATGTGTAGAGCAGGGTCAAACAGTGTATTACTGGATTTTAAACAGTATAGGGGCTTATTTTTTAATGTTTTGCATAGCTATACCTGTAAAATGGGCCAGCCTGAAGTGATCTAGCAGAACTTAATTTTCTGACAAAATTTCCACTTTAAGTCTGATATTATACTGTCAGGATTACTGAGTACTATTGCTCCTAATTCCAGCATCCGAGTTTTGGGGATTGCATTCTCCCTGTCTGCGTCCACCTGATAGGTGATTGATGTGATCAGTCACCTATTATAATCAAGCCAATAGCTCAGTCCTTTGCTTGTGATAGAGACAGTGATATCTGCATTGTTCCTGTTCTAGCCCCCTCTTTATCTGCCCTGCTTTGCTAGATTGTATTTCCCTGTGTATGACCTGGATTGGATATTGGACAATTCCTGGAACTCAGCCTGCCTTGCACCTGGACTATCATTGGATCAGATATTTTACTGTTCCCTGAACTCAGCCTGCCTTGTACCTGGACTATCATTGGATCAGATATTGGACTGTTCCCTGAACTCAGCCTGCCTTGTACCTGGACTATCATTGGATCAGATATTGGACTGTTCCCTGAACTCAGCCTGCCTTTTTCCTGGACTGTCATAGAACCATGCTATCTGTCTGCTAACTGCAAGTAGTCTGTTTGTTTGCTCTATTCACATCAGCACTGACGTGGTGGCCAATCACTATAGCATTGAGTATAGGTATAGCTTATTGTGTATAAGTCCTGGGGGCAACCAAGTACCGGTAGGCCTGCTTGGCTTAAGAGAATGTGGGCTGCTATAGGTGAAGCACACAGTAGCTAGCTATAATGTCTGATCACCTGCGTTGGGGTAGACGTGACATTATCACAAACCTTTGACAAAAAAAAAATCTGTGAAGATGGACACCACACAGGCCCGTTTATTTACTGAGGAAATTTGCAAAATTTGCGTTACTGCACCTCCAGCAGTAACGCAGGAGCCAGAGCCCAAAGTTAACCCACCGTACCATTTTTTTGGTAGCCTGTAAGGGCTTTGGTCCTGAAGAAAATTCTTGGGTCCCAGCTGCATCTGTTCACGCTAACAGACTTGTTCGGAAATTCCATCGACAGAATCCTGACAAACCTGCTTGAAGGGGTCCCTAGGCCCCTCCTCAGAGGGGGATAATGTCAGGATCACTTAAGCGCTCCTGCTCCTCATTCCAGCATCCGAGTTTTGGGGATTGCATTCTCCCTGTCTGTGTCCACCTGCTAGGTGATTGATGTGGTCAGTCACCTATTATAAGCAAGCCAATAGCTCAGTCCTTTGCTTGTGTTAGAGACAGTGATACCTGCATTGTTCCTGTTTAAGCCCCCCATTTATCTGCCCTGCTTTGCTAGATTGGATTTCCCTGTGTATGACCAGGATCAGATGTTGGACTATTCCCTGAACTCAACCTGCCTTTTACCTGGACTGTCATTGGATCGGATATTGGACGATTACCTGAACTCAGCCTGCCTTTTACCTGGACTGTCATAGAACCATGCTATCTGTCTGCTAACTGCAAGTAGTCTGTTTGTTTGCTCTGTTCGCATCTGCCCTGGCATGGTGGCCAGGCACTATAGCTTTGTGTATAAGTCCCGGGGGGTACCAAATACTGGTAGGCCTGCTTGCCTTAAGGGAAAGGGGGCTGCTATAGGTGAAGCACACAGTAGCTAGCAGGGGCAGACTGACAACTCATGGGGCCCCCGGGCAATAGGAGATTATGGGGCCCCCGGGCAATTGGAGATTATGGGGCCCCCGGGCAATTGGAGATTATGGGGCCCCTGGGCAATAGGAGATTATGGGGCCCCTGGGCAATATGAGTTTATGGGGCCCCCGGCAATAGGAGATTATGGGGCCCCCAGGCAATAGATTATGGGGCCACACAGTATACACACACACACATACAGTATACATACACAGTATACACACACAATATACATACACACACTGAAAAGGTACTGGAGAGGCGGAGCAGCTATAATCTTGGGATTTTTTTAAAAACGCAGATTTTTACATACTGTTACTGATTTTACTGAGGCTGGCAACCCTGATGGGGCCCCCTAGTGGCATGGGGCCCTCTGACAGTGCCCGAGTCCCCAAATAGCAGTCCACCCCTGGTAGCTAGCTATAGTTTCTAACAACCTGCGTTGGGTTGACATGAAACATACAGGTGACTAGTGATCCTGCTATTAGTGATTTGTTTTAATGCCAATGACGGTATCACTATGAGGCTGTATTTTTGCTCTTATGGAATTGCTCCCTCTGTAGCTGAGACAGTAAGATAACGCTCACTTCAATCAAGGTTCAGCAGTGTTCAAGTCAACGACAAAGCAACATCTTGCTGCATCTGGCTACAGAGGGAGTGACAATCAAATCTCTTGAGTGATCCTGCCGCTGTCATTTGTTTCTAACAGCCATATAGACCATCTGACATCAGCCCAAGGAGGTGTATTAAGAGACTTAGCCATGGACATGTTTCAAAGAGGCTATATTCTTCCCCTTTGACTTGTGTATGATATTATGATCGCATTTACAAGAAATACTGAAGTTTTATCAGGTAGAAATTATTACAGTGAGATTTTACAGTATCTCTGTCCAAGATCTTTTTTATTCATTTTGAATAGAGAAGGAAAGGCATACAACCTCTTTCAGGTTTTTATTGCTGCCCATGTCAGTGCTGGGGAGTTTCACACTCTCTATCTTGATGTCTATTGTACTGAAAAAGTAAGTGATGGCAAATCCACATTTTTAGAGTTGGCACTGTGAGTAGAGGGGAAATCTTATAATGCAGACACATTTCGCAATGACAATTGTTCAAGTGTGGATTTTTCCTCACCTTGAAGATGTATTTTGTGTTTCATTCATCTGAAGATCAAAGGGGTGAGATTGTATCTGCAGATGATATCAGTTAAAGCGACCAGACAAAAAAAACTTTTTTTTCACCCATGAAATAATTAACACTAATGTCATGATCAGTAGACATGTGCAGACTGGAATATTTTGTTTCGTTTTTTTCGTTTTCGTTTGGAAAATACATTTATTTAGTTACTCCCGAAAATCGTTTTGATTTATTTCGTTTTTCGTTGGGGAATAGCTTTCGTCCGAAAATCCAATAATACTTGGTTTCTGTCGAATGGTCAAAAGAATATTCGCCGGAACGTCAAATCTTTGTGTGTTTCTGTCTAATGGTCGTCGAATCTTAACATCGAATCGTACATTTCCGTTTGAATATTCCGCCTACAAGAATTCTAATGTTGTATGACTAGTAATAATGTCGAATCTATTCTCTATAATGTCGAATCTATTTTCTCATAAATCGAAATCTATTCTCTGTAATGTCGAATCTATTATTTCTATGGTGTCGAATCTTTTCTCTATAATGTCGAATCTTTTCTCTATGATGTCGAATCTTTTCCCTATAATGTCGAATCTCTCTATATCGAATTTTTACCGCAACGAAAACTAAAATAAAGCATTTTTTATGTCGGATCTTTCGGTTTTCGTTTCTTGCACTTTCGTTATCGTTTGTTAAAACGATAACGAAAAAAAATGATTTTCGGACGAAAATGCATTCTAACGAAAACGAATGCACATGTCTAATGATCAGTGGTCAGGCTCAAAGACCAGTTGCTATAGCAGTGGTGGGACTACCACTGTCTAGCAGGATAGTTACCTGAGGCGTGGAGTCTAAGTACTAACCAGTGTTTACCAGAGCTCCTGAAGCTGGAGATGGATTTTGCTGCATGTTAGTACCAGGTGATGGTCCTCAGGATCGCCCCACCAGGAGATGGGCAAGATGGGTTCCAGTAGCAGATAAGCAGGTAGGGATCAAGCGGAGGCATAGTCAGGACTAAAGGCAAAGGCCAGTAAAGAGTACTTGCGGGGTTGGGTTCAGACAGAGGTGTAGTCAAGTAACAAGCCAAGGATCGATAATAAGTGGTAGCACAATATGAATGGCAGCAGGGAAGATGAGAGCGAGATACTTGCTGAAGAGAGCACAATAATCTTAAAACAGGAAGTGCAGAGACATGGCTTAAATCAGGAAGTGCATGGGAAGAGCAAAAAGTTAAAGGTTCAGCTATCAGATAGGGCACTGTCCAGCATCTCAGGTAGCTCAGTTTGAAGAGTTATTGCCAGACACAGCAGGTCCCAGTTTCAAGTCCAGGCAATATCATGAAAAAAAAAACGTAATTGTCCTTAGAATAACAATATATAATGTATTACTTTGTCTGCAAGGTAGACAGACAGAATAGTGTAATGATTCTGTTAAAAATCGAGTAAATACCTATTAAATTCCTTCATCTATATCACCTCCGGGATTTTAGTTTCTGTTCTCTCATTCACTTCCTGGTTTGTGGCGCTCGTTCATGTAAGAACTACATTTCCCAGTATGAATTGCAGCACGCCCAGTAATTCACACCTCCTTGAAGTCTCTAACACGTAGAGAGCGTCCTGCCGCACAGATGTAGTTCCCAGGAGGGGGTGAGCACGTCACTGACCACTGCAGTAAAGCCTCCCATCACGGTGGTCAGTAAAATCAGACAAGCAGGAAGTGAACAGAACAGAGAAGAAATAGAGCAACTTCTGAGCAAAAACGAACAATGAGTAAGTGAAAAGAGGAATGTCTGCAGGTAAAGGATGCTTATTATGAAAAAAAAAAATTCCTTTACAACCCCTTTAAGTAATGTCAAAGCTGAATAAACAAGTCCATAGCAGCAATGTAAAAATTGCTCTGGTCCATGGGGGTGTAAAGGTGTGAGAGGTGAAGTGGTCATGGTCATTTTTTTAAATTGAGTTGAAATGATGAATAAAAGGAAACCATCATACATCCTTTAGCCTGCCAAATTGAGTGTAATTAAAAAATAATTTCTTCATCATTCATTTTCTTTCTTGCTTTTAGGAAAAAATAATAATTCAAGGGTGGTTAATTAAGAAAAAGTATTTTCAGATCTGCTCAAACATCTCTAATGGATGTTAATAAAACTGAACTGATGTGTACAGCTAGCATTAGCTTTCCAGGGTGATTTCTATATGGGCCCATCAACTCCTCTGTTGTGCATTATTGCATGCGTGTTAACGTGTGTTATGTTGTGCACTATCATGCATGTTTTTTAAGCACATGATTAGAGCCTGAGGCTCTAGTACAGTGGTTCTCAACCTTCTAGTGCCGTGACCCCTTGATAAAATTTCCCAAGTTGTGGGGACCCCTAACAGTAGTTGGGATGAGTGGCAATGCTGGGGAGAGTTCTGATCGGCCAATTTAATTTCTCTTGATCAAGGTCATCTGCTGATCTAAGAACTGTAGTGGGGACTTTTAATGGCAACTCTAATCACGGGTAGTGTTACTCTCTATGTCTCCAGCTTTGTGGTGTCTCGCAGCAGTAACACCTATACCAAAATCGAGAGGTGGGGCCTCCTCCAGCCCCTCCCACTTTACATTCCTCCCCAGTCAGCTGACCTCTAGTCTCTGCCCCCCACCCTTGTCAGGAACTAAATAAGCGGCTGTGAAGAGGCTGAGTGGAAGCCGCGGGCTCCAGGAACAGCCCAGCTGGGCGGCCGCGACTGGAAGAGTGTTGTGGTCTTCATGAACATTCCAGGATTCAGTGACCCCTGGCAAATCATCATTTGACCACCGAGGGGGTCCCGACCCCCAGGTTGAGAACCATTGCTCTAATAGGATTTAAAAAAAGGGTGGCCTTGGGGCACAGGGCACTGCGCGTGTCGAACAACCCCCCCCCCCCCAAGAAAATTGAGCACCAGCCGCCACTGCAACGCACTCAAACAAGTTTAAAAAAAGCACTTTATCCCCCTAACACATTGTTGATTGTTAAAGCACCCTACAAGGAAAGTGTGTTGCTTTAGTGCGTTCAGGTTACTGCGGGTTGCAGTAAGGTGCATGTAAGAGTAAGTGGATCCTTACTCCTGGAATGCTTTCACTAGGACAGGTAAACAAGCATATACATTTTCCTTGCCCCTGCAGACACTGCTTGCATAGCCACCAGTGATAGGCTTAAAGTTTAAATGAAAAATAAAAGTTTTAGCTACAGATTATTACTATTTTTCTCTATGTCTATTCTTACTGCAAAAAAAAAAAAGAGAATTTTCATTCTATACCACTTAAATTTTATAAGTCTGGTTCCCCCAAGGATCTTTGGACTATAACAAATATTACCTGACAGTCAGTAATATCTCCTTTTTATGGCTTTCGTATCTATCTACACAGGTCAGGATTTCTCCTACAGCTTTAAGATAAAAAGCAATTTTAACAGAGAAAAATAATTACCGGCCTCTTCCACCTGCTAAAAAAAAAATATTTTCCTGAACTCCAATCAATACCTCTCTGATGTGAGTTATGCTTTTAAATGCTCTACATATGTCCCCAAATTCCAAAGGAGGATATAACAGACATTAAAGTGGTCACTGGTTCTCTGGGAAACCATAAAAGCAAAAGCATTTTGTTCTCTGAATCATCATGAGGAAGGTGTGAAAAGGAATTTGTAAGAAGTAAAATAAAGTCAACTTCCTATGCCTCTTATTCAGCTATTACACAGATCTGAAAAGAATGAAACATTTTTATTTTTTACTTTGAATGTCACCTTATTCATATTGAGGGATACGTCTGGTGTATTTTTATCCCAAGAGTTTGAGCGTAATCTAGAAGTTTGGTTTAGCCAATAAAGTGTATGTAAACCCTAGGAATTGATTTCTCTTATTTTCTCCCTTTTATGCTGCGTACACACGGTCGGAATTTCCAGACAAGGAAAGTTCGATGTGAGCGTTTGGTCAGAAATTCCGACCGTGCGTAGGACTTTTTCTGTCGGAATTTTGGTTGGTTCTCAATTTTTCTGACAAGAAAAGTTCTTTTTGGAAATTCCGATCATCTGTCTGTATGCATTTCCAACGCACAAAAAAAACACGCATGCTTGGTATCAAGTCGACGCATGTTCGGAAGCATTGAATTTAATTTTTTCCGGCTCATCGTAGTATTGTACGTCACCGCGTTCTTGATGGCCGGAATTTTGCGTGACCGTGTGTATGCAATACAAGTTTGAGCCAACATTCCGTCGCAAAAAAATCCACGGTTTTATTGTCGGAATTTCTGATTGTGTGTACGTGGCATTAGTCTTTGAGGGTTCATGCACACAGGGCTTACTCAAGCATTTTAGGTGTATGTAAAAAGGGTGTCTCCTTAAATGATACAAACAAATAGTAAATTATGTGATACACAATAAAATAAATGTGCCACACAAAACTTGCAAAAACGTCCACTGCAATCACAACTGTGAAGTAAATACTGTAAGTGAAAAGTGGACTACAAATGCAAGCAATCCTTGGAGATACTGATTCTCCATCACCAAACACAAACTCTATCCGCTTACCGGAACATTAGACCCCACCCAAAATTGAAGCGGTCTAAAGTGTTTAAAATTAGGTTCAGCCCAGTGGTCACCAGATCAAGCTACCACTTACACAAACTACCACATATACAGCAGTCACCAGATCAATCACATACACCAGAAATGCAATGCTTAATTGCTGCTCGATCCAAAGTCAGATCATAGTCTCAAAAGAAAAGAATTGCTTGGTAATTAATTCACCACGTACGTAACAAAAGGGAATGTATTCAATCTCAAGTGAAATAAAGCATGCTGCTCGTCCTGACGCGCATGTGTGATGACATCAGTGCCAAAGCTATGCCCCTTCATGTTTCGTCCCTGTAGACTTTCAAGTGAGAAACAGTGACCACAGTGGCCTCCATCATCTGTAAATGGAAGAAGTTTGGAACCACCCAGACTCTTCCTAGAGTGGGCCGCCCAGCCAAACTGAGCGATCGGGGGAGAAGGGCTTTAGTCAAGGAGGTGACCAAGAACCTGATGATCACTCTGAGAGAGCTCCAGCGTTTCTCTGTGGAGAGAGGAGAATCTTCCAGAAAAAAAACATATCTGCAGCACTCCATCAATCAGGTCTGCATGGTAGAGTGGCCAGATGGAAGCCACTCCTCAGTAAAAGGCACATGACAGCCCGTCTGGAGTTTGCCAAAAAGCACCTGAAGGACTCTCGAACCATGAGAAACCAAATTTTCTGGGTTGATGGAACAAAGATTGAACTCTTTGGCCTGAATGGCAAGCGTCATGTCTGGAGGAAACCAGGCACCTAGCCAATACCATCCCTACAGTGAAGCATGGTGGTGGCAGCATCCTACTGTGGTGAAGTTTTTCAGCGGCAGGAACTGGGATACTAGTCAGGATCGAGGAAAAAATTAATGCAGCAATTTGCAGAGACATCCTTGATAAAAACCTGCTCAAGAGCGCTCTGGACCTCAGACTGGGTCAAAGGTTCATCTTTCAATAGGACAACAACCCTAAGCACACAGCCAAGATAACAAAGGAGTGGCTAACAGACCACTCTGTGAATGTCCTTGAGTGGCTAAGCCAGATCCCAGACTTGAACCCAATTGAACATCTCTGGCAGTGGCGGTGCGTCCATAGAGGGCGCAGCCCCCTCTCTCACTCCTGCACCGCCACTGAAATACAATACATAGATTTATGCATTGCATGAATCTATGTATTGTTGCTGCCGCCCACTATTCAGATGGCCGTTCCCCTGGTGAGCGCTGGCCATCTAAAATAACGGCAGCTGGCTGGCTTTGGTAACCTGATTGGCTGAAGCATCATCGAGGGCGGGAGAAGACATCGAGGGACGGTGGAAGGAGGATGGTTGACCCCAGATAGGTAAGTGCCGGGTGGGGGGGGGGCAATCTGGCATCATTTTACAGGGCACAGTGGCTACAATTGATGGGCACAGTGGCGACAATTGATGGGCACAGTGGCGACAATTGATGAGCACAGTGGTGACCACTTGATGGGCACAGTGGTGACAATTGATGGGCACAGTGGTGACAATTGATGGGCACAGTGGCGACAATTGATGGGCACAGTGGCGACAATTGATGGCACAGTGGTAAAAATTGATGGCACAGTGGCTGCGTTTGATGGCATGGCACAGTGGCTGCGTTTGATGGCACAGTGTCTGCGTTTGGCATGGCACAGTGGCGACAATTGATGGGCACAGTGGCGACAATTTATGGACACAGTGGCGACAATTGATGGCACAGTGGTAACAATTGATGGCACAGTGGCTGCGTTTGATGGAATGGCACAGTGGCTGCGTTTGATGGAATGGCACAGTGGCTGCGTTTGGCATGGCACAATGGTGACAATTGATGGGCACAGTGGCGACAATTGATGGCACAGTGGCAACAGTTGATGGCACAGTGGTGGCAATTGATGGCACAGTGGCTGCGTTTGATGGCACGGCACAGTGGTGACTAATGATGGGCACAGTATCGATAAATGATGGCACAGTGGCTGCGTTTGATGGCATGGCACAGTGGCTGCATTTGATGGCATGGCACAGTGGCAACAATTGATGGCACAGTGGCGACAATTGATGGCACAGTGGTGACAATTGATGGCACAGTGGCTGCATTTGATGGGCACAATGGCTGTGTTTGATAGGCACAGTGAGGCTGCAATTGTTTTTTTTTTTTTCGTTTGTTTGCGCCCCCCCCAAAATGTTGAGCACCAGCCGCCACTGATCTCTGGAGAGATCTGAAAATGGCTGTGCACCGACGCTCCCCATGGAAACTGATGGAGCTTGAGAGATCTTGTAAAAGAAGAATGGGAGAAACTGCCCAAAAATAGCATGCCAAGCTTGTAGCATCATACCCAAAAAGACTTGAGGCTGTAATTGGTGCCAAAGGTGCTTCAACAAAGTATTGAGCAAAGGCTGTGAATACTTATGTACATTTTTTTTTTTCAAACAAACTTGATGGTGTCAATATGGGGTATTGTTTTGTAGAATTTTGTGGAAACTAATGAATTTAATAAATTTTGGATTAAGTCTTTAACATAACAAAATGTGGAAAAAGTGAAGCACTGTGAATACTTTCTGGATGCACTATATATATATATATATATATATATATATATATATATATATATATATATATATATATAGTAAATGTTTGCAGGTCATTTTTGTCTGAGAATAGATCTATGTATGTCCTAAGCATGTTACATTAATTTACTGACTCACTACCTCTGCTGGAACTCACTACCTTATATTTTACTACTATTGCTATATTTCAAAGTAAAGAATTTATGTTAATTGTTATGGAATATTAACATGCTGCCATTGCATCCCAATTGACCATATGTTAGGTACAATATGTAAAAGAAAGATACACACAAGTAAAAATAGTTTTATTTTCAATTTATTAAAGCTAATAAATGTTGTAAAAATATACCACCTTTGATGGGGTTGACATGCTATTCAGTAATGCATATCACACTCTTTATGCAATATTTATTTTTCTTCTACATTATATCTCAAGTATAGAGAAAGACTATTGTAAAAATAAAAATCTCCTATATTGCAATTACATTCACTTGTAATGCATTCTGTATGTGCCATATGCGGTTCCTGGGCATCTATTCACTTCATTAATTTTAAATATATGATCGTTTGATTCATATTGTAAAAAATACTGATTGTTCTAAATCAGCCCCAAAAAAATCTTAAAAATAAAACTATTACAGCCACCATATTGAAGGGTGTGGGGTACTCCTGTGTCAGCTTCACCAATGACTCTTGTGTCTAGGGTCATCCTATGTCCACTAGGGGTATAGGATGACTGAGAAATTATATCTCGGATTACATGAGATGGGACAGTAATGATAATTCACAATGTATTGCAGGATATCTTGAAATATTACAAGTTGTTGATTCTGAACCCAACAGGTCGATAGGAGAGTGACTCATTCAATGTGGAACATAGACTGTTAAGGGGGTAATTAAGTCTGCTACTGTCATGAAAACTAGCCTTAGTCTGGCTTCTAAAGACCTTCTCATTGTGTGATGCTAATTAACACTGTTTTGTGTGAATTTCTATTGATGATAAATGTGTATTGTATAGCAGGTGAGAAAAGCTGGAGTCTTGATGTTTGACTTGTCAGCTGTAGCTAATTAGCTCATGTGGATTATATTGGTGCCAGAAAGTCTGACTAAAAATGTGCATTGTGTCATGTTGTGGGTGGAGTTCAGTCATTGTTCATATTTGGTTGCTAACTGTATAAGAGCCTGAGTTTACCATTAAAAGATCTATCTGTTTTGAACCAGAGAACAGAGCTGTGTGTCTCGTCTCTGGGGAATCCATATGGGCCGCGTTCGTCTGCTGGATTGTGGAGTGTCGATAAGCTGTCGTTGGTTGGTGGAATGGAATATCGTAAACGGCGTTAACCCCTAACCGTTACAGTGTGGCATTCTAGCTCTTCCATTTCTAGTGAAGTAGCTTCGCAATAATTGAGCATAGAATTTAGCATAGAATTTAGAGTTCTTTATTCAAAACTCTTTGGTACAGTGAATGCACTATATATTTTTTTATAGATGTGTGCATCTCTTGCATAAAGTTTTGTGGCTCATATGTATCCTATTGTTATCATTTATTTAAATGTTAAGTATTCAATATAGTAAGGAGAAAGAAGCTGAACAAAGTACCTATGTCTCTGTGATTAGCACTAAAAGATAAAACAAGACACATAAAATCAAGAAGAGAGCGCCAATCCTACAATCCATCTACCGTTATTGAATTCTCAGGTAGACAATTACGGGTTCAGCCACCAAGTCGGAATAATCTAAAGAGGAGATAAAAAGCCCTAATTAAAAACTAACATGAAACATATCAAGATTGAAGGAAGTCATAAAGAAGTTAGTGGGGCCAATGAAACAAAGAATAAAACCTTAATTAGAATTTACAAATGGAGCAGAACTCGTAGCAGAAGAATGAAGGAATACCTTACATACTCACATACTTAAAGGTCAGGGACATCTTCAGAGTCTGAACAATACTCCATACATGTGTATCTCTGATGCTGGTCTTTTTTTTAACGATCACATACTTCTAGCTGTGGTCATATTGGTCCTATATGGTGTATTACAGAAATTTTTTAAAGCAGAACTTAAAAAAAATTTACATCCCAAATAAAAATCTAATAAAAAAACAGCTTTTGCACGAAAAACCCACCCCCCAATCTGTAACTGTTCCCCACAGTACTTCCTCAGGAGGGGAGGCAACCCTACGATTTAAAGGGTTTGTTCACCTTTATCTAAAAACTTCTATGCAGGAAAGGGGAATCTGCAGATAAAAACAAAGGGGCAGATCCACAGAGATCTGCACCCGCGGAAGATTTCGCGATGTAAGTTACGGCGGCGTAGTCAATCTCTGACGGCGGAATTCAAATCGGCGATTAGGGGGCGTGTTTCATTTAAATGAAGCGCGTCCCCGCGCCGAATGAACTGCGCATGCGCCGTCCCGAAATTTCCCATCGTGCATTGCGCTAAATGACGTCGCTAGGACGTCATTTTTTTAACATAGACGTGAATTACGTCCATCCCGATTCACGGACGACTTACACAAAAAAAAAAAAATCTAATTAAACGCGGGAACGACGGCCATACTTAACATGGCAAATCTAACTATACGCCGCAAAACACCAGCTTTAACTATACACCGGAAAAAGCCGACTAGAGACGACGTAAAAGAATGCGACGGCCGCGCGTACGTTCGTGGATCGTCAGAAATAGCTAATTTGCATACCCGACACAGAAAACGACGCAAACTCCACCCAGCGGACGCCGAAGAATTGCATCTACGATCTGAAGGCGTACAAAGCCTATCTAACCCAGATGCCGTCGTATCTTGGTTTGAGGATTCAAACTAAAGATTACGACGCGGGTAATTTGAAAGTACGCCAGCGTATCAGTAGATACGCCGGCGTACTCGCTCTGTGGATCTTCCCCAAACTGTGCAGCTTTGACTATAGTTGGATAATACCCTGTAGGTCATTTATGGTTCTCCTCCCAGATAGCAAGGATACCTTGCCACAAATTTGTGGCAGTGTTGAATTGTAAGTCTTGTTAACTTGCTGCAGATTTTCACTGGCAAGTTGTACACTTGCAGAGCACTCGAAGCACGAGTTCTAGTTGCCACTTTTCTAAATTGTAGAAATGTTGGGTTGAAAGTCTGTAGCAAGAACAAAGTTGCAGTGGCGAGTCTACAACAACAGCTCTGCAAGTCTACAACATGAAAATTCAGCCACAGTGACCCCTGTGGTGGGATGACTGTTGCACAACATAACTGAAACAGAAATTGCAGCAGACTTGTAGAATGTTTACAAAGAAAGTGGATCTGGAGCCATGCAATGCGGACTTGCGGCAATTGTACAATAAACTTATGAAGCCTGGCAAGTCTAGCAATAGCTTAGGAAGTCGTTTTCAAACTTGCAGCACAATTACTTGCTATCTGGGCTAAAAACTGACTGGAATACTTGTAGGACGTTGCTAAAAAAAAGCCTAGTGTTACTGCTCACTTTCACCACAATGAGCTCTCAAATGCTGAGCCACATGCTACTGCATCAGGGAGATAAAGCCTATATGAGGGGGTTTAATTCAGAGAAAGTGCTTGTTCCTGTGATGGTGAAGGTGAACAGTAACACTGGGCTTATTTTAGAAATGTCCTTAGGAACGTCCTAGACGTTTCCAGTCAGGCTCCATGAGATACTTATCACCTCATCAGTGCACATCAGTGAAGGAGAAAAATTACTTAGTTACAAAATTTACTGACAGAAACAAAGTAAAAAATGTTTTTCAACATTTGTAGTCTTTTTTTTATAAAAAATAAAATAACCAGCAGTGATTAAATACCGCCAAAATAAAGCTCAATTTGTGTGAAGAAAATTATAAAAATGTAATTTGGGTAAAGTGTAGCATGACCGCGCAACTGTCATGAAAAGTGCGACAGCGCTGAAAGCTGAAAAATTGCCTGGGCAGGAAGGGTGTGAAAGGCAAGTGGTTAAATAGGCCAGTCTTTGAACCCTTTTTTTTTTTCTCAAATAGTATATCCAAATACAAGAAAAAAGCAGACAAAGCTAGGTATCTTCTCACTTTGCATATGTGCATTTTTACGAGAAACTGTCATCTAATTAACTAAATAAATAATGATAAAAAAATAAAAACAGCAGAACTGGGAAGCGAGTTCTGGAAATAGACGTGGTAAAGAGATGGGATTTTCTCCAGCTGCGGACTGATTGGTAAAATTATGCAGAAGAATCAACACCTGAGGAAGGTTTGACCTTTCTAAGGCGGCTGGCTCAATGATGAGCTTCCCTGAGTGGGAGGAAAATAAAAGCTTTAAATGCATAAACTCTCTGGAACTCAAACAATCAGCTGGGTCTGGCTACCAGAGACGAGAAGGAAAACTTTCAGATTATAACGGGAAGACTATCTTTTCCCATGGCACACAGCTAATAATGCAAAGTTGATTAAAAAAAACTCAATTTCAGAGTTTTTACTTGTAGACCCTGCTACCTAGTACTTCATGTTTCAGTCTCAGGCCGTGTACACACGGTCGGACAAAACCGATGAGAATGGACCGACGTTCAGTTTCATCGGTCCAAACCGACCATGTGTATAGCCCATCGGTCTGTTTTCCTTTGGTCCAAAATTTTAAAACATGCTTCAAAATCGAACTGATGGCCCGCTGCCCGATCGGTCCAAACCGATGGTTAGTCCAGAAAGCATCGGTTCAAAACCCGCTCATGCTCAGAATCAAGTCGACGCATGCTTGGAAGCATTGAACTTCGTTTTATTCAGCACGTCGTGTGTTTGACGTCACCGCGTTCTGACCCGATCGGTTTTCGGAACGATGGTGTGTACGCACTTCAGACCATCAGGCCACTTCAGCGGTGAACCGATGGAAATGGCCCGTCGGACCATTCTCATCGGTTTGGAACGACCGTGTGTACGCGGCTTAATGCTTCATACACACGGTCGGACTTTTGACCGTGCAAAAGTCTGCCGTGACGCTGTCGGAAGTCTGACGGACAAAAGGAGAACAGGTTCTCTATCTAAGGTCTGTATGACTTCCGACAAAAAAAGTCAGATGGAGGCTACACACTGTCGGACTTTCCGAGAAACAAAGCCTGTCGGCCATGTGTACGAGGCATAACAGTGTTAAGTGACTGGCTTCACAATTAGTAGCAACGTCATGAGCCATCTGCAAGCTCCTTTGGGCTACAGTAGACATGCGCACACTTGACCTTTGGGTCATGTCAGGAAACATTTATCTACACATTTACAAGAGACCTCTCTATTTCCTCTCTATTTCCCGAGGTTCAAGGCCTAGTTTACAAATGGGTCTCACTGAACACTCGAGGACCATGAGTCATGGGGCCCAGTTGCCAAGTTCATGCATTCAGGCAAACCTCTATTACCATCACCAAGGAAGCATACCCTTCTCATCTGGGCTACAGATCATTCCCAACCATAAATTAAACTTTAATGTATATACTTCCTCAGGTATTGGCTACTCTGCTAACTTAGCAGAAGGAGCAGAAAAACAGTCCAATGCTCATAGCAGCTGCCTGTAGATTCTCTCAAAGGTTACTTGTGCTGGTAGTTCTCACCGAACACATTGCCAAGGCACAGTTTGCCTATAACATCTAGTGACCTTATTTAAACCATTTTACACATTATGAAAACAGTCAATTATATCCATAGATTTCCTCCAAAAACTGAATACACATTTAGCTTGGGTACGGCCTACATTCCAACCTCTTCCCTATCTCTATATATGGGACCAGTTTTGTTTCAGCAAATAGCTTGAGTGAGGGCTCCTGTCAATCAAGCTATTTTCCTGCAAAGTATTTAAGGGAGGAGTTTCATTGGTGGAGGAATCCAGACACAGAACCGCAGAAAGATGTAGGATACCAAGAAGATATCCTTCACCCTCAGGGGAAAGCTTGGACAAAACTGGTCCCTTTGACAGGGATAGGAAAAAAGTTGCGATGTAGGCAATGCAAAAATATAAATAGACCCCTAGCTAATAGACACCTAATAGGCAACCCAACAACCCATGAAAGGAACTTGCACAGCAGGCTAATGATGATGCTGCTAATTGAGAGGCAGGGGCTTAGCCTTGTTAGATCTCAAGGTAAGATACTTTGTACTTTACAAAACGTGCTGTATTCAGTATAACCAAATATAATTAAATAATACAGTATGTATAGTTTACATACACTTTAACTGGGGTAATTAAAGTGGTTGTAAAGGTCGAAGGCTTTTCTATTCTATGCATTTGAGTAAAAAACCTTCTCCCCCCAGCCCCCCTTATACTTGCCTGAACCCATACTCAATCCAACACTGTGCCTGAGAACAGCGCTCTCTCCCTCCTCACCAGACAGAGAGGCAAGAGCTGGAACCATTGGGTTCTGCCGCTGTCAATTAAATCCTATGATAAGGGAGTGGGGTTCAGGGCCAAGCGCCACTGTCTGTGTCAACTGTCAGTGCAGCTTGGGATAGAGTCTGCAGGCATGCCAAAATAGAAAAAAGGCTTCCTATGGTGGCACACCAAAAAGAGGAGGAGACAGGAGCGTTGGCGGGTGACCTGAGAAGGATAGGATAGGGGCTGCTCTGTGTTAAACCATTGCACAGAGCAGGTAAGTATAGCATGTTTGTTATTTTAAAAAAAAGTTAGGTTTGCAATCCCTTTAACTGTCTAAGGCAGTGACTGATGCTGAATTTCTATGCTTGAAAATATGCTTTTCTTGGTTCTCTTTGGTATGTTGTGTGTAATAACTTCTGCAAAGATACAATGCAGTCACTGACAGGTCCTCTTCAATCTGTGCTGCCTTGTCAAACTGATGTATCCAGTCAGAATGCATACTACAGCAAATTGACCGCTTTCTTGCAAGCAGATGTCCATGATTGTGGGCTCTAGAAGGCGTTTTAGTTAGTTTCAGGCCAGCTCCCTAGACGCAGCTTCCTCTCACTGTCTTTCACTGCCTCAACCTGAATAATCCCAATTGGACTACCTCCACCCCACCCCTTCCTTTCCTTAAGCTTAGTGACAGTAGTTTTTGGGTCCAAAGGCATAGTGGTAAACAGGGGTTTCTATATTTTTGGCCAGTGATCTCATAGGATGCTGAAGACACATTTGTTAGAAACCATAAATCACCGGCAGCATGTCAGAGCTGTGAAAAGGAATAGAATACATCCAATTTTACAGTATATTAAACTTCATCTAATTTGTGCTTAAGAAAAGGCCCAGCAAAATAGATGACCAATTTCACTAGGCGAAATTACAGTTGGGCTGGTGCCATTAGCTGCCCGTCTGTCTTCCATCATACTCTTAACATAATATTGCTTGTCTGCTGATGCATATTTGCAACTTGGCTTTAAATTGGGAGACTCTGAAAGAGAAAGGCAGGAAATATCTAATGTGTGCCATTTGTCAAGCAGAAGTTATAAGGGATTTGGTGGATAATAATAGAGGGATTACAAAAAACAGGAGCATACAACCTAAAAGCAGATAGAATTCTCCCAAATGTGCAGCTTACTACAGGGCTGAAAGATGTTTTTCTAATATGTTTAAGAAACGTGAAGCTAAACTCCAGGTACGATCTATTGCATACTTACATTGATCCAGCTTGGAACAATGTCAGTATTCATCTCTCCCACCTAAGAGGCCCGTGGGGGACCTGAGAATTACTGCAGTAGTTTGTACTTTTACAGTAATAGCCAAGCTTCCCCTTTGCATACTGACTACAGTGGTGTAATCGCTTGGCACTGCTGCCATTCATAAAATGCCTCGTATTTTGTTTTCAAGAAATACAAGGGGTTCCCTATTTGGATGAGGTGGAAACTATGACATCACCGCCCCTCCTCTCCACCGTGTCCAATCATGTGACCATCTGTGGTCAGTGTGCAGAGGGGAAGCTGCTTACACATAATCTGAATGGGACCCCGGAAGATCATGGCTATCACTGTAGTAGTGTAGACTTGGAGCGCCACTCAAAGCAACAGGATAACAGATGTCCTTAACAGTATTCAGAGAGTCTGAGAAGGCGTCAGGCACTAATTCAGAAGCATGAACACATGTGGGGTAAGATGCTGCTCTAAACTGGACCAGTGCTTTAGATGTAGATATGGCCTTAGCCAGCGCTGCTTTGGCAATGCCCCTGACATGTTTCACCCACTCACCGAGGCTTGATCACAGAGGTCATAGCTACAGTACTACATTGATTTCCAGCTCCCCCAGCAGCCGCGGTATGAGATATACATACTCATCTTTCCTTGAGGAGACAGCAGACAGGGAATCACCTACCAAATGTTTACAGGAAGTCTTTATTAAGACATATATGTAGGCTGCATTGACTGGCCTCCTGAAAATGCTAACTGCCAAGCTTTTTCTGGCTTTACTACTTTTGCGTCACTATTCGCACAGCTAATGATACTTTCAAGTTTTCTTACTGAGAATGTCATGCCAAGTGGCTAAACGAACACAGAAGGTACAAAACGACCCTGTGAAAGACCCCCATTTAAAATCTTGCCCAAGTGCAAATACTTATTTATGAATAGACATGAAACCTATCAAAAGATACTTACAACATTGTCACAAGTTATTAAACAAGGGTTATACCACTAAAACTAGAAGCCATTCTATTTTCTCTGCGGCAGTCTCGACTTCTCCCTGCAATAGCTAACCCCCTTCATGGGAAGCTTTCTCCCAAGGGGGTTAGCTTGCAGGCGCGCTCCGGTGATACAGCCGGCGGCCATAGCCCCCGACTGTATCACTCGGCCCCGTCCCCCGTCACGCCGCATCATTGGATGTGATTGACAGCAGCTCGAACCAATGGCTGCGCTGCTATCAATTTATCCAATCTAGCCAATCAACGGCCAGACTCCTTTCAGAAGAGGACGTCGGGGGATGCGCACAGCAGGTGAACGGGCTCAGGTAAGTTAAACAGGTGGCTGGGGGGGTCGTCATTGGCAGTTTTTTTTTTCACCTTAATGCATAGGATGCATTAAGGTGAAAAAACGCAAACCTTTATAACCCCTTTAAGGGTGACAACAAAGAACAACAAAATTAGGAACTTTCCCATTGACAATAATTCGGGGAAAATGGGGACATTTTGCCATTTCTGTAAATTATATTGGAGAAGGAAAATATTTTTTTTGTTTATTTTTTGTGTTTTTTTTTTTAAAAGTGCAAATCGCTCCTAAAGATTAAGCTCCATTTTACTACCCTGTACCCATGCTTAAGCCAAGCCAAGCTCCAAGTTAGCTTTAAACATGACATTAGACATTAGGAACAAAAATCGTAACTCTAACCTTTTATAAAAATGGACAGATAAAACAAAAGTTTTTTTGTTTCATAAATGTTCTAAAGGTTATCATATATTTTTATTAATATTTAAATTGATTCTGTCTTTCTATGGCATTATCTTTAAAATACAGCCAAGATCCCCTTTACACACCATGCCTATTAATTCTTTCAGGATTGTTCATGTGAAGTCTGTATGAAGGCCATAAACACATCAGTGGCGGAATGTTAATAATATCAGTTCACTTTCCCATCTCATTATTATGGCTAATGGGCCAGGAAAATAAAGGTGAATGGATGACTTAGTGGCTGAGTTTCCAGCGTTCAGGCAGAGTGGAAGTTAGTAAATGAGTTTATCAAATAATATAATTTCATCTGTGTAGTCTGTGGATGGCGATCAGGGGAAATCTCCTACCGAGATAATTAAAATAAATTCACTTTCTATCACAAAGGAAGCGATAATGTATAAAACAGATTGATCCGTGTAATTGGAGGAAATAGTTGTTAAATGAGCAAATTATTATTAATATTTGTTTGTTTGCTTTATTATTTCCATTGTGCTTACCAGGAAGCTTAGTTTATATGGAGCATTGCTTTTGTAACAAATGCTGGAGATCAACTCAAGTCATGTGGCTCTAGTATTGTTTTTTGTATAAGATCAGTTTTGTAAAGGAATGGACTGCCTCTAACTGACAATTAAGTTATGTAAATCCAGGCAGATACAAAAATATGTAAATTAATGTAGCTCTGCATTTATTATTATATCCTTAAAGCCCCCACTAAGGACCAGTGTAGGGACAAGGTGCCCAGGGCGAAAATGGAAAACCACGCCCATAACCCCTCACGGGATAGGGCTAATAGTGTTGCTACGGCATCATGTGTCCCTTCTCCTTACATCGATGTGCCCCCCTCCTTACATCAGTTTGCCTCCTCCTTCATTCCTGTGCCCCCATCCTTATGAGTATAAAGTACCCTCCTTCTTACATCAGTGTACCCCTTCCTTACATCAGTGTGCCCCCCTTAATTAGTATGCTTTCCCCCCTACATCAGTGTGCCCCCTGCTCCTTACATTAGTGTACCCCCTCATTACATTAGTGTGCCCCTCCTGCTTTCATCAGTGTGACCTTCTCTTTACATCAGTGTCCTCCCTCCTTACATCAATGTGCCCTCCTTCCTTACATCAGTGTGCCTTCCTCCTTACACCAGTGTACCCCCCTTTCTTACATTAGTATACCCCCTCCTTACATCAGTATACCCCCTCCTTCCATCATTATACCCCCTCCTTCCATCATTATACCCCCTCCTTACAACAATGTGCCCCCTCCTTACATCAATGTGCTCCCTCCTTACATTAGTGTGCCCCCTCCTTATATGAGTGTACCCTCCTCCATACTTTAGTGTACCCCCTTCCTTTCATCAGTGTGCCCCCATCCGTACATCAGTGTTCCCCTTTACATCAGTTTGCCCCCTCCTATCAGTGTGCCCTCCCACCTTACATCAATGTGCACCCGCTTCTTACATCAGTGTACCCCCTCTTACATTAGTGTGACCCCCTCCTTACAACAGTGTGCCCCCATCCTTACATCAGTGTGTCCACCCACTAAAAAACCTGTGCCATCACCTTACATCAGTGTACCCCCCTTCTTTATATCAGTATATCAGTGTGCGACCCCCCCCCCCCCCACCTTTTATCAGTGTGCCCTCCCTACCTTAGGCAACAAATACTTAGCAGCACAGCAGGAGCTGTAAAGGGAAGTATTGTCATCCTCTGTGAAATGGGGGTTGGGCAAACAGGTGATGTCATTGATTGTTAGGACCCTTGCCGCCGCAAGTTTTACAGGCAAGTGCTTTATTCACAAAGAACTTGCTTGTAAAGTTGCGGCGGCGTAGCGTAAATCCCCCGGCGCAAGCCCGCCTAATTCAAATGAGCCGGGTAGGGGGCGTGGAGCATTTAAATTAGGCGTGTTCCCGTGCCGAACGTACTGCGCATGCGCCGTCCCTAAAATTTCCCAACGTGCATTGCGCTAAATGACGTCGAAAGGACGTCATTGGTTTCGACGTGAATGGCGTCCAGCCCCATTCACGGACGACTTACGCAAACGACGTAAATTTTTAAATTTCGACGCGGGAACGACGGCCATACTTAACATTGGTTGCCCCTCATATAGCATGGGCAACTTTACGCGTCGCAAATCTAACGTAAACGTCGTAACTTCACTGCGTAGACCTCACGTACGTTCGGGAATTCGTGTATTTTGCTAATTTGCATACTCGACGGGGAAAACGACTGAGGCGACACCTAGTGGCGAAAAAAAAATTGCATTTAAGATCCGACAGCGTAAGAGCCTTACGCCTGTCGGATCTAATTGTTATCTATGCGTAACTGATTCTAGGAATCAGTCGCATAGATACGACAGCCCAGATTAGGATTTACGACGGCGTACATTGCGTTGCGCTGTTGTAAGCCCTTTGAGAATCTGGGCCTATTTGTTTAGCCTGGGTTTCAGCTTTAAATATTGTTTTTAAAATGACTGGCCCTTTAATCTTAATTTAACAGTCAATTTCCTTGTAGTATACAGAACTTTAAAGCTTAGAAGTAAATGCAGCAGCGTATGTCCTAGACGAAAAGAAGAAGATTAAACCTTGAGTTAGCAGTAAGTGAGAAAGTGATGGAGTAAAATGGTATCGATTTTCTTTTTCTTTTTGGTTTAAAATGTGCATCCTTTCATTTTCTGTTTTTAATGGAGTGGAATATTGTAAGATGCATGCAGAGGAAATAAAAATAACCAGCGCATTAGACTTCTTAAGTCTAGAACTGTACTTCCAGCTAAATTCATATTATTTGTCCATTCCTGATTCATAGCTGCATTCAGCCATTGCTGAACACTTACAGTAAATGCTTTCAATGAGCTTGGATTTTCAGTCTGTCGGACTTTTATATGTGAAACTCACTTCCTGCAGTCTTTTTTTAATATGATACTTTGAAATTCTGTATGATGTCGACAATAAGAAAGAAATCAACACTGCCTACTGCTAGGGCATGAGCTAAACGATTTAACTATTTCCCATCCATGGTCTGTAGATAATAAGCCTCCTGCATGATACCCTATGCTGAGAGAATGTTAATCCACATCTCCCCTGCGGGCTCTATCAAGTGGGGTTTGACCTGGAACTATCTGACGTATCTCTTTAATTTCTATATTTGAATAGGAAATCAATGGGAACGCCACTTGCGGCCAGCGTAAATATGCGCCCACGATACACCGGCGTAGGAAAGTTACGTCGGTCGGATGAAGCCTATTTTCAGGCGTATCTCAGTTTATGGGCACGGCGCATAGATACGACTGCGCATATTTACACTTACGCGGCGTATCTCGAGATACGTCGGCGTAAGTGTTTCGTGAATCCAGGCCATAGAAGGCAAATGCTATAAACCTGATGCATGTATACTGACCATGTACACAAACATTTTCTAACAACTTAAATTACTTTATGTTAACATTTGCTCACATAAATGATCAAACAGATAAAAAAAAAAAAAAACTACCACCATCCATTTTATATAGAAACAAATATGTAAACTGTTCTTGGCAAGTTAAATTGCTCAATTTTGATTGATTTTGTTATCAAATAGCTGGATGAAAGTAATTTACATTTCCAAGAAATTGTACCATGTATGGTTTCTATAAACAGGAAACTGTCATGCTTGGGGATACCATTTGAAGTCTCTCCTGTCATCGTGTCTGTTAATTATTGTACTTGAAAGCAGAGAAGAGACTTCAATAAAATCGAGGGGTGGGCAGCTGTACGGCAGATGATATTGAAAAATGTAAAGTAATGCACTTAGGAGCTAAAAATATAAATACGAGTTACAAACTAGGGGAGGAACCTCTATCCAGGATGGGAAAAGATCTTGGGGGTCCTTGTAGATCACAGACTTACCAATAGCATGCAACGCCAAGCTGCAGCTGAAGCAAGGCTAGCAGACTATTAGCATGCATTAAATAAGGGTTGTAATAATTAGATTACCTAAGTGACAAATCTTTAAAAAAACTGTGCAGACTATTGACTTCTAGGAAGGTAGCTAGCTTTCCTGGAAGTTCATAAGTTTAACCTGGAATGGGTTAAAAGGAAAACAAATCAAGAAACATTCACCAAGATCCAGCTACCAGTATTTTTTTTTCATATTTGGATACTAAAGAGTGGGGGGCAGATCCACAGAGATCTGCACCCGCGCAGCATATCAGAGATAACTTACTTGTCCTTGGTTCGAATCCATAAAGATTTTGCGCTGTAAGTTACGGCGGCGTAGTCTATCTCTGGCGGCGTAACGGTGCGTAATTCAAATCGGCGATTAGGGGGCGTGTTTCATTTAAATGAAGCGCGTCCCCGCGCCGAATGAACTGCGAATGCGCCGTCCCTAAATTTCCCGCCGTGTTTTTTTAACATAGACGTGAATTACGTCCATCCCGATTCACGAACGACTTACGCAAAAAAAGAAAATTGAAATTATACGCGGGAACGACGGCCATACTTAACATTGAGTACGCCACCAAATAGCAGCTTTAACTATACGCCGAAAAAAGCCGACTAGAGGCGACGTAAAGGAATGCACCGGCCGCTCGAATGCTCGTGGATTGTTGGAAATAGCTAATTTGCATACTCGACGCGGAAAACTAAGGGAACGCCACCCAGCGGATGCCGAAGAATTGCATCTTAGATCCGAAGGCGTACGAAGACGTACGCCTGTCAGATCTAACCCAATGCCGTCGGATCTTGTTTTGAGGATTCAAAACAACGATACGACGCGGGAAATTTGAAAGTACGCCGGCGTATCAGTAGATACGCCGGCGTACTCTCTCTGTGGATCTGCCCCTGAATCTATTTGCCTGAACTAGGAAAACAACTGCCCAGTGTTAAAATATTGTTTAGAATGTATGGATCCCAATTATGTAAGCTATGCTATCTGAAGTTTTATTGCCCTTTTGGTGGAGAACTAAGAAGCCTGATTCATTCTGATGCTAAACCATGGGAAGGACGTCTTGATCTGTCTCCTGTTTTCCACATAAATGTCATAGCATCAATGACCTGTATTTATTAGGTGTTGCATTTCTCTTTAACCACTTCAATACCAGGCACTTACACCCCCTTCCTGCCCAAGCCAATTTTCAGCTTTCTGCGCTGTCGCTGTTTAAATGACAATTGCGCAGTCATGCTACACTGTACCCAAACAGAATTTTTATATTTTTGTTCTTACAAATAGAGATTTATTTTGGTGGTATTTGATCACCTCTGCGGTTTTTATTTTTTGCTATACAGTACAAATAAAAAAATACAGAAAATTTTGAAAAAGATGTCTTTTTTTTTCTGTTATAACATTTTGTAAATAAGTATATTTTCTCCTTCACTGATAGGCACTGATAAGGTGGCACTGACGGTCACCGATGAGGTGGCACTGATGGGCACTGATATGTTGCACTGGTAGGCGGCACTGATGGGTGGCACTGATATTCAGCACTGATGGGCATTGATAGGTGGCACTGATGGGCAATCATGGGTGGCACTGGTGGGCAATGATTGGAACTGATTGGTGACACTGATGGGTGGCACTGATGGGTGGCACTGATGGGTGGCACTGATCGGTGGCACTGCTGGGCACTGAGACATGGCACTGGTGGGCACTGACATGCCTCACTGATATGTGGCACTGATGCATATCCCTGGTGGCACTGGTAGAAATTTTGGCTGGGCACTGGTTGGCAGCTGCCTGGGCATTGATTCACAGCTGCCTAGATTGGCATTTCCCTGCTGGTCTAGGGGGCATAACTATCAGCACAGACCCACCCTGTCAGGAGAGCAGCCGATCCGCTCTCCTTTACTCGCTTCTGTCAGACGCGAGTGAGGAAAAGCCAATTAATGGCTCTTCCTGTTTACATCGTGATCAGCCGTGATTTGACACAGCTAATCACGTGGTAAAGAGCTTCCGTTGGAGGCTCTTTACTGAGATCGGTGTAGCAGTGTGTCAGACTGACACACCGCACCACCGATCTCCCCAATGCGCGCCCCCATGGGAGCGCGGTGGCTGTTATCCTGCTGGACGTCATGTGACGTCCAGTGAGGATAACTGAATCACCGCCCAGCCATCATTTTGCTATAAGCCAGGCGGGAAGTGGTTAATCTGGTGCATCTTCCTGTTCTATGAACTATTTGTAACTGACATGTATTTGCATCCCTCCATTTGCTAATGACAAGCACTGCCAGGATAAGTATGTACTATATGTTTGTCTTTTGAACGCCCAATGCTGGGGGGATTATTGGGGAAGGGGGTTCTTTTTGGGTGAAAAATTGATTGTTAAACTTTCAATAAACAATTATCTGATTTAATAAAGAAGCCTGAAGCACTCTGTTGCATGCATTTCCTGTAGAATGATCTATGAGTGTCAGTTCTGTTGCCAAGCAATTAAAGCATTGTGATAAAGTCAACACTAGCTTGCTTGACAAGTAAGGTTTGGTGCATGTTACCTCTAAGGCCCCGTACAGACGACCGAACATGTCTGCTGAAACTGGTCCGCGGACCAGTTTCAGCAGACATGTTCGGTCGTCTGTACACCCGAGCGGACAGGATTCCAGCATACATTTGCCCGCCGGGCCTTTTTCCAGCGGGCAAATATTTCCAAACTTGTTTAGAAACAGCCCGCTGGAATCCTGTCCACTCGGACATGTTCGGTCGTCTGTACAGACCTACCGTACATGTCCGAGCGGCCGCCATCCCTCGCATGCGTCGAATGACTTTGACGCATGCGTGGAAGCATTGACCTTCCTGTGTCGCGCACGTCGCCGCGTCATCGTCACGGCGACGGCGCGGACACGTCACCGCGCTGTCTGTTCGCGCGGAATGCCTCTCATTTCTGTCTGATGGTGTGTACAACCATCAGACAGAAATCTCCGACCGGACATGTCCGCTGAAAACGGTCCGGCGGACCATTTTCAGCGGACTGTCTGGTCGTGTGTACAAGGCCTCAGTTACATCCAGCAGTTGAATCTGTTTCTCCTTTATCCATCTGGTTGTAGTATCCAAGAGACTCTGCAGGTTGTCTTTATGTGGTATCCTACAGCGTTAGGCAGAAGTTGTAATTTCCTTAACCACTTCACCCCCGGACCATTTTGCTGGTCAATGACCGGGCCCCTTTTTGCGATTCGGCACTGCATCGCTTTAAGGAACCATTGACGGCGGACATAGTCCTATTGAGGACAGGGGTTTGTCACAGAGTGGTACTGTGGATACAAAAGGAGATACAAAAGTGCCCCTGATATAATAGCAATACCCCGGATTGCAAGTAACGTGGTTTACGAGCATTTTGCAATACAAGCTATAATTTAAAAAAAAAATCCTGACTCGGTTTGCAAACGTTGTCTCACAAAACAAGCAGGATTTAAGCCTCTGGTGTGTGCAGTAACGCATTTGGCCAGAGGTGCAGGGGCATTCGGAGCTGTTCGGAGCCATTTTGGGCCGGTTGGAAACACTTGAAAACACTCAAACACCGTTCCTGAGTGTCTCCAAGCCTCTCCAAGTGTATCCGAGTGGCTCCGCCTTCTCCCCTTAGTTCTTATTTTCTTGCCGTTTTTATTTTGTTTACTTCTGTTTTAGAAACTAATAATATTTAAACTTTTTTATTCGTAATAATTTTGCTCTTTAATGTTTTAGTGCTGCATTAAAAAAGTACAAAACGTTAAAAAAAGCCTTTATTTAATTTGTAACTAACTTTCCAATGCTTGTACTACAATCATAATTTAATTGTAATTTCAAGCAGGACTAATTATGGAATTAAATTTACAGCAACATTATTTTTTTCAATTACACAGGTCAAAGATGAGAAAAAAACTTTTTATTTCTTTTCGTTTTTGTTACATGTCGTTTATAGATTGCATAGAAATTAAAATTATTTTTTCATGATGGTATTATTAAAAGAATTGCAAGACAAAATGTGAAATGGATGATGGTTTTTATAGGCACCACAATAACAATATATCAAAATTCAATAAGCTTTGTTACAAAATATACAAATTAACAATGCTAAAAAACATTTTCTATTCATAATACAACAATATTGACCTTAAAAGGTATATCACACCACCTATTATACCAATAGCATTGGACTATCTATTCATCAAAAGAACCATGGAACTGGGTCCATTGGTATTGTTACATCAGATGTAGCGTTGAAGAATAGGAGGTGTGCCGTAACTCAGCTCAGCATGTTACGCGTAAGAAAGCTTCTTCAGGAGCTAAGACATGTATTATCTTTCCAGTCATAGTAGCATAAAAGAGGGCAGATATCTAGGATGCAGCGGAGAGTACAGGGATGTATTGCCAAAAATTTGAATGATCTATATACAATACAGCAAACCCATCTCTATAATTTTTGTTGTTAGTATACAAACCAACATAGGATACAAATAGGTAGATTCGGCTTGGGTGCTCTTTGGTGTTTGGGATTGCAAGAGTTTTTTTCAAAACTATCATACACTTCCTTATATCATAGAGTATTTTTATACAGTCACCATGTAGAGGAACATCCACTGCAGAGCTCCGCTGCTTCTGTACCACCCAGCATGGGTAGTGGTAGCTGTGAAAAAAACTCTTAGGCCCTGTACACACGATCAGTCCATCCGATGAGAACGGTCCGAAGGACACAACGATGAGTAAAATGAAGTTCAATGCTTCCAAGAATGCGTCGGCTTGATTCTGAGCATGCGCGGGTTTGGAACCGATGCTTTTGCGTACTAACCTTAAAGAGGAAGCAATATCTAGCAAGTGGACATTGATGGTCAGACTTTCAGGCCAGGGAAGTATGTTTTAAAAAAAAATATATTTAATAGCATATAAATGAACAGACAATAATACAGTATAATATTACAAAAGTTTTTACAGGAAAATGATCACTGTACGTTCCTCAGAAGTCGCCCGGTGATCATTTTCCTGTAAAAACTTTTGTAATATTATACTGTATTATTGTCTGTTCATTTATACAGTATGCTATTAAATATATTTTTTTAAAAACATACTTCCCTGGCCTGAAAGTCTGACCATCAATGTCCACTTGCTAGATATTGCTTCCTCTTTAATATTATTACAGATGTGGCCCATGTGAGTGCTATCCTTATGTCCTCATTTCTTCTTACCCTCCTTTTCTTTTTCTGTTCTTGATCCCTCTCTTCTCGCCTCCCCCCTTTTTCCCTTTTTTTTTCCTCCCCTCTTCTTCTCATCCCTTCCCTCCTTTCTTTCCCTTCCTCTTTGAATCAATTTGCGTACTAACCGTCGGTTTTGACCGAACGGTTAGGCGTCCATCGGTTCAATTTTAAAGCAAGTTTTAAATTTTGAGACCGAAGGGGCCCACACACGATCGGTTTGGACAGATAAGACTGAACTTCAGTCCGTTTTCATCGGTTTGGTCCGACCGTGTGTACAAGGCCTTACACTCCACTGCATCCTGGATATCTGCCCTCTTGTATGCTACTATGACTGAACACATAATACTCCTAAGATCCTGAAGAAGCGTTCTTGCACGCAACATGTAGAGCTGAACTGAGTTACCTCCTATTTTTTAACGCTACATCTGATGTAACAATACCAATGGACCCAGTTCCATGGTTCTTTTGATGAATAGATAGTCCAAAGCTATTGGTATAATAGGTGGTGTGATATAGGTTTTAAGCCAATATTGCTGTATTATGAATACAATTATTTTTTTGAGCATTGTTAATTTGTACATTTTGTAATAAAGCTTTTTGAATTTTATTATATTGTTATTGTGGTGCCTACGAAGTCCATAATCCATTTCACATTTTGTCTTGCTATTATATCAGGACGTGGCACTTTTGTTTCTCCTTTTGTATCCACAGTGCCACTCTGTGACAAACCCTTGTCCTCAATAGGACTATGTCTGCCGTCAATGGTTCCTCTGTCTAGAACCAGCACTATCCAAGACTCTTTAGCCCACCCAGTCACCAGCCGTACTTCAGTGTAGGGTGAACAACAACATCAAACTCCCTTTATTTCAGCACATGTTACTACAGATATCCAACTCCGAGACACTTCCCCCCACCCTCGGATTCAGGGCGGGTTAAACTGTCCAAAGACAATAGACACACAGGTCAGGTGTATTCAAATTTCTCATCAGTAAACAGTCTTATCAGCAGGGGGGCTGTTAGAGGAATCCCCCCTCCACATGGACATTCTTACCATAATATACGTTTCTTCCAAAGCAGACAGACACAAACAATGGAATACAACCACACCCCAAACGATTACAGCAAAGAGTCCCCAACAGCATGAGACAACACACAATATATACATTTATACAACATTGAGTCTGACTAGCATAGATCATAGTGGGGTTCTCATTCACCCTGTGCCCCTAATGGACACAGGGTGATTTACACATAAGAGGGATCCGGGGAAGCTGGACACAGAGGGCCGGATTCAGATAGGTTAGAGGATCTTTAGATCCGCGTAACTTATCTGATTTACGATCCGCCGCCGCAAGTTTTTGAGGCGAGTGCTTCAGAAAGCACTTACCTCAAAACTTGCGCCGGCGTATCGTAAATCCCCCGGCGGAATTCAAATTCCGCGGCTAGGGGGAGTGTACTATTTAAATCAGGCGCGTCCCCGCGCCGATCCAACAGCGCATGCGCCGTCCGCAAATTTTCCCAGCATGCATTGCTCCAAATTGGTTTCGACGTTAACGTAAATTACGTCTGGCCGTATTCGCGAACGACTTACGCAATCAACGTAAAAAATTCAAAACTCGGCGCGGGAACGACGGCCATACTTAACATAGGATACACCGCACTTACCCCTGCTATACGCCGTCGTATCTCCTATCTGAATCTGGCCCAGAGTTTCCAAAGCTCTCCAAGGTAAGCTGAGTTGCACAATCCCCCCACCCAAAGTGACTCCTGTCACAATACCAATAAAACATTTTTCATTATTAAAAGAATGTCTTGTTGGTCTTAAAAATTAATATGTGATTTGTAATTTGTCTTATAGCTAATATTGGTTGTTTTCTAGAAGGACGACACACTCATCAGTGTGTTGATGGCCTTTCACTGTCCCCTTTGGAATATTTCCCTCACTTGTCTGCTGATAACTTAAAATGTTGGATTTTTGACAATGGTCGTGGGGACAAATAGAGAAGGTGAATCACCCCAGCAGGGACAGCTTGATAGAGATCCTAATTCTTTCACTACTCTATCACCAATCAAATAAAAAGTTTGATCTTTAGATACACTTTAATAACTAGGCCAGTTTTAGTAGTTTTTGTTGGAACTAGCTGAAAGAAAAAAAGAACAAACTATGAAAAAAAGTTCTTTCACCACCATTTTGTAAAGTACAAAATCGACTGAAGGAAACATGGGGATACAAAGCCTGATTGTTTTATCACATAGCACTTTATTCTGAGGGAGACCTCAAAGAATATATTCCCATTGTTGCAGCCAATAGCTTAGCTGGTAGGAGATCCATTTCTGATTCATCCCTGTCCTGCAGTGGGAGGAAACCTGCAGAGGGTGTACAAAGGAAGACATACGGTACTGATAGCATAGGGCTTGACGCTTAGAACATTCCTCGCAGGTTAACAAAAAGTCACCCGCTCTTTCACATGAAGGAGATTTTAATTGTGACATTGTTAATACCCAGCAAGCTCTGCTCCAATGTAGCCAAAAGAAGTGCTTATTTTAGAGAAATTAACTTGAAGATAGAATAATGGAATGGCTCAAAGTCACCCACAATGACCTTAAAAGCAGTTTATGTTGTCACATAAATCCAAGCTCAGGATTTACAGTTCTACCTTAATTTTATGAGATTCAAACAGTCCTTGTGCATTGAAAAAAAAAAGACATATGACAAGGACACTAGATATATTTATTGCCCTGAAACATTTCACAAAGCCTTAAAGAAAATGTATAGTCTTTTTGATGATTTAGATGTACATGTTAATGTCATCAGCTTGAATGTAAATAATGTCATCAATATATTTACATACAGCAATACCTCGGATTGCGAGTAACGTGGTTTACGAGCATTTTGCAATAAAAGCTATTATTTAAAAAAAAATCCTGACTCGGTTTGCAAGCGTTGCCTCTGGTGTGTGCAGTACCGCATTTGGCCAGAGGTGCAGGGGCGTTCGGAAGCCGTTCGGAGCCATTTGGGGCCGTTTGAAAACACTTGAAAACACTCAAACACCGTTCCTGAGTGTCTCCAAGCCTCTCCAAGTGTATTCAAGTGGCTCCGAGTGTTTCCAAATGTCTCTGGTTACATGCGGTTCTGCATACACTAGCCACTAGAACGGATTATCTGAGTTTCCATTATTTCCTATGGGGAAACTCGCTTTGGATTACAAGCATTTTTTTGGAACTAATTATGTTTTTTAGTTGAGCAAAGACGCATGCCTATCAACCAGGGCTGTGGAGTCGGAGTCGGAGTCGGAGTCGAGGAGTCGGAGTCGGGGGAAATTTTGGGTACCTGGAGTCGGAGTCGGCAAACAATGCACCGACTCCGACTCCTACTAAATTTAGATTGGAATAAAAAAAAAAAAGCAAGTTTAAATGTGCAAATTGACAAAAAGTTATAATTAATGACTTCTCTACTGTAAGAATAAAGACCAATGCATGCAGTGCCTCACGTAACCGCAAAACGAACACGTTAAGTGACCGTGAAGAAGCATGCTTTTCATGTGCTTCACTATATGGCACGCAACGCACAATTAGGAGCTGCAATACTTATACTTTCCATAGTGATGTGTTCTGCTTTTACAGGGAACGCATGTTAGAGAACCAGTAAGTGTCCAAATAAAAAAATTCCAACAGGAGTTTTATAAAGCACTAAAAGAAGTTGAAAAGTATGATCGCTCATCAAATCTTACTGTTGAAGAAGCCATCCTTGTTTATCCAGAGATCGTTAGTGATGTGGCCAGAATAGTTACTGCAATGCCACCCACCCAAGTCAGTGTCGCAAGATTATTTTCAGCCCTAAAAATAATAAAGTCTGACTTAAGAGCCTCTATGAAAGAGGATCTGGCAGAGGCAATTCTCTTCCTTAGAACTCTACATTGAATTGATTTGCATTTGCTAAGCCTAGAACTACATTTCAAGATTAATATAAACCATTTCTAGGTTTTACAGATTTTGTTTTTGGTTCATTATAGATAAGCTTTGTTTTTGTTCTAAAACAACCAAATAATGTGGTTTGTATTTTTGAACTGGTAAAGATCCTGTTCCTGATGTTTATGCCTGCTGCTACTATCCAGCCACTTGATTGATTAATAAAAAAAAATTAATAAAACTTTGTTTTCATTGTGTTTGACTTTTGCTTAAACTGTGCAATACAGTAGACTGTTGGCTTCCCAGCCAGTAGTCCTGTGGTAGGTTGCGTTTCTTTCCCTCAAGGAATATATAAAATACATTTGCATATTAATACAGAGGAGTCGGAGTCGGGGAGTCGGAGTCGGAGTCGGAAGTACATAAAACTGAGGAGTCGGAGTCGGAACATTTATCTACCGACTCCACAGCCCTGCTATCAACATTACCTATGTTTTGAAAAAGTCTAGTTTTTAATCATATATGTATATGGGGGCAGTCATATGTGTTTTTTACATATGCAGGCTTTGCTTCCTGATATTTAGTGCCACACAATGGCCATGCTTACCGCTAATTGTCACAATCAGGGGCTGACTGGCAACTTTTGGCCCAGGGGCAAGTACAACCCAGAGGCCCATGGTGCAGAGAGTTGGCCCCCCTTCCACTATCCCTCTTCCCTGCCTCCTCCCGACCCACCTCCCAGAACGCACTTCGCATGCGTCCCACAGGCCACACTGTGGCACAGTCTGTCTGTCTGAGAGATCAGTGTCAGTGTACCGGTCCACTGCCAGCAGATCACATGACAATTGTGCACAATGGATGGAGTCCAGTCATGCCATTCTTTGTATACTATTGTGTTGATCTCTGTGATTGGCCACAGTGATCACATGGTACAGATAGGGCCAATCACAGCTAATCACAATAGTAAACAGATTTAATTCAGAAAAAATTGTTGCGTATAACAGTAAAATTGACTGGAATAGGCAATCATAATGTGCAAGAAAAAAACAATTGTGATCACCTCCCCAGAGTAGTATGGTAACACTGTATTGCTCTGGCCACAGTATGTATAAAAAAAAAAACATTAGAAAGACTTTATAAAAGGAAAATTTGAAAAACATTATTTGAAAACTTTTTTTTTTTTTTTACATACTGTCACCAGCCATTATCCCTGATCACTGTCACATCAGTTAGTTGATGATGCTGTACTACATTGGTATGTAAAAATCAAAAATTGAGAGAAAATAAATTACATTCCTTCATTTTCCAAAAAATGTTGACAAAAAATTACAACTTTAAAAAGCTCTCCATGCCTCTTACTAAATACCTTGGACTGTCTACTTTCCAAAAAAGGGAATTTATACTGTCCTGGCATTTTTGGGCCTCAAGAAATTAAATAGGCCATAGGTACATCAAGATTGAGCAATTTTATGATATACAGTATACTGTATACTATATTTTATGGAGTTCTAACTTTACTAAAAAACTAAATAATAAACACTGATTTTAGTTATTTTCACCAAAGTAATGTAGCAGAATACAGTTTGTCATAGAGAAATTATTTATTTGTAAACTTTTATAACAGAATGGAAGAAAATCTTTTTTCCCAAATGTTTAAGCTTTTTTCAATTCTCTATTTGTGTGAAAAAAATATTATAATAAGGGTGCAGTGTTTCATGGTCGCACAATTGTCATTTATAGTTCAACAGCACTGAACACTGAAAATTGGCCTGGGCAGGAAGGGGTGAAAGTGCCCCGTATTAAAGTGGTTAAAGGTTACTGTTTTTTTGTTGTTGTTGTTTTGTTTTTTAAAACATGTTATGTTTACCTGCTCTGTACAATGGTTTTGCACATAGCAGCCCGAAACCCAACTCTTCTTGGGTCCCCTGCTGGTTCTCTTGGCTCCTCCCCCCTGACCAGTTCCCCCCAAAGCAAGCCATTTGCTGTGGAGGCACTCGTGCATGCTTGCTACCTAGACACAGAGCCATGGCTTGGCCCCACCCCTTTCCTTACTGGCTGTGATTTGACAATGGCTCCCACTGCTGTGTCTCAGCCAATGAGGAGAGAGAGAGAGAGAGAGAGAGAGAGACCAGGGAGATCTGAGGCTCCTGTACACAGCGCTGGATCGAAATGGGTCTCAGTTGAGTATTAGGGGAGGCTGTGGGGGGAGGTGCACAGCCTTTACAATCACTTTTAACTAATTTGAGTGGAGGTTAATTAATTTACAATGCTATTTGTTATATGCAGTGTGGAGGGGGTTAATGTACTGCCATTGATCACTGATGCATTAGTCACCATTGGCAATTAATTAACCCCTTGTGCTGCATTAGTGTCAGTGGCACCCATTGCAGTGTTTATGAACCCATGCAGGCTGAAGCATAAAGGGGTTAATTAACACTGCCACTGGTACCACTGCTACTAATGCAAGGGTTAATTCATTGTCACTGGTCACTAATGCCACTGGTCACTAATGCATCAGTGATCAATGGCAGTACATTAACCCCCTCCATGCTGCATATTATAATTAGCATTGTAAATTAATTAACGCCCCCTCAAACTAGTTAAAAGTTATTGTACAGGCTTAACACCCCCCTTCCCCCTGAAAAAAAAAAAGTTAACCATTTCAGCCAGTTGTGACGCAAAAATAAATGATAAAGCTTTAGCGATCTATTGTGTCACTCTTGTAATTCTTAAATTTACATTCAGGTTTATTTTGTATACTTTTTTGCTCCCACTCTTCACTTTCACTGGGAACCATTTTTGGTCCGTAATTCACATACCTACCTGATATATTAAATTTTGCCTTGTCCAATTATATATAATATATTATGATTTTATCCATTTACATAGTTTTATGGTGATGCTATCTACATCTACCCTCTTCCACGGGCTATTGTATTCCTTGTAGATTTGTTCCTTGATGGGTTGTCATCTTATGCCTTGGGTTATACCATCTTACCGCTTTTGGACGGTCGGAATTTGGTCTGACAGTGTGTATGCAAGACAGCTTGAACGGAATTCCGACTAAAAATTCAGTCGGATTTTAGGCCATCGGAAACTCTGATCGTGTGTACGGGGCATTAGTTAAACATCTACCCTCATATTTATTTATTTTTCTTTTATAAATGGCCATATGTAAGGTCAGGTCACTGTAATGTCAAGCTGGTCATTGAGAGCTTGGTTGCTTGATAACCAGTAAACTAGCCTGCCTCCTAAGTAATACAACATGGAGAAAACGTTTAAGGATGCACATACATCATCTATAATAATGTTTAATTTGAAGACAAGAGGTACACTTGAATGTACTTTATTATAATTGCTAGGAACCACCAGATCTCTAAATGTCTACATTTTCATATTTTTATCATTTTTCATTGTATCATTTAATTCTGTGTATTTATTTTTTAGGTTTTTAGACTGTACACTTTTCTTGATGTAAAATGTAAAAATCTCGACAGAAATCAAATTAGTGAAAAAACAAATTTTGTTTCTAAATGTGTTGGATGGATGGTAACTGTCTCCACTGAAATTCAATTTTAACCAAATCACTCATATGATGACAAAGTGCTAACTGGAGGGGACAGATTTTGTCAATGCAAATACGCTTACATCTATAATATATTGAATGTATTACTCTTACATAGCTATGTAGATAGCTGATATAGAAAGAGAAAGGATGTTACTGAAATAGAGACACAATAATGAGCAATATACAAAAAAATTATAGTATAAAGTATGGGCCAGATCCACAAAAACGGGCGTATATTTAGGCGGGCGTAGCGCATCTCATATTCGCTACGCCGCCGTAACTCAGAGTGGCTCGTAGGGTATCCACAAAGCACTTACTCCCATATGTGCGCCGGCGTAACGTAAATCGGCCGGCGTAAGCCCGCGTAATTCAAAGTAGGCTTGGAGTAGGCGTGTTGTATGTTAATCTAGCATGACCCCACGTAATTGAAGCTTTTTACGAACGGCGCATGCGCTGTCCGTGGACGTATCCCAGTGCGCATGCGCGAAATCCCGTCGCAAATAGTCAATGCTTTCGACGTGAACGTAACTTACGCAAAGCCCTATTCGCAAACGTTTTACGCAAACGACGTAAACGACGGAAAATACGACGCTGTCCCGACGTCCATACTTAACATTGCGTACGCCTCACTATAGCAGGGGTAACTTTACGCCGGTCCGACGCCTTACGCAAACAACGCATATAGATACGCCAGGCGCACGTACGTTCGTGAATCGGCGTATCTACCTAATTTGCATAGTCTACACGTAAATCTACGGAAGCGCCACCTAGCGACAGCGTAAATATGCAACTAAGATACGATGGTGTAAGAGACTTACGTCAGTCGTATCTAAGCAAAAATCCGCCGTATCTTGCTTTCTGGATACAGAAAAAAGATACGCCGGCGCATCCGAGAAGTTACGCGGCATATCAATAGATACGCCAACGTAACTTCTTTGTGGATCTGGCCCTATGTATATATGTGGTTCACTATTATAAACCCTAGCTATTAATGTCTAACTTCACCCATGTATCAACAAAAGTATGTGTGGGTTCAGAAGGCACTAACCAACCAGTCCCTTACATGGGGATAGATTGAATAAGTCAGAAAATTGTATAAATCCACATTAACAATGTATTTTGTAATACATTAGGCTTGAGTTAAAATAGATTTAGCCCTGGTTCACACTGGGTACGATTTGGAACGATTTGAGATGCGATTTGACATGTCAAATCGCATCTCAAATCGGCGGCAATTGTCGGCAATGGCACTGTCCTAATCAGTGCGACGCCGCATCTGCGATTTCAAAAAGTAGTTCCTGTACTACTTTTTGCGATTTCGGGCCGCGATTTATATTAAATTGCGGCCGAAATCGCGGCAAAATCGCAGCCGCAAAATCGCGGTAAGATCACGCATTTTACCGCGATTTTGAATTCGCAGCAGTGTGAACCTAGGCTTAAACCCTTTTTTTTAATATGAAAACATTAATCTAAAGCAAATCAACCTACAGCATCAACAATTATTTGTTAATATATCTCCAATCGCTTTTCTTAGGCACTCCTTATGGATCCATGCTGCTACTTCCAGTTGAGGAGCGCTCTCACATGACCGATCATGCCAGCATTACTGGTAGTTTTGTGCAATTTGTTTCGTAACTAATCAAAATCGAATCAAAATCCGGACGAATTTAGCAACTTTCGCACATTCGGAAGCATTCGAATTTCCGAACAAAGCAATTGTGAATAAAACCGAATGCAAAATTATTTATATATAGCAAATAGCGAATGCCTGAATGCTTTTTGCATAATTGCATAATTCGTTGTTGCGTTAATGTGAATTAAAGCAACAGCAAGTCGACTTGTGATCCCAACCACACATCCAACAATAACACTCTCTGCTCCTCCCTCACCGTGCTGAACTTCCTCTCAAAATGGTGTACAAGGGCGGAGGCTATAGCCGCGTGTCAAAAACAAAAGTAAAATACGATATTTCGAAACGTTACAAATAACCGCAATGTATTTAGAAAAGTACAAATCCATTCGAAGCATGTTAGGCAGCGCTATTGTGAGAGAGACATGGAAAATTACGAATCAACGAACCAAAAAAAGTTACTAATCAACGAAAAACAATGTACGCTTGCGAATGATTACGAATCAACAGGACGGAAACTAAACAAAGCTAAACTAAACAAATTTTTCCGTTGTGCACAAGTCTAATTACTGGGTCTCTTATCCAAAGTATAGCACTGCAAATGCCCCAGGCATAGCCACCTCTACATTGCATAAACCTCACTATCACTGGTTGAAGCATGCCCACGTTATGGTGAAATGGCCACCCCACTCCCTAGCAACACAATACAAAGGCAGTTCTAGGCAATGTCATAGGTTGAGGCAAACTTGTAAGGGTGTCTCCATGAGACCCCCGAAAACAGAGAAGCAGGGGAAGGGCAGTGACCATGTGACTGACAGAAACAACTGTAAACACATCCTTAAAGGGGTTGTAAAGGTACAACTTTTTTTTTTCCTAAATAGCTTCCTTTACCTTAGTGCAGTCCTCCTTCACTTACCTCATCCTTCCATTTTGCTTTTAAATGTCCTTATTTCTTCTGAGAAATCCTCACTTCCTGTTCTTCTGTCTGTAACTCTACACAGTAATGCAAAGCTTTCTCCCTGGTGTGGACTGTCGTGCTCGCCCCCTCCCTTTGACTACAGGAGAGTCAGGACGCTCTCTATGTTGCAGATAGAGAAAGGAGCTGTGTGTTAGTGGGCATCCTGACTCTCCTGTAGTCCAAGGGAGGGGGCGAGCACGACACTCCACACCAGGGAGAAAGCCTTGCATTACTGTGTGGAGTTACAGATACGCTACGCCGCTGTAACTTACTTTTGTTTGGTTTGAATCCTCAACGAATTTGTGCCGTAAGTTACGGCGGCGTAGTGTATCTGTTGCGGTGTAAGGGCGCGGAATTCAAATGGAAGTGATGGGGGCGTGTTTTATGTTAATACGTCGTGACCCGACGTAAACAATGTTTTTTTGGAACTGCGCATGCGCCGTCCCTGGGGGTATCCCAGTGCGCATGCTCAAAATTAAACCGGTACTAGCCAATGCTTACGACGGTGACGTCATTCTACGCAAATTCCTATTCGCGAACGACTTACGCAAACGACGCAAAAAATTCAAAATTGTACGCGGGAAGGACGGCCATACTTAACATTGAGTACGCCTCAGAACAGCAGCTTTAACTATGCGCCGGAAAAAGCCGAGCGCAAACGACGAAAAAAAATGCCCCGGCCGGTCGTACGTTAGTGGATCGCCGTAAATAGCTAATTGCATACTCGACGTGGATTTCGACGAAAACGCCACCTAGCGGCCGCCGAAAAATTGCATCTAAGTTCCGAAGGCGTACGAAGAAGTACGCCTGTCGGATCAAGCCGAGATGCCGTTGTATCTTGTTTTGAGGATTCAAAACAAAGATACGACATGGGAATTTTGAAATTACGCATAATTTCTTTGTGGATCTGCACCCAGATGTTTTGGAACTACATTTCCCATGATGCTCATGCACTCTGCAGTGTAGTTGAGCATCATGGGAAATGTAGTTCCAAAACATCTGGGGTGCCAAGGTTCGCCTAGTGACCTAGAGGGTAGCATAATCATTTATTTACACTTATGCTTGGATATAAATATATGACTGGGGTAGTATATGAATTTATCTTTTTTTTTCTATGAATTTTTAGACACCTATGTATTCATTTAGGAGTCCTGCTTTTTTTTATATATATATACTTTTAATTTATTTTACACACTTACTTGATGGATTCCACAAAAAAAAGTCCATCAATAAATCAGCGCCTAAATAGAAAGTGGTGTCTCCTCTGCATCAGCCAATGCAGTGTTTGTAAAATCTGCCATACACTAAGGGCCAGATTCACAAAAGAGATACGCCGTTGTATGTCTGTTTTAGGGGCTTCCTAACTATGCGACTGATTCATAGAATCAGTTACGCATAGTTTGCCCTAAGATCCGACAGGTGTAATTGAATTACACTGTCGGATCTTAGCATGCAATACCTCGGCCGCCGCTGGGGGGAGTTTGCGTCGTAAACCAGCGTCGGGTATGCAAATTAGTACTTACGGCGATCCACAACGGTTTTTCGCGTTCGTTACGTCGCTGCTAGTCTAGTTTTCCGTCGCAAAGTTAGTCGTCGTTTTAGCTGCCCTAACTTTACACAGCCCATGTTAAAGTATGGCCGTCGTTCCCGCGTCGAAATTAAAAAAAAAAATTCTTGCGTAAGACGTCCGGGAATACGAAAGTATGCTACGCACGTCGCCATTCGAAAAAATGACGTCATTTCGCGCAAAGCACAGTGGGAAATTCAAAAGTGAGCATGCGCAGTAGGTCCGGCGCGGGAGCGCGCCTAATTTAAATGGCACACGCCCCTTTAAATTACGCGGGCTTACGCCGGAGGCCGCCGGCGTAGGTTTTCATTGCAAGTGCTTTGTGAATCAGGCACTTGCGATGAAAACTTGCGGCGGTGTAACGTATCTACATTACGTTACGCCGCCGCACTTCTACGTGAATCTGGCCCTAAAATCCAAGGCAGCACAAATCAGGGTGCAAAATGGAATGTGCGCGGGCTCATGCTAAGTGGTAGCAGTAGCGAACCGCTCAATTTTTGTTTTCCTAAATGATCTCTCATAGTCCTAATAAAATAAAATTTATTTTTTCATTTTTATTTTTAATAAAATAAAAAAATATTTTATTTATCAGTTTAAGAAAAAAAAATAAAAAACTACTAGCAAACAGTAAAATTCCTACATACCTACGTGACGGGATTTAGTTATAAAATCTTTACATATCTAGAGGAACGTCAGAGAAGAAAGTGTCACTTAAAACAGATTGGCATTAAATTTTATGCTCAGATGGACAAATCCTGCAGACTGCATTAAACTAACTGGGCTAAAATAGAGCTGAATTATGCAGAGCGATTCTTAACAAGCAGAGTGCACTGCATGATATATGCAAATACTCAGCCCATTGTTTGTGAACTTCATTTCAGTTTTGGTCCAGTGACTGTGTGGGAGAAGAATTAACTCTGGTAAATTTCTTAGCGGATTCATTGTTCTCTACCTGAAACAAGAAAAACAGCTTTTAAGGCGGAATGTCTCATCTTTTTGAAGACATCTTTTCAGATACTGTATATACAGAAAATCAAAAATGTTATCAACCGGCTATAATAAATGCAAGTCATGGCATAGCTAATAGTAGGTAGTTCTATACAACTTGATTTGCACCGATCAGCCATGACATTATGACCGCCCATTATAACATTATGACCACCCACCTAATATTGAATAGACATGTGCATTTCGTTTCGTTACGAATTCGGACACATTTTTCATTATTCGGAAATTCGTATGCATCCGAATTACAAAATTAACGAACTTAAACAAATTCGAAAAAACGCGAACGAAATTCGAATTGGAATCGAATTCGAATCGAATTAGAAAACAAATTCGAATCAAATTTGAAAAAATAGAAATCGATTTTCTAAAAACTACAATAAAATAGAATATAAAACCAATAAAGCAATAGAATCAAAAATAATAGAATATAAGTTAATATAATGTAATAAAATAGAACATGACCGTCTTCCGAAATTCAAATAGTATAAATTTGAATTCTAGAATAGATTGGAAAATAATTTAAATTTATGGAAACTAAAATATAAAAGAATAGAACAGAATATAATCAATTATAATATATATTATATTTTATTCTATTCTCTTGTTTTTCTTTTCTATTCCATTCTAATCTTTTCTATTCGAATTTGAATTCATTTTATACAAAATTTGAATTTCTTATTGATTGAAATCGAATTTGAATAGAAAAGATTAGTTTCATATTAGAATTTGACAATTTTTTGACCGAATTCCTAAAAAGTCGATCAAATTTGAAAAATTATTAGATTAGAAAAATCTACCGCATTTGAAAAAAATCTACTAAATTAGAAAAAACTACCACATTCGATTTTTTTTTTTTTTTACATATAACCATTTTCCAAAATTCGAATTTCATATAGAATGAAATTGAATTGGAATAGAAAAGATTAGAATAGGATAAAAAATAATAGAAAAGTTAATAAACTAGAAAAACAATAGAACAGAATAAAATATAATATTTTATTCGCTTTTGTTCTATTGTTTTTCTAGTCTATTCTTCTATATTAGTTTCTATTCAAATCTTTTCTATTCTAATTCAAATTCATTCTATACGAAATTCGAACTTCTGAAGCCATCTTCCGAAATTTTAATTTCATATAGAATAAATTAGAATATAAAATAATAGAAAAGAATGGCATAGAAATATATATATAAAATATAATTTTTTTTATTCTGTTCTATTGTTTTTCTATGCTATTCTATTCTAATCTTTTCTATTCAAATTCGAATTTCGGAAGATGGCTTCAGAAGTTCGAATTTTGTATAGAATGAATTTGAATTTGAATAGAAAAGAATAGAAAAACACTAGAACAGAACAGGAAAATATATAATTAAATTTTTTTTTATATACAGTATAACACCTTCTGAAATTTGAATTTCGTATGGAATTAAATCGAATTTGAATAGAAAAGATTAGAATAGAAAAGAATAGCGTAAAAAAACAATAAAACATATATATATATAACCATTTTCCCAAATTCGAATTTCGTATAGAATGAACTTGAATTTCAACACTGTAACCATGTCCCCCTGTAATATTTATGTGTATACATATATATACATATATATATATATATATATATATATATATATATATATATATATATATATAATGTGTGTGTATATACATGTATATACAACGTGTGTGTGTATACATATATATATTATGCAGGGGGACTTGTTATTTTAGTTACATTAACCACGCCGTCTGTCAGTGTACTGAGCGGTGATAATTTATCATGGCTCAATAAACTGACATCTCCGTTTTTCTGTGAATTTCTGGTACTGTAATCTCGTAAAGTCTCACGAGATTCCAGTATCAGGGGCCGTTCTTCACTGTTTGAAGCGTTGGTAGATCACTTCACTCCTCCAAGGGTGAAGCGATCTACTCCGCTTCATAAACTGGCACACAGAGGAGAAAAATCTCTTCCGTGAATGCCGGAGAACGAAGCAGTGAATAGATTTCACTGCTTCATAAACGGACACCTAAATGTGGTAGCATTATTTTGAATGTGATAGTTTTTTTCGAATTCGGTAGATTTGTTTTCGAATGTGTTAGAATTATTTTGAATGCATCCCGAAAACGAATGTAATGAATGCAACAAACTTAACTAAACTAATTTAATTAAATAACGTATCGAAACGAAACAAAACAATTTTTTTCATCCTGCACATGTCTAATATTGAATACATTTTCCCACCCATCAAGACATGGGGCCAGATTCAGATAGGAGATACAACGGTGTATCTCCTGATACACCATCGTATCTCTAAGGCCGGCCGGTCGTATCTATGCGACTGATTCATAGAATCAGGTTACGCATAGATATGCCTAAGATCCGACAGGTGTAAGTGACTTACACCGTCGGATCTTAGGCTGCAATTCCAGGCCGGCCGCTAGGTGGCGCTTCCGTGTCTTTTACGCGTCAAATATGCTAATGAGCATTTACGCCGATTCAACGAACGACCGCCCGGCTCTTTTTTTTTTATGTCGTTTGCGTCGAATACGGCCGGACGTAATTTACGTAAACGTCGAAACCAATGACGTCCTTGCGACGTCATTTAGAGCAATGCACGCTGGGAAAATTTCCGGACGGCGCATTTGCTGTTGAATCGGCGCGGGGACGTGCCTGATTTAAATAGTACACTTCCCCTAGCCGCGGAATTTGAATTCCGCCGGGGGAGTTACCATACGCCGCCGCAAGTTTTGAGGTAAATGCTTTCTGAATTAAGCACTCGCCTCGAAAACTTGCGGCGGTGGATCGTAAATCAGATAGGTTACGCGGATCTAAAGATCCGCTAACCTATCTAAATCCGGCCCATGGACTCCAAAGTAACATCCACATGAATTTTAAGACGCCAGGTTTCCCAGCATCAAAATGGCTTCACCAGCATGCCTTCTTCACATAGTGCATCTTGGTGCCATCTCTTTCCCAACACATATGCACCCAGGCATCCACAATGTAAAATAAAAAGTGATTAATTGGACCAGACCAGACCACCTTGTTTCATTTCTCTTTGGTCCGGTTCTAATGCTCACGCGCCTATTGTTGGTGCTTTTGGCAGTTTTTTTCAATTACTCTGGTACTGCCCACAGATACAGGCTTCTTGGAAGAAAATAGCAACTCTTCAGCAAGGTCGCAGAGTGGCCAAAGATTATGTTTCTGAGTTCAGGCGTTGGAGTTCCGATACTAACTGGAACGATGCTGCCCTATGCTACCAGTTCCGTATGGGCCTTTATGAACCCCCAAAGGATGAACTGGCCCGGGTTGGGGGTCTTCCCTCTCTGGATGCCCTCATTAGCTTATCCATCCAGATCGAGCGACGACTGATGCCTAGCTCACACGACAGGGATTCCCGACGGGAGAAGGTCCGTTGGAAAACCCGAGGGGAAAACCGACTTTTCCCCCGTACAGACGATCGGTTTTCCCGTTGGGAAAAACTTAGATGAGAGCTTTTCCTCGGGAATCACGACCGTGTTTATGCTCCATCTGAGTTTTTCCCCACAGGAAAACTGCCAAAAATGTCTGGTTTTTGCTACACATGGCCGGGTTTTCTGACGGAAAAAAGTCTGTCGGGAATCCCAGCTGGAAAAAAGAGGGGAGGGGCTGTATATGATGGCTCATGGCGGAGAACACAGCTATTGAATTGAAAGCTGTTATGTTCCTCGCGCTTTGAACAACCAGGAGGCGGTGGTGGCAGCTCCGATTCCTCTCCTCTCCTTGCTCGCCCCCCCCTGCTCCCAGGCAGCCCACACTCACCAGCCCTCAAAATTTACTCGCAAAATGCGAGCAGGCGAGTGTAAATTTTGAGGGCTGCATATATTATTGTGCACTCTTTATGTAATTGTTCATGGCAACAATTCTTGGTATTTATATTAGTGAGGTTTATATCACATAGCGCTGCATTTTTTTATTCAACAATTTAAACCTTGCACTGCACACTTTTTTCTTCGGCCTCGTACAGACGGGCAAACATGTACGATGAAAACGGTCCGCCGGACCGTTTTCAGCGTACACGTCTGCCCAGAGATTTCTGTATGATGGCTGTACACACCATCATACAGAAATCCGCGCGTACTCGATACGCGGCGACGAGGCCGTGCCGTCACCGCGACGATGACGCGGCGACGTGCGCGGCCCTGGCAGTTCAATGCTTCCACGCATGCGTCGAAGTCATTCGACGCATGCGAGGGATGGCGGCCGCTCGGACATGTACGGTAGGTCTGTACAGACGACCGAACATGTCCGACGGACAGGATTCCAGCGGGAATGTTTCTAAACATGTTTAGAAATATTTGCCCGCTCGAAAAAGGCCCGGCGGGCAAATGTACGCTGGAATCCTGTCCGCTCGGCTGTACAGACGATGTTCGGACGTCTGTACGGGGCCTTCCAGCACACAATTATTTTATTTTTTTAATACAATTGTTATATTACTGTTTTTATCAGCATCTTGTAATCCCTTGAACAGCAACACTTAAGTTGAGAATAGGAAGTCTAGCAGCGTCGACCAGTTTCACATATACTAAGATTACTGTATCATAGTCAAATCAGCCGTCTAATGAGGAGGTGATCCCACTGTATTCCTAATGTATAATGTGATACCACATACCCAGAGGTGTCACCCTCTGGGTATGTGGTGGGAGTTTGTGAATAACATCATCAAAGGGATGGTGCAAGGATTTTTGACACCCTAGGCGAAAACTCATTTTGCCGCCCCCCCTTGGCTCCACCCTCTTTGACCTGCCCATGTATACCCCACCTTTTTAATGAAACTCCCATCAAATCCAGCCCACCAGTGCCCATCAAATGCAGCCTCACCAGCACCCATCAATGCAGCCCACCAGTGCCCATCAATGCAGCCTCACAAGCACCCATCAATGCAGCCTCACCAGTGCCCTTCAAATGCAGCCTCACCAGCCCCCATCAATGCAGCCTCACCAGCACCAATCAATGCAGCCTCACCAGCGCCCATCAATGCAGCCTCACAAGCACCCATCAATGCAGCCCACCAGCACCCATCAATGCAGCCCACCAGCGCCCATCAATGAATGTTTGCTTGCTTCCATTCATTTGGGAGTCGGGAAACAGACACAGTTCTCGGCCATCGCTGCACCTCTGAGACTATGTGCCAATGGAGCGGCGGCTGCCTGCTGATGCTGAGACTTAGTTGCTTGCTGCAGAGAGAAGAGAGTACAAACACCAGTGGCCGGGCGCCCCTAGGCAGTATGGCGCCCTAGGCGGCTTCCTAGTGTGCCTAATAGTAGCACCGGCCCTGACGTCATCAGCGGCTGAACACAATAACAAATCTTTTGCCAAATAGAATAATTCACATATACTGTATTTATTTCAGTTGTAGATTTGGTGCTTTGGATGGCCTTCAGACTTAACATTATAAAGTGCAAAAATACCCAGGCTTGTTTGAATAGAAAGAGATGTGCAGTAACTTAATGAAACCAACCTGATTTTACTTGATTTAGCTTTCATATCAATGAATTCTGAACCTAAGTAGAAGCTCGGGGTATCTTTACTTGTTGCATTACTTGTTGTCTTATTATCTACCAAGCCTTCAGACATTTACATTGATGAGAAATCAAGCTGCCTATTGTTCTCATAGCTCTCCTATTGAGAATGCCAGACAGAGTGAGAGACTCTGGTATTCAATCACCTTCATTAAACTTTCAAACTTACTTTAGTTTGTGACAGAAGCAATGATTTTGAAAAGCGAGAGACTGCTAGGCGTAGGATCCCCATAGGCTTGCACATCATGAATGGGGGGGGGGGGGGGGGCAGTTTGGTATCTTTGCCCTGGGCACTGGTTGACCTTGTCCTGGCACTGGCTGCAAGTTTGTGTAAAACCTCTTGCTGCTGCCATCATTTCTCTGCAATACATACACATGTTCCCAGGTGTTATCCCTTTAAACCAGGGGTCTCCAAACTGCGGCCCCTTGCTTGCCAGCCCTTGGAGCACTATTCCATCCTTGAACACCAACACCAAGGCATCATTCTTGTTGCTGACACCACCAATGGGGCACTTTTCCTCCAACTGACACCATCAAAAGGGCACAATTCTTTCCATTGACACCAACGTTGGGACACTATTCTTACACTGAAACGAGTACATGGTATTGTTTACTCCCGCTGGACACCTGGATATTTTGGGCCAGATTCAGGTACATTTGCGGCGGTCTAACGTATCCCATTTGCGTTACACCGCCGCAAGTTTTCAGCGCAAGTGCTTGATTCACAAAGCACTTGCCTGTAAACTTGCAGCGGCGTAGCGTAAATGCGTCCGGCGCAAGCCCTCCTAATTCAAATGGGGCGTGTATCATTTAAATTAGGCGTGTTCCCGCACCAAACGTACTGCGCATGCTCTGTTTTGTAATTTCCCGCCGTGCTTTGCGTGAAATGACGTCGCACCGACGTAATTTTTTGAATGGCGACGTGCGTTTCATCCTTTCCTATTCACGGACGACTTACGCAAAAAAGAAAAAAAATTTATTCGATGCGGGAACGACGGCCATACTTTAACATGGGCAGTCTAAATATAAGCCATAAAATAGCAGCCGTAAGTATACGCCGGGAAAAGCCGACTATCGACGACGTAAGAGAATGCGACGAACACGCGTACCTTCGTGGATCACGTAAACAGCTAATTAGCATACCCGACGCAGAAAATGACGCAAACTCCACCCAGCGGGCGCCAAAGTATTACACCTACGATCCGAAGGCGTACGAAGCCGTACGCCTGTCGGATCGAAGCCTAAAGCCGTCGTATCTTGGTTTGAGGATTCAAACTAAAGATACGACGAGGCAAATTTGAAAATACGCCGGAGTATCAGTAGATACGCCGGCGTATTTCGACTGTAAATCTGGCCCTTTGTACTCGTACCAGTACCAGTAATATCCATGGTCCGGTCCCCCCAAAGTCTGAAGGAAAATAAACTGGCCCTTTGTTTAGAACATTTGAAGACCCCTGCTTTAAACCAAGCACAAGTACAGGAAAATATCTGTTGATGTACCAAAGATATAGGGGGTTATTTACTAAAGGCAAATCAACTTGCACTGAAAGTGCACTTGGAAGTGCAGTCGCTGTAAATCTGAGGGGTAGATCTGAAATGAGGGGAAGCTCTGCTGATTTTATCATTCAATCATGTGCAAGCTGTTTTTTATTTTCCTTGCATGTCCCCCTCGGATCTACAGCGACTGCATTTCCAAGTGCACTTTGCACTTGTAGTTTGCACCTGTAGTGCAAACTGGATTTGCCTTTAGTAAATAACCCCCAATTGTCTTTAGTTCCCGTCCTACCTCGCATGACAAGGTCAGAAGCGCTTTTGCAGAAACAAACCTCTTCAACGGTTATCAGGCAAATTGGATTCTCCAACCGCTCAGGATCTCCTCCCTCTGAAGACAGCAGCAGGGATATGATCTCCTCCTCCAGTTTGGGTAAGTCCGTGGGTCATGGATATGATAAAAAATGAGGGCAACAATGTGCATTACCTCTAAAAACTTGCAGGTTTATTGTAAGGCTCGACAAAGCATTACAGACAAAATATACAGATAAAATATTTAGCCGGCATCAGCTGAAAAAGTAAACGAGCGTCCGTGCAATCGGGTCACGTGGGAGCGTGGTGACATCAATGCGTAGCACCGCCCTGACCACAAAGTGCCCTTTGAAAACATAATTTCTGACAAAACTGGTCAGGGCGGTGCTACGCATTGACGTCACCACGCTCCCACGTAACCCGATTGCACGGGCGTTCGTTTACTTTTTCAGCTGATGCCACCTTTTTTTAAATATTTTATCTGTATATTTTGTCTGTAATGCAATGTAATGCAATCAGGATTTCTTTTGTTCATTTATCTGTGCACATGCTTATTTTTTTTGGTCTATATATATATATAATGTTTCATATTATAAATCTTTTTGGACTTTCCCTCACGGTTTGTCCTCACTGGACACTGATTTACACCATATATTTTGTAACGTATCAAGTTTTTTCAGCACTGGTTTGATGCTCACTTTATTGGCATTATTTCATTAATAATATATTCATGGTGTCAGAGCGATCCACTATAGGGGTCACTTTTCTATATATATATTGTTCATTTTCAATTTTTTTTGAAAGGTATATTAATTTTTTATGTTCATTCACATTTGGTTATATATTGTTTTTTTAACTCATCAATACTTACTATGGGCCAGATTCACAGACACTTACATTACTCCGCGGCGGCGTAACGTATCCCATTTACGTTACACCGCCGCAGGTTTACAGCGTAAGTGCCTGATTCACAAAGCTCTTACCTGTAAACTTGCGGCGGTGTAACGTAAATGCGCTCGGCGCAAGCCCGCCTAATTCAAATGGGGCGGGCACCATTTAAATTAGGTGCCGAACGTTCTGCGCATGCTCCGTTAGGAAATTTCCCGACGTGCATTGCGCGAAATTAAGATCACCCCGATGTTTTTTTTGAAATGCGACATGCGTTACGGCGTTTCGTATTCCCGGACGTCTTACGCAAAAAAAATAAAAAACGAAATTTGACGCGGGAATGACGGCCATACTTTAACATGGCTGATCTAAAGATAAGCCATGTTAGCAGGTGTAACTTTGCGACGGGTAAAAACGACTAGCGACGACGTACGGGATTGCGACGAACGCGCGGATCTTCGTGGATCGCCGTAACTAGTCATTTGCATATTCTACGCCGACCGCTATGGAATCGCCACCTAGCGGCCGGCCTAGAATTGCATCCTAAGATCCGACGGTGTAAGTTAATTACACCTGTCGGATCTTATTCTATGAATCAGCCGCATAGTTAGGATGGGCGGATCACAGAGATACGACGGCGTATCAGGAGATACCCTGTCGTATCTCTTCTGTGAATCTTGCCCTATATAACTATCACCATTTCAATTCATTTAGCGCAACTATCTACCGTTTTTTCCATATAAAAACAAACAAAACGAACAAACAAAATAAACAAACAAATAAACAAACAAAATAAATGAGATAGCAAACACTAAGCAGAAACTGTAAACGATAAATGATGGTAGCTCATACGTATAGTACATTCAAATAGATTCCCCACATGCTGTGTTGTATATGAGTAGAGTTCTGAAACCTATATTCCTGCATTTATACTTCTCAATAAAGCTGCCAAATCACAAATGAACAGAATAATACCACACTGAAAAGACAAAATGATGCCATGTTACCAGAGGCACCATATTACAAGACAGAATAAAGCCATTTTACAATAGACAGAATAATGCAATATTGCCAACGGTGCTTTGCTATAAAATACAGAATAATTCCACCTCAACAGAATACAAATGGACAGAATTATAGAATGATACTACAGAAGAAATAACACAGGTACCATGTTACAAAAAAAATTGAATAATACCGTAGATTCAATGTCTACGTTTTCTGGAAAATGGGACAATTGGTCCGATATTAGAACCTTATCCCTATCCTGTATAGGGCTTTTGTAACTGATTGCTTTCTTGTTATTGTTTATGTTTCTTTTGGTAATTTGTTTTATACGTTTTTGCATTTTGCCTGCATGCATCCCATTATACCCATTATAGTACATTGTCAAGTCATTGTAAGTCGACATTGATTCTCCAATATCATTATTCTTTTGTTTTTAGGGCTGTGGAAATTAACTATTAATTCTTCGATTAATCGTAAAAAAAATGTTGATCAATGAAAAATTCTTTTGATCGGTACTCACATCTCTGCCTGCTTTCGGGTCTTCAGGGAGTTCCGTCGGAGATACAGTGACATCACGGACACCGGGCGGGGCTTGCCGTGTCCATCTGAAGGGCTCCTTTGCTGTGCCTTCATATCTGCATGCCGGCGGGACCTCACTATCTGCCACACGCAAGGGCTGTTAAGCCTCGTACACACGATAGGTTAACCAGAGGACAACGGTCTGAAGGACCGTTGTCATAGGTTAACCGATGAAGCTGACTGATGGTCCGTCACGCCTACACACCATAGGTTAAATAACCGATCGTGTCAGAACGCGGTGACGTAAAACACAACGACGTGCTGAAAAAAACTAAGTTCGATGCTTCCAAGCATGCGTCGACTTGATTCTGAGCATGCGTGGATTTTTAACCGATGGTCGTGCCTACTAACGATCGGTTTTGACCTATCAGTTAGGAATCCATAGGTTAATTTTAAAGCAAGTTGGCTTTTTTTTTAACCTATGGTTAAACAACCTATGGGGCCCACACACGATTGGTTTTGACCGATGAAAACGGTCCTTCAGACCATTGTCCTCTGGTTAACCTATCGTGTGTACGAGGCTTTACACTTCCCTCTATCACTTCCCTCTATCAACCTGGAATTCTACAGCTATCCACTGGGAGATGTGATAGTTCCCTTTGCGGGACATCTACATGCCAACGGAATGATGTTAACCCTTCCTCATCTGGATTCAGCAGTGGTATCGTTGTACACATTTTTATACCAGTATCATACTTGTTTTTATGACTGCTTTTGCTACCGTTTGGTATTACTCGCACCATTTTTACAGTTTATGTATCTACATCGATCTTATCTCCAGTGCAATATTTATTTTGTTACCTACTTGAAGACCATAAAAGTTTTAATGCTATTCCCATTGAGGGCTGCCTTTGTGTATTTTTTGTATCCATTTTTTCATTTTTTGGTAGCTGCACTGGGAATCAGCCTGCAAGGAGATCAGCTAAAAGTAGTTAGATCCGTATGTGCGTTATAATTAATCGAAAAAAAGGTTAATCGAACATAAAATTTGTAATCAATAACAGCTCTACTTGTTTTGAATGGATATGGTATCAGATATCTGTACCACTTACAGCTGAATGTAAAAAAAAAACATGCCAGCGATTAAAAATGATTAAAAAAACAGCGTGGGGTTCCCCCCAATGCATACCAGGCCCTTCGAGTCTGGTATGTATTTTAAGAAACCCCAAGCCAAAATAAAAATAAAAAAACTGTGTGGGGTCCCCACCAAAAGACCCTTTATTCAAGCAAGAAGACCGGAAAGTTAGGAAGGGGAGGAGGGATGGGCAATCGCCCCCCCGCCCCTTCCTGAACCATACCAGGCCACATGCCCTCAACATGGGTCTCTTCCCCAGAACCCTGGGCTGTGGTTGTGGATCCCCCCCCATGTGAATGAGTAAGGGGCACAGAGTACCCCTACCTATTCACCAAAAAAAGTGTAAAAGTGAATAAAGACAGTACAAACATTTTTGACAATTTCTTTATTAAAAAAATTTAAAAAATGCCCCGCAGCCTCCCTTAAAACCCATTCCAGACCCAAAGAGATAAATTACTGCATGACCAAAAAAAATACTGCTCAATTGAACAGATACTGCATTTGTTATCTAACACAAAATTCTTATTCCCTATCCTGTATAGGGCTTTTGTAACTGATTTGAATAATGGTGGGTGTAATGGCGCTAAAAACACTAAAAAATGCTTAATCAATATATAATCCCATATAGTAATAAACAAAGAAATCCGTAGTGAGTCCTCCAATGGATATAAATATAATGTGTTCCACTCTGAGTAAATCCTGGATTACCATCCAACATCAATAAAAATGTGAAGGGTATTAATAGTGGTAAATAATAATAAATGATAAGTGAACAGCTGTGCTAAGTACTGCACAATGTTGCATCAATCCAAAAAATATATATAGTAACTAAATGAACATCAATAATTGTGAAAAACACATCCAATCTTATAAAACCACCAAAAAACGATAGTCCATTTAAAGTGCAGCGTGCAATACTTAAAGTGCAACAAATTCCAAAGTGATCCGAAATATTAATGAGACATGCAAAAAAAATATTTAAAGCATGAAGAAAATATTAAAATCCGTGTGTGAAAAAATATATATCCAGTGAAGCAAATAACAATGTCTCTAAAGTTCACCAAATAAGATAAAAAAATGTAAAAGCAAAGTGATACTCATCAAATGTCACAATGCATAAAATGATGAAAAAAACAGCAATACTAAATAATGTTCAGTGTAAAGATGTGCTCCAAATCACAGATCATTAATATCCACAGCATTCAGTGATCCATGCTGGATGTGCATACATGCTTAAAAAACTTTCACCACCAGGCTTCCCAGAAGTGTCCAACAGACTAGGTGTTCCAGCCCCTTACCTCAGAGCGGCTTATATATAAGCCTAAATGGATGTCTCACAGGCAGTCAGCTGTTCATCCAGCCCTTCAATCCCACGACTCGGTCACGGATACTTGCAGTCTCTCAGAGGGAATATAAAGCAAGGGGAGCCTCCATAGTGTAGTAACATCAAAGCATTTTATTAAAAATAAGTAAACACTCACATTTCTATTGGTACAAAATCGGCATGTAGAATCTTTGTGTCTCCCGCTCTACGGCCGCGAGCGGGTGACGTCACCAGCAGCTCCTCCACGTCCTCACGCGTATCGCAACTGATCAACGTTGATCAGTTGCGATACGCGTGAGGACGTGGAGGAGCTGCTGGTGACGTCACCCGCTCGCGGCCGTAGAGCGGGAGACACAAAGATTCTACATGCCGATTTTGTACCAATAGAAATGTGAGTGTTTACTTATTTTTAATAAAATGCTTTGATGTTACTACACTATGGAGGCTCCCCTTGCTTTATATTCCCTCTGAGAGACTGCAAGTATCCGTGACCGAGTCGTGGGATTGAAGGGCTGGATGAACAGCTGACTGCCTGTGAGACATCCATTTAGGCTTATATATAAGCCGCTCTGAGGTAAGGGGCTGGAACACCTAGTCTGTTGGACACTTCTGGGAAGCCTGGTGGTGAAAGTTTTTTAAGCATGTATGCACATCCAGCATGGATCACTGAATGCTGTGGATATTAATGATCTGTGATTTGGAGCACATCTTTACACTGAACATTATTTAGTATTGCTGTTTTTTTCATCATTTTATGCATTGTGACATTTGATGAGTATCACTTTGCTTTTACATTTTTTTATCTTATTTGGTGAACTTTAGAGACATTGTTATTTGCTTCACTGGATATATATTTTTTCACACACGGATTTTAATATTTTCTTCATGCTTTAAATATTTTTTTTGCATGTCTCATTAATATTTCGGATCACTTTGGAATTTGTTGCACTTTAAGTATTGCACGCTGCACTTTAAATGGACTATCGTTTTTTGGTGGTTTTATAAGATTGGATGTGTTTTTCACAATTATTGATGTTCATTTAGTTACTATATATATTTTTTGGATTGATGCAACATTGTGCAGTACTTAGCACAGCTGTTCACTTATCATTTATTATTATTTACCACTATTAATACCCTTCACATTTTTATTGATGTTGGATGGTAATCCAGGATTTACTCAGAGTGGAACACATTATATTTATATCCATTGGAGGACTCACTACGGATTTCTTTGTTTATTACTATATGGGATTATATATTGATTAAGCATTTTTTAGTGTTTTTAGCGCCATTACACCCACCATTATTCATATCTGTCTTGAGTGTGAGAACACTTATTGTCGTGGCTGCTATTTTAATTTTATTTTAATTTTAGTTTAGAATTATCCTTGATTAGGTTGGTTTGCGCATTGGTTCCCCCTCTTATTATACTTTTGTAACTGATTGCTTTCTTGTTATTGTTATGTTTCTTTTGGTAATTTGTTTAATACGTTTTTGTATTTTGACTGCATGCATCCCATTATACCCATTATAGTATATTGTCAATAAAAAAAAATGTTTTAAAGTGTCCCTGTCTCCGTGTGCTTGCACATACATACGTAAGTCCCGCCCACTAATGAAAACAGTGTTCAAACCACACATGTGAGGTGTCGCTGCCAACATTAGAGCGAGAGCAATAATTCTAGCCCTAGACCTCCTCTGTAACCCAAAACATGTAACCAGTAAAAAAAACGAAATCGTCGCCTATGGGGATTTGGCTTTTAGCGTGACATGTTAGGTATCTATTTACTCTGCGTAACTTCATTTTTCATATTATGCCAAAAAACGTTACTGTTTTTTTTTTAAAGCATGAAACTGTTTTTCCCCCCAAAAAACGCATTTGAAAAATTGCTGCGCAAATACCGTGCGAGATAAAAAGTTGCTATGAATTCCATTGTATTCTCTAGGGTCTCTGCTAAAAAAAGATATATAGCCTGATTCACAAAGCACTTACGCCGACGTATCTCGAGATACGCCACGTAAGTGTAACTATGCGCCGTCGTATCTGTGCGCCGTGCCCACAATCTGAGATACGCCTAAAAATAGGCTTCCTACGACCGACGTAACTTGCTTACGCCGTCGTCTCGTGGGCGCATATTTACGCTGGGCGCATTTGCCGCTCCCATTGATTTTCTATGCACATATGCAAATGAGGAAGATACGCCGATTCACGAACGTCCTTGCGCCCGGCGCATAATATACGTGGTTTGCGTAAGTCATACGTCCGGCGTAAATTTATTCCCCATATAGGAGGCGCAACACATGCAAAGGTATGGACCAGGGAACACAGCCGTCATATTTTACGTCATTTACGTAGTACGTGAATAGGGCTGGGCGTAGGTTATGTTCACGTCGTAGGCAGTGATCCGTCGTATCTTAGGGAGTAGTACCGACGTGATTCTGCGCATGCGCACTGGGATGCGTCCACAGGACGGCGTATGCGCCGTTAGTTTTAAGTACTTCTATGGCGCTTAGCCCATCATTTGCATGGGGTCATGCCTCATTAGCATGGCTCACGCCCACTTCCACCTACGCTGGCTTACGCCGATGAAACCCAGCGTAGATTTGAGAGCGAGTGGGAGCACTGGCTTCCTGAATATTGTGCTCGCCTCTGTGCGCTGCGTCGGCGTAGCGTATATTAGATATGCTACGCCCGCATAAATATGCGCCGATGTATGTGAATCCGGGCCATAATGTTTGGGGGTTTTATGTAGTTTTCTAGCAAAAAAAATATGATTTTTACATGTAGGAGCGATGTGTCAGAATTGGCCTGGGCTTCAAGTGGTAAAGGGGCTGAAGGAAGTCCATAATACTTACTTTCATGGCATGATCACCAGGTATTAGTGCTAACCGATCAATAAATAATGCCGCGTACACACGACCGTTTTTAATGTCATGGAAAAAACCAAGTTTTTCTCAACGTGATTCTTGTCAAGCCTGCCTTGCATACACACGATCGTGAAAAAAAATGCTCGAGCAAAGCGCGGTGACGTAAAACACGTACAACTGCACTGTGATGCATTTGCCTATATGGCTCAGTTTAATTCTCCCTGCTTGCCCTGTGTGATTCAGTCCTCGGCTAACAGGTTATTGAAGTGCTAATGTCCCCTCACTATTTCTAAAGGTTAATTGATGTATTGTGTTGTGTGAAGGAGATCTGTGTTTAAGTGGCTTGTGTTAATTATTCTGATTGCTGCATTGTGGTAATTATCTCTCTATATGCGGGGTCGAGCTGTCTAGTTAATGTATTCAGTACAACTAGTAATCAGCGTCACTGATGTCATTGTCTAAAGAAAATGTGTTTTCAGAATCGGCTCCGTCGTGTCTGCCTAATCATCTGTATGGAAGCCCCAGTGTGAGGGGGCGGAGATTTGTCATTGTAACAGTTTTGGAAATTACATATAAGCTCTGTGTTATAACATTAAACTCTGTCTTGTTCTAGCAGTAAGCCTGGACTCATGTGTGACTTAATGGGCGATCTCAGGAATATTCCTCCTAGTGGAATATTGGGTGATGTTCTTATGGAAGAAGGGAATCTTTGACGGGGATATCATACCAATACCGTCACAGGCACTATAAAGGGGAAGTTCCATTTGAATGGTGCCACCCTTTGGGCTTGATTATGCAAATTTTCCTTCTCATAACTTGCTTCTGAGCATGCGTGTTTTTTTCCCCGTCGTTAAAGCCTACACACGACCGTTTTTCACGACGTCAAAACGTTGAGAAAAAATAGAGCCGGTTTGAAATTTTTAATGCCCATTTTTCACGTCGAGAAAAATGCTCTGGAGCCTACACACGATCGTTTTTAATGACCAATTTAAAAAATTGCATTTTTCTCGTCATGAAAAACGGTCGTGTGTATGCGGCATAAGAGCCTTCCTGTGACAGGGAGACACTTCTGTGCCCCTGCCATCCAGTTGTACTCCTGTGTTGTCAAACTGTCAGACAGCAGCCATATTACCGCATTTTATGCAGGCGAAGTTTACTGCTTTTGACATCAGATTAATCATTCTAGCCATTACTTGAGTGCATATAGACAAGACGTGGCTGCAAAAAGGCTGCAGGAGATCGGCAGCAATGAGATGCAACAAAGAATGAAACAAAGTTTAAAAAAAAATAAAAGTTTATGATACACAGGAATTTAGCAAGCTAAAGGTCATCTACCTACCGTATTTTTCGGACTATAAGACGCAGTTTTGTCCCCCAGAAACATGGGGAAAAATGTCCCTGCGTCTTATCGTCCGAATAGATGACAGGCTCTGACCCCGCCATTGATGGCAACGCCCCCACGCCACTCACATCGCCTCCGCCTTCCGCCACCAATGGCACCGCCCCCACACCACTCGCATCGCCTCCCGCCGCCGCTGGCAACGCCCCCCGCCACCAATGGCACCGCCCCCCACACCACTCGCATCACCTTCTGCCGCCGCTGGCAACGCCCCCGCCGCCAATGGCACCGCCCCCCACACCACTCCCATCTTCTCCCGCCGCTGCTGACAATGCCCCCCGCCGCCAATTGGCACCACCCCCCTACCGCCGCTCGCATCGCCTCCTGCCGCCTCCACCGGAAGAGAGGCAGGAGAGAGGATTACAGAATCCCAAACCCCCGTCAGTGCCAGGTGATCTTCCGGCCGGTTCCTGAGGCAGAGGAAGGCGGAAGTGACAGCATGAGGTAAAGGCTGTGTTTTAGCAATGGTCACTCTGCAGTTGTTTTGGGCCGTGGTCACTCTGCATTTGCTATGGCTGTGGTCACTCTGCATTTGCTATGGCTGTGGTCACTCTGCATTTCATGGGCACTGGAAAATATTTTTGTAGATCATTTGGTACAGAATTTTGTTTTCTTGTTTTTCCTCCTCTAAAATCTAGGTGCGTCTTATGGTCAGGTGCATCTTATGGTGCGAAAAATATGGTAATCTGCCATGTAATTGCATGCATCTACTATATTTGGACTCTTGCACCAATAAATAATAAGAACTAATTAGGGGAAATAACAATACAGGACATGTAACAGGCAGTTTAATAGCCACAGAACATTTTATTATGAGGTTTAAAACAGAACTATAATTCAAAGACATTAATAAATAAAGCAATCATTTTTAAATCATAAACATCAACAATAAATGTTTAACCAGACGGCTCAAGCATACCATGAGCAGAGATAACTTCCCAGCCATTAAACCATCCACTGGTCCTGGGTGGTAATATAAATGTCTGTAGCAATGAGATGCTGAAAACAGTGATCTCTATGTATTACAGCTGAATAACACTCAGTAATGTATCAAATTGGTAATATTTATTTGTGATGCTGGCGAAGCTTCAAAATGCCAGATTAGATCTCCCACCTCCATATTTAATGCTAGATTGCCCTCTAAATATCAGGAAAAACTTCCCCATGTCCCTCTGATGCTAGAGAATGTTGGGTAACCACATTCACTTTAAAGGGGTTGTAAAGGTATTTTTTCCCCCTAAATATCTTCCTTTACCTTAGTGCAGTCCTCCTTCACTTACCTCATCCTTCCATTTTGCTTTTAAATGTCCTTATTTCTTCTGAGAAATCCTCACTTCCTGTTCTTCTGTCTGTAACTCCACACAGTAATGCAGGGCTTTCTCCCTGGTGTGGAGTGTCATGCTCGCCCCCTCCCTTGGACTACGGGAGAGTCAGGACGCCCACTAACACACAGCTCCTTTCTCTATCTGCAACGTATAGAGCGTCCTGACTCTCCAGTAGTCCAAGGGAGGGGCAAGCAAGACACTCCACACCAGGGAGAAAGCCTCTCATTACTGTGTGGAGTTACAGACAGAAGAACAGGAAGTGAGGATTTCTCAGAAGAAATAAGGGGCTAGATTCAGCAAGCAGATACGCTGCTGTAATTTCAAATCTGCGCCGTCGTATCTTTCCGCCGATTCTTAAAGGCAGATACGTTCAAAAAATAGGCTCCCTCCGCCGACGTAACTTGAATACGGCGGCGTATAATTGTGTGCAATTTTACGCTGGCAGCTAGGGGTGCTTCCGTTGTTTTCGGCGTAGAATATGCAAATTACCTAGATACGCCGATTCGCAAACGTCAATCACGGCAGGTCATCATACATTAACATAAAACACGCCCCCTCATCCACATTTAAATTACGCACGCTTATGCCGGCCCCATTTACGCTACGCGCCATAGCTTAGAAGGCAAGTGCTTTGTGAATAGAGCACTTGCCTCTCTAACTTACGGCGGCGTAGCGTAAATACGATACGCTGCGCGCTGCGCGCCCCTACCTGAATCTAGCCCAAGGACATTTAAAAGCAAAGGAGGACTGCACTAAGGTAAATGAAGATATTTAGGAAAAAAAATACATTTACAACCCCTTTAATGTATCAAAAAGTATAAACACTTTATTAACCCCTTCCTTACCGGCACATTGTAAAATGACGCCGGCAGGAACCCTCCCTCGATCCGGGTGGACGTCATATGACGTTCTTTGTTCCCCGGCGATCTAGGGCGACCAGTTTCAGCAGACATGTTCGGTTGTGTGTACGAGGCCTAAGAGTACCAGTACCAACCGTTCTACTCTAATAAAGTAGTGGCTAGTGAAAGGGGAGCTTGGGTGGCCGGGGGTTGTGGGAGTTGTCCAGCCGCCGTGGGAGAGACCTGTCAAAGTGGGGCAGTTTGGATGAAGTCCAGGGCCAAATTTTTTTTCCCAGTCCAGCCCTGGTGCTGGTGAACAAGATATATTTGTGTCACAATGATGTAAGTCAATACGTTACCACTCCTATGGCATCAGAGAACTCTTAGTCAGACCAATTGGAGTCTCCTGGCAATGTATCGCAGGGAAAATTCACGACGCGGCCATGTCTAGAACAATGCTGTGGCTAGAGTTGCTGAATGGAGTGTGAGGATGGCGTGACACACAGCTAACACACGGCTAGAGTAAGGACCAAACAATAGATCCCAGGTCCGGGAACACCTGATGGATGTGTTCTTTTCAAAAGCCATCTCCGTCCCGTGTCACCAGGTACGCAATCGTACCGCTTCCTCCTTCATGCGCTCGCCGTCACAGCTTGTCCGTTTTCATCAGATCTCACCAGATCCGCCAGGACGGATGGCGCCGTATCGCCATACGTCTGATTTTAGCGGATCGGATGTCAGCGGACATGGTCACCGCTGACATCCGACGCTCCATAGACTTGCATGGAGCGCCCGTTCAGGTCCGCTGAAAAAGCTGACAGGTCCGGTGTTAACGGTCCGCCATTTGTGAAAGGGGCCTAAAATGTTTGTGCAGCTTTTATTATCCTGCAGTGTATGCATGTATTTTGTTTGTTTGTTTTTTGTTGCCATACTGAACCCGTTTTACATTATTGCTTCTAACTTTGCACGTGTTTAGTAAACTGAAAGTCACAGTTACTCTCCGTCTGATTATTTTACCAGTTACTCATTTTGCTAAAGCACCTCACCTTTGTGGAAAATCAGCAGTCAGGATCTCCTATGTACCTTCTTTTAAATGGGATTTGTGTAGTATTAGAATTGTAATCTGATTGCACTGCCTGATGTGTGTTTCTGACAGCTGGATCTATCTTCATAGAAGGTGTAGGAGCGCGTATGAAGCACACAGCAGTGCCGGCTGCTACAGTTAATCACAAGGTAAGATTTTTCTCTCTTCACCTCCTCTAATTTTAAGAGACAACATATGTTGCTGTAGTCTGAGGATTTGACAGCTATTGTAATGATGTTTCCCATTTCCTGGTGGGCCAGGACCTTTATGTTTGGATCCTGAGAATCCATATAACACCTGCTGAATAAAAAGAAAATTGTGTAAAAAACACAAAATTGAATAAACAAATATATAACAAAGTGAACAGATAATTACTCATGTCCTTTTTTTTTTTCTTTTTTAATTTCTGATGCAGTGCTTAGAAAAGAAAATTCCACTTTTTTTTTAATATACCAAACCATACCTCCCAACATTTTGAGATGGGAATGAGGGACACCTACTATCGAACGCATGCAGTCATAGGACACACTCCCTGTCACACCCACTTAACCAGTTGAGGACCCCTTTGCGCCGATATACGTTGGCAGAAGGGCACGGCTGGGCACAGGCACGTACACAGGGAAGGGCTGGCAGGGGGGGCAGGGTGGAAATCTCCCCCCGGGCTGGTGACACTATGCACAGCCTCCGGCCGCCACTACCAAATGCTGTTTTTGCAGAGCAGGAATATGCTTGCTGGAGCTCTGTTAACACAGGTCACGACCGCTGCTCACCTCCCACTGTGCAGCTGTGCCTGTGTCAGATCCAAGGTAGATCGCACATAGCTCAGCCTCAGCGCACACCAGGGCTGACATCCCCTTCTCTCTCTGCACAGACACGAGGAGAGATAGAGCTCATCTGCTCCTCCTCCTTCTGAGTCTGCCCTGCCCACACTCCCCGGGCATGTGTGGGCACTGGACAGGAAGTGCAGACTCTGATTTAAGGGGGTCCTCTATGCAGACTCTGATGTAAGGGGGTCTCTGTGCAGACTCTGATGTAAGGGGGGCCTCTGTGCAGACTCTGATGTAAGGGGGGCCTCTGTGCAGACTCTGATGTAAGGGGGGCCTCTGTGCAGACTCTGATGTAAGGGGGGCCTCTGTGCAGACTCTGATGTAAGGGGGGCCTCTGTGCAGACTCTGATGTAAGGGGAGCCTCTGTGCAGACTCTTGTAATCATGAAAAATCTTAGACTGTTTTCCGCAATCCATCACTTTTGCCACGCTCTATAGGCCACTCGACTGGACTTGCCCCCTAGGCCTAAGGCTGCCAGCCCTCCCCTGCACGTACAGGTATGTCGCCTTTAAGAGCCCAGCCGTGGGTTGCAAGCACACTGCCGGTGGCAGGTTCGCGACCTAGTCCTGAGCTTCCTAAACGCGCCCGCAGGACCCGCAGACCCGATCGCCGCCGTTGTCCCGCGATCGGTTTACAGGAGCTGAAGAACAGGGAGAGGTGAGTGTAAAAAAACCTTACCCGTTCTTCTCTGTGGCTTGTCACTGATCGTCTGTTCCCTGTTCCCTGGAACGACGATCAGTGACGTCACACATTACAGTAAAAAAAAACACAATAACCCTAGTGGTTAACCCCTTCACTGCCATTGTCATTTTCACAGTAATCAGTGCATTTTGATAGCACTTTTTTGCTGATCGCCGCCATTCCTAGCAAAAAAAAAATATTGATAAAAAAATGCCATAAAACTATCCCCTATTTTGTAAACGCTATAACTTTTGCGCAAACAAATCAATAAACGCTTATTGCGATTTTTTTTTTTACCAAAAATATGTAGAAGAATACGTATCGGCCTAAACTGTGGAAAAAAATAATTTTATTTTATATATTTTTGGGGGATATTTATTATAGCAAAAGTGAAAAATATAGAAGTTTTTTTAAATTGTCGCTCTATTTTTGTTTATAGCGCAACAAATAAAAAACGCAGAGGTAATCAAATACCACCAAAAGAAAGTTCAATTTATGGGGAAAATAGATTGCCAATTTTGTTTGGGAGCCACGTCGCACGACCGCGCAATTGTAGGTTAAAGTGACGCAGTGCCGAATCGCAAAAAGGGCCAGGTCCTTTACCTGCATAATGGTCCGGGTCTTAAGTGGTTAAAGGAGAATTCACCAAAAAAAAAAAAGGTTAATCAAATCCACAAGGGCTTTTTTTACCACTACTATTCCTTTATATTGGCTTTTAAAATGTACAAATGCAAATTAGACATTGGATGGAAGGTTTGGCACTGGGAAACAATCTTTGAAAGATAAAAAGTGCATTTTATATACAACTATATGGATCAGACCAAAATGAGGGACACATGAGGGGAACAGAGGGACATTGCTCCAAATCAGGGACAGTCCCTCGAAATCAGGGACAGTTGGGAGCTGTGCCAAACTCATCACCTCAGTAAACGGGAAAAGCATCATTTGGATTCATGCAAGTTGATTCAGGCAGACAGAGGTCTGTCTTAAAGCGGGGGTTCACCCTATAAAACAAAAAAAACCAAAAACATTTTCTTCTAGCATAAAATTCGGCATAGTAGCGCGAGCTACAGTATGCCTGTCTTAATTTTTTTATCCCCGTACTCACTGTGTAATCGTACATAGAAGATTCCGACTGCCCACGGGGAATTGGCGTTCCAATCCAGACGGAAGGTGATTGACGGCCGGCTCTGGCGCGTCACGCTTCTCCGGAAATAGCCGAAATGGGCTTGGCTCTTCACGGCGCCTGCGCATAGTCTGTGCGCAGGCGCCGTGAAGAGCCGAGACCTACTCCGGCTGTCTTCGGGGAGCGTGACGTGCCAGAGCCGGCCGTCAATCACCCTCCCTCTTGAAAGGAACGCCCATTCCCCGCGGGGAGTCGGAATCTTCTATGTACAATTACACAGTGAGTACGGGGATAAAAAAATTAAGACAGGCATACTGTAGCTCGCGCTACTATGCCGAATTTTATGCTAAAAAGTTGTTCTGCAGGGTGAAACACCGCTTTAACTTAAAGGGGTTTTCCACCCATTTTGTAAGTTTATTAAAAGTCAGCAGCTACAAAAAGTGTAGCTGCTGGCTTTTAATAAACCAACACTTACCTGCTCCAGCGACGCGCCGGACGGGGCTCCGCTCCTCGCCCCCCCTCGCCGGCCGGCGTCTTCATGCTCAGTGTGGGCACCCGGCCGTGACAGCTTTCGGCTTCACGGCCGGGCACCCACTGCGCATGCGCGAGCGGCACTGCGCATGCGCGAGCGTCGCGGCTCGGCGAGGCGCCGTCTGATTGGACAGGCGATCGCCGAGGACCTGTCACGTGTCCTGGGCGATCGCCTACAGCAACCCCTTCCTGTAGGTGATTAAGCTTATTCGCCTAGGCGATTAGGCTTAATCGTCTACCCGGAAGGAGGAAGTGGGACAGGAAGTCCCACTCCTCCTGAAGCCCCCACTCCCCCCCCAAAAAAATTACATGCCAAATGTGGCATGTAAGGGGGTGAGGAGTGGGATAAGCGGAAGTTCCAAATTTGGGTGGAACTCCGCTTTAAGGCATGGGTCTCCACACCTACATTCAAGTGAGTAGAATCCAATGGAGATCCCTACTCTATTGAGTGAGAGGGGGCACAGGGTTTTGTCTGATGATGTAAATGACTTAATATGAAACTATAATTGGGTAGAGGGGAAAGGCTAAATAAGTAAGGTATGTCTAGCCCAGTGGAATTTTTGAGATTTGCTTAATGCTGATCTTCTTATGAATGAGGTTGATGTCTTAGGCCTCGTACACACGACCGAGTTTCTCGTCAAAAACCAGCAAGAACCTTGCTGGGAGATATTTTTTCGTCGAGGAAACTGTCGAGAACCTCGACGAGCCAAAAAGAGAGCATGTTCTCTATTTTCTCGACGGGAGTCTGATTTGGCTCGTCAAGATCCTCGACGGGCTGGTTTTCAACGAGAAACTCGGACGTCTGTATGCTAAGAAACCCGCGCTTGCTCAGATTAAAGTATGAGACGGGAGTAAAAGTAGCATTTGTAATGGAGATAAAACATTTGTCAAGCTGTAACAGACAGAAAAGTGCAAATTGTCTCTTACCAAACTTTTACTTAACACGCAAACACATGAGATTAGCAAAAGCAGCCCCAAGAGTTTAGCCAGTGGAATCGAACTTCCCCTGCCGTTGTATGTGTTGTACGTCATTGCGTTTGAGAACGAGGAGATTTTGGCTTGACTGTGTGTACGCAAAGCAAGCTTGTCGAGTTCCTCGACAAGCCTAACAAGGAACTCGACGAGGAACTCGATGTGTTTAGCCTGTCGAGATCCTCGGTCGTTTGTACGAGGCCTCACACCAGGATTCTCCTATCATTTGATTAAACCTGTTGTAATAGATAGGGTCACAGAAAACCTGACCTGTCCATGACCAACATGACATAGCTTCTGCAACTCACACATCATCTTAAGATTTCATGGGTAGGGGTGCTGCAGTCATTTAGGGTTCATCTTTTATACCCAAACCAACCTACTATCTAATGTCCTATCAGAGCAAGGGGGTAAAACTGCCCCATGTGCACCTCCTTTAATAGTGGGAGAAAATGATGAATGTGTCTGAATCCATCCTCACTGGTGGGGCACAAAAAAAGGACTCCCCTCTCTTCTGCATAAGGGAATAGTTTAAAAATGTAAAAAAAATACAAACTATTAGCTTGCGGAACAAAATGAAAATGATAGAGGAAATCACGGCTTCAGCAAATCGTTTTCATAAGGCACAATTCATAAGACTAAATTTACCTACTCATCTGAATACTGCAGTGTACTGAATTCTCAAACTGAGAGGCAGTAACTAGGAAATAATTGAAGACTCCAGCTGTAGCGAAACTACAAGTCCCATGAGGCATTGCAAGGCTGACAGTTACAAGCATGACTTCCACAGGCAGAGGCATGATGGGTCATGCACACGCCCCTTTCCCTCTTCATTTGCTTTGACTCCTTTCCCTTGTCTTCACCCTTTCATATTCTAATCTTTATTCTATTGGTAGGTTGATTTTTTTTCTTCCCTAGCTACCGTAATGATGTTTACGTAAAAGGAAACAATATTATTCTACCTGTCCCCCTCTTTTTTCTCTTTCTCTCCTAATACATTAAAGCAGTGGTTCACCCTCCATGACAACATTTTAGCATAAAATTCGGCAAAGTAGCGCGAGCTACAGTATGCCTGTCTTTATTTTTTTATCCCCGTACTCACTGTGTAATCGTAGAGACAAGATTTCGACTCCCCGCGGGGAATGGGCGTTCCTATGGAGAGGGAAGGTGATTGACGGCCGGCTCTGGCACGTCACGCTCCCCGAAGACAGCCGGAACAGGTCTCGGCTCTTCACGGCGCTATACGGCGCCTGCGCACAGACTATGCGCAGGCGCCGTGAAGCGCCAAGTCCTATTTCGGCTATTTCCGGAGAAGCGTGACGTGCCAGAGCCGGCCGTCAATCACCTTCCCTCTCCATAGGAACGCCTATTCCCCGAGGGGAGTCGGAATCTTGTCTCTACGATTACACAGTGACTACGGGGATAAAAAAATAAAGACAGGCATACTGTAGCTCGCGCTACTATGCCAAATTTTATGCTACAGGAAAAATATATATATTTTTTTATTAATAGGGTGAACCCCCGCTTTAAGTAGTCATGCAGAAAGAGATCTCCTATGTTACTATTTATGATGATAGTGGAATGAGGTTAATGTTACAATATAAACTCCTGAAAGTGAAGACTCCGGTTTAGTTGATGATGTATAGATGTAACTATTTTTTCATGGGTTGCTTTTATGTGCCATAAAACTTAGTCACATGTTGGCTAAAAGATAAATGGTTGTTTATTGCCTGCTTCCCAATTGGATTGTTTATTCCTGAATGACCCTATAAACTGAAAATTAAAGAGGTAAAAAAAAAATTTAAATCAGAAATAGTAAATGCAATTAACTGAGTTTATAAGTCTTTTGCTGAATGAGCTTTTAAAGGCAGAGCTTAATATAATGTACAGTATATGAAGCTGTACCTTGATAGGCTTTAAACTTTTAGCCAGTTGTGAAAAAAACCTCAGGAAACTATGTGTTAGAGACAAGGTATGGGGGAACTGCTGGCAGAGAGGAATACTGGTGTGCAAATTAACTACTTACCTCTTGCAATAAATGAAATGAGGTTAAAAGTAAAAAAAAAAAAAAAAAAAAAACATATCATACTTACCTCCACTGTGCAGTTCATTTTGCACAGAGTGGCCCCAAACATCCTCTTCTAGGGTCCCCCAACATGTTCACGGCTCCTCCCTGCATCGATAAACCCCCTAGGAGAAGTGCTGTCACTGGGGGGTTACCATTCGGGCGTGCTCCTGAGTCCAGCATTTGCATCCATAGACACAGAATGATGGACTCACCCCCCCCCCCCCAGCACCCGTGTTATTGGATTTGATTGACATCAGCAGGAGCCAATGGCTGCACTGCTGTCAATCTATCCAATCAAGAGCCAAAACCCCAGAGAGTTAGCCAAGGAACGAATGGCTCAGGTGAGTAAAATGGGGGGGGGGGGGGCTGGTCAGTGACAGAAGTTTTTTCACCTTTATACATGGCAGGGAAGAATTCTGGTGTGCAAATTAACTACTTGCCTCTTGCAATAAAAGGAATGAGGTTTAACCAGTTAAGGACCACCGCACAACAAAATACGTTGGCAGAATGGCACGGCTGGGCATTTACACATACAGGTACGTCCCCTTTAAGAAGCCTAGCCGTGGGTCACGAGCGCGCCGCCAGTGGCAGGATCGTGACCCAGTCCTGTGCGGACTCGATCGCCGCTGGTGTCCCGCGATCGGGTCACAGAGCTGAAGAATGGAGAGAGGTACAAACCTCTCCCCGTGCTTCCTAGTGAGCCTGTCACTGATCGTCTGTTCCGTGTCATAGGGAATGACGAACAGGGATGTCACACACCCAGCCACGCCCCATACAGTAAGAAACACACATTAGGGAACACTTAACCCCTTTAGCACCCCTACAGGTTAACCCCTTCACTGTGTAATTTTCACAGTAATCAGTGCATTTTTATAACACTGTTTGCTATAAAAATTACAATGGGACCAAAATCGTTTCTTTTATACTCTGTAGCTCCTGCTGGATTTTTCTTCTAATCCCCTTGTGGAGGCTTCCATTTATAGATGGACATTTTATGGTTACACAACCTGGTCACGTTGCTATAATCTTTTTATATGGACTATAAACTGAAGGACTTATGAATAAATGGTTATTGAACGAATCATTTGAGTTTCCATTATTTCTTATGGGGAAATTTGCTTTGATATACAAGTGCTTTGAATTACAAGCATGTTTGGGGAACGAATTATGCTCGCAATCCAAGGTTTTACTGTATATGAAAAGAACAAATACCCTCCACTCAAATCTTAGGCCTCGTACACACGATCGGTTAAACAGAGGACAACGGTCTGATGGACCGTTTTCATCGGTCAAAACCGATCGTGTGTGGGCCCCATAGGTTATTTAACCATCGGTTAAAAAAAGCCAACTTGCTTTAAATTTAACCGATGGATTCCTAACCGATAGGTCAAAACCGATCGTTAGTAGGCACAACCATCGGTTAAAAATTCACGCATGCTCAGAATCAAGTCGAGGCATGCTTGGAAGCATTGAACTTCGTTTTTTTCAGCACGTCATTGTGTTTTACGCGTTCTGACACGATCGGTTATTTAACCGGTTAACGCCCGCCGCATGTATATGTACGTCCACAGAATGGCACGTACAGGCATATGGGCGTACATGTATGTCCCTGCCTTTCCCGGGGTCAGGGGTCCGATCGGGACCCCCCCGGTACATGCGGCGGTCGGAAACCCACAGGGAGTGATCCGGGATGAGGTCGCGGCGATTCGTTTCTAGCCGCCCCCTCGCGATCGCTCCCCGGAGCTGAAGAACGGGGAGAGCCGTATGTAAACACGGCTTCCCCGTGCTTCACTGTGGCGGCTGCATCGATCGAGTCATCCCTTTTATAGGGAGACTCGATCGATGACGTCAGACCTACAGCCACACCCCCCTACAGTTGTAAACACACACTAGGTGAACCGTAACTCCTACAGCGCCCCCTGTGGTTAACTCCCAAACTGCAACTGTCATTTTCACAATAAACAATGCAATTGAAAGGCATTTTTGCTGTGAAAATGACAATGGTCCCAAAAATGTGTCAAAATTGTCCGAAGTGTCCGCCACAATGTCGCAGTCATGAAAAAAATCGCTGATCGCCGCCATTAGTAGTAAAAATAAATAATATTAATAAAACTATCCCCTATTTTGTAAACGCTATAAATTTTGCGCAAACCAATCGATAAACACTTATTGCGATTTTTTTTAACCAAAAATAGGTAGAAGAATACGTATCGGCCTAAACTGAGGGGAAAAAAATGTATATATGTTTTTGGGGGATATTTATTATAGCAAAAAGTAAAAAATATTGAATTTTTTAAAAAAAATTCGCTCTATTTTTGTTTATAGCGCAAAAAATAAAAACCGCAGAGGTGATTAAATACCACCAAAAGAAAGCTTTATTGGTGGTAAAAAAAATGTGTCAATTTTGTTTTGGAGCCACGTCGCACGACCGCGCAATTGTCTGTTAAAGCGACGCAGTGCCGAATCGCAAAACCTGGCCTGGGCCTTTAGCTGCATAAAGGTCCGGGGCTTAAGTGGTTAACCGATGGTGTGTGGGCGCGACGGACCATCAGTCAGCTTCATCGGTTAACCGATGACAACGGTCCTTAGACCGTTCTCATCGGGTGGACTGATCATGTGTACGAGGCTAAACCCTTCCCCCACCAAGGTATCAGATATGCAGAACTTCCATCTATTGGTTTTTGAATGCAAATGTAATATTATTTTTTTCTTTTTTGCCTCAACTATGGAGATGAGGGGAATAAAGCAGGCTGTTTGCATGATCCAACCATACGAAGTCTTGTATATATATTGGCTGGTATTCCATCTGCTGTGGTTTTAATAAACCGTAAAGTGCAAAGCCCCGAGATAGGTTACAATGTAAGAACAGATGATCATTCATTTTTACAAGCAGGAGCTAAGTGACGACAGTGCCTGTTATAAAATGTCAAAACCGGCACTATCTGTCACTTAGCTCTTGCCATGTTATAGAGCCTGGATAAAATCGACTTGACTATCTGCTCCACAGCCGGCTCATCCTATATAGAGTGCAGAGTGCAGATCTGATAGTAATCCTGCGGGATGTTTTGTCAGCCTGGGAGTTCTGAATACCGGACCAGGCTGGTTCCGCACACTGAGCTCATGTTCCATCTGGACGAGATCACGGCAATGGAACGGGGACATGTCCTTTTACATCTAATCTCATTTCCAGAATCACGTTCCCCGGATCACTTTGCATTTAACGCAATGACATCTTGTTAACGTTGCTATCAGATGATACACAAGCTCTAAATAACTCAAACCTTGCCCTGTTCTTTTCTAAAATTAACTAGAATCTCACTGAGAAAAACAGAACAGCTGTCATTTGACTGATTATAATATTTAGTGGTACATGTGGAGAGAATAACTCTCTTTAAAAAACCCACTCGCACATGAAGCTCGACAGTGGGTGGATTGACTTACTTCAGGGGAAAAGGCTTTAAAGAGAAATGATCAAATATTAAAGTGGATGTAAAGCCACTTTCATTCTTTCTAAACTACTGCCATAGTGCTGATCTATAAGGATATAGATGCCTCCTGCATGTATCCTTACCTGTCAAATGTCTCCCCTCTGTCTGTTATAAGAACTGAAAAACTGCAGATTCTGTGGGTGTGTCTGTTGTCTGGAGCTCTGTGGGTGGAGTCGTGATGTCAGTAGACTCCCCGCCCTCCTCTGCACTCCCCTTACACTGAATTCTGCTGTGATCACTAACATCCAGTCAAAATCCAGAAAAGTAACCACATGACTGCAGAAAAGGAGTGGGGGTGGGAATTAAAAAATAACGCCTGTCTCCAGGCTAGTTCATGAGATATGTAAATAACCTGTCACTCACAGCAAGGGGGCGGAACGGACTAAGGTTTTTCTCTGTAAGTCCGTTTTATTTCACTGAACAATAAAAGAGGATTGCTCAGAGTTGGATTAACTCTGCCTGGCAAGACTGGGCACAGATGATAGGAAATCTTATACTGTACATTGTTTACATCACTTTAAACTGATCAAATGTATACACTAAGGCCCGGATTTTACAAAGACTTACGCCAACGTGTCTAATGATACGCCGCGTAAGTCCACGGATGCGCCGTCGTATCTATGCGCTTGATTCTGCAAAGGAGATACGCCTGAATTTCAGCTCCATCCGACCGACGTAAGTCTCCTACGCCTTCGTATCTTGGGTGCATATTTACGCTGGCCGCTAGGGGCACTTCAGTTGATTTACGCGTCGAATATGTAAACAATTATAATAATAATGTTTACACTTATATAGCGCCAATTACAGCGATGCCGCTGTGTCTAAGCGCTGATAATGGTTGTCATTATTACCCAGCTCAATGGTACTCAAATGAGCTATAAAGGCCGATTCACGAACGTACTTGTGCCTGTCGCAGTAAGCTACGCCGTTTACATAAGGCGTACATCTGGCGTAAAGATAAACCACCAAATAACTGGTCTAAGCCGTATAGGGTATGGACGTCGGAACTGCCGTCGGATTTTACGTAGTTTATGTAAGTCGTACGTGAATGGGGCTGGGCGTAGGTTACGTTCACGTCGAAAGCATTGAGCCGTCGTATCTTAGGGAGTATTTGCGACGTGATTTCGAGCATGCCCGCGCATGCGCCGTTCGTTCGGCCATGCATTCACATGGGGTCACGCTTCATTATAATACTACACGCCCACTGCCTTGCTACTTTGAATTAGGCGGGCTTACGCCAGCCCATTTACGCTACGCCAACGTAACTTAGGGTCGCAAGTGCTTTGTGAATACCGTACTTGCCTCTCTATTTTACGTCGGCGTAGCGCATATGAGCTGCGCTACGCCCGCTTAACCTCCCTGGCGGTATGATTCTGTCTGGAATTACGTACCAAAAGCGGTACAATTATTTGCAAGGAAATTTGATGTTTTATACTGTAGGCCTGTAATTCTTAGGAATAACTCACTTAAATCTGACCAAACAAGAGTCTAATAGGCATCCCGGGTATGACATTTTTTTAAAAACAAAATTATAAATTATAATATAATAAATAATTATAAATAATTATAACAAATAATAATATAATTCTAATAAAAATTATTCAATAATGTAATCAAATCAAAAACACTGAAATTTTCTCAGTTGCAGAATTGTTGCTGTCATTTTTTTTTTTTATGACGAATTTCCCCACAAATCGCTATCGCACAATTCTGCAAGTGATTATAATTTATTATCGCTGTTTTTTAGCTGATCTAAAACCATTTTTGACATAAAGGGACACTTTTGGTTGCTATGGACAATCTACAGTTTGCAGGGAGAAAGAAAGGTTTTTATTATATAAAATGACATGCAGGGCACTGGGCAGACCACTAGGGACAGGGGGGTGTGTTTTTTTTACATACAGTACTGTAATCTATAAGATTACAGTATACTGTATGTATTGTGTTTGTTTACGTTTTTGAATTTGGCGCCGATCTCCGCTCCCGTGCGTCGTAACGTCGCAGGGAACGGAGATCGGCGGCACAGGAGGACGCTGTGTGAATCGACCGAGGTCCCGCTCGCTCACACAGCGCGGTGACATCGCTGGATCCAGGACAAGGTAAGCCAGCGCGCGCTGCAGGCTCTGCACAGCTACCCCGAGCGTGACTCGGGGATACCGATCGCAGCAGAAAAAACCCACCCCGAGTCACGCTCGGGGATACCGCCAGGGGGGTTAAACATATGCTGCTCTACCTGAATCTGGCCCTTATTGCTTATTTTTACCAAAAATATGTAGAAGGATACTTATCGGCCTAAACTTTTTCAAAATTGTCGCTCTATTTTTGTTTATAGCACAAAAATCGCAGAGGTTATCAAATACCACCAAAATAAAGCTCTATTTGTGGGAAAAAAAGGACTTCAATTTTGTTTTGAAGCCACGTCGCACGATCATGCAATTGTCAGTAAAAATGACGCAGTGCCGAATCGCAAAAAGGGCCTGGTCCTTTAGCTACAAAATGGTCCGGAGCTTAAGTGGTGAAACTGTATTAACTCTTATACTGCTATTTTCATACCTTAATGTGTTTAACTACTTGCCGACCAGCCGCCGTCATTCTACGGCGGCAGGCCGGCTCTCCTGGGCGAGAGCCCGTCATACTACGTCGGCTCTCTTTGCGGCCACTAGGGGAGCGTGCTCGTCCGTGACTCCCGTGCGGGTGCCCGGCGGGCGCGATCGCCGCCGGGCACCCGCGATTGCTCGTTACAGAGCGGGGACAGGGAGCTGTGTGTGTAAACACACAGCTCCCGGTCCTGTCAGGGTAGGGAAATGTATGAACAGAAGATCAGTGTTTCCCCTAGTGAGGCCACCCCCCCCCCTACAGTAAGAACACACCCAGGGACATACTTAACCCCTTCCCCGCCCCCTAGTGTTAACCCCTTCACTGCCAGTGGCATTTTTATAGTAATCCAATGCATTTTTATAGCACTGATTGCTATAAAAATGCCAATGGTCCCAAAAAATTTGTCAAAAGTGTCCGAAGTGTCCGCCATAATGTCGCAGTACCGAAAAAAATCGCTGATCGCCGCCATTACTAGTAAAAAAAAAATATTATTTAAAAAAATGCCATAAAACTATCCCCTATTTTGTAAACGCTATAACTTTTGCGCAAACCAATCAATAAATGCTTATTGCAACTTTTTTTTACGAAAAATATGTAGAAGAATACGTATCGTCCTAAACTGAGAAAAAAAAATGTTTTTTTTATATATTTTTGGGGGATATTTATTATAGCAAAAAATAAAAAATATTCATTTTTTTTAAAATTGTCGCTCTATTTTTGTTTATAGCGCAAAAAATATTAACTGCAGAGGTGATCAAATACCACCAAAAGAAAGCTCTATTTTTGGGAAAAAAAGGACGCCAATTTTGTTTGGGAGCCACGTCGCACAACCGCGCAATTGTCAGTTAAAGCGACGCAGTCCCAAATCGCAAAAAGTGCTCTGGTCTTTGGGCAGCAATATGGTCCAGGGGTTAAGTGGTTAACTGACCTGATCTGCAGACTATGGGGTTGATTTACTAAAATCAAAAAGACTGTGCACTCTGCAAGTGCAGTTTCTCCAGAGATTAGTAAATTCAGTAAACCTTCACTTTGCAAAAAATACCCAATCATGTGCAAGGAAAAAAAAAAAAAAAATGAATTTTTGCTTGCACATGATTGGATGATGGAAGTCAGCAGAGCTTCTGCTCATTTACTAAGCTCTGGAGTAACTGCCCTTGCAGAGGGCAACTGCACTTTGAAAAGTGCACAGACTATTTGACTTTAGTAAATCAACCCCGATGTGTGCTGGTTATTTGCACTACAGACCTTGAGTGACTTCAGACTAGGCAAGAACAAATACGTTGTTTTAGAAAGATAGGGCAGAAAAATCAGAGCCTACACCACATCCCAGTACTAAGAAAAAGGGAAGAGGGAACAAACCTCTGGACTTTTAAGGTGTCAAATCAAATACAGGCATACCCCACTTTTAAGTTAACAATGGGGCTTATTTACTATCGCTGGAAAGTGCAAAATCAGGTTCACTTCTGCATAGAAACCAATGAGCTTCTAACCCCAGCTTGTTCAATTAAGCCTGGTAATAAAACCTGAAAGCTCATTGGTTTCTGTGCAGAAGTGAGCCTGATTTTGCACTTTCCAGCGATAGTAAATAAACCTCATTGTGTACTTAAAAGTAGGGTATGCCTGTAATTACAAAATAGATAAAATGTTATATTTTTATTATAACAATAAAACATGATAAAAGATTTCTTCTTTGTTCATATCATTTGTTCTATTAAAGGCATATACAAACACTACCTCTCGACATGTTTCACTTTTAAAGCTTCTTCAGGTGATTCAGGTGTGTGGTATTAAATGCTATAAGTAACAAAAAGAACAGGAATACATTTAATTTTAAGAAGATGCTTATAATATGATAGATGTAATAATCTGTCTAAAACAACATGAAATGTATTCCTGTTCTTTTTGTTACTTATAGCATTTAATACAACACACCGGAATCTCCTGAAGAAGCTTTAAAAGCGAAACATGCCAAGTGGTAGTGTTTGTATATGCCTTTAATAGAACAAATGATATGAAAAAGGAAGAAATCTTGTATTGTGTTTTTATTGTTATAATAAAATATTACATTTTATCCATTTTGTAATTATTTGATTTGACACCTTAAAAGTACTGAGGTTTGTTCCCTTTTACCTTCTTCTTTAGGCAAGAACAAAGTTTCAAAAGCTTTACTGAAAAACGTGGTCATTCCAAAAAAAAAGGAGGGGGGGAGGAGAGGGGATGCTGGGAAGTGGGTGGAGGGGATATATGTATGGGATATTCATAATATTTAGTTGTTAAGGTAAACAGTCACATACAGAAACTAGGATGCAGACAAATTGAATATATTAATTTATGTAGTAACATACAGAATCTATATTTGTGTGTAAATGTAACAACATAATATGGATGAGTGTGAAAAAACAATAAAATAAAGAATTAAAAAAAAAAAAAAAAACTTGGTCATTCCAGATAACATTGGTAGCAGTCTTTTCCTAACATCCCTAGTCCCTAACTAAGGCTTAATAGGTACCCCAGCATACCTGCATAGGATAGAGCCCATCATGGCAGAATTCCAGGATTAGTGTCCTCGGGTGTTTGGTAGCTCTCATTGGTCTCGTACTCTGTAGACTTTGGTTTTGGAAGAAGGCTGTGTGGATGGACTCTGCCAACGGTCAGGTAACATGCACACCTAATGCACATAATACCCTTGTCCCATTTTTATAGAACCGGGTAACATTTTAACACTAACCCTTCCTGCTGGAGCAGTATAAAAATCAACCTGCTTACAGGCCCTTTTATTGAAGAAAAGGAAATTTACCCCTAGGGGCTTTGTGTTGCAGCACGGTATAAATAATGTACAAGTAGGTAAAGTATAAATTTATTGATAGGGTATCAAAAAAGAGCCCGTAGACAAAAAAGGGAACTCAGGATATGAGCTTTGATAAAATCAATCCATAAACAGAAAGGCAAAGAAATACATTACAACATGGTAACAATGATAATTCAAATTTGAACAGTACTATATGCATATAAGCACTATGTGCGAAAAAGCCCCTACGCGTTTCGACCTTCGTAGAAGCGGTCTTCTTCAGGGAGCCAATGTTTTTACACAGACATAGGTTCTATGAAGAAAATATATGCAGATAAATCAAAAAGTAAACAACAAAACAAACATAATCACGAAGAGGACCTGTCCACCCCAACATAAGGATAAAAGTGGGGGTGCATGGTCTCCTCCCATAACAATATAATAAAATAAACAATGATGTACAAAAATCGAAATGCCACTCACCAAGACACATATCGAAAAACAGACCGGGATCGGACACCAAGTCACACCATCCAGAGCAAGGCTGGGTAGATGGGAAGGCAGACAGGGGAAATTAGGAACAGGCCCCGGGGTCAGATGGAAAAATTACTCCAGGGCAGAAACCAAGAGGCCAAATCACTATTGGGCCTACGAGAGGTCACACTTGCGTGTCGTGACCTGCACCACAGGATGGAACACAGGGGAGGCAGGGCAAGAGAGAGGAGGCGGGAGGCAGAAGGAAGGGGGAAAGGGCGGCCACAGACGCAGGCCCTTTTCTATTCTAGCATGACTGTGGCCCCTCTGTTCCATAAATACACCAGTTTGCTGTGGAGGAACTCAAGTGGGCTGCACAGAGCTCTGGTATAGAATTTGGGGGGACCTCACACTTTTTGTTAATTTGTGTAGGGCCCCCATTAAAATGAATACCAGACCTGAAGGGCTGGGTATGAAATAGGGGGGATCCCATGCCATTTCTTTTGTGTGTGTGTGAGCCCTCCTCTCATCTAGGATAAGGATCTGGTATACATCAAGATAATTCCCTGCCAGCTGAGAGCTGTTATTTTGCAGGCAATTTAAAAACACTTCTTTCTTTGTAAATGTCAGTTTTGCTCTACTAGGTTGTTTTATATTGCACAGATGCGCCACTTCACAGGCAGGGTCAAAGCATGGTATTTAATGGAGTTTTGCATTTTTAATGTTTCACTTTAAGCATTACTGAAATCGCTGTTACCAGCCAAACAACATGTTTTTAAACAATTCTCTTTTGCATTGGAACCCATGGCAATACCCATCCCCCATGGTCTTTGTTTGATAACCCTTTGTCTATTAGCCAATAGATATGTTTTAATTATTATTATTATTCAATACATTCGGCTCCCATTGACTTCAATTAGGTTCATGTTTGGCAAATGAAACTTTTGTCAAGTTAGTCAAATCCTGCTCAAAGCTTACCCAGGTATGTGAGACCCATCACTATAAGTGAGTTCTTGTTATTGGCAGTTCTTATATTTATTGAGCAAAGTATTAGCTTCCTCCAGGGTCACACAAAAACAATATGGATATTGATTTGAAATCCAAAATGTTTTTTTTTTGGGTAGAGTGTGAAAGGGTTAAAACCTTATTAGCAGGATTTAATTGGTGTTTGTGTCCCCCTTGGGTTCTAACTTGTGTAGCGCCTGTGTACTTTATAGCACCGGTGGTAGTTAAATTTAAGGGTAGATCAGAGTGTAGTTGGACTCTGATCCAGATTGTTAAGTGCAAAACAGGGTCTCTGTCTCAGCTTGGCTGTGCTGTGGGCTATTCTGTTGCACTGGGGCAACAAAAGTGAGTACAAAAGTGAAAATGTAAAATATTTACAAAAATGTGAGGAGTGTACTCACTTTTGTGAGATACTGTATATCCGGATATATATGTGTATATATATATATATATATATATATATATATATATATATATATATATATATATATATATATATATATATATATATGTGTGTGTGTGTGTGTGTGTGTGTATGTGAGAAATTTCCAGCAGCAACCTGATTCTTCCAGAGAGATGCATTTATTGAATCTTCAGACAGAACAAAGTCCATAAGATACTTGCAACAGATGACAAAATCCAACAGAGTAAATATAAAATAGGTGACAGACTATTTGTGCAGCATCCAGGCACCTTCAGAGAACCCAGTTCCTTCTGTCATCTTCATGGAGAATGAAAAGACTGATTGCCAGCTTGAATCGTCCACCTGAAATACTAGTACACTGGGGGGGGGGGGGGGTTCTGCTAGGTCAACCCAAAATACTCTTTGATCTTATTGTTAATCAAAGTAAAAAGAACTCTACTTCTAATTACCATCAATAAATACTTATTTTATGGTCCTTTATCATCCTTAAAGCGGTGGTTCCCCTAAAAAAATTTTTTTAACATTGCTTTTCCCAAATAAATTACGATTAGAATCGGCCGGTTTTATTAAAAAAAAAAGGTCCGTACATACCGTTTATTATTTTCGTTCCCACCGCCACTTCCGGGTACGATGCTGGCGGTGGGCATTCCTAATTGATGGACAGGCATCCGACCGACGCATACATCGCGTCACGAGATGCCGAAAGAAGCCGAACGTCGGTGCGCATGCGCCGTATAGAGCCGCACCGACGTTCGGCTTCTTTCGGCATCTCGTGACGCGATGTATGCGTCGGTCGGATGCCTGTCCATCAATTAGGAACGCCCACCGCCAGCATCGTACCCGGAAGTGGCGGTGGGAACGAAAATAACAAACGGTATGTACGGACCTTTTTTTTTTAATAAAACCGGCCTATTTTAATCGTAATTTATTTGGGAAAAGCAATGTTAAAATTGTATTTTTAGGGGAACCACCGCTTTAAGTATGTCATCAATGTACCCTTTGAAATGTTCAATTCGATTAACAGGCCATACCTCACATATCTAGACTTGCATAGAAATCAACACATCAAAGGGTCATCAGCTGTCCCTTTGGTATGTTAAAATTAAGTTGTCTCGGACAACTCAACAATTGTCAACTGAATTCATTATTGTAATTATCTCCTAAACATAAAATGTCCATCCACGAATGAAAGCAAAATCCAGCAGAAGCTACAGAGTATAAAAGAGAAGAGAGGCGCCTCTAAAGCCATGTACACACGATCGGATTTCTGATGGACTCAGATCCGATGAAGCTGACTTTCATCAGTCTTGCATACACACTATCAGACTAAATTCGAACCGTGCCAAAACACGGTGACGTAAAACACAACGACAAGCTGAAAAAAATTAAGTTCAATGCTTCCAAGCATGCGTTGACTTGATTCTGAGCATGCGTGGATTTTTCTCCGATGGAGTTCCACACAGACGATCGGAATTTCCCAACGTTTTTTTATCTATAGGAAAAATATAAAACATGTTCTATTTTTTTACACCGATGGAAAAAAGACCGATGGGGCTCACACATGATCAGTTTGTCCGATGAAAACAGTCCAACAGTCCATTTTTTCATCGGACAAACTGATCGTGTGCACACGGCTTAAGTGTAGCAATATGTTGCTAATTGTTGCACCTTCATTAAATGTAACCATATTGCTACACTTAGAGGCGCCTCTCTTCTCATTTATACTCAGTTGTAACATGACGCTACTCTTATATCAATATCTTATCTTATATCAAGACATCTTATATCAAGATCTTATCTTATCTTATCTTATATCAAGACATCTTATATCAAGATCTTATCTTATCTTATCTTATATCAAGACATCGCTTATATATCAAGTCAAAATTTATTACACATTTTTGCTTGTCTTGAACAACACTCTCAAACCAAGTTACTCTCAAATCAAGGTTTTACTGTACACGTTAAACCATTAGTGGGTAAAATATGTACATTTGGGGTAAGGATGTAAAGTGTATCCTCAGCCAAAATATTATTTTAGCGTTGGAAAAAGTAGCAAAGGATTATAACCCTTTCTAGGTAACTTCTATCGGGTACTCAATTAAAGCATATCATGGGTAGCATCAAATTGTGCACATATTTAAAAAAAAAAAAAATTTGCCTTGGCAATTACCCTAAATTTTTCTCACAAACAAAAAATCAGGAGTCTCATAGCGATGCTCTTTTTACCAGTTAACTGGACTGCTACACTTTACGCCTTATGTGCCATGTGCGGGTTTCCCCCTTTCTAGTTCTATGCATCTTTTGTCTTTACATTTTGCTGTGTTTGAGAAGACCGATATTTTATTATATTTTTTAATAGTTTTTATCTTCTTTAAAGTGGTTGTAAACCCTTAGGCCGCGTACACACGGTCGATCCATCCGATGAGAATGGTCAGACGGACCGTTTTCATCGGTTCACCGCTGAAGCAGACTGATGGTCTGATGTGCGTACACACCATCAGTTCAAAAACCGATCGGGTCGGAACGCGGTGACGTAAAACACACAACGTGCTGAAAAAAACGAAGTTCAATGCTTCCAAGCAAGCATCGACTTGATTCTGAGCATGCGCGGGTTTTGAAGCGATGCTTTTGTGTACTAACTATCGGTTTTGACCAATAGTCAGCCATCCATTGGTTCGATTTTAAAGCAAGTTCTAAAACTTTGGTCTGAAGGACAAAAGTCTGATGGGCCGTACACACGGTCGGTTTGGACCGATGAAACTGGACTTCAGTCCGTTTTCATCGGTTTGGACCGGTCGTGTGTATGCGGCCTCACAATCCACTTTTTCCTACATATAAGCCTAAAATAAGGCTTACCTGTAGCTACCCCGGATATGTCCTAAACCTGCACAGTTTAGGAGATATCCCCTGTATCAGCATGTGACGACGCGTTCGTGCCATTGCTGCAGCTAGTATGCCGGTACCGACGGGTCCTGTGCGCATGCGTTGGAGTGACGTCATTGTGGCTCCGGCCAATAACAGCGTCAGAGCTTGCAATACTCAGATGTAACTCCTGGAGCGATGTCGCTGGCTGGAGCTGTGTACAGGGACCGCTGCAGAGGCTTCGATCTAAGGTAAGTATTTCATAATGAGCTAGTAGTGTTATGCATACTAGCTCATTGTGCCTTTAGCTTGCAGATTTTTCTTTTCTTTTTTTGCGTTTACACTTTAAGGAAAGTAAAAACATGCATTTTCTTAAAAAAATATTCACTCGTTTTCTTTAATATTTTTTTTAAAGGAAATGCAAATTTCCTTATTTTTTTTTTACTTTCTGTAAAGAAGAAAAAAGAAAAAATACCTGAATACCAGACTTTATTATTTTACATTATTTAGGGCAGTCGTTCTCAACTCCTGTCCTCAGATTTTAAGTATCACCTTGGGGAGATGCAGACTAGAAAACTGCAATCACTGAGCAGCAAATGATATCACCTGTAATATATTTCAGTTATCTTGCAAACCTGGCTTGTTAAGCCTCGTACGATTGTTGGCCAACCGAGCGTCTGATTTTTGTGTGCCTGGATCTTGTCTTGCAAACTAAAAGTACACAAATTGTCGTGCCACAAACACGAACATAGTGACATAGTACAAGGAATTTCAGCTCTCGATCGCCACCCTTTGGGCCCCTTCTGATAATTGATTCCGAGCATGCGTTTTTATACTTTTGACTTTTGTGTGTGCCGAATTTGTTTACCGACCATACGAAAATCAGACAACAGACCGTTGTCCACTGAAAATTTACTAGCCTGTCATCCAACATTTTTTGGCCGAAAGTTGGACAACAATTGTCAAAAGGAGCGTACTAACAGTAAGATTTTGGGACAACAGTCTGTCAACAGACAATCCCCTTCCAACAATGGTATCGTGTGTACGAGGCTTTAGTGGGTCCTGAGGACAGGAGTTGAGAACCACTGATTTAGGGTAATTGCTGGAATCTGACCTTTGGTTGGGAAAGCTTTACATCTCAGTAAGATCTGACTGTTCTCTATAAAACCTGTTTCTTCTTTCAGATTTCAATGTAAATAATTTAGAGATTTACAACCTGCAGATTGCACTGTAATGATTCCTCTGTAATATGAAAAGGCAGCTTAGGTCATTAAAGGTAGTCTGAGCCTGCTGAGTGTTTGTAAAATGTCTAGAATACAAATGTGTATTTTTTTTTTTTTTAAATCCCTCTTTTTCTGACAAGCATGTTGAATACTGAAGGCAGAGCAACAGCTTATATGACCATTAAGAGCCCAGGTAGAGTTGTCACTTCTTCTTTAACCACTTAAGGACCCATTCACGCCGATATACGTCAGTAGAATGGCACGGCTGGGCACATCCACGTACATCTACGTGGCTCTTTAAGCCCAGCCGTGGGGTCGCGTGCGCACCGTGGGCACGTGCACGCGACCCGGTCCGAAGCTCCGCGACCGTGGCCGTGGGACTCACGGACCCGATCGCCGCTGGAGTCCCGCGATCAGTCCCCAGAGCTGAAGAACGGGGAGAGCTGTGTGTAAACACGGCTTCCCCGTTCTTCACTGTGGCGCTGTCATCGATCTTGTGTTCCCTTTTATAGGGAACCACAATCGATGATGTCACACCTACAGCCACACCCCCTACAGTTAGAAACACAGATGAGGTCATACATAACCCCTTCAGTGCCCCCTTGTGGTTAACTCCCAAACTGCAATTGTCATTTTCACAGTAAACAATACATTTTTAATGCATTTTTTTGCTGTGAAAATGACAATGGTCACAAAAATGTGTCAAAATTGTCCGAAGTGTCCGCCATAATGTCGCAGTCACGAAAAAATCGCTGAACGCCGCCATTAGTAGTAAAAAAATTTTTTTTTTATAAAAATGCAATAAAACTATCCCCTTTTTTGTAAACGCTATAAATTTTGCGCAAACCAATCGATAAACGCTTATTGCGATTTTTTTTAACCAAAGATAGGTAGAAGAATACGTATCGGCCTAAACTGAGGAAACAAATTATGTTTTATATATTTTTGGGGATATTTATTATAGAAAAAAGTAAAAAATATTGAATTTTTTTCTAAATTGTCGCTCTATTTTTGTTTATAGTGCAAAAAATAAAAACTGCAGAGGTGATCAAATACCACCAAAAGAAAGCTCTATTTGTGGGGAAAAAAAGGACGCCAATTTTTGTTTGGGAGCCACATGGCACGACCGCGCAATTGTCAGTTAAAGTGACGCAGTGCCGAATCGCAAAAACTGAATAGGGGAAACAATACAATACAAAGCTTTCTTGTCTGCTTTTGTTCTTATTATAGTAGTGCAATGTGTCCCTGATCCATGTTGTGATTTAACATTCTACAGTGTCAGGGTATGAAGGGGATAGGTGGTTCTTGGAATGGGAATGAGGCTTGCTCTACACTGCAACAAAATGACAGATATACTGTATAAAATATCATCAGATGTACTGTTAGGTGCCCTCTATAGTGAATATCCAGGTAACATGACCTAGTATGTTCTTACGTGATTGACAGGGTATTATTCTTTGTAAAACTTACCCAAAGTCCTTCAAACTTGAACACATGGTGAATGTATTATATTATGAGTTTATAACTTTTTTTTTTCCTTTCTTTTAGATCTCTGTAATCCCTTTGATTTCAATATTGCATGGTTCCCATTGCTCATAAAGAGATAATGTGATAATGTGAAGAATAAAATGAATGAGGAAACTGGATAATGAATTCCCTTACTGTATTCTTACTGATCTGTTGATAGACTCCCAAGAAACTGTTATCGGCTTTAAGAACCAAATTCATAGACAGAATGTCTTCTTGTTTTTTTTTGTTTTACTTTAGGTACAGGCATAGTAGGGTTCATTTAATAAAATAGTAGAAAATAGACATGTGCACAACAAAAAATTTCGTATTTTTTTGTTCCGTTTCTTCTGCACAACAAAAAATGTAGTATTTTTTTGTTCCGTTTCGTCTCGTTACGTAGATTCGGAAAGATTCAGAATTTCGTAACACGCAAGTTTTCCTATTCGGACCCGTTCGTATTTTCGGAACAGTTTTATTTTCGTTTATACTGAATGATTCGTAATTCTGTCTAATTTATTTTCGTTGATTCGAAATTCGTAATTTTGTTAGATAATAATTTTCGTTTAATGGATTCGTAATTTTGTACTTTCGTAAATACATAGCAACACGTGGCTAATCCATGTTAAGATAGACTTTCTCTTAAGCCCCGTACACATGGTCGGACTTTTTGCCAACAAACGCCAAAATGAGCGTTTTCCAAAAAAATCCGACCGTGTGTACGCTCTATCGGACAAACTTTTTTGGTTTCAAAACTCCCGCCAACTCCCTTCAGACAAAAATCCACGGAAAAGTTTGTTTGAAGTCCGATCGTGTGTACGAGGTTTTACACTGTACAATGTGACTCAGCACAAAAGAGATGATGATTGGCTAAGATATTAAGTATTCACCCACTAACTACACTGCCCAGTGCCCATTCGAAAGAACGATACAAGTACACAAATTTACAAACAGACAAAGAAACGGATTTACAAAACACACAAATGAAAATACGAACAGACAAAGAAACGGATTAACAAAACACACAAATGAAAATACGAACATACGAATGAAAATACGAACAGACAAAGGATTTAAAATACGAAATGCAAATCGTTCGTTATAGATGTCATTTTCGTTCTTTTGCTTTTTCGGTGTTTCGTATTTTAGTAAAATTGTCCAATCATACGTTCGTATTTTCGCTTGTTCGTTATTTTGCTTATTCGCAATTCCTTAACTTTCATATTTTGGGTCTTTTAGCTATTCGGATGTTCGAATTGATACGAATGTACGAAAAACTAACAAATTCGTACAAAAATCCATTCGTTATGAACGGGAACGCACATGTCTAGTAGAAAATGTTAACAGTGAAAAATGAGAGTTCACTTAGCCTAATGGTAATGGTAATGATAAAACTGTTCACCAAATTGGGAGACTAAACCAGGATCTTTAATTTGATTTACCGGTACATAGTAAGTCAGGTTGAAAAAAAGGTATTGCGCATGACAATCTCTGAAGGTCAATCAACATGACAACAGATGACCAAGCAATAGGCAAAGTCAGCAGGCTGAGACGTTTCGAGGACGCATCCCCGTCTTCAGAGCTCCTAAGGAAGGGGATGCATCCTCGAAACGCATCAGCCTGCCAACGTCGCCTATAGCTTGGTCATCCATTGCCACGCTGGTTGACTATCAGAGATTGTCATGCACAATACATCTGTCTGTTGTTTGTGGGTATTTATTTGGCTGTTTGGTTTCCTATAATAAACCTTGGGTAATGCACTAGGCGTTTGCACCCCCTGTGTGTTCTTTTTGCAGTTCTAAGTTGGATTCCCCTATCTGAGGATGGTTGCACCACTGAAGCATTTTCCTTGAGATTACATAGACCGTTTGTCTATCCCTGACTGTTGACTGTCCCTTTGAGCGATGGAAAAACAGTTTGTTCTATTAGAAAAAGAAAGTCTATTGAGAACAGAACCCTAAAAGTGGTTGTAAACCCTTTTTTACAACCTTATGCTACAGGTAAGCTTATATTAAGGTTTACCTGTAGCTAACGAGGATATCTCCTAAACATGCACAGATAACTCACCCGAGTTCCAGGATACTTGCTACTAATCCCAGAGCTGTCCCAAGCATGTAGCACCATGGTTGTCCTCAAAAACAAAGAGGACACCTCGCGGCCAGAGAGTCAAGATGGCGCCGCAGCAGCGCTTCCCCAGCGCTTCCCCAGCACACTCCTCATGGCAGGGACAAGCCCAAGGACACTGTGAGTAAACTGCCTAAGCCTGTCAAGCACCCACCTAAAGATCAGCCCCGGGACATGAGATTTTGTGCCCACAAGCTGTCCGGAACCTCGGAGAGGGGAACGGAGGAGGATACTCGGGCCCAGATTCACGTCCAGCAGCGTATCTCTGCGGCGGTGTAACGTATACGATTTACGTTACCCCGCCGCAACTTAGACGGGCAAGTGCTGTATTCTCAAAGTACTTGCTCCGTAAGTTGCGGCGGCGTAGCGTAAATCGGCCGGCGTAAGCCCGCCTAATCCAAATTTTGATCAGGGGGGCGTGTTTTATGTAAATGCACTGTGCCCCGACGTGATTGACGTTTTTCCCGAACGGCACATGCGCCGTCCGTGGAATTTCCCAGTGTGCATTGCTCCAAAGTACGCCGCAAGGACGTAATTGGTTTCGACGTGAACGTAATTGACGTCCAGCCCCATTCACGGACGACTTACGCAAACAACGTAACTTTTTCAAATTTCGACGCGGGAACGACGGCCATACTTAACATTGTTACGCCGTACTTTTGCCACCATATAGCAGGGGCAACTATACGCCGGGAAAAGCCTAACGTAAACGGCGTAACTTTACTGCGTCGGCCGGGCGTACGTTCGGGAATTCGTGTATCTAGCTAATTAGCCCCAAATAAGCAGTAATTCTTTGGACATGAAACAAATGTACAGCATTGGTAGATATGCTAAAAGACCACTTTGGGGATTTAAAAGAGGTGGTGGCACCATCCGGACAGGACATACAGAAATTCAGGGAGGGCACCATGGCTGTGGAAAGCAGGGTCAGTGACCTGGAATATAAGTTGCCCCCCGTTATCAGAGAATCCCAACTAGCAACACCTCTTTTTCTTCACACTTCTGAGCTGGACTCATTTTTCTCAATATCACAAATGTTCTTTGGTGTCTTTGTACATAGCCGGTCTAGATGTATTTAACATCCATCTCATACTAAGAAGAGGCGGTGTTTCTATGTAGAAAACACTCCCCAGCTATTAGCATACCCAGCAAGCTATTCCCATTTTTACTCACATACTGTATCTCATTCTGATGTTCTCACTTTAGAAAAAAAAGCATTGTATTTCACATCTGTTCCTCCCTGTGAGATAGTCTACAGATGAATGCCAGTCTCTTCCAGCAATATATTATGTAAAAAATGTCTGCATGGAAAATGTGACTGCTGTAAAAAAAAAAAAGAACTTTACTCCCATAAAAGGTTTTCTACTTTACAATCCAATTGCTTCTTGATCCTTTTTTATAACTAAATGACGAAAGCTCCACATGATACAAGATGAAGCATATCAAATCTTTTCCTCCCTATAAATTAGTCCTTATAACTGGGATTCCCAGCACTGATATCCAGACATTACTTATTTCAAATGGTACATTATTTCTTTAAACAAGTTCCTGACATTATTCAGGCTGCTAGGCATTAAAGTAAAGCTATGAGTAAATGACACGATGACTTTGATTCCGCCTGTCAATTGCATTAACGTAGTGATATTGGCAGTCTTCATGTACTTTTATTACCTGGTGATCCTGCCAGTAGTTTTTTTTATATATTCTTTTGGACTTAGAAAAACAAAGGTTGCTTTGCTAATGGCATAGGCATCATAGATGTCACTTTTTTTTATTATGCTAGTAATGTGATGGAAGTACTAAAATTCCTATTTTGTGTTAAGCTAATTCTTTTACTAGAACCACTGAAATGTTTTTCATTGTATCGTTTATTTGTTTTATTTCCTTTTATTGCTTGATCTATATAAGATACTGTATATATGCATATGTATGTATGGGTATATGTTACAATACTGATATTATCCTTAAAATGAAGAAACAGATTGTTGTGGCCCGGATTCAGAAAGATAAGCGTATCTTTCTGCGGGCGTAACATATCTCAGATACGTTACACCGCCGTAAATTAGGGCGCAAGTTCCGTATTCAGAAAGAACTTGCGCCTTAAGTTATGGTGGCATAACGTATGTGGGCCGGCGTAAGCCTGCCTAATTCAAATGGGGATGATGTGGGTGTGTTTTACCTAAATGAATTGTGACCCCGCGTATTTTAATTTTTTTACGAACGGCGCATGCACCGTTCGTGAAAGAATCCCAGTGCGCATGCTCGAAATTACCCTGCAAATCGTCATTGCTTTAGACGTGAACGTAACTTACGCAAAGCCCTATTCACGAACGACTTACGCAAACGACGTAAAATTTTCAAAACTCGACGCAGGAACGACGTCCATACTTAACAAAGGATACCCCTCATATAGCAGGGGTAACTTTACGCCGGAAAAAGCCGAAAAGCGTCGGGCTGACGTACGTTTCTGAATCGGCGTATCTACCTAATTAGCATATTCCTTGCGTAAATATATGGAAGCGTCACCTAGCGGCCAGCGTAAATATGCAGCCTAAGATACGAAGGTGTAAGACACTTACGCCAGTCGGATCTTAGCTAAATTCCGGCGTATCTTGTTTTCTGAATACAGAAAAAAGATACGCCGGAGCATAGTAGAAGTTACGCGGCGTATCAATAGATACGCCAGCGTAATTTCTCCTGAATCCGGGCCATAATGTTTTAAAGTTACAAGTACATCTTAAACTTTGAGTGAGGACAAAAGACTATTATCAAGAACAGATGTGTTCAAACCCCTCAAAAACAGCTCCCCTCATCACTCCCTCCGTCGGTCAAAACAAATATGGCGATTGTGGAAGGAACTTTGTGCCTCGTGACAAGAGAACTATTTATGCCAAATATGGCTCTGCCCCTGAAAACTTGGGTTTGAGATCCCTGTATGACACGAGGCATTTGTGCTAAATAAAGGCTTTTGAAATGTGTGCAGTACAGACGTCTCAGGGGCGTGTAATAAGAAACCACCATGTATAGACTGACCTATCAAGTGTGTTCATGTGAATGATGTCATGTTATCTTTAAAAGGACCAATAAAGTGGGCTTGGTCTCTCTCTATGGCTGGACACAGAAGGAAGCAGCAGCAGTTTGTTTCTCAGCTCTCTGCATGCTCCCATGATTTGGGTCAAACAGGAGAGATGGGGTTCTCCCTGAGGTTGTATCAGGGGTCAATCATTATCAGAAATTACACTTAAACACCCTTTTTGCCTGTTAAAGATATCAGTGTGAATTTTCTGGCATAATTGGACACAATGCTACTAGTTTACCTCCTAGGGAGCCGGAGATGTACTGGATTCCCCACTCCTGCCCAGCCAAGCAAACCAAATTTTCACAGGCACTCCAGAAGCAGAGAACAGTCCATGACTTGTTTTTGTATTTAATTGGGGAATTTAAATTTGGATAGGGATTTGAGGTTATGGGATGCCCACTTTGCTTTAGCAACAAAACTTTAGCAATGACTGCAGGGACTCCTCCCTATATACAGTAAATGTACAGTCTCCTTGACACTCATGCACACGCTTGATAACTGTTAGTTGATCTGACAAATTCTCAGTTATATTTAAGCAAAAGCCCTTTACAGGCAGGAACTCGTAGCCCCTTGTTGTGTAGCAGAATACAGTGATCAGCTTGTACTTCTCCTCCTGTGGCTGCTGGTTCCAGCAACACCTTTTCAGGCACTGTCAACACAACTGGCTACAGCTGCCCCTTTACACTAGCCCTCTAGGCTAACTTTCCTCTCCAATTCTCCAGACTGACTCTTCATCCGCCCACCCTGCTGACTCTTACCAGCCCACCCTGCTGACTCTCACCAGCCCACCCAGCTGACTCTGCAGGGGGATCTCCCAGGGAAGGATTAAGATGTAAGCACTCTGCTGTCTTCAGAGAGAACTGGCTGCATGTGGCAGTCTCCCCCTTGTAAGGCCCCAGTAGTGCTGATCTACTCAAACTGTCCTCTCTCTTGCTTCTGTGCCTCCAGGCAGGGCTTCCTCTATGTGTTGTGGCAGGATCCTTACAGCATCCAAGCCCCAGCCTAAGGTCACCCCCCCCCCCCGGGGTTACCGACAGCCTCCTTAGCACTATACCTCCATCTTCCACCTGACTGCCCCTGCTGGCATGGCTCATGCCTTTTTATGAGGTAAGCTCTGCCCCCTGCCAGCCCACTACTGGGGATTGGTAGAGGCCTCATAAATATTTCAAGCAGCTCCTTCTAACCTCTTGCCCACTAGCTCTAGAACATTCTCCAATGTCCCAGAAACAGGAGGAGGCACCAGAGGAGCTGTCAGGAGAAGTCATCCAACCCTGACTCACTGAACCCTGACCCAGATTCAACAGCTCAGGCTTAGCCCTGAGCTAACTAAATTTACACACACTAATAAAAAACCTTTACTAACTCTAGCACACACTAGAGGGTGCTACGTTTTAATAAAACAAAACAAGGACTGTCAAATTACTTCAAAACAGATATTAAACTTAAAAGGGGCATATTTATTATGCAGTTAATGTGACATTCATCACACATTAACTGCTGGTAAACCAATCACTGTCACTCAAAACACATACATCTAGAAGATTCACCTGCAGTACTTGTATATCCCAAACTTTTTATTTTTAAAGTGACACTAAAGGTTATTTTTTTTTTAAATAACAAACATGTCATACTTACCTCCACTGTGCAGTTTGTTTTGCACAGAGTGGCCCCAATCCACCTGTTTTGGGGTCCCACGGAAGCTCTCGCGGCTCCTCCCCGCAATAGATAACCCCCCTCTGGGAAGCGCTCTCCCGAATGGGTTACCTGGCGAGTGCGCTCCTGTGTCATGCACTCAGAACTATAGCCACCGAGTGTATGACTTGATCCGGCCCCCGGCGCCCTCGTAATTGGATTTGATTGACAGCAGCGGGAGCCATAAATCTATCCAATGAAGAACCGAGAAGCCTTGGAGAGAGCAACGCAGGATCTCGCCCATGGAAACTCGGGGCTCAGGTAAGTAAAGCGAGGGGGGGGGGGGGGGGGCTGGACACTGCAAGATGTTTTTTTACCTTAATGCATAGGATACAACCCCTTTAGGTCCAGGATAGAGGGGGGGGTAAGGTTAAAATTCCATGCCGTTTATTTATGTGTGGGAAGAATTCCCTTTACTTCTTGTGGAGACAGAAGTGTAGGAGCTTGTTTACACTATCGCCTGTCACTGCCATGCTTCTGAAAAGATATCTGCGGTTGGAACACTTTTCAGAGAAGTTTGACAGCCGGTGAGGAGGCAATTTGTCATCTTCTCACTGCCTATTTTAACTCTTAAGAACTCATGCCACCACACACAAATAGTGCATGCATGAAAAACGGTTGCAGGTTGGCACCATTTTTTGGCTGGTGGTAATTCCTAATAAACACAGGAAAAAAAATGTACGTCTCGCCCAAAATGACTTTTAGGTAAATGTTGCAAAAAAAATTATAAGGGTCTATAATTTGTATCATAGGTGTATTTTAAATAATAGAGACAGAATATCAACCAAAAATCCAGAAAAAAAACATGATACAATTGTTATAAATTGAGTTGCAGTTTAATGAGCAAAATAAGTATAGTGTATTTGTTTCCCTACCAACCAACAATAATTCTGGCTCCCACAGACTGGCTACAGTATGGCCCCGTACACACGACCGGATCTATCCGCTGGGATTGATCCGCGGATCAGTTCCAGTGTACAAATCCGGTCGCCTGTACGGCCTAGCGGATATTTATCCGCGGAGATTTCTCGGGCCGATCGATTTCAAGTGGATATAAATTTCTTAGCATGCTAAGAAATCTATCCGCTTGAATCGGGTCCAGCGGATTGATCCGGTGGTCTGTACAGACTCACCGGATGAATCTGTCTGCTCCCCTCCCTCGCATGCGTCGTAATGATTCGACGCATGCGTGGAAGTACTTACCTTCCAGCATCGCGTCATCATCGCGGCGACAGCGCGACACGTCACCGCGGATGAATTCCGCGCGGATTTTGATCCGATGGTGAGTACAAGCCATCGGATCCAAATCCGGAGGAGGAATCTCCGCTGGAAACGGTCCGGCGGACCGTTTCCAGCGGAGATCCCCTCGTGTGTACGGGGCCTATGTGTTCATGTGGTACACAGATTAGTCCTGTCAATTTAAGAAGTTGATTCTAATGTCAACTTGTTATTTGTATAAAAGACACCTATCCACAGATTCTCAAAGGACATCAGGGACAAGACTGTAGACCTGCACACGGCTGGAATGGGCTACAAGACCATCAGCAAGTAACTTGGTGAGAAATAAACAACTCTTGGATCAAAAATTCGCAAATTGAATAAATACAAAATCAATCACCCTCGGTCTGGAGCTCCAGGCAAGATTTTGCCTCATGGGGTAAGGATGATGAAAAAAATTATAGACCCTTAATTTTTTTATAAGTGGACAAACTTACAAAATCTGCAGGGGATCAAGTAATTATTTCCTCCACTGTATATACATTGTTGCATATTTATAGAGCAAATATACTGTACACTATATTGTCAAAAGTATTGGGATGCCTGCCTTTACACACCCATATACTATAATGGCACCCCATTCTTTGTCTGTAGGGTTCAATATTGAGTTGGCCCACCCTTTGCAGCTATAACAGCTTCAACTCTTCTTGGAAGGCTGTCCACAAGGTTTAGGCATGTGTATAGGAAAGCAAGGTCCATAAAGTCATGGATGAGCGAGTTCGGCATGGAGGAACTTGACTGGCCTGCAAAGAGTCCTGACCTCAACCCGACAGAACAGCTTTGGGATAAATTCGAGCAGAGACTGTGAGCCAGGCCTTTTCATCCAATATCAGTGCCTGATCTCACAAATGCACTCCTGGAAGAATGGTCAAACATTCCCATAGACACACTCCTAAACCTTGTTGTCAGCCTTCCCAGAAGAGTTGAAGCTGTTATAGCTGAAAAAGGGTGGGCCAACTCAATATTGAACCCTACGGACTAAGACTGGGATGCCATTAAAGTTTATCTGCGTTTAAAGGCAGGCACCTCAATACTTTTGACAATATAGTGTATATGATTTAAAAAAATGTCAACATATAGGTCAGAGAAAGTAACTTTGAAACTTTGGTCATAAGCCTTCCAACCCTAATGCCTAGTACACACGATTTTTTTTTCCCGTCGGGAAAACTGACGCGTTTTTTCCTTTGGCCGGGAAAACCAGCCGTGTGCATGCTCTTTAGGAGTTTTCCCGACAGGAAAACTGCAAGTTAAAAAATTAGAACATGTTCACTTTTTTCTCGCCGCAAATCGCAGCGTTTTTTCCCCTGCAGTTTTCCTATGGGAAACACTGCGAGGGAGCATACACATGTCCAGTTTTCCCAACCAAAGTTCTCCGGGCAGTTTTCCTGTCGGGAAAACGGCCGTGTGTACACAGGGAAAAGGGACCAAGCCAGTTCCCGGTTTTCCCCTTGGTTTTCCCGGCGGTCTTTTGACCGTCAGGAAAACCGATCGTGTGTACTAGGCATGAGAGTTCCCAGTCATGACTGTTTTTTCACAAACAATAATTGAATAGAATACAGAGATAACTTAGCAAAAAATGGGATTCTTATATAAAAATGGAAACAGAGGGAAAATAGCGGTGTTGCCCCTGGCAATCAGTGAGGGTCTCTCATGTTCTTACCTTAGACTGGAAAATAACAGCTGGAATGTGGATGGTTACCATAGTTACAAGTACTTTCCTGTATACATAAGGCTAAGAAATAATTACATTAAAACAACCATCACAAAAAAAAAAGAGCTGTTTATCTGAAATATGTCCCCGACTGATGCCCTTTTGCCTCGATTAATACTGACAGTTTACTGCTCAGGACAATCTACAATGTACAATTATCTCCTGATCAACATAATTACACATGAGATACCCTAGAGGTGACTGGATACAATTATTTGTGCCAAATAAAACAATTGGTCAGTGGTGATGTCACTGTGAGGGTAACGTGACTTAGAATTGCCTGTGCTATTTCTATCAATTAGTATAGATTAGAGAAACCAGGACGAGAAGGACTGGGTAAGGCTCAAGCATTTAATACATTGATGCTACAGAGGCAGCAGATCAACGTCTTTAAAGCGTTATGGAAACCCACAATGGGGCTGCAAACCTTCATTTTTTTTTTCAGATAATAAACATTTTATACTTACCTGCTCTATGCAATGGATTTTCACAGAGTAGCCCTAAACCTCCTCTTCTGGAGTCCCCCACTGGTGCTCAATGCTCCATCCCTTTGGCAAGTGCCCCCGTAAGAAGTTGCTTCCTATAGGAGCACTCGTGTGGACTCCATCCTGAGCAATGCTGCCTGTGTTTATAGACATAGACAGCACAGGTCAGTTTCCAACGCCCTGTCCCTGGATTTGATTGACAGCAGCAAGAGCCAATGGCTGCCTCTGTTATAAGTCTGCTTTTTGAGGAGGGAGAGAAATGCTGTTACAGCACTGGATCAAGAACGGGCTCAGGTAAGTAAAGGGGGGGGGGGGTGTGATTATGCTGTGGCACAGAAGTTTATTTTTTTACCCTAATGCAGAGAATGCTTTAACCCCCCTGGCGGTATTCCCAAGTCAGATTTGGGGTTAAATTTCTGTGCTGCGATCGGTAACCCCGAGTCAGACTCGGGCTCGCCTCGCTGAATCCACAGGCATGGTTTACTTACCTTGTGCCTGGATCCAGCGATGCCACCGGGCTGTGTGAGCTAGCGGGTGCTCGCTCGATTCACACAGTGCCTCTGTGTGCCGCCGATCTCCGTTCCCTGCGACGTTACGACGCACGGGGGCGGAGAACGGCGCCAAATTCAAAAAGGTGAACAAACACCTTACATACAGTATACTGTAATCTTATAGATTACAGTACTGTATGTAAAAAATACACACCCCCCTTGTCCCTAGTGGTCTGCCCAGTGTCCTATATGTACTTTTTTTATAATAAAAACTGTTCTTTCTGACTGCAAACTGTAGATTGTCCATAGCAACCAAAAGTGTCTTTTTATGTCAAAAATGGTTTTAGATCAGCTAGAAAACAGCGATAATAAATTATAATCACTTGCAGAATTGTGCGATAGCGATTTGTGGGGAAATTCGTCATAAAAGTAATGACAGCGACAATTCTGCAACTGAGCAAATTTCAGTGATTTTGAGTTGATTACATTGTTGAATAATTTTTATTATAATTATAGTTATTATTTGTTATAATTATTTATAATTATTTATTATATTATAATTTATAATTTTGTTTTTAAATACATTTCATACCCGGGATGCCTACTAGACTCTTGTTTGGACAGATTTAAGTGAGTTATTCCTAAGAATTACAGGCCTACAACATAAAACGCCAAATTTCCCTGCAAATAATTGTACCGCTTTCAGCACCTAAAATCTGAAATAATCATACCGCCAGGGAGGTTAAGGTAAAAAAAAACTTGAGCCTTTAGAACCACTTGAAAGTGGTTGTAAACCCTTAGGATGCATTCACACTATAACGCAACGTATTTTGCCGCGACAAATTGCGGCGTATTGTACCGCGATTTGCCGCGACAAAACGAGTCGTTTTAACCTTTTTTTTTGCAAAACATTGTTAACATTGTTGTCTATGCCGAACGCCGAAAGCCGCCTGAAAAAAAGGGTCCGGGACTTGTTTTGAGCTTCAGGCGTACAGCGTTTCGGCGTTCGGCGTGGAGATGTGAACCATCTCCATAGACATCAATGTTAAATCACCCCTCCAGCGGCACGAGCGTCGGGCGTCGGGCGTAAATACGCCAAGGTGTGAATGCAGCCGTACATGTACACCATGAAGTGGCTAGCTTCAGGTGATACACAGAGATGAAAGAAATCCTCCTACATACGTTGTACTTGATTATCTGCGGTCTCCTCCTCTCTACAGCCATTCTAAGTGCAGAATTTATACAGCTTGTTGGAGCTTCAAGAAAGTAGAAGGTGCGGAGCTGAAGTTATACCTCAGTGAGAGCTGATTGGAGGGAAGAGACACACCCCCTTCTTACAGCACGCAGAAACCAGGCTGAGGCTGTCAATCAGCTGGATGCAACCCCCCCCTCCCCCTGTTACCACTTTTCTCCTGGTTTCACAAAAAGCTTTTCAGAAGCGATTCCTCCTGATAGCAGAGAAACGAAGCAGCAGACAGAAATTACAGTGCTCTGGCGTGAGTACACACTGTAGCAGGACATGCTTTGTTCCTATTTAATGTCTAAGGTTTACAACCACTTTAACATAGTTGTATTCTTTAATTTTGGATAGAGTAAGGGAGGGTTATAACCCCTGTCAATTTTTTTGCCAACGGTTTCCCATTGGGGATATTTCCCTCCACTTCCTGTCCCATAGACAAAACAAGAAATTATGGTAAATCCCTCCAAAGTGAAGGAATTCCTGGTTCTCACCAGAACTAGTGACTTTTTTCATTGGAAATTCCAATCATGTGTGGGCCCCATCAGACTTTTTTCCATCGGTGTTTTGAAATAGAAAATGTTTTATTTTTTTACGATGGAAAAAAAACGATAGGAAATTCTTATCGTCCGGCTCGTCGTAGTGTTTTACGTCACCGCGTTTTGGATAGTTGGAATTTGGTCTGACAGTGTGTATGCAAGACAGTTTGAACGGAATTCCGACGAAAAATTCCATCGGATTTTAGGCCATCGGAAATTCCGATCGTGTGTACGGGGCATTAGAGGTATTCTAATCCCTCCCCACTCCACCCAAAACAAACAAAAAAAAGTTTTTCCTTTAGTTACTCTTTAAATAATTCCGGGTATGGCAATTTTTACATTGGTAGAGCTCGGATATACAGTACCATACCTGTGGGATCCCTCTAGAAACTGGAAATCCATGTAGTACACACTGCTACTCCACTGATCTCCACTTCCATCCCATGCCCAGTAGCATTCGTCTATAAATGCATAGTGTTCTCCGATTGGATGAGGTGGAGAGCATAACATCATCACCCCGTTTCTCCACATTGCTCAATCAGAGAATGCTTTGCATTCATTTCGAAAATACAAACCATTCTCTGATTGGTGCCTGTGCTGAGTGGCCAACATAGGAGCCAGAAGTGAGCGAAGATCACTGGAGTAACGGTGCACTGGCGTACTTGTTCTCCCCTGTGACTCTAGATTTGATGCCTGACCACATTAGATCCCTAGTGGTACAGGCACTGAATGGGCAAAGTTTCAGGGTCTCTATAACCACTTAAGACCCGGACCAAAATGCAGCTAAAGGACCTTGCTCCTTTTTGCGATTCGGCACTGCGTCTCTTTAACTGACAATTGCGCGGTCGTGCGACGTGGCTCCCAAACAAAATTGGCGTCCTTTTTTCCCCACAAATAGAGCTTTCTTTTGGTGGTATTTGATCACCTCTGCGGTTTTTATTTTTTGGGCTATAAACAAAAATAGAGCGACAATTTTTAAAAAAATGCAATATTGTTAACTTTTTGCTATCATAAATATCCCCCAAAAATATATATAAAAAAATGTTTTCCTCAGTTTAGGCCGATAAGTATTCTTCTACCTATTTTTGGTAAAAAAAATCGCAATAAGTGTTAATCGGTAAAAATTTATAGCGTTTACAAAATAGGGTATAGTTTTATTGTATTTTTATTAATATTTTTTTTTTACTATTAATGGCGGCGATCAGCGATTTTTTTCGTGACTGTGACATTATGGCGGACACTTCGGACAATTTTGACACATTTTTGGGACCATTGTCATTTTCACAGCAAAAAATACATTTAAAATGCATTGTTTATTGTGAAAATGACAATTGCAGTTTGGGAGTTAACCACAGGGGGCGCTGATGGGGTTATGTGTGACCTGAAGTGTGTTTACAACTGTAGGGGGGTGTGGCTGTAGGTGTGACATCATCGATTGTGTCCCCCTATAAAAGGGAAAATATACATTTGATAAACATTTGCTCAAGTGTCATAAGGCATATAAAATCAATAGCATCTTTTCATTCTACAAGTTCTGTGTTTTTGGGTAAATGTGTTTTTTTTTTACTGTCTTTTACTAACTACTGTAAGCTGTAAATATAAAATTGTAAGAAAAAAGGGAAAAATAGCAAAAATCTTCCAGCCACCGTTGCTAAAAACTGGGCCGGGCCTGGCAGTGAAAGGGTTAAAAGGAATGTAAAGTCTTTTAGGTATATGTGTATATCAAATCAGATTGGTATGAATTTTAATTTTAATAATGCGTGTTAGTTGTTTTAAAGAAAAATAAAAAATAAAAATAAAAGACGCTCTTTGGTGGCTAGTCTACAAATATCCAGATTTGATATAGTAACATAAGTATGAAAGAGCACTTATTGAAAAATGTGAATGTTATAAAAAAAATTAAAATAAAACACAATTAATATAAAATAAATAATATTTGCCCAATAAAAATACACCATTTTAAAGCCATAATAATCACCACATTTGAATTGGTCACTGTCATTAAAAATAAATGCACCAGATAGATTCTCCTGCAGTGAATGATTGGTGAATTAAATATTGGGCCAGATTCACAAAGAGTTACGCTGGCGTATCAGTAGATACGCCGACGTAACTCCGAATCTAAGCCCGTCGTGTGTTTAAATGTATTCTCAAACTGAGATACACTTAAACATGCCTAAGATACGACGGCCTGCGCCGTCGTTTCTTTGGGTGCAATATTTACGCTGGCTGCTAGGTGGCGCTTCCATTGCGGTCGGCGTAGAATATGCAAATGAGTCGTTACGCCGATTCACTAACGTACGCTTGCCCGTCGCAGTAAATTTACGCCGTTTCCGTAAGAGATACGCGGCGTAAAGATAAACATGCCCCCTAGGTGGCGTATTCCAATGTTAAGTATGGCCGTCGTTCACGCGTCGCAATTTGAACATTTTACGTCGTTTGCGTAAGTCGTCCGTGAACTGGGCTGGACGCCATTTACGTTCACGTCGAAACCAATGACGTCCTTGCGACGTCATTTAGCGCAATGCACGTCGGGAAATTTTAGGGATGGCGCATGTGCAGTACGTTCGGCGCGGGAACGCGCCTAATTTAAATGATCCACGCCCCCTACCCGGATCATTTGAATTAGGCGGGCTTGCGCCGGGGGATTTACGCTACGCCGCCGCAACTTTACAGGCAAGTGCTTTGTGAATCAAGCACTTGCCCGTAAAACTTGCGGCGGCGTAACGTAAATGTCATACGTTACGCCGCCGCAGTTTTGCGTGGGTCTACGTGAATCTGGCCCATTCACTGCTTTATAAATATTCCCAGATGCTTTCCCTTTAAAAGGCAAGAGATTGGGAATTCTGAATGGGATTTCATATATTTTTATGAATAGTTTCTTCCTCCTGCATTGAACGTTGGTCAGCACCAGGTTCATTTATTTTGCATCACAGTATACTAAGGGAGCATTTTAAATTTTAAACAACTCATATATATTTCATAGGCGGCAAGCTATACGTTTTTATTTACAAATAAGACTGTTCGATGTCGCTTGTTTACTACCTTTGTGTATTATATTTTTCTGTATGTAAGTTTGTTTCTAGGGAGTTGTGCTTTGGTTGAGAGGTATCAGCTGTTTGTGTAATAAAGGCTTTTGCCATTAAAGTGTTTGTAAAACCTTATGCCGCGTACACTCTTCATGGTCGTGAAAAACGGTCGTGTGTAGGCTCCAGAGCATTTTTTTCGACGAAAAAAATGGCCATTAAAAATGTACCTGCTCTATTTTTTCTCGTCGTTTTTCACGTTGTACGCTTTAACGACGAGGGGGGGGGGGATTACAAGCATGCTCAGAAGCAAGTTATGAGAAGGGAAATTTGCATAATCAGCCCAAAAGGTGGGAATGAAACTTCCCCTTTATAGTGCCGTCGTACGTGTTGTACGTCACTGCGCTTTGCTCGGGCATTTTTTTTCACAATCGTGTGTATGCAAGGCAGGCTTGACAAGAATCACTTAGAGAAAACTGTATTTTTTTCCATGACATGAAAAATAGTCGTGTGTACGCGGCTTTATGCCTAGTGCCGTGTTTTCAATTGGCCGGGGAAACCGGCCGTGTGTATGCTACTTAGCAGGAAAACTGCGGTTTAAAAAATGAGAACATGTTCTCTATTTTTCTCGCTGCGAATCGCAGCATTTTTTCCCTGCAGTTTTTCAAGGTTTTCCTGACCAAAGTACTCCTGGCAGTTTTCCTGTCAGGAAAACCGGCCGTGTGTACAGGGGAAACGGGTTTTCCCCTCGGTTTTCCCGGTGGTCTTTTGACCGTCGGGAAAACTGATCGTGTGGACTAGGCATAACAGACCACATTTACCTACAGGTAAGCCTAGATTAAGGCTTACCTTAAGGTACAAGAAATATCTCCTAAACCTATATGGTTTAGGAGATATTTGCAAAAGACATGCACCGATGTTTATGGCGCATGCATGGTAGACAACAGCGCGCAGGGGCACTGAGCGTTCCACTTCTTACGGCGATCATGCCGTTAGTGGCGGCACCCGCACACGCATGCGTGGGAGTGACGTCAACCCGGCTCCGGCCAATCACAGCGCCAGAGCCGCGGTACCCAGAAGTCACTTCGGGAGACATAGCGGCGACGGAGGAGGCGAACGAGGTCGGCTGCAGGGACTTCAAACTCAGGGAAGTACTTCATAATGAGCTAGTATGCTATGCCTTTGTCTTGCAGGATGTATTATTTATTTATTTTTTCTTGGCTTTACTTCCTCTTTAAAGCGTTTTTAAACCGCAGCTGGTTAAAAAAAAAAAAAAAACTGTAAAGCAATTGCATAATGTGCAGAGTTCTTGGGTGCGCTTGGTACATAGTACAGAGTTTAGGGATGCGCCAGTTGCGGGGTGTGCTATGTACGTAGTGCAGAGTTCAGACGTGTGCTACCTGAACCAGAGATGGTAGAACTTCCACCAAGTTCCACCAGTAAAAAAGCCCTGAGTATCACATTATATATCTCTATCTATTTCCACCTACTGTATACAGTCCATCTAACCACCTTGTGAAGCTATTAAGCCCTGTACACACGATCGGTTTGTCCGATGAAAACAGACGGTTAAAAAAAATAGAACATGTTTTAAATTTTTCATATGGATAAAAAACTGATAGAAAAAAATGATCGTCTGTGTGGAAGTCCACGGTCAAAAATCCACCCATGCTCACAATCAAGTCGACTCATGCTCCGAAGCATTGAACTTCATTTTTCTCAGCACGTCATAGTGTTTTTCGTCACCGCGTACAGGGCTTAAAAGGTATAAGTAACTGCCAAAGCATGGGTGCTCAAAGTGTGGCCCTCCAGCTGTTGTGGAACTACGAGTCCCATGGCTGACAGTTACAAGCATGACTCCCAAAGGCATGATGGAACTTGTAGTTCCACAACAGCTGAAGGGCCACAGGTTGAGCCCCCATGTGCTAAAGAATCTGCTATTCACCTACACTTCGGGTCATTCAATTTGATAACAGGTCTAATATCGTTACAGAGCATAACAATCATATGCATGAAACATAGTAATAACACAAAGTCAAGTAACAGAGATAATAAGCAATATAATCGGATCAATCTCCTCTCTACTTGCATGAATTCTATTATTAGCTAGATTCACAAAGAGTTACGCCGGCGTATCAGTAGATACGGCCTCGTACACACGAGGGGACATGTCCGATGAAAACGGTCCGTGGACCGTTTTCATCGGACATGTCTGCTCTGAGATTTCGGTCTGATGGTTGTACACACCATTAAACCGAAATCCGCACGGACAGGATACGCGGTGACGTGGCCGCGACGATGATGCGGCGACGTGCGCGACCCTGGAAGGTCAATGCTTCCATGCATGCGTCGAATCACTTCGACGCATGCGAGGGCTTTCAGCCGAGCGGACATGTCCGGTAAGTCGTACAGACGACCGAACATGTCCGACGGACAGGCTTCCAGCGGACATGTTTCTTAGCATGCTAAGAAACATTCGTCAGCTGGAAACCTGTCCGATCCGCCGGAAAATTGTCCGGTCGGCCGTACACACGACCGAACATGTCTGCTGAAACTGGTCCACGGACCAGTTTCAGCAGACATGTTCGGTCGTGTGTACGAGGCCTAAGCCGTCGTATGTTTAAGTTTATGCTCAAACTGAGATACACTTAAACCTAGCTAAGATATGACGGCCTGCGCCGTCGTATCTTAGCTGTCTAGTTCCGCCGGCCGCTGGGGGCGTGAACGCTGATTTACGCCTAGAATGCGTAAATTAGCAAGATACGCCGATTCACGAACGTACGCTTGCCCGTCGCAGTAAAGATACGCCGTTTACATAAGGCGTTTTCCGGCGTAAAGTTAGTCGAACAAATAGCTGGCCTAGTCAATGTTAAGTATGGCAGTCGTTCCCGCGTCGAAATTTGAAAATTTTACGTCGTTTGCATAAGTAGTCTGTGAATGGGGCTGGACGTAATTTACGTTCACGTCGAAACCAATACGTCCTTGCGGCGTACTTTGGAGCAATGCACACTGGGATATGTCCACGGACGGCACATGCGCCGTTCGTAAAAAACGTCAATCACGTTGGGTCACGAGTAATTTACATAAAACACGCCCCCCTGTTCCTCATTTGAATTAGGTGCGCTTACGCCGGCCCATTCACGCTACGCCGCCGTAACTTAGGAGGCAAGTGCTTTGTGAATACAGCACTTGCCTCTCTGACTTACGGCGGCGTAGCGTATATGCGATACGCTACACCGCCGCAAAAGTAAGCCAGTCTATCTGAATCTGGCTATCTGTATTTTAAATATCTCAGTAGCAAAATTGAGTTGTTCCTGAAAGAAGAGGAATAGATGGGTGAAGGTGTATCTGGGAGCCGGAGATGTGAACAAAGAGGATGGGGGAGAGAGAAGAAAAATAAATAAGAAGAAAAGAGAGAACCAGAAAAGAGTAGAGACAAGGTAAGAAAAGAAGCAAGGCCTGTGCAGGATTATGTGGGCGACCTGTATTGAATCCAAAGGTTCCAAGTACGTTCAAATGTGTTTTGCGCGTTATGCAATATACTTGACATCTTATCGTTGGCCATGACCCAATTCAATTTATGTTTAACTAGTTTCAGAGGGACTGAGGGCTGAAACCAGCATCTAGCAATAGCTATTCTAGCTGACAGCAATATCTTAAAGTGGAACTAAATTGTGTCTGAGCTCCACATACTGAATAAGCTTTTTAATTCATCTTTAATATTCAAAGCAACCTCACTCATCCATTTATGACTCCATTCTTTACTTTGTTAAAAATATAACACCCCCTACTGTAGCTTTTCTAGCCATGGCCATCTTGAGTAAGGGCAGATTATTCATGTAGCATTTAATTCCTTGAATTCACTGGGCCTTGCCCAACTGTCCCTGATTTTAAGGGACTGTCCCTGATTTGGAGCAATGTCCCTCTGTCCCTCATTCCTCCTCATTTGTCCCTCATTTTAGTCTGATCTATATAGTTGTATATAAAATACACTTTTTAGCTATCAAAAGGTGTTTTCCATTGCTAAACATTTCATCTGATTTCTAAATGGCTGCATTTATAAATTCCAAAAGCCAATATAAAGAAACAGTAGTGGTAAAAAAAGCACTTGTAGGTTTAACCAATCTTTGTTTTTTTGCTATAATTCTCCTTTAAGGGGGCGTGGCAAGGGGTGTGTCCTATACCTGCATACTTTTGCTGATAGGTGTTCCTGATTCCCATCTCAAAAAGTTGGGAGGTATGCCTTAGCTCAGGTATGCAGGCAGAAGGGTGTGCTTAGCTGAGAAAACCCATAACAATGCCCATGAAGACTCCTGGGATTTGTGAAATCATTTGTCCTAGGCCAGAAACCGGGATGGAACTAAAGAAATGTTACAAAATGAAAAAAGTTTAAAACAATCAAATGTATTATACCATACCTTTATATCTATTAAAGCGGGGGTTCACCCTAAAAAAAAAAAAAGATTTTGTCTACCATGCCATCCAGCATACTAGCGTGAGCTACAGTATGCCTTTTTTTTTTTTGCGCCGTACTCACAGTTTAATCCATTAGTTAAGTTTCAGACTCCCCGCTGGGAGTAGGCGTTCCTATGAAGAGGGGAACATGATTGACGGCCGGCTATGGCGCGTCACGCTTCCCGAAAAAAGCCGAAATAGGACTTGGCTCTTCACGGCGCCTGCGCATTCAGCTCCTAGTCTGTGTGCAGGCGCCGTATAGCGCCGTGAAGAGCAAGAGTCCGACTCCGGCTATTTTCGGGAAGCGTGACGCGCCATAGCCGGCCGTCAATCATGTTCCCCTCTTCATAGGAACGCCTACTCCCCGCGGGGAGTCTGAAACGAAACTAATGGATTAAACTGTGAGTACGGCGCAAAAAAATAAAATAAAGGCATACTGTAGCTGACGCTAGTATGCTGGACGGCATGGTAGACTTGTTTTTTAGGGTGGACCTCCGCTTTAAAGATGGCAGCATAAGGATTACAATTAGTTAAAGGATGCTCTTATGGCCCTACTACTCCTGTGGGTCACAGGAGTGCTCTTAGCTCTGCACCCCTGTGACCCAAACTTAGCCAACAGTGGGCTATGGTCTGCTGTCAGCTAACGTGACTCAGTCGGACCAGACTCTGCAGGGATCACATCTTTATTGTTGGGTTCCATCCAGATGTCTGGCCAGTGGCTGGCTCAGCCTCTCAGTGGACTGCTGAGAGCCTGAGCAAGCCACTCCAACTCCCTCCACAGGCCTGCACTCCATTTAGCCATGGAGGGGCAGAGCAAAGAACTGGCTCTGCTCACTAAAGGCCGAGAACTGAGCAATCAGTGGTCTTTGATAGCTCAGTTCTAGGTCTTAGAGGCGGAAGGGGACAGATGCAGCATCGGACCGATGCTGCTTCCACCCAGGTGAGTATTATTGTTTGTTTGCATTTTTAAATCACACTTTACTTTTAATGTTGATTGAGAGAGCAAGGGTTAGTATGACTTTTATTTGTAAATGGAATTGAGCTTAAGGCTCAGTTCACACCGCAGTGATGTGGGAACCCTGCGAATCTAGTGCGGGTTCCTGCATTGCATGCAACTCACAGGCAGTTCAATGCAAAGTTAATGACACCCCCATTTCAGTTCGCATATCGCAGTGCCAACTGTCAATTCCGACAGGAATTAGATCGCATGAGTGTTCACACCCATGCAATCCAATTCCGGTGCGGACCAAAAAAAGGGTCTTGTGCGAGTTTGGTCTGAACGCGCACAAGACCCGAGTTTGGTCTGAACAAGCTGTATGGCTGAATTTGCATCGCACAGACACCGCAGCAGTGGGAACCAGCCCTAAAGGTAGAGTTGTCATGTGTCTTATAGACCACAAAAGAAGATATATGCTCAAGCTTCCAATGGTATTTAAATAAAAAAATAAAGCAGAACTAGCTTCTTTTTTTTTCAACTTGGATAAGGTAGGGGGAATTTTAACTACTGTCAAATGTTTCCATCTTCGTCCCTTTGGGGAGGATTTCCCTTCATTTCCTGTCCAATAGCCAAAACAGGAAGGGAGAAGAAATCTCCCCAAAGTGAGATCAATTCCTGGTGGTCACCAAAGCTCAGTGGTGGTGCATCCATAAGGGCGCACGGGCCCCCTCTCTCCAGCCACCCCCTCTGTGACCAATGGATAGATTTATGTATAGCCATAGGCTCTAATAGGCGTCAAAAAAGGCAGTCCACGCAGTTGTTTAATGCCTTGTACACACTACAGGATTTTCCGACAGCAAAAGTCCGATGTGAGCTCTTGGATGTAAATTGCTCCATCGGACTTTTGCTGTCGAAATTTCCGCCAACAAAAGATTAAGAGCTGGTTCTCAAATTTTTCGACGAAAAAAAAATTCCTATCGGAAAATCCGATCGTCCGTAGCAATTCCGACGCGCAGGCTTGAGCAAAAATCCAAGATTTTTCAGACGGAAAATCTGATTGTGTGTATGCAGCATTAGAAAAGGAAATTAATATTCCCTTTCCCAAGTTTGAACCGCCTCTCCGCAAATTAGGTGCTCGGGTCTGTTATCCGTCACGTGAGCACTGTGATTGGATGCCTATCAGGAGGAGAGGACGAAAGGAGACTCATGGAGGACACCGCCCACTGCAGTCACCCGCTGCCTCACCAAGACAGGGTAAGTGCGGGGCAGACGGTGAGCAGGCGGGGGGTTACAGTGGGGGCATTCAATGGGCACAGTGGGAGCATTTGATGGCACAGTTGCTGCATTTGATGGGCACAGTGGTTGCATTTGATGGCACAATGGCTGCATTTGATTGGCACAGTGGCAGCATTTGATAGGCACAGTGGCAGCATTTGATGGGCACAGTGGAAGCATTTGATGGGCACAGTGGTTGCATTTGATGGCACAATGGCTGCATTTGATTGGCACAGTGGCAGCATTTGATAGGCACATTGGTTGCATTTGATGGCACAGTGGCTGTATTTGATTGGCACATGGCAGCATTCGATGGGCACAGTGGGAGCATTTGATGGCACAGTGGCAGCATTTGATGGGCACAGTGGTTGCATTTGATGGCACAATGGCTGCATTTGATTGGCACAGTGGCAGCATTTGATGTGCACAGTGGCAGCATTTGATGGGCACAGTGGTTGCATTTGATGGCACAATGGCTGTATTTGATTGGCACAGTGGCAGCATTTGATTGGCACAGTGGCAGCATTTGATGGGCACAGTGGTTACATTTGATGGCACAGGGGCTGTATTTGATTGGCACAGTGGCAGCATTTGATTGGTACAGTGGCAGCATTTGATGGGCACAGTGGTTGCATTTGATGGCACAGTGGCTGCATTTGATTGGCACAGTGGCAGCATTTGATTGGTACGGTGGCAGTATTTGATGGGCACAGTGGCAGCATTTGATGGGCACAGTGATACTGCAATTGAGTTTTTCAGTTTGTTTGCTCCCTAACAAAAATTTTGAGCACCAGCCGCCACTGCCAAAGCTAGTGACCCTATTAGAAGATTTTCGCTCTGTTATTGTTCTGGTGACCACTCAAAATGTGAGATCATCTTTCACCAGGAAAAATAAAGAGGGTGTTCTAATCCCTCCCCACTCCATCTAACACTGAAAAAAACAATTATATCAGTTATAATGTTTTATATATTTATAATTCTTTTTTCATAGAAAACCTTTGGAAACGTAGAGCGGCATTTTAGGATCAGCCCTTCATGTACATTTATTTGCGTGGCATTTGACGCTGGTAATTTACTTATCCTAGCTGACAGATTTAAATCAATCTTTGTGTACGGAAACCCAAGATTGTGTTGACTCTAACACAGTACGGAATCTGTAAATGAACCAAGGGGGAGATTAAATATTCGGAATCTTAGTCCCACGGCTACAGCAGTCTGCGAAAATACTTCCACTTCGCAGCTTAAAAAGTTAATTTTTCCTGACAATTTAAACAAATGCATTTCCACCAGCTTTTGTTGCTGCTAAACGCTTTCACATTGTGTTTGGGGGCGTGCAAATTGATACGCCATGTCATCCGATGAGACAGGGGAGAATGACTGCTGCATCCAGCTACCTCTCCAGACAGAACTTAGCTTTAACGCTTTTCTGAGCTTGATTTAATGAAAGCTGACACGCGGCAGTCTTTGAGCTTTATCACTGCTAGTAAATCCAGCGGCATGAGGCTGAGGCCTAGTAGAAAGGCCTCATCCTGCCTGTTTACCGTATATGACCTTTGACCTCCTGACTGGTTCACCTTTATCCCTGCTATGAATCTGCTGGTATGCTGGTATTACGTTTGTGGGAGGAAGAACAGCCTTGAGGCTCAGAAACTAGATAAAGTTAGAGATTCATGTTGCATAATTGTCAGATCACTATGTCCTCTGAACATTCAGTTCAGCAAGAATCAAGTACTCAAATCAATTAGGTCCTGTGCTCTTCAAGATGACAGTTCTTGGGCTGTGGTAAATTCCTTGATAATATGTACATATTGCTAAGTACTGCAATAATCCAAAAATGATGCTGATATACAGAGTAATGTGCTTTCTACAGAAGAAGAAGATTTTCTCAATTTGTTTTATAACAATATTAATGCTGAAGTCACAGATAAAGAAACCCTAGAAATGAGATATACCGTATTTATCGGCGTATAACACGCACAGGCGTATAACACACACCCTAACTTTAAGAGGGAATTTTCAGTAAAAAAAAATTAATAGCCCCCTGCGTATAACAGGTTTTCAGGGTAAAAAAGTGAGTGTTATACGCCAATAAATACAGTATATATATATATATATATATATATATACAGTACAGACCATAAAATTATGTGCCATCCTTTCATTTCTAACACATTACCCAGTCTATATCAGTATAGATATCCAGCATGAGATTTGTGCCCGTTGAGATCTGATATGTTTTCAAAGTGTTCCTTTAATTTTTTTGAGCAGTGTATATATATATATATATATATATATATATATATATATACAGTACAGACCAAAAGTTTCGACACACCTTCTCATTTCAAGAGTTTTCTTTATTTTCATGACTATGAAAATTGTAGATTCACACTGAAGGCATCAAAACTATAAATTAACACATGTGGAATTATACATAACAAAAAAGTGTGAAACAACTGAAAATATATTTCATATTCTAGGTTCTTCAAAGTAGCCGTCAATCACGTCGGGTCATGGTTAATTTACATAACACATGCCCACCTCTTCACAATTTGAATTAGGCGGGCTTATGCCGCCCTATTTACGCTTCGCCGCCGCAACTTTCCTTTGAGAATACGGCACTTGCATGTAAAAATTGCGGAGGCGTAATGTAAATAGGATACGTTACGCCCGCCGATAGATAGACAATTCTATCTGAATCCGGGCCTATATGTTTTTTTCTTTATGTTTCACATCACATTGGTTATTGATTACCTAATGTGCCCTCTAGCAATACTTGTGCAATATCTTAAAGGGACATACACTCTGGAACCATCTGAGCTATAGTTGCCTCTCTCAAGTATATGCCATTTGATTACAATATTTTCATATGCTACGTGCTTGACATTTGTTGTTACTTGTATACGGGCTTCCGCCCTTAAATACTGAACTGTTCGTTATACCTTTATTTGCCTAAGGTTAGAAGGTATGTTGTAATACCTCCTTCCTTAAGTAGTCCAATGCATTTCTATATTTAAAGTGATATGATGTAGAGAAACCCCAAACTCCTGTTCTCTGATTGGAGTGACGCCTGGGGTCCCGTACTGGTAATCACTTGCATAAGAGAAATGCATTGGAATCCTTAATGCAATTGTGCTCGTTGATCTTTATTGTAATCTTTCTATGCTAGAGGTTGGAGGCATGTTGTAATACCTCCGCCCTTAGTAACTCATCGCATTCCTATATGTGAGAGAGATGATGTAGTGACCCCCCAAACTCCTGTTCTCTGATTGAAGTGACGCCTGGGGACCAGTACTAAATTCTCACTAACATAGGGAGGTGCATTGAAATCTTTTGCTAACCGCAGTTGTGGTTCACTTCGTTCACCGTAGTTTGTGACACTGTGCAGCCGTGAGCAGCAGAGAGATTACATCATCTCTCTGCTGCCTGCCTTCATGCTTGGACACATCAAGTGAGAATCTGCACTGTGTAGCAGGCAAGTGACACAGCAAGTGACAATCTGCATCTGGTGGCAAGTGACAATCCGCAAATTGAGGCAGGTGATGTGGCAAGTGACACTCTGCACCTTGTAGCAGGCAAGTGACACAGCAAGTGATAATCTGCAACGTATGGCAGGTAATGTGACAATCCAAAACTTGTGGCAGGTGACATGGCAAGGGACAATCCGCAACTTGTAGCAGGTGATGTGGCAAATGACAATCCACACCTTGTAGTAGGCAGGTGATGTAGCAAGTGACAATCCACAACTTGTGGCAGGTGACATGGCAAGTGACAATCTACATCTGGTGGCAGATGGCAAGTGACAATCCCCAATGTGTGGCAGGTGACGTGGCAAGTGACAAGCAGCACCTTGTAGCAGGCAAGTGACACAGCAAGTGACAATCCGCAACTTGTGGCAGTTGACGTGGCAAGTGACAATCAGCATCTGGTGGCAGGTGATGTGGCAAGTAACAATCTGCATCTGGTGGCAAGTGACACACAATGGGCTCCCACTGATTCAGCATTAGGGTGAGTTGAACTACTTTATATTACAATGTAATAATAGAAATGATGCGCTTAAATCATCCTGACTCCATAACAATTATGGTGCCGTGATGATTTAATCGCCAACACCAGCCATTTCCCAGATAAATTTCCTGCAAAAAAAAAAAAACATATTTTCTAGCAGTGCCCCTCCTGAGACTAGACTTTGGATCCACCACTGGTTGATATGTTTTTTTTTGGGGGTGATGTGCAGTGCCATTTGACCTCCAAACATGGCGTGTATTATGGCATCCAAAGACTTCAATTTTGGTCTCATTTGACCAGACGATATTCTCCCAGTATTTCACAAGCTTGTCTAAATGTTGTGCAGCAAAATTTAAACAAGCTTCAACATGCTTATTTATTCAGCAATGGAATCTTGCATGATGAGCGTCCATACAGGCCATGGCGGTTGAATGCATTACTTGTACCTGTAAATTCCAGGTCTTCGTGAAGCTCTCCACAAGTGGCCCTTGGCTCTTGGACAACTCCTCTGATAATTATTTTCACTCCTCTGTCAGAAATATTGCGAGGAGCACCTGGTCGTGGCTGTTTTTTGGTGAAATTATGGCCCCAACAGTGCTCACATTCAGAAGTTTAGGAATCCTTCTGTAACCAATGTCATTAGTATGTTTTGCAACAATAAGGTTGTGAAGGTCTTTAAAAAGCTATTTTCTTTTATCCATCATGAGATATTTCTTGTGTGACATCTTGGTAACAAGACACTTTTTTATAGGCCATCAGTTGACACTGCACCAGCTGATATTAATTTGCACTGACATGGGACAGGATTGCTTTTTAATTACACATAGATTTCAGCTGATGTCGTGGCTTTCCATGCCTTTTGCACCTCCCTTTCTTCATGTGTTCAATACCCTTTCCCTGTGTCATTCCATTTTATTACACACAACTTCATTTCTGAACTTATTTGTTTTGGTTTCTTTATATGTAAAGATTGTATGGGTTGTTACTGACATGTTACCTACAAAAATGGTGATATGTTCAATATTTATTAAATCTGACAATTAGTGCAACACTCCTTATAATTCATTGAATGCAATTGCCATTCAGAGACTTAAAACTTGGCGTACACATATCCCTCAGGATTCCACTTTAGAGTTACAGTGAATGATGCTGAAAATGTTTAACCTCTTCAGCCCCGGGCCTGTTTTTCAGACGCTGGGGCAGATCCACAAAGAGAGTACGCCAGCGTATCTAATGATAGGCCGGCGTACTTTCAAATTTCCCGCGTCGTATATTTGGTTTGAATCCTCAAACCAAGATACAACGGCATCTGGGTTAGATCCGACAGGCGTATGGCTTCGTACGCCTTCGGATCTTAGATGCAATACTTCAGCGTCCGCTGGGTGGAGTTCTCGTCGTTTTCCGCGTCAAGTATGCAAATTAGCTATTTCCGATCCACGAACGTACGCGCGGCCGTCACATTCTCTTACGTCGTCTCTAGTCGGCTTTTTCCGGCGTATAGTTAAAGCTGCTGTTTTGCGGCGTATAGTTAGACTATAGTTAGCACAATGCATGGCGGGAAATTTAGAGACAGCGCAGGTGCAGTTCATTTGGCGCGGGGACGTGCTTCATTTAAATGAAACACGCCCCCTACTCGCCGATTTGAATTAGGCGCCCTTACGCAGCGAGAGATAGACTACGCCGCCGTAACTTACGGCGCAAATTCTTTGAGGATTCGAAGTTTAAAAAAGTAAGTTACAGCGGCGTAGCGTATCTCCCATACGCTGCGCCGGTGCAGATCTCTGTGGATCTGCCCCGAAGTGTTTTTTTGCTAGAAAATTACTTAGAACCACCAAACATAATATTTATTTATTTATATATATATATATATAAGACCAGCGGTCTTACCTTACAAGCGCCCTTTTGGAAAAAAAAACACTTTTTTTAATTAAAAAATAAGACAACAGTAAAGTTAGGCCAATTTGTATTGTGAAAAATAATGTTACGCCGAGTAAATTGATACCCAACATGTTACGCTTCAAAATTGCACCCACTCGTGGAATGACGACAAACTTTTACCCTTAAAAATCTCCATAGGCGATGTTTAAAAAATTCCACAGGTTGCATGTGTTGAGTTACAGAGGAGATCTATGGCTAGAATTATTGCTCTCGCTCTAACGATCACGGCGATACCACACATATGTGGTTTAAACACCGTTTAAATATGTGGGCGCTGCTCGCGTATGCGTTCGCTTCTGCACGCAAGCTCGTTGGGACGAGGCGCTTTAAAACAAAATCTTATTTATTTGACTTGATTTTATTTATTTTGACAGTTTTTAATGTAAACATCCCTTGTAATAGAAAAAAGCATGACAAGTCCTCTTAAATATGAGATCTGGGGTCAAAAACACCTCAGATCTCATATTAAGACTAAAATGCAATAAAAAAAAAAAAAAATTGCCCTCACTCGTATCCATACCCAGCAGGAGAGAGGACCCGACGTCTCCGGTAAGCGCCTGAGGGCACAGGAGAGCGGCGGGAAGGGGGGGCCTCTCCCGCCGCCGATAACGGTGATCTCACGGCGAATCCGCTGCAGAGACCCCAAATATCGTTAACTGGACCGCCGCCTGAAGAGATGGGTACCTCGGTTATGGCAGCAGCTGCTGCCATTACCGAGATATCCGTCTTTAAAGTGCCAACATATATAGTCGTGTGGCGGTCGGTAAGTGGTTAATTGTGTGACAGCCACACAAAACTGATATATATGGAATTTTTAACTCTGGGGTGGGTTTTGTCAGTGGGGGCCCAGTGTAGGATGGTAAAAACAGAAGGCCCCAATGAATTTATTTTGTTTTACCTTTTTGAAAACATGTAATGACTAGGGGGTGACTTATCTATGGGGGAAGATGCTGGCACATTTACCACAGAGATCAGTGGGCAGGTAAACCCAACCCCATCAAACAGGATAAAAAGGATGACTCAGTCAACCTGCTTGGAAAATTGATTTTTTTTGTGCAGTTGCTCAACTCTCCTGGCAAAATTTCCATCTAAACCTACACTATAGCGGCGTTGTAACAAAATTGGTTTAATAGTTTAGAATAAACAGCTTTGATTTAAAAACACCCACTTACAGCAATTTCAAGTGAAACAGCCACAAAATCTGCTACCTTCCCTCTCCTGCATTTAAACAATGTTATTCACTTAATCAGTGACTTCACGTTAAATAGTTTGTGTTTTTTGTCTGTGCTTCTGTTGGCAATCACCTTTCTCGCAGAACTTGGAAATCAATGTACTGCAAATGAGGCAACTGCCAACACTAAGTTAAGCCTCTTTGCAGCATGAGATTAAAATTGGACATGTAATTTAGCTTTATAGCCTTAGCTGGTTATCGTACTCTCTGAAAACTTCTAAATCACATTATAATGAAGACTAGTTAAACATTTAAAGAGACTCTTTTACTTGGGGAAAGGGGGCAAGTGCACGTATAAAATCCAGGTATAAAAAATGTAGGTATGAAGTGCATGTATAAAGTGCAGGTGTAAAGTGCAGGTGGAGTGCATGTGCAGCTCTTCAAGATGGTGGACACGTGATCTGTGAGCTCCGATCCCGCTCTGTGTTCCATAGCCCATGCACAGCTTCATTGGCAAACAGGGGTAAGCTACCATTGATAGTGATTAATTTCCTGATACAACCTCAGGGCTAACCCGTTTCTGCCGTTTGATTCAAATTATAAGGTGAAATATGCAGACCAGACAAAAAATCTACATCTCACCTTTTTCAGTGTCCAACTCAAAGAGGGCCCAGCTGGGCCGGAGCAGCTACTTTTTATTGGCAAATGACATCACAAAACATATGCATTCAGAATCGTTATCTTGTATAATCCACGCCCATTTACCCACCCTCCTGTGATGTCTGTCCTTTGCACAGGCTCACATTTCCAAAATACATGTAATGCACGTGTAAATCCTTTGTCCAAAATGCATATACAGGGATTCCTTGGTCAGCTCTGCAAGGGCCTGCCATATAAGGTATAACAGTTCTTCTTGTCACGGGACATACAATTCCTTTGGTGGGATGAAGACAGAAGGAGTAGAGGATGGAAGTCCATATTTGGAAACAGTAGGGGGAAGGGGAAATGGAGTGGGGGGGATGACACATCTGTTCTTAATAATAGTCCTTTTGTATCTCCATCCAAGTTAAAATAGATTTAAAAAACATATCTGACAAATATTTTTACGGAAAATAAGCAATATTGTGACATATACTTTTCACACATGCATATATAAAAATAAATTAAAATAATATAAGAAGAGAAAACATTTTAGTGGTTCTAATAAAAGAATTAGCCTAATTAAAAAATAGGAATTTTACCCTAATCCATCACACCATGACTCCTTGAGGGCTTTACTAAAATTCAGGCTTAATGTATTTTTTTTTTAATGATGTCCAAAAAAGCATAAAAATGGCTATGGCAGCAAAAGGGTTACATTGCAGTGAAAATCCAGACATTTCGGAAACATTTTAAATTTTAGATTTCAACTCAATGGGGAAGGTGAAATTAAAGCATATCTGTTGCTTAACTAAAAAAAAAAAGTATTTAAAGCCATACACGCAAAAAATAAATCAATCCCAATTGACTTTGCTTTGTCGATTGGGCAACATGAGTCAGGTGGGTGGTGTCATCATTAACAAGGGTGGAGCTAAGATGCCATCTTGTTGAGGTTTGTGGTGGAAAAGCCCCTTTACCCTTTCTGCCATGTGAGTGTATTTAAATTGACTCGCAGTTACAAAAGCACCCAGCTATTGAAAAATAAAACAAAGAAAAGAATGGCGTGGGTCCCTAATAGAGCATGTACCGGTCTGTGACCTCACAAGGGGGGCAGTGCCACCAGATGGTCACATCGCCAGGTGGCCCTACCCTTACCTATTTAAGAACTGTCAGATGGCGGGGGAGGCAGTAGGTGGTCAGCCTTCATGGACGGCTGGAGCGTTTGTTTTTCGGGGTACGGCGGGATTGCGTGATTGACGATGGATCTACATTGGGGGACACAGTTTTTTTTATTATGTACAGAGCAATGGGTGGTGTTTGGTCGATCGGTTCTAAGTCTTAAAGCCAGCGGGGGACAGATGCAGCATCGGATCGATGCTGCATCCACCTAGGTAAGTATGATTCTGAAAAAATAAACAATTCTCATATTTCTTTTTTAATGCAGAAAACACATTAAGGTAAAAAACCTTACGGCTTTAGAACCACTTTAACTACAGTAAAACCTTGGTTTGAGAGTAACTTGGTTTGAGAGCGTTTTGCAAGACAAGCAAAATGTTTTAATAAATTGTGCCTTGATATACAAGCGATGTCTCGATATAAGAGTAGCGCCATGTCACAACTGAGTATAAAAGAGAAGAGAGGAGCCTCTAAGTGTAGCAATATGGTTACATTTAATGAAGGTACAAAATTTTGCAACTTATTGCTACACTTAGAGGTGCCTCTCTTCTCTTTTATACCCTGTAAAAAAAATGCTTTGATATACAAGTGCTTTGGATTACAAGCATGTTTCTGGAATGAATTATGCTCACAAACCAAGGTTTTACTGTACATACATTGAGAGCAAGTATGCCTTGGAGTTAGCCACATTTACAGACACACCCAACTGACTTAAAGGAACACTAAAAGCAAGATTTTTTGGGGGGTAAAATAACAAACATGTTATACTTACCTCCACTGTGCAGTTCGTTTTGCACAGAGTGGCCCTGATTCGTGTCTTCTGGGGTCCCTCGGCGGCTGTCTCTGCTCCTCCTCGCAAAAGCTTTCCACCTTCATGTGAGCTCCCTCGCACGGTGGAAAGCTTTTGCAAGCGCGCTCCCGTGATACTGCAATGGCTACTATCAATCCGTCCAACCTAGCCAATCAACGGCCAGGCTGGGAACCGAACAGGATTACGAGAACGCAAGGAAGCTTTGAACTTCCAGGGCCGCCCATTTTGCCGCGTCATCGGTGCAGCGATGGCGCGGCCATGTCCCCGCGTATTGTTTACGCGCGGATTTCTGTCTGATGGTGTGTACAACCATCAGACAGAAATCTCCGGGCGGACATGTCCGCTGAAAACGGTCCGGCGGACCGTTTTCAGCGGACTGTCCGTCCGTGTGTACGAGGCCTTACAACCCCTTTAAGACAGCTGAAGAAGACCCCCAATATGTGCCTGTATCAAATCCAGCAAAGCAAACATGGCAGTCTCTCAGTCAGTTTATACCTAGCCAAAAGGAAGCTACACATGGGGAGTAAAATAATAATGGAAAAAATATATATACCGTATATATTTTCTATATGTTGAATGTTAGGCTTTTTTTGTGAAAATTTTATTTTAAGAATACGTATACAGTACTGTATATATATACACACACACACACACATTACACTTCCCATGAACGTCTGTACTGAGATCCAGGTGGCATCTCGATCAGTGGTTTCCCGCCATTGTTGAAGATATTGAAGTGCTGCTTAATGTTTAGCTTTAATGTCCTCCATTGGCATTCAGCACTGGGATCTCACACCAACTGCAAGCTCCAGAGAAGCATCATCCTTTGTCTTCAGCATCATTTGTTGTAATTAAATGCTCTGGCAGAGCTGCCAGCTCTGGGCTTCCCGGGAATGTGCACACTTTCTTTCCAACCACGTCCTCTGGGCTTCCTACAATTTAGCGAGCCTCTTGTTGGCCAGTGAGCCAGCGATGAACAGCTGGGGGACGGCACTGGATGCAGATTTGTAATGATTTGATGTGTTCAGTCAGCATGTCCAGGAGGAGGGTGGCATTATACAGGTGTTATTGGCATTCAGTTTTCACTATGCAGGCACTTCTTTACTGGAAGAAAACAGGCAAAGGGAAAAAACAAAGGCCTAAAGAGAATGCCAAGGTCGTATATTAAATTGGAGCTGTTTTGAGTATTTCTTTGTCACCAAACGCCCCTTTTCTGTTCTCTCCACCAAGAAAGCCTGGTGATTGGCAAAAAAACGAAATAAGAAAGTCAGCATCTTATAGGGTAACTCCGCTTTTTTGGGAAAAAATAGCAAATAAAAAAATAATATAGCATATACAATTGCTACACAGCTCAGATTGTAATTATTATTATAAACAGCGAAGGAGACCATGGCTATCATGCTGATGTAAGCAGGAAGCTGTGCGAGGGGTTTATAGGTTGGTTTAAGTCAGCAGACTAGGGAGGGTGGATTAATGTATTTTTTTTTTTTAAATAAAGCTTTCCTTTTGAACTAATCTATTATTAAGATTCATGATTCACATGAATTGACAGGGCACTTTTCAAGATTAGCAAACTGTATTGCCAGTTTGAGTCAAGAATCATCTCTTTACAGAAGTACTTCTGTTGCTCTCAAACTCCCCATGGTGACCCGAAGACTAAAGTCAAATATTACGTACAGTAGCTTGTGCAATTAGATGAATAGCAGACATTTCATGATATTAGAGATTACAGAGCTTCGATTGTATTTAAAGTACAACTGTATATTTAAACTGATTTAACACTCCTCCCATCCACAGAAAAAAAAAATTACAAACATTGAGTGGCCCCAATCCTGGTCTTCTGGGGTCTCTCGGCTGTCTCGGCTCCTCCCTGCAAGTGCTAACCCCCTTCATGGGAAGCTCTCTCCCAAGGCGTTTAGCTTGCGAGTGTGCTCCTGTGATACAGCCGGCGGCTACAGCCACTGACTGTATCACTCGGCCCGCCCCCTGGCACGCCGCGCCATTGGGTGTGATTGACAGCAGCGCAAGCCAATGGCTGCGCTGCTATCAATCTCCAAAGACGAGCCGCCTCAAGCAGGGGGAAACCTTAGCGGGAACAAACCCAGGAGTTTTGTGGCTTAGGTAAGTAAAACGGGGGGCCGCCGAGAGTGCAAGGTGTTTTTTCACCTTAATGCATTGGATGTATTAAGGTGAAAAAACACGAAGCTTTACAACCCCTTTAGGTTCAAAACCACAGCCTAAAGTGTTGTTTACATTCCATCCCACCCACAGATATTTGTCAGATGGGATATAAAAATTGCTGGAGGCCACAGCTACTGAGGAATTAAGGAGGTTAAAGCCCCGTACACACAGGCCAAATGCCAGGCGACATCGGTCTGTTCAATAAAAAACTTCCGACGTTCGACCCGTGTGGGAGGCAGTCGGTCCGACAACACCCATAAAGCTGGATGCACAGCCTGTGTACATGTTAAAAACATTTGAATTGGTTGCTCTTATGTACATCAATTTAACACATGTAGAAACAATCTTTTAAACACATAGAATAAATTATTCATGTTATGCTTCTCTCTTCTTCAACCCCTTCCTGCCAAGCGTATGCCTCGGGTTTAAGGGGTTATACTGGGATGATGCCAGCAGCCGCAGGCGTCATACCGGTAAAGTTTTTTAGAGCCAGTGGTCGGCTTTCCAGGGATAACAACCGATGCGGCTAAAAGCTGCTTGGTTGTTATCCCGGAGGAGCGGGAGGGGACATGCCCCCCTCCTGTCGCCCTCCGCCGCTCTTACCGGGCTATCCATTTCTCCAGGAGACCCGATCCACGATCTACCTCTTCCGGTGTCTAGACAGAGACTGGCATGAAGCCAGAAACGGTGTCTCCTGTATGTAAACACGGAAACAACGTCACTTTCGGTTTACTCAGCTGCCAATGGCACCGGTTTAAAAAAAAAAAAGACATTCATTCAAATTGGTATTCAGAATCGCCGTTTTTGGCTTTCTGAATACTTTGAAGTTCAAAGGAGGGATTTGGGGTCTTTAGTCCATAAAGAGTACCTGTCACCACCTGTAAAAAAATAAAATAACAAAAAAAATAAGGAAAAGAAAACATTTTTAAAGCGCCACCGTCCCCACGGGCTTGCACAGCAAAGAAAACGCATACGGAAGCCGTGCCTGCATATGTAAACAGTGTTCAAATCACACATTGAGGTATCGCCGCGATTGTCAGAGCGAGAGCAACAATTCTAGCACTAGAGCTCCTCTGTATCTCTAACCTGGTAACCGCAAAAAAATATAAAGCATTGCCTATAGAGATTTTTAGGTACCGTAGTTTGTCGCCATTCCACGAATGTGGGCAATTTTAAAGCATGACATGTTTGGTATCTATTTACTCAGCGTAACATCATCTTTCACATTATACAATGTTGGGCTAACTTTACCCTTTAATCTTTTTTTAATTCATGAAAGTGTCTCTTTCCCAAAAAAGTTGAGTTTTTAAAAGACCGCTGCACAAATACCGTGTAACATAAAATATTGCAACAATTTCCATTTTATTCTCTAGATTTTCTGCTAAATATATATATATATATATATATATAATGTTTGTTTGGTTCTAAGTAACTTTTAAACCATTAAGACTACTGTTCCCCTTTAATAACCAAAATATAATGCTAAAATTGCAAATCTGAGCTTTGTTCTGTATAGTGTTATTTTTTATGATTTTTTTTTTCAAGAAAGGGCAATTATTTGTCTTTTGGGGTGTAGTCTACTTTTGACTATGAATAGCTAGGTCACCTGGGTAATCCTGCAAGAAAAATCCATTAGTGCCTTCTTAAGTGGTGTGCATTGCTTAAACCGCATAAAGCTTTTTGCTAAAAAGGGCAGGCTAATGTGAAATTGGACATGAAATGGTGACAGGACCGCTAAACATTTCTCACTGGAGAAGGGAAGAGAGTTTAAGGCAAATACGAGAACATCAAGTCATTACTTTAACAAAAAATGAATATAAAAACATTTCTTTATCATACATTGAGGAACACTGTAGTACTGTAATAGGTCTTGGACATGTGGGCTATACTACACATAAAACAGATTTAGCTGTCCCCTATAGACCTCCAGCTGTCATGCCACATATCTGGAGTCCAGGACCCCTATGGACTGAAGACTGTGGGGTTAGCCTGGAATGGGGCCTTCAGGCACTGTGCTCTGCCTTTTGGGGTTTTCCAGATCCTTGTGTACTGGATTACTTGCATGGTCCTCTCTAGGTCCACAGCAAAGGCTCGATCATTGTTGAAACCCAGTTTCTGTGAAAAATGTGTTCAGATTGTAGCATATTAGCCCAGTATACTTTTGGAAGGGCTAACCACAATTTACTTATCTGGCAGTTTGTGAATTAGTATGGTTCCTGACCTTCACTCACTGAAATCTTCATTCTAGCATTTTTCAGACCCCTGTGTACAGGGCCGGACTTACCATTGGGCTTGACTTGGCTCAAGGGCCCCGCTCAATAGGGGGCCCTGGGAGGAGGAAGCAGGAAGAGCCATGCCGCTGATGATGAAGAGGTAAGAAGTCCGCTTCACCCCCCGCACAACAACTACGATCGGCAGCCACCCCTCAACAACTTTGATCAATCAGCGACCCCCCCTGCTGAACAACTCAGACCGGTGGCAGCCCCCCCGCTCAACAACTTCGAACAGCTTCGACCTCGGCACCCCCCCCCCCCTCCCGCTCAACAACCTCGATCAGCTTTGATCTCGGCACCCCCCCGCTCAACAACTTCGATCAGCTTAGATCTCGGGGCACCCCCAACCCCCCCTCAACAACTTTGACCCCCCCCCCGCTTCTCGGCTCCAGGGGGGCCCTCAATCAACATTTAAGCCCAGGGGGCCCCAACACCCTAAGTCCTGCCCTGCCTGTGTAGTATGTTAGTTAGCTGCTGGGTGTTCCACCAGGCTAGAACCATAGAATAGCCTCAAGACATGTGCATTCGTTTTCGTCCGAATGCATTTTCGTCCGAATTTCTGGGATTTTTGCATTTATTTTAACAAATGATAACGAATGCACAGTGTCCGAAACCTGAAAGATCCGACATAAAAAATGCTTTATTTTTGTTTTGTTGCGATTACAGTGAAAATAGCGATCTGTGTCTATCGAACCTGTGGTTGAATGTGCCTAACATCGTTGCGAGTGGACATTTATGGTCAAATGCTCCACCCATAGGCTATAGAAGAATTCTAATGTTGGTTGACTAGTAATAATAATTAATAAATATAATTATTACTAGTCATACAACATTAGAATTCTGTTAGCTTGTGGGCGGAGCATTCGACTGGAAATGTAAAATTGACCGTCGTACAGTTTAGCACATTTGACAGACACCATAAGCCTTCAATTGACAGATTCAACCTTAATTTATTCCGATTTACAGACAAATACATTTTTTAATGAAACAAAATCAATAAAAAACAATTTTGGGAGTAACTAAATAAATACATTTTTCGAACAAAAACTAAATTCTGAAACAAAATATTTCAGTGTGCATGTCTAGTAGCCTCTCCTGTGGCACAGTCTCTCCAGGCTCATCTAGTGTCGGAGGCCTTCTAGCCCAAACTATGGTGGTAATTACATAGCTCTACCCACATTTTGCTGTATTGTCAGATTTTGTTTTTTGCACGAAATGTGATTTTGGACACTAAGCTTTATTAATCAATCACTGTGCTGACCAATTCTCAATGGGACGGCTTGCACAGGAACGTTTTTGGCTTAATTTCAAGGCTGAATTAAGGCAAAAATTCAGCCTTGATTTGTCCCTGAAATGGAGAACAGGGACACATCGGACCCCTGCTACGAGCCGTATCTGTCGGAGGTGTGAACCCAGCCTCAAGGAACATAACGTCAAACACATTCATGATGTTCTCACCCGTGTAGGGCATTTTGGATTTGCACCTTAAATGCTGAGAATACCCTAAAGATGTGTTTCTTTTACTTACCATTTAAGTGTAGGTGGCTTTATGGTTCTGTCCTTGGCCCAGTAATTTCAGATACCACTGGTGGTTGGAGGGTAGAACTTCCTCAGTCAGAAAGGCCTGTAGATAAGCTGGAACATATCCACTCTTCCTCTAAAGCAGTACCTTGTTGGCGGTCTTAGTATTTATCACATATCTTTGGTAACAATTTCTCAATCTCATTTGCTCCATGCTGTTCTGCTGGGTCATTTATTGGTTGTATATTGGCACTGTTCGATGCTCAAGTTTTCCCTTGAAGATCTAGGCCCGGATTCACGTAGAATTGCGTATCTTTGTGCGGGCGTAACGTATCCTATTTACGTTACGCCTCCGCAACTTTTACAGGCAAGTGCCGTATTCTCAAACGAAAGTTGCGGCGGTGTAGCATAAATAGGCCGGCGTAAGCCCGCCTAATTCAAATGTGGTAGATGTGGGCGTGTGTTATGTAAATTTTATGTGACCCCACGTAAATGACGCTTTTTACGAATGGCGCATGCGCCGTCCGTGAAAGTATCCCAGTGCGCATGCTCCAAATTAACCCGCAAGAAGCCAATGCTTTCGACGTGAACGTAAATGATGCCCAGCCCTATTCGCGAACGACTTACGCAAACGACGTAAAATTTTCAAAATTCGACGCGGGAACGACGTCCATACTTAACATTGGTACGCCTCATCTACGCCTCATATAGCAGGGGTAACTTTACGCCGGGAAAAGCCTAACGTAAACGGCGTGTCTGTACTGCGTCGGCCGGGCGTACATTAGTGAATTGGCGTATCTAGCTGATTTACATATTTCTAGGCGTAAATCAGCGTACACGCCCCTAGCGGCCAGCGTAAATATGCAGTTAAGATACGACGGCGTAAGAGACTTACGCCGGTCGGATCTAATACAAATCTATGCGTAACTGATTCTAAGAATCAGGCGCATAGATACGACGGCTCGGACTGGAGATACGCCGGCGTAACTTGTACATGAATCCGGGCCCTAGTCTACAATTTAGATCGAATACTTTACTGATCTTCTTCTGGTGCTCCTGCACCCAGTGTTAAATTCTTCAAGAATTGCCTGGGCATTTTTCTGAACCTTGACATATGGGATTCCTAGTCCAATAGAAATTCTTTATAAACTACCGGTATATCAACCAACCTACTCCCACACACTTCTCATCACTTTCTGTGCAGGTAAAGGGTGTAAAAGACAGAAAGTGGGGGCAAATGTCCCCAGCAAGGCCACAGACGAAGGTTTGATTATTTTTGTCCGTGTCAAGTTTTGTAGTTTTGGGTGCGACTTCAATAGACATCTGTGTATGTCTTTCAAGTAGCAATAGCGCGATTTCAATGTAGCATCAATGTGAACCAGGGCTTAAAGCATATTTAAGTTTTGCAGTTAAATCTGAGAAAACCCTACTATATGTTTGCTATGGGTTACCATTCAAACATAATACCTAAAAAATGTTTCTTACCTTTTAGATGTTTCTAAAGAGAAGATGTCATGACTGATTCAAAGAATTTCTGGACAGTTTCTTAGGCTGGCCATACACGGTACGAATCGCGGCCGGTTCAGCAGGAACCGGCCAAGATTCAAACTGTTTATGGGCAGGCTGAATGTACCAAGTTAAAGGGACTGTAAAGGTAAAAATGTTTTAAGCTATAATCAATCTCTGTTATATAGAGAGATATAGAAAATTGTTATCACTTCCATTAAAATGATTTAATTACCTGTGTAAATAGTACTGTTTTTCATCCTCCTGCTTTCCTCTATCGTTTCTCACCGCTATTTCCAGGTTTGCGGTGTGCGTGCATTAAAGCGACGTCAAGGCAAGCACGGAACTACATTTCCCATTAGGCTTAGCGGCATAGCGCATGCACAGTGCTGTTTTTTCGCATGATGAGAACGAGCAACGTTCTCGTCCACACGCTGCCTATTGACTGAAGGCAGCAAAGGGGTGGAGTTAAGGCGGGCCAGTAAAGCTTAAACCAATGCACGGGAGGCGGAGTTAAAACATCTAGACACGCCTACTTATCCCCTGCCTCCGTGCCTGTAAAACTTCCACAGCGTCTTCACGCAGGGCTGTAGTTCAAAGGAAGGGAGCGAGCACGATCACTTTCCACCAAGCATAACGGCTCGGATGCTGGTGGAAAGCTGAAGGAAGAGGAACAGGAAGTTACTTTTTTAAACAATGATTAATGACATCTCCCGCTGGGAGAAGACAATTGTTTAGTAGGAGGGATCCCCCTGTCAGCACTATCTGTGTTGATGGGGGAATCATGAAAATGTTGTGGTTGCATGAAAGAAGTTTGCACCGTGTACCAAGCTATCCCCTTAACATACAATGCAGCAGGATGATTTATAAATCTTTTAACCTTTTGTTAAGAGAGAAATTGTTCAAAACTAGTTGAACAACTTGACCTTGTTTAGGCATTCTCATGTTTTTTATTTTTGTTTGTATGGGAAAAAAAGTGGAGAAACAAAAAGCCAAATCTGACACATTCCAAGCAAAACTCCAAATATGGACTGGACAAAATTATTGTCTCTTTCTCCAAAATTTTAAGAAATAATTGCATCCTAATGCCGCATACACACGACCATTTTTCATGACGAGAAAAATGCAATTTTTTTAATTGGTCAATAAAAACGCCCGTGTGTAGGCTCCAGAGCATTTTTCACAATGTGAAAAATGGGCATTAAAAATTTAGAACCTGCTCTATTTTTTCTCGTCGTTTTTCACGTCTTCGTTTTTCATGTTGTGAAAAGCGGTCGCGCGTAGGCTTTAACGACAGGGAAAAAAACGTTTAGAAGCAGATTACGAGAAGGGAAATTTGCATAATCAGCCCAAAGGGTGTCGCCAATCTAATGGAACTTCCCCTTTATAGTGCCGTCGTAACGTGTTGTACGTCACCACGCTTTGTTCGAGCATTTTTTTTTCACGATTGTGAGTATGCAAGGTAGGCTTGACAAGAATCACGTTGTTTTTTCCATGACATTAAAAACGGTCGTGTGTACACGGCATTAGTTTGTGATGCTTCTGTAATTTGTAATTGAACTCACCTGTATCAATTAACAGGTGCTGACAATATAGAAATCACATCAGCAACCAGTTAAAATGGTGAAAAATTAACTCAACCTTTCTGTTCTGTGTCTCTGTGTGCCACACAATCACAGAGAAGAGAAAGAGCAGCAAAGCATTGTCTGAGGATGGACAATCTGAAGGTTACAAGTCCATCTCCAGAGATCTTAACCACTTAAACCCCAGACATTTTGCTGGTCAAAGACCAGGCCACATTTTATGATTCGGCACTGCGTCGTTTTAACTGAAAATTGCGCAGTCGTGTGACTTGACACCCAAACAAAATTGATGTCCTTTTTTTCCCACAAATAGAGCTTTCTTTTGGTGGTATTTGATCACCTCTGTGGTTTTTATATTTTGCGCTATAAACAAAAATAAAGCGAAAATTTTAAAAAGAAAAAGCAATATTTTTAACTTTTTGCTATAATAAATATCCCCAAAAAAAAAACATTCCGCTCAAGCTGTCTTGCATACACACGGACTCACTAAATTCTGACCGTCCAAAACGTTGTGACGTACAACACTATGACGAGTCTAGAAAAATGAAATTCAATGCTTCCAAGCATGCCTCGACTTGTTTCTGAGCATGCATGTTTTTTTCTCCGTACAGACGAACCGAATTTCCGATAGAAATTTCTCTTTCTAATTCCGTCTGACTTTTTTCATCGGAAATTCTGATCGTGTGTACGAGGCATTAGAGGTAAGATCAGAAAAAGGGTTGCCCAAGAAAAGAGTATACTACGTCTTCTCTGGCAGGTGACTGGCTTTTTGATTAATTTAGCAAACTGACAGGAATTCTTTAAATAGTTCTTGCATTATATAAGTAGATGGTTTAATTTTATGAAGTTCCCTGTAATATCACAGAAGCAAAAGGAAGTTTATGAAACCTCTTAGACATTAAGGCAAATGAAAAAACAGTATAAACTAATTTATTTTCTAGTACCTTATTTTTGCATTTCAAGTGAGTGTTTTAAATCCATTTATGGTTCTTGCAAAAAGGAACATGCACATGAATTAATTTGCTTAAGGGCATTTTAGAGTTTAAATGTTGCCTAATTAAATTTTAGAGATTTTTCTTTTTAGTGGTGTATGTTAGGTTATACTCTGAAAGCCTGCAAAATCCCTTTTTATGAACATGGGAAAACCTGTAGCTGATGCTTTGTCCATTTACCATTCTTTGCTGGCAGGCTTTTAGTTACCGATTGTTTCTGTAATTTAATATGCAGAGCAAACTTGCTAATCTGCTGTAGTATTACATTTCAGTATTAAAAAAAGCTGACTTTATTGAGAAAATAAATGGGGGCATCATCCATTACATTTAGAAGTGCATACATTCTCCTTCAGGGGTGGATCCCTGAAGTGGGCAAGACCCATAAAACATATTACCTGATGTCCTTACCCCTGAGGAGGAACTTGATGATATTTTTTCTTATGCGAAAAAGTTATAGGTAATCCTTTGTGCAGTTTTTATTTTTTCCAATAGAGAAAATATTTTTTCCAGTGGTGTTTTTAATATATATATATATATATATATATATATATATATATATACTGTATATATATATATATATATATATATATATATATATATATATATATATATATATATATACAGTATATATATATATATATATATATATATATACATACATATATATATATATATATATATATATATATATATATATATATATATATATATATATATATATATATATATATATATATATATACATATATATATATTAGGGCTGTGCAAATTAACTTAATTAACTCTAATAGGCGTCCAAAAAGGTGAACAGTGGGCGCCATGCTGGGCGCTCGCTGTTCACTCAGCATTGTGTTAGGAAAACAAATATTCATTTGCTTTCCTAACACTGAACCGCCTCTCAGCCAATCAGGTGCTCAGGTCTGTTACCTGTCACCTGATTGGCTGAAATGAAAGGCGTTATTATTGGACGAGAACGCCTTGGAAGAGATGACGGGAGAAGACATTGAAGTGGTGGAGGAAAGCACCGTGACCCGCTGCCCCACAAAGACAAGGTAAGTGCCGGGCGGGGGATGCACACTGGCAGCATTTGATGGGCAAAGTAGCAGCAATTGATGGGCACAGTTGCGGCAATTGATGGGGACAGTGTCAGCAATTGATGGGCACACTGGCAGCAATTGATGGGCACAGTAGTGGCAACTGATGAGCACACTGGCAGCAATTGATGGGCACAGCAGCGGCAATTGATGGGTACAGTGTCAGCAATTGATGGGCACAGTATCAACAATTGATGGGCACACTGTCAACAATTGATGGGCACATTAGTGGCAATTGATGAGCACACTGGCAGCAACTGATGGGCACAGTAGTGGCAATTTATGGGTACAGTTGCTGCGTTTGATGGGCACAGTGGCTGCATTTGATGGCACAGTGGCAGAAATTGATGGCACAGTGGCTACGTTTGATGGGCACAGTGGCTGCATTTGATGGGCACAGTGGCTGTGTTTTGATGGGCACAGTGGCTGCATTCAATGGCACAGTGGCTGTGTTTGATGGGCACAGTGGCTGCATTTGAAGGCACAGTGGCGGCAATTGATGGGCAAAGTAGCTATGTTTGATGGGCACAGTGGCTGCAATTGATGTTTTTTTTTTCAGTTTGTTTGCGCCCCCCCCCCCAAAAAAAAAAGAGCACCAGCCGCCACTGATACACTCTATCGTTTATCCCTTGTGACATTTGGAGAGTTGGGTTGAAGACTGATTACAGAACTACTTAGAGAATACTGAATGTATTGAACAAGGTATCTCTAGCTAGCAGTTGTAACCGCACTGCAGGTAATATAATTTCATTATTTGCCTGATGCAGGAATGTATTACTTACGAAGGAAGCTGCAAGAGTTCTGATGTTCCAGACAGTTACAGAACAGGAATATAAAAATATATTAGAAATATACATTATCTTCCTGAAAGTCCTAGAAAGATAGAATCTTCTCTCCATCGCTATCTCTTCTTCTATTACCAGCACAAGCAAGAAATGTAGGGTGATGCTAAAGCTATAGCAGAACGCCTCGACAAAAGGCTGCCTCTTTTTCAATTCATTCCATTACGGGATTGCACCATGGGAGAACGAAGACGGAAGGCAAAAAAGAAGTTGAGAAATGATATTGCTTTTCTGTCATAGAGCAACAGATTAAGAAGCTTGTTAAAAATTCATCTAACAGAGGCGAGGTAGATGGGGCATAGCCAAATGAATATTTATAAAGTACGTACAGCTTTTCAGTGTCACACATTTAAAAAGCAGAGAAGCAACATGCAGAGGTGTCGGAGGCAAATGGGACAATGGATTGGAGTTTGTGATTTGGAAGTAGCAGATTCCCTTGTTAGAGACTGGAGATAAGAAAGGACCAAACTGCAGCAACTTCAGGCCAGATTCACAGAAAAAGTACGCCGGAGTATCTGCTGATACTCCGGCGTACTTTCAAATTTGCCGCGTCGTATCTTTATTTGGAATTCTCAAACAAAGATACAACGGCATTTGGCTAAGATCCGACAGGCGTACGGCTTTGTACACCTTCGGATCTTAGGATGCAATACTTTGGCGCCCGCTGGGTGGAGTTTGCGTCGTTTTCCGCGTCGGGTATGCTAATTAGCTGTTTACGGCGATCCACGAAGGTACGCGCGTTCGTCGCATTCTCTTACGTCGCCGCTAGTCGGCTTTTCCCGTCGCAAAGTTACGGCTGCTATTTAGGTGGTGTAGAAATAGACTGCAAGTTTACAGGCAGGTGCTTTGTGAATCAAGCACTTACGCTGAAAACTTGCAGCGGAGTAACGTAAAGGACATACGTTACGCCGCCACAAATGTATGTGAATCTGGCCCTTCATTTTTTGTGCCTGGTTTAGCAGACTGGAAATTCCACTGACCAGATCCACATTGCTGCTGTCGGTAAAACCTTGCCGTCTGGTTCCAGCTTTTATCACCAGGGTTCTCCAAATTTTCTAAACAAAGGGCTGGATGCTCTAGCCACAGCGCAGTGCCCGGAAGTGATGGGTGAAACGCCCACACTTCCTGGCCATGGGGTGGCGTGCTTTCCACTCGGCACAACAGGAGAATCTGGGTCCATAAACCATGTATATTGGATTGCATTTACCCGTCCGGCAAGATCGTGCACCTCCCTCCTCCTACTGATCTATAGGGAGAGGGGTAGGGAGGTAAGATCTTGCCTTGCTTTTGGGGAGACCCATATCCATTGGAATCCCAGTATGAGATTTGGCCCAGTATGAGATTTGGCTCACTAAAGGGGGAACATATACTTTCACCAAACCCATATAAATGAAGTCTTTGATGATAGCTGACAATTATCCATTTATTTATTAATTGAATTTTGAATGTATTTATATTTATTATCATCCAATTTTATATATATATATATATATCTTTTATTTATTCAAGTATTTACTGATTAAATCAAATTTGATGTACTGGGTGGAGTTACTTCACGCAGATGGACGTGACCTATCTGGGTAGGTGTCACCCGGGGTGTGGCTACATGGATGCATTTAGGGACTAACTAGGAGAGACAAACCATTGACCGTCTAAGCTCTGAGGAAAAGGGTATTTCCCTTATGATAAAGGGAAGGAGTGTTCTGTCATTCAGCAGGGATAACCCAAAACCGTTCTAACTGATGAGACTGCTAAACAGGAACACAGTACACAGGAAGGTATCAACTCATTATATTTCTGGCAGGGTCAACTTAATACCAAAATGCTTTCAATGGCATTGTTAACAGAGCAAAGGGGAGTAAAATAAGCAAAAGTTAATTGTTAGGGTTTACATACAACTTTATTTAAATTTAAAATAATACATTTTAGGAGATGGCCTACCTTGGGGAAATAGAGAAGCCTCCTCTATAATTAAACTCTAGATCATACTTTTTGTTATTGACTTGTATGTAAAATGTTTAAATCTCTCTTATGTTTTTATTTTTGCCCACCATTAGGCCAAGATCACATATTGAACATTTTTGATATAAAAGCAAGGGGTCAGTAAACCCAACCAGGGTAATTTCAGGTATTTACAGAAAACTTATAACAAACAGGTCACCAACTCACCATGAGGTGGAGTACCTCAACAATTAGCCATGCAATACTGTAGACAACAGGAAGTCACAGATCGACCACATACCAAGTAGTTGTAAATGAGGACCAACTGCAGTCTAACCGCTTGAATTTGCTTTATTGGTTTACAAATATTAGGAAAAATTTACCAAAAGGCCATAAATCCTCCAAGCACCAGAATTAAATATATTGATATTCTATGTTTTTGTGTGTACATGCTCCCATTCCAGCGCTCCTTATTGTATAGACCAGTCATAGGTAGGGGCAGTGACTTTTGTTTGTTGTATTTATGTCATTGTGGTCAGGCAGCACACTGGCACCTTTGCTTCCATGTGCTGAGTGTGCAGTGTGCCCCTACCCCTTTAATGAAGGCTGGGCTACCTCCAGTCACCTGCCCCTTATCTATCCATCAGCAGTCATGTGCTCCTACTGAGGAGACATAAAATGCAATGTTATAGTTAGGACTGCAGTATACAGAGAGCCTTGACGGGGCCTGCAGCTTACACATGCATTTGTAAATGCGTGCAACTAAACCTCTGTTTTTAACGCACACAGTTAGACAGGTGAAGTTGGTTGGTTGCTGATTTGTCGGTAAATTGAGCCTGGATATTCTGGGCCAGATTCACATAGAAATGTGTTACGCTGCGGCGGCGTAACGTATCCCATTTACATTACACCGCCGCAAGTTTACAGCGTAAGTGCTTGATTCACAAAGCACTTACCTGTAAAATTGCGGCGGCGTAACGTAAATCCGCCCGGCGCAAGCCCGCCTAATTCAAATGGGGCGGGGACCATTTAAATTAGGCACGTTCCCGCGCCGAATGTACTGCGCATGCTCCGTCCCTAAAATTATCCACGTGCATTGCGCTAAATGACGTCGCAAGGACGTCATTGGTTTCGACGTTAACGTAAATGGCGTCCAGCGCCATTCACGGACGACTTACGCAAACGACGTGAAATTTAAAAATTCGACGCGGGAACGATGGCCATACTTAACATTGGTTAGACCACCTAGAGGGCATGCTTAGTTTTATGCGACAGATCTCTACGGAAACGACGTAAATTTAGATCGACGGGCAAAGCGGACATTCGTGAATCGGCGTAACTAGTCATTTGCATATTCTACGCCGACCACAATGGAATCGCCACCTAGCGGCCGGCCTAGAATTGCAGCCTAAGATCCGACGGTGTAACACAGTTACACCTGTCGGATCTTAGGGCTATCTATGCGTAACCTGATTCTATGAATCAGGCGCATAGATACGAAAATGGTATCTCAGAGATACGACGGCGTATCAGGAGATACGCCGTTGTATCTCTTTTGTAAATCTGGCCCTCTATGTTTTTGTAACTATCAAAAGTAGAGATGCTCCGAGTAATTCTAGAACAGTACGCACCTCATCCCATAAGCAATTGGGAAAAATAGAGGAGTAAAGTGGGATTGTAATGGTGCTAAGACAGTATATTGAACAGAAAAAAATTATTATATCATTTTTTTATTAAGATGACATACACAAATAGATTGTACAAACAAAGGGTTAAAAAAAATAATAATATTGAAGCAGACTTTAAAGTTTATGGGTCGCTGGTGTTCCCAAAATTGTATGAGGTAGTGGTCACAGAAGATTGTCCCATCCCTACATGTTTCGCCCTTAAGGCTTCCTCAGGGGATTAGACTGGGACCATCGATCCACAAACCAGCTCTGACATAGAAATATAAAGACAAAGTGTAAGCACATTAAAATATCTTTGATCTTTTAATGTACTTACACTTTGTCTTTATATTTCTATGTCAGAGCTCTATTTTTACCAAGTATTCACCACTCAATACTCTGCCCTTCCAGCACTCACTGGAAAGGGGTTGGCACAGCTGGTTTAGGCTCTCAGCGGCACTTTGAGTGCAGGAGCCAGCTATCATTAAGGCATCTGGGTGGTACCTAACAAAATGGTTGAGAACCTTCCAGAGCCTAAAGTAGCTCTGTGACTCTAGCTGATAGTCCACTATAAGCTGACTTTTGGGTCACAGGAGAGCAAAGTGTGCTCCTATGACCTACAAGAGAAGTATGACCAAAAAAAGCTTTGGCCATACTTCTCTTTTAAGTATTCAATAGATCAGTGAGTTCTCAGCAGAACAATATGGATTCAAGAGCTCTTCTTCACAGACCATTCAAACTTCTTTAATTTCTTCACATAAATTATAGCAAATGCAATCCATTTTAATACAAAACTAACTTCAATGCAAAGTAATGTTTCTGAGTATTCATAAGGCTGAAAGTGGTTATCATTTTCTTGAGATGTACCATATGGCTTTCAAGTACAATGGCGTTGCCAAAACAGAGAGCACTCAATACATGGCCACTCTCTGTTCCTATCCCATATGGTGCTGTCAGTTACGATACCGCTACCATTGTAAGATGTAGTGAACAGCTACTTAATATCTGATGATATAATCCAGGAGGGCCATATGGAGCTGTCAGAAGCAATGTTACCCCCAGGGCAGGAAGTGCTGTTCATATTACACAAAGGGGCTATTAATATGTTAAACCAACCCTTGAATATCCTTATGCATTACAATAAATGATGATGAGATGATGACAATACATCCCTATTATTGCTTCTTTTCAGCAGAATGTGCTGCTCTATTTAATGCTATTAGTTGGAGAAACTCTTATTGAATTCAAAAGCATCTTTCAAATAGATTTATGAAGACACTGTACATATTGCAGTACAGGGGTGCAAATTAATTCTTACATTCCTCAGCCAAGTTAAGTTGGTTCTAGACACAAGCTGTCCCCAGTGACTGACTTTACCAGCAAAGAGCTAAGATAGCCTATTGTTAAAAAGACTGGAAGTGTCGGGGCTTTGTCTGTTAGCAAGTTGTGACATTTGGCTATTCCAGGAGGACTTAGAATGCTGCTGCAAGTGTCTACAGGCATCTTTAAGTGTCTGCACTTTTACCTGCCACTGTTTCCCCCCTTCCCAACAGAGTCTCTTCAAAATGTAACAAATGCCCTCTCAGTATTCTTGAGACAACATGCACCTTATGTCAGAGATAAACCTTATTTAGGTTTTGTGCTGCCCTAGGCCTGACTAATCTCTTGCATCCCCTAATTTAAATATGACACACCCCTTCATGTCAAGGCCACACCCATTTCTGTTTAAGACCCGCCCTGACATTTTCGAGTGGGGACACTAGATCTTAGGATTGGGGGGGGGCATTGGATTCCCTTAATTTGCATAGATTTCCTCTCACTTCCTGTTTGGCTATTGGGCAGGAAGTGAAGGGAAATCTCTGCAAAAGGACAGGGATGGTAAAAAATAAACTATCAAAAAAAAGCGTTGCCTATAGTTCTACTTTAAGCACAAATTTCTGATGATTTTATGGAGAGGATTAAGAAGATATAACCATGCCGATGGTGCAGCAGATATAGCACAGTGAGGAAGGTTTCTGGTCCAGGATGATAGGACAGTCAAAATTAGAAGCAGCTTGCGTTATACTAACAGTGTAGAGCAAGCCGGCGGGGACTCTTTCTGTGCTGCCCCCCTGAAAAGTTCTGCCTAGGCCTGGGCCTTGTTGGCCTAGGCCAGGATACAGCATTGTCTACAGGTGGGCGGGAGAGATTTTTTTTTAAATATAGCTTTAATATGATGTTGCAAGGTTGGACTCTGAGATAGCAAACTACGTACTAGACTGTGGGAATAACCAAAAATATACTATGTAATCAAAAATCAACTCTCTCCATCTGTTCTCAAAAAATTTATAGTAACAGCATTTTTTAAAGTGTTCTTTAACCACTTAACCCCCGGACCTTTAGGCAGCTAAATGCCCAGGCCATGTTTTGCGATTCGGCACTGCGTCTCTTTAACTGACAATTGCGTGGTCATGCGACGTGGCTCCCAAACAAAATTGACGTCCTTTTTTTCCCACAAATAGAGCTTTCTTTTGGTGGTATTTGATCACCTCTGCGGTTTTTTTTGCGCTATAAACAAAAATAGAGCGACAATTTTGAAAAAAATGCAATATTTTTTACTTTTTGCTATAATAAATATCCCCCAAAAACATATAAAAATAAATTATTTTTCCTCAGTTTAGGCCGATACGTATTCTTCTACATATTTTTGGTATTATTGTGAAAATGACAGTTGCAGTTTGGGAGTTAACCACAGGGGGCGCTGAAGGAGTTCAGCTTCACCTAGTGAGGGGGGGTGTGGCTGTAGGTCTGACATCATCGATCGTGTCTCCCTATAAAAGGATCGATGCAGCCGCCACAGTGAAGCACGGGGAAGCCGTGTTTACATACGGTTCTCCCCGTTCTTCAGCTCCGGGGAGCGATCGCGAGGGGGCGGCTAGAAACGAATAGCCGCACCCTCATCCCGGATCGCTCCCTGAGGCTTACCGACCGCTGCATGTACCGGGGGGGTCCCGATCGGACCCCCGACCCGCGGCAAGGCAGCGACGTGCGGGCACGTCGTTCTGCCTGCCCGTGCCATTTTGCTGACGTATAATTACATGCGGCGGTCGTTAAGCGGTTAAGTGATCAGTCCAGCACACCAGACATGCAGGCTCGTATCTCCATGGCTTGGAGAATGCAATGGTACATGGCCCAACGAGATGGAACTAGCTCATATGCCTTGAATTACTGATGAGTAGTTCAAGTGTAGCCTTGTACACACGCACGGTTTTCTCGGCAAGAAACAGCGAGAAAACTGCTGGCAGAGCTTTCTTGCCGAGTATACCGAGCGTGTGTACGAGGCTTTCAGGTTTTTCGTCAAGAAAACTGCCCAGAATCTAGACGAGAAAAATAGAGAACCTGATCTCTATTTTCTTAACCCAAGTGAAGGTTAGTATTGTTAATCCATGGTAAGATAGAGGTTGATGGTTCAAAAAATGGTGGTTGACAGCTCGATGCATTTCGTGGGTTCATAACCGCTCATCAGGAGCATAAACCATGGAAACTGTCTAGAAACAAAAAATAAATAAAAAATTCCAGATAGTCTCCAAAAAAAATTTTGAGTAAAGGAAATGTCCTTATTTCTTCAGAGAAATCCTCACTTCCTGTTCTTCTGTCTATAACTCCACACAGTAATGCAAGGCTTACTCCCTGGTGTGGAGTTACGTGCTTGCCCCCCCCCTGGACTACAGGAGAGTCAGGACGCTTTCTACGTTGCAGATAGAGAAAGGAGCTGTGTGTTAGTAGGGGGCCTTACTCTCCTGTAGTCCAAGGGAGGGGGCGAGCACGACACTCCACACCGGGGAGAAAGCCTCACATTACTGTGTGGAGTTACAGACAGAAGAACAGGAAGTGAGGATTTCTCAGAAGAAATAAGGACATTTAGCCCTGGTTCACACTGGGTACGATTTGGAACGATTTGAGATGCGATTTGACATGTCAAATCGCATCTCAAATCGGCGGCAATTGTCGGCAATGGCACTGTCCTAATCAGTGCGACGCCGCATCTGCGATTTCAAAAAGTAGTTCCTGTACTACTTTTTGCGATTTCGGGCCGCGATTTACATTAAATTGCGGCTGAAATTGCGGCAAAATCGCGGCAAAATCGCAGCCGCGATTTTGAATTCGCAGCAGTGTGAACCTAGGCTTAAAAGCAAAATGGAAGGATGAGGTAAGTGAAGGAGGACTGCACTAAGGTAAAGGAAGCTATTTAGGGGAAACAAAATTGTACCTTTACAACCCCTTTAAGGCCAGTTATAGGTTGGGGCAGTTGCCGTTTGTTTGTAATGCTATGTGATGTGGCTATGCAAATTTAAAAACTGGAGAGACAGTAAAACAAATCCTTTGACGGGTAAAATAGCTCCTTTATCTGTAGTTTACCTGTGTATTTACTGTTTGCCTGGAGTTGAGCTTCAAAGACATTTATCTGATGACCTATTTTTCTTATTTTGTGTAGCGTAAGAACCAGATGCTTTTACTTATCAATTTTACAATTCTTTTTGACCCAGAATACAGTTCATTATCCTCAACATTTATTTTAATTACTCTATAAACCTACCCTGGAGATTCTCTGTGCCACCCATGTGGAATCATCAGTACAGAGAATCACTCAGCGTCCCAGGCGTCTTTATGATGGAAATCCGATGATGACAGATGCTTCTTTTGATTGTTACTCTTCCATCACAATTTTTTTCTTGCAAGCATTTGAAAAGGCTACCCGAATCACCAAGACACTTCAAAGCAAGTATGTTCAGAAAACAAGTACAATCTGGAAGTTTATTGAAATTATAATGAAATTCGTTTATAATTTAGAAGTAATTAAGGTGCTCTGAGATTATAAAATATTCTCAGTATAGGCAAAATACAGCTGTGATAGAGAGTGGAATGTCATATTCATTGCCCTTAAATGTGGAAGTTTAAATGTGAAAGATGAATAAGTAATATGAAAGTACACCTGTGGCTCAGAACTGAATATAATGGAATAAAAGAGGAGGTTAGGGGAGATAAATGCTGTGATTGGTTCTTACAACGATGAAGAATTTAGTATATTTTAGAAGTGCCATGCTTAAAGTGATTGTAAATCCTTCTATATACCCACTGAAGTAACTAGCCTCAGGTGATACACAGAGATGAAACAATTACATACGTTTTAATTGTTTATCTCTTCTTTTCAGCCTTTTAACCACTTAAGACCCGAACCAATATGCAGGTTAAGGACCTTGCCCCTTTTTGCGATTCGGTACTGCGTCACTTTAACTGACAACTGCGCGGTCGTGCGACGTGTTTTACAAACAAAATTGGCGCCCTTTTTTTCCCACAAATAGAGCTTTCTTTTGGTGGTATTTGATCACCTCTGCGGTTTATATTTTTTGCGCTATAAACAATTTTGAAAAAAAATCTATATTTTTTACTTTTTGCTATAATAAATATCCCCAAAAAAGATATAAAAAAAATGTTTTCCCTCAGTTTAGGCCGATACGTATTCTACTACCTATTTTTGGTAAAAAAAATCACAATAAGCGTTTAACGATTGGTTTGCGCAAGATTTATAGTGTTTACAAAATAGGGGATAGTTTTATGACATTTTTATTAATCATTTTTGTTTTACTACTAATGGCAGCAATCAGCGATTTTTTTCATGACTGCGAAATTATGGCAGACACATCGGACAATTTTGACACATTTTTGGGACCATTGTAATTTTCACAGCAAAAAGTGCTATAAAAATGCATCATAATGCAGTCACAAGAATCCCAAATTTCAATGCCACCAAAAACAAAACAAAAAAAACTGATTATTGATTCAAACGAAACAAATCCACAGAAAAATATGTGACACTCACGTATTAAGTGAAAACACATATAAAAAGTCCAAAATGTGAGATCTAAAACATAAATGTCCAAAAAGAAGTGAAGAAAGGCGAGCACATCCTCCAACAATGAACAACTAGGAATAAAGGTATCTTAAAGAGAACTGGAAGATCCTCCACCAGGTAACATCATGCAGACTTACTATATAGCCATAACCTTCCTATTAAAGAAAGATCAAAATGCTCATCAATCAAATCACATCATAGGAATCTTCTCTAGGGAAGTCATGAGAAGGTTAGATGTACTCCAATCATCACGAAAAATGCCTTTAAAAAAAAAAAAAAAACACCTCAATTACACATCCATCCATATGTTTCATACAGGGGATACAAGTAGAAAGCTTCACATAGTGTAAATCAGTAAAACAAATTCTTAATTAAAGACAGTATGGCACTCACATTTAAAAAGTCACAATAGCACTTGTAAACATTCTCCGGCCAGAAAAAATGATTTTACTCTGACTTCCGATTACAAGATGAGGTCACATTAGGCTCCACCCTATGCGTTTCGTCACACCTGGAGTTTTCCAGGGCACAGATGCCATGCTAGGTCATCACGGTTTATATAGATAAGGAATAACCAAGACTCACTTAGGATCACATTGTATTCAGTCTATATTTTTTAACCAAGCCTTATACTGAATTGGCCCTTTATTAATAACCAAGCCTCAATGCCAAAAAATAAGCCGAGCCTCAACATGAGTGAAAATAAATGCTTATAGCAATGTTATAAAAGGAAGTGAATTTCCCATTAGAATTGCAAAACTTAAACTAGAAAAAAATAATGCTTGAGTACAAATACTTGACATACTGTATCTTCAATCATACAAATTAGGCCTATTAGGCAGGGTTCTCTTAGCATAAAGTTCACTCAAAGAACACCTTTTTTTTAAATCCTAACTAAAACACAGTGACCCCGACCTTTGACACCTTTTTTTTTTAAGCAGCGATTTCCTTTACATCTCAAGCTCAGTACAGTATGTGTTTTATTTCTTCTCCTGGGGAGTATAGGCTTCTCTATAGAGCAGGAATATGTATTGGACTTTGTTTGTCCTTGTTGTTATCTCAAAGGTTGAGGAACGTCAACCTCAGTCTGTCATATTGTATGTTCCTGTATTGTTTCTATTGTATGCTCTGCAACCTTCACCGATTGCACAGAGATGTGGAATATATTCAGGTTTTAATAATAAAAAAAAAAAGTAATAACAATAATATTAATAGCTACAACACCCCACACTTACAAGACAAAGAAGCATAGAACATATGCTAATTGCTTTGACTATAGGTGATAATTTTGGTGAGAGATGGAAAACCCAATATTCTACATAGCATAAATTGAAGGCAGGTAAGGGAACAGTTTGCTAGCCTTATAAAGTCAGTTATAGGGCCAAAGGATTTACATAATCATATCAGTCAACATAATTGGAGCTTTAAGGTGAGCCTAAATTTAAAAAGGTGAAAATTTGTTATCTTATAGGGAATATTAACCGCTTGCCGACTGCCGCACATACTTATACGTCGACAGAATGGAACGGCTGGGCAAATGGGCGTATATATACTGGTACATTGTACTCCTACCATTTCATAAAGAAAGTGTAAAAAATTGTAAAAAAAACACACAGACACAGTTGGAATAAGTCCTTCATTAAAAATAACAATAACTTGCATATAAGCCTTTAAAATTAGCACTTTAGATTTTTCATGTTCGAGTCCCATAGACTTTAACCGTGTTCTGATGTTCGAACAAATTTATTGCCTGTTCGCATGTTCTGATGCGAACTGAACTGGGGGGTGTTCGGCTCATCCCTAATCCTGACCACACTTGCGTTCCACCTATTCAGACCTCGGCTTGCCATACAGACTTTGTTATATCTTCCATCTGCCTGATATCCTGTTGCCAACCTCTGCCTGCATCTTGGCCCTTCTCTGCCTGCTGTTTATGCTTATACCTGATCCACCGTTGCTAACCTGGCATGTCTGACCTTGCATCCAGTTATCTGTCTGTCCTGCTCTGCATAGTGCCTGGTAACGCTGGTTCTACATATGCTGTGTGCCTGCATCTACTGTTCCTGTTGCCATCCGCTGCTTCACCCATCCAGCCCAGCTCAGGTGTTGCACATGCCACGCTCTTCTGCAAACAACGGCCACTCTTGCAGGCACTCTTACCTCATCGCACTCTCGCAGCCACTGTCGCAAACACCAGTGGCCCTTAAGCCAGAGCTGTACAAGAGGTCTCCCTCTACACCAGTGTTTCTCAACTCCAGTCCTCAAGGCGCACCAACAGGTCATGTTTTCAGGATTTCCCTCAGATGAAATGGCTGTGGTAATTTCTAAGGCAGTGAAACTGATTAAATTCCCTGTGCAAAATAATGGAAAGCCTGAAAACATGACCTGTTGGGGCGCCTTGAGGACTGGAGTTGAGAAACACTGCTCTACACGTCAGGCTCTGCCACAAGGTATGTGACAACTGGTGATGTCATAGGAGTAAACAGCAACAAATTGCAAGTAGGATAGAAAAGATCTAATGGCAGCGATTTGCATAGTATGTGTTGATTATTAAAATTAGTAAAATTGACCCTTGAGAGTTTCCTACCACTTTAAATATCAAAAAACTTGCCAGTGCATAAATCCTGAGTCCTGAGGCTGGAAAACGAATATACTAACAACAGATTACATTTTTATTAGAGAGGGCTAATCACACTACTAGTGTTAGAGTTGGGATTAACGTGAGTGTATGGCCCCGTACACACGATAGAATCTATCCGCAGATAAATCCCAGCAAATGGGTTTCTGCGGATAGATTCTATGGTGTGTACACGCCAGCGGATCTGTTTCCGCGGAGAAATCTCCTCTGGGATGGATTCCAGCAGATCGAATATTTGTTGTGCTGCACAACATATCCATCTGCTGGAATCCATTCCAACGGATGGATCCGCTCGTCTGTACAGACTTACCGGATCCATCCGTCCAAAGGGATTCCCCGCACGCGTCGTAATGATTTGACGCATGCGTGGAATTCCTTATATGACAGCGTCGCGCCCGTCGCCGCGTCATAATCGCGGCGACGGCGCGACACGTCATCGGCAGAGGATTTCCGCGCGGATTTCAATGGGATGGTGTGTACACTCCATCCCATCGAAATCAGCGGATTTCTTTGAGAGGATTTATCCGTGGAAACGGTCCGCTGGACCGTATCTGCGGATAAATCCTCTCGTGTGTATGGGGCCTTCGTGTTATTATCAGTAATTTCTCTGTGCTCTGCCCCTCCAGCGCTCACTGGAGTGCCTGACTGTGGGTACAGCAGGCTCAGGCTCTCAGCATCGTATTTAGGAGCCGAGCCAGCTTACGATCAGACATCTGAGTGAATCCTGACATTAATAAGAGAGCCTGTATCAGCTCTGATGTCCTTTAGCTTCCCATCGCTGATTCTGATTCACAGGAGAGCACAATAAGTGCAATCTTGTTACCCAGATAAGAAAGATGGCCAAAAAAAACTTTGACCATACTTCTCTTTCAAGGCATTTTCTGTTCTTGCTAAAAAATAAGAAAACTAATGTAGCTACCACATCTAAGGACTGGCAATCTGTAATATATAACATTTTTATATTTGGGTTCAGTTACCCTCTAACCCAACCCTTTTGTTTATAGTCAAAGTCATGTCAGGCCTCTCATGGTGGTCACATAGATTTGTTGCTAGAGAAAGCTTGAGAAAGCCATTAATAATCAGTGCTGATGATGAATGACTGTTAGCAAACAAAGTCATTCATAATTGTAACTGAATGGCCCGTGGGACCCAGAGGCTCTTGCAGGGTGTGGGGTACTCCTGTTTCAGCTTCACCGATAACTTTTGTGTCTAAAGTCATCCTATGTCCACTAGGGGCATAGGATGACTGAGAAATGATATCTTGAAATACATGAGATGGGGCAGTAATGATAATTCACAATGTATTCCAGGATATCTTGAAATATTACAGGTTGTTGATTCTAAACCCAACCGGTCAATAGAAAGAGCGACTCATTCAATGTGGGAACACCGACTGTTAAGGTGTTAATGTTGTCTGCTACTGTCGTGTAAATAACTCTTAGGCCCCATACACACGATAGAATTTATCCGCGAATACGGTCCAGCGGGCCGTTTCCGCGGATAAATCCTCTCGAGGATTTTGGCGGATTTTCATGCGATGGAGTGTACACACCATCGCATTGAAATCCGCTGGCGATGATGTGTCGCGCCGTCGCCGCGATTATGACGCGGCGACGTGCGCGACGCTGTCATATAAGGAATTCCACGCATGCGTCTAATCATTGCGACGCATGCGGGGGATCCCTTCGGACGGATGGATCCGGTGAGTCTATACAGACCAGCGGATCCATCCGTTGGGATGGACTCCAGCAGATGGATATGTTCTGCATGTCAGCGAATATTCGATCTGCTGGAATCCATCCCAGGGGAGATATATCCGCGGAAACAGATCCGCTGGCGTGTACACACCATAGGATCTATCCGCTGAAACCCATTTGCTGGGATTTATCTGCGGATGGATTCTATGGTGTGTACGGGGCCTTAGTCTGGCTTCTAAAAGACCTTTCTTTGTGTTATGCTAATTGACACTGTATTGTGTGAATTGCTATTGATGATAGATGTGTATTGTATAGCAGGTGAAAGAAGCCGGAGTCATGATGTCTGACTTGTCAGTTGTAGTAGCTAATTAGCTCATGTGGATTGTGTCAGACCTGGTGCCAGAAAGTCTGACTAAAAGATGTGTATTGGGCTCATTGTATAATGTTGTGGGTGGAGTTCAGTCATTGTTCCTTGGGGTTTCTAACTGTATAAAAGCCTGAGTTTCCCATTAAAGGTTCTATTCGTTTGAACCTCAAACAGAGCTGTGTCTCGTTTTTGGGGTTCGTCTGCTGGATTGTGGAATGTCGATAAGCTGTCGTGGGTTGGTGGAATGGAATATCGTAAACAGCGTTAACCCCTGACTGTTACAATAATCATGTTAGAGCTAGCGTGATTATCACATGGTTTTGTTTATTAATAATGCCGTCTCATGCAGCAATGGGGTCTGGTATGACACCAAGGTGTCATAGTTAGGAGTTTTTCACAAGAACAGCTAAATTAGAGGTTCATTTTATAGAAATTCTGCAAAAAGTGAAATCAGTCATTGCAAAAATCATGTTGGGCCAAACTGGTCACTAATCTCTAATTGTATTAGAAAAGATATAGTAAGGTATATTATATTTACTTTTTTTTTTTCATTATTTCTTTAGTTGCTTGTTGGTTTCTGGACAAAATGATGACATTCCTGGAGTCCTGTTACTGATCATATCACCAGGTGAAAACTGAGGGAAAAGGCCCTAATGAAAGAAAATTAATAACAAAGCACACCAATACTCATTGGAACTTTGAGACAGCAACCAAACATTAAATATTTTTGTAGAATATACATTTCTTATACATGGTTAAAAGTAGTTAACATGGGGTATCCTAAAATATGTGGTTCCATTATGATACAGTGCATTGAAAAAGTATTCATACCTCCTTGAAATTTTCCACGTTTTGTTATGTTACTTGTTTTATTGGGATTTTATGTGGTAGACCAACACAAAGTGGCACATAATTGTGAAGTAGATAGAAATTAATAAATGGTTTTCAATTTTTTTTTACAAATAAAAAGTGTGGCATGCATTTGTATTCAGCCCCCCCCCCAAGTCAATACTTTGTAGAACAACCTTTTGCTGCAAGTCTTTTTGGGGATGTCTTTACCAGCTTTGCACATCTAGAGAGTGCCATTTTTGCCATTCTTCTTTGCGAAAGGCAAAGATTTGGTCCTGATTCATCCCTGAAACAGAGAACAGGGACGCACAGTAATCCGCGGCTGGTTTAGGTGTGAATTAAGCCTTAGTCTTGAAGTTTGGCTCTAGAATGGAAGTGTCCCCTAAAAATGTCCTCCAGTTCCGGTTCCTACAAGGAATGCATTTGGGCTGAGAAGATCCACAATTCAGTTTTATTTTTAAGTATCTATACTGACTATTGAGGTGATCTCATTGAGGAATAGCAGTTGGCACAGCTTAAAGCCTAGTTCACTGAAAAGACACAAGGAGAGAGGCACCTATGGGTGTAGATATAAGACAAGTTTAATAGCACTTAGTACAGGCAACTTACATTTGAGAAGTCATAGGTAGGCTTGAATAAGTCCCAGCATAGGGGTGATCTGGTCATCCGTGTGTCAATCCGTTCCTGCGAGGAGAGATGTGTTGCTCGATACAACACCGCTGGTATTAGGAAGCATGTTGGGGTGGAGACCACTCAGAATGAGGCTTGAGGCATAGTTGGTTTGCAGAGAAGGAGGGATGACGTCATTGGAAAGCATTGCGTTTCTTGAGCATACGTGCTGCAGATGACACTTCGGCCATGCTCCTTTTTAAAGCTGACATGTGGAACTAAAGAGCTGCAATATAAAGTGTGCAGGGGGAGGGGCCAGTATAATAAATACATAGTGATTGGTGGCACACCAAGGCAATGGCTCAATGGCTGATTCAAAACCATCTAATAGCAAAATAATACCAGACCGGGGACAAAGGGTTTATGATATTTGAAAAATAGCACTTTTTCAGAAAAATGGGTTAAAAAGCAAGGTTAAAAAGAAATGATGTATAATCACAAACACACATAACACAATAAACAAATTGTGTTTATACATCATTGCTTTTTAACCTTGCTTTTTAACCCATTTTTCTTAAAAAGTGCTATTTTTCAAATATCATAAACCCTTTGTCAGGGGTCAAGTCCTGGGGGAAAAAAGTGTGGGAACTCCCACCCAAGATCCACTCCCCCACCAAAAAAATGTTACGCTCATATGCATAATTACTAAACCGCTTGCTTAGAAAGTGAGTGAGTGAGTGAGAAACTTATTTAGCGCAACACATGCTAACTAAATCGCCTCTGGGCAAGTTCTTTCTAAATATCGCGATAACTCACGGCAGACCTCCGCAATGTCTCCTGGGAACAATGACAAAAGCTCCCAGGAGACATTGCGGCATCGAGGAAGTGACGGAATACCCGCACACTACCCGATGAATCCATATACAAGAAGCGGCCAGTAACATAAAGGATTACTAAGGTCCGCCTGCCCCTAACAGTGACTCGAGCTGGGCATCGCTGCTTAGTGAAGGATTGGCTCAGGCTGCTCTAGGCCCGCAAAGGGAACTGAGTTCCTGCTGTGAAAAAAGTGCAGGAATTCCGTTCCCACGCATTCCCGCAGGACTTGAGCCCTGCCCTTTGTCCCTTTTTAGGTCATGCCCCTTTAAAAAATGGCTGCAGCACACACGGGCCAAATGTCGACTGGTTTCTATTAAACCAGCTGATACCACTCAACATTTGCCCCATGTGTATTGATCTTTAGTCTTGAAGTCAGGCTCTAGAAAGAAAGCACCTCTGCAAGTCTTCCTCCGGTTCCAGGTCCCACCAGGAATGGTCTGAGAAGGTTCTCAATTAAGTTTTAGCTTTTTATTGGATCTGGCTTATCCTGGTATTATGGCTAAGCTCAACCAACACCCATCTCATAATCAATACTGTATAAGTATCTTTACTGACTAAGTAGGTGATCTTATTGGGGAATGACAGTTGGCACTTCTTAGTCCTGAAGTCATACTCTAGAATAAAAGTGTCCCCTAAAAGCCTTCTTCCAGTTCTGGTTTCTACCAGGAATATATTTTGGTCTAGAAGGTTCTCTGCTCCCATTTAGCATTGCAGGGAGCCATTTCCACCCCCTTCATGACATAAAGAGATAAAAGTTTGAAACTGTGTTTTTATTTGTAAGCTGGAGTAGACTTTTGGGTAGGAATGCTAAAAGTCCTATATTTATCAAGATAACCATGCCTTTTGCCCCTAATTATGGAGCCAAAGGTTGGCAACTGGCAGTCTAGCAGATGGTCTTGATACAATTCCTCTTTCTGTTCCTCCTGGTTTCTTTGTCATGGCTATATAGCTGCCTGCTCTGCCTCTCATCGTCGTACATTCAGGCTGACAATGGCAGTGAATACTGAGAGAGATCTGGCAGCTGCAGAAAGAAGAGCAGGTATTTATACACCAGCAATGACACCTCCTAGGATCAAAGTAACAGTAGATCACTGGAGAGCGGCCCTGTAAAGACAGCTCTGTGGTCACTGGAGCCACTGCCGTTAGAGAAACAGAGAGATGTCTGCACTCAAATCCAAAGGGCTTACATATGTATAACACAAGGTGCTAAAGAAGCGTGGCCACACATTAACACTGATAACTGCACCCTTACAGTGCACATTAGGGTGTATATTGCTATACACCCTTACATTGGGCCAGATTCACAGAATAAGTACGCCGGAGTATCTACTTTCAAATTTGCCGCGTTGTATCTTAATTTGTAATTCACAAACAAGCTACGTACGCCTTCGGATCTTGGGATGCAATACTTCGCCCACCGCTGGGTGGAGACCGCGTCGTTTTCCGCATCGGGTATGCAAATTAGCTGATTACGGCGATCCACGAAGGTACGCGCGTTCGTCGCATTCTCTTACGTCGTTTTTTCCCGTCGTAAAGTTAAGTGTGCTATTTAGATGATGTAAAATTACACCACCCATGTTAAAGTATGGCCGTCGTTCCCGCGTCAAATTAAATGTTTTTTTTGCGTATGACGTCCGGGAATATGTTATGCACGTCGCCGTTCAAAAAACAAGTCGGGGCGCTGTAATTTTGCACAAAGCACGACGGGAAATTTCCAAACGGAGCATGCGCAGAACGTTCAGCGCGGGAACGCGCCTAATTTAAATGGTACACGCCCCATTTGAATTAGGCGGGCTTGCGCCGGACGGCTTTACGCTACGCCGCCGAAAGTTTACACCCAAGTGCTTTGTGAATCAAGCACTTACGCTGGAAACTTGCGGCGGCGTAACGTAAACGGGATATGATACGCCGCCGCAAATCTACATGAATCTGGTCCATATTTCTCAGAAACGTTTGCATAAAGTCAAGGATTCTTGGTTTGCATATATTGCTATATTTGTTTAAAGTGATTGTAAAGGAAAAATGTAATAACAAAAAACAAAAACATGACATACTTACCTTCTCTGTGCAATGGTTCTGCACAGATCAGCCCAATCCTGCTCTTCTGGGGTGACCCTGCTGGTGCTCTGGTCCTCTCCTCCTCACTGAGTGCCCCTATAGCAAGCCACTGACTGTGGGAACAATTGTGCATGCTCGCTCCCGAGCTGGTTCTTTGCGTCCATAAGACACAGAGAGCTCGGCTGACGCCACCCACTCCCGCTTCACAGGTTAATTTTTGGTAATGTATTTATTTATATTTTTACCATTTTATTTTAAAAAAAATACCATTTTTTTTTTATTTATTATTATTTACACCTTATTTTGAAGCCACCTTAGTGGGCTTTGGTTAAATATCAGGGGTCTAAACAGACCTCTAAAGTTTCACATTTAAGGCAGAGACAGGAGATTAAGGACACAGCCCTCAATCTCTATCTCTGCAGCCTCAGCTGCACAGAATGAATGGACATTACAGCTTTGTACAGAGCTTCCCATTTCCCATTCCCCTAAATACTTAATGGGATGTCCCATAGCAATGCTAAAATTTGAGGGGAGGGAGACACAGATCAGAATAAGACCGCCATCAAGCCAGACGATCTATACTTATGCCTGCAGCACACTACGCCCGAAGGCAAGATCTTTGTAACCTCTCACATCTACCTGGTAGAATTTAGTAAATGTATGGACCGAAGACCAAGTAGCAGCCTTGCAGATCTGAGCCATGGAGGCCTGGTGATACACTGCCCATGAAGCACCAACTGCTCTAGTCAAGTGTGCTTTCACCTGAAAAGGAGGGATCTTCTTTTCTAAACCATAGGCCTGAATAATGATTTGTCGAATCCATCTTGCAATAGTGGATTTTGATGCTGCCTGGCCCTTCTTTGGGCCTTGTGACAGAATGAATAGACAATCAGTCTTCTTTATCTGAGCCGTAGCTTGCAGATAAACCTTTAGCGCTCTAACAACATCTAGAGAGTTTAACTCTCTTCCTCCGCAGACTGCGGATCTGGAAAAAAAGACGGTAGGACTATATCTTGATTCAGATGAAAACCTGAAACCACCTTAGGTAAGAACAGAGTCCATAATCGCATCAATCGCAAAGCACAAGGCCTTAGGAAGATCCTCATAAACCTCAATCTCCTCTGTAGGGAGGAGGTTAAACATCTGCTTCATTTGTTCCTTGAGGAACTGACATATACCAATGGCTGCAACTGCAGGTTGTACTACAGCCATGGAAGAGGAGGCTTTTAATAGGGACTACAGCTTTTTATTAGTTGGAGCCTTAAAACCTTGCGCATTGTCTATAGGACAGGTCAGGTTTTTGTTTGCAGAAGAAATAGCTGCATCAATAGCAGGTACCCCCCATTTCTTAGTGAAACCTTCCTCCATAGGATAAAGGAGGGAAAACTGCCTAGGAGGAGAAAATTGTTTATCTGGGTGAACCCGGTCATCATATATTAGTTAATCCAGCAAGGGATGAACTGGAAAGGCGCATGCGACAATATTATCAATCCTTCCTTCTAAGCCATCTAAAGCAACTTTTAAAGGAGAAGCTGCAAAACCAGACAGTGTCTCATCCTGTGAGGCTGCTATAAGGCTGACAGAGGGGGATGGTAAACTGCAGGCAAGCTCATAATCCTTAGCCGTACGCAGCGATTTTCTGGTGCCCCTTTTACTAGCCCTTGACCCTCTTCTCAGGGACATACTCCTTACTGCAAAGCAAAGGTACTATCCACAAATACAAATGCAATCACTGTTGTGATATAGTCTGACAATACACAAAATATCAGCTGCACAACCTGATGTCGAGTAGGAGTCTTAAGTTTGCCTGGTTCAATCCACAGGGATGCTTACAGCCCAAAGCTCTGTGTCCATGCCACTTACAGAAGGCTCTGGCGTGCTGGGCTTTTGAACCAACCTCTTGGGCCTGCTCACAGGTGTCCTGCGTTGCGCACGGATCACTAGCAACCACTTGGCCCTCCCCCTATCCATGTCTCATTCACACAGCAAAAAGCGCGCTCCCACTGTCATGGCGGCGCCCAGGAGACGAAGAAGATGGGGGGATGATTATGGACCCCTGTATGCGTATTGTGGCAGAGCCTGCAGCGGAAGGAGGTGAGTGTTGTTAAATTTGACCGACTTCACTGAGCATGTATCCTGGATGTCTATGTAAGAAAACACCAGGTTTGCACTTACTCCCTCCAGTGGTGAGAACCAGAAAAGACCTCCTACTCAAAGAAGATAATACACAAATGAAATTATCATCTTCTTACCTTATCCACGCTGCAGGAAATCTCATAAAAGTAGTTCCAGCTTTTACCCATCACGGCGGGCAAGTTGTGCCAACCTTCAGGTTTATCAACGGTTTTATTAGAGAAAACCCTCATACCTGGACCTGTAGAAGACTCTACCAGAATTTTTTTGTGCCACAGATGTATTAGTACACCAAAGTCTGGATCCCAGAGCCCAGACCTCCGCAGAGAGACATTACAGGCAAACCTTGTTTCTTCTTTACACGAGGACCGGGTACCAACCATCTTAGGCCTTTAATATTAGCCCAAGGAATGGATCCGGTTATAGCTCCTAGGTCTCCGCAGCCAGACCATCAAAAGAGCATTTTTCTTCTTAGCACATGTTGAACGTGACCAACCACCTTAAACACTGGCAAAAAAATGGAGGTACTCTCCATTTGGGAAGGGTTATATAGGGGAGGAACTCAATTTTAATTGGGTTTGCCAGTGTCCAATCACCTGTGGTGACTACATAACCCATTAAGTAATTGAGGCTCTGTGTCCCGTGATTTATGATCAAGAAATAGCAAATACTTACTTATACCATACTTTAATGGACATATAGTCATATAGGCATATAAACTAGTAAAAGAGAGATGTTTTTATTCCAATTAAAATAGCTTTCATATATATAATACACAGACTGAAGAATGGGTTCACTCACCATTGGTCTGTGACCTATAGCCTGCTTCATATGAGCCACAAGGGAAAAGATGTACAAACATATTGAGTTTTTAAAACTTATTTTTTTTTCCTTTTTCATTTAGGAAGCTGGGTCTCTTTAACAAAGCAGTGTCTCTAACAAAGCAGTACCTATAACATGGCACCAGTTCTAACATGTCAGCCTTTCTTTTATAGGCATCTCCCATATAGTATTTAGTTATCACAATGTGCTGCTTTCATCATTTTCTACCTCCAGATGTCCAGTGTTGTTCGCTGTATGTACTCCTTAATATATAAAAGAAATGTATCTCTGGGAAAACACAGGAAAATGAAAGATCAGCATACATCCAATCACACCAGTTACTATATCAGGCTTCTCTGCAAGGCAGGTTGTTGCAGTTCCCACCCAGCAGTGTAAGGAAAAATAAAATGATTCTATTTCTAGATCTGCAAATCCTAAGCCATGTGGCAGGCTTTTATTTTTATAAGATAAATACTTGACACTCAGATCCGCGATGGTCAACTGACTTTGAGAAACCATTATTTCATGTTGCCAGAGCCATCTGCTGCAAAGCACCACGTGCTATCCAGCTTACCACCACAAAACTGTGCTGCTGCTGCGACTGCTGACAAAGTGGCTGTCTTGTACCTCTCTGTCCTGTATTTACAATCTGCTTATGTTAAGTAAGGATTGAGGCTGGCGCTGCCATCTGTGAAGATCCAGTGTCCATAGCTGTTGCAAAGCTCTTATCCTGAATATGTGTCACACAAACAGCTTAGCTATGAAAATTCAATTTTTTTTGTTTGTTTTTTTGCAAAATTTACTTTTTTCTTCTGCTCTAGGGACACAAAGGCACATACAGTATCTCACAAAAGTGAGTACACCCCTCACATTTTTGTAAATATGTTATTACATCTTTTCATGTGGTAACACTGAAGAAATGACACTTTGCTACAATGTAAAGTAGTGAGTGTACAGCTTGTATAACAGTGTAAATTTGTTGCTCTCTCTAAATAACTCAACACACAGCCATTAATGTCTCAACCGCTGGCAACACAAGTGAGTACACCCCTAAGTGAAAATGTCCAAATTGGGCCCAATTAGCCATTTCCCCTCCTCGGTGTCATGTGACTCATTAGTGTTACAAGGTCTCAGGTGTGAATGGGGAGCGGGCGTGTTAAATTTTGTGTTATCGCTCTCTCTCTCTCTCATACTGGTCACTGGAAGTTCAACATAGCACCTCATGGCAAAGAACTCTCTTGAGGATCTGAAAAAAAGAATTGTTGCTGTATATAATGATGGCCAAGGCTATAAGAAGATTGCCACAAATACAAATAAGGTGTCCACTACCCTCACCTATAACTGGCCATTGCAGCTGGAAAATAGAATAAGTGTATTAAGTCAAGGCAAGGTAACAAAATGCACAAACCAATAACTGGGCACCAATTACATCAGAATACATTAGGATAATTAATTTGAATACTTGCCTTAAGTATGACTTTTAGCTTAGACCACATTAAAGCTAAACTAGCATTTCACTGAATTATTAATGAACCATATAAACAGTAATGTATATAATGGCAGTGAAGGAAGTCTCATAGTAACTCTGTAGTAAGCAACTCAATGAAAGTGTCCTGGAGTGCACTCTGCAGTTGTACCTGATGACTAGTGTAAAATGTTAAGCTGGCTGACGCTGGGGCCCTTCTGTAAGGTGGCGCACATGCAGCTGCCAGTTTATGAGTATGCAAGGGATGGCTGATGGGTTGCTAAGTAAAAAGCAGTTTCTATTGCATTTAATGTGACCGTGTTGGGATAAACATAGATGGTTCAGCTCAGTCCCCCTTGCAAAGACTCCTGTGGCCCCTGGTCTCTGTACACCCCCAGCCAAGGCTACATGTCTATATGGCTTGGCATCCTCCTGCAAAAGGCCCAGATCTCTCCAGAATTGCCTGGGAAAAGTCCTCTCTCTCCTCCTCTGTTGTGAAAGGAATACTGGGTAGGGTAGTCCACAGCTCCACCAACCTCCCTTCACTTGCATTGTACTGTGGCCCTTTAAGGACTGCATTTCCCAGAATCCATGGCGGACACTGCATAACAAGCCCTCTTGCAGCTGATTATCTCAGATCCTCTGCTACCAGGAGGGGGGAAGGGGAGGTGCAAGCAGCTGCTCACACAACAGGGAAGTGAGGGGTTAAGAGGAACACAGCCTGCTCTGCTCACAAAGCACGGAAGCAAGGTGTGAGAGGAACACAGTCTGCTATACTCACACACAGGGAAGTGAAGGGTGAGAGGAACACAGCCTGCTGTGCTCACAGAGCAGGATAGTGAGGGGTGAGAGCTGGCTGCTGCATAACACACCGAAGTCTTAGCTCTGTTACTGCTCACAGCAGGGGTGGAGTAAGAGAGAGCTGCACACAGCCGGCAGAGCACCCGGTTATGTGCCTCTTATTAACCCAAGTCAGGCTCCAGCAACCCAGCAATAGATGGGTTCTAATTATTCTGTTGCTCTAACGAGTTCTGTTGATGACCATGAGGTCGGAGGCATAAATTGTAGTCCTATGTGTCTTTTTGCTTTGCAGCTTTAAGGTCATGTTTTATTGTTACTTATTCTCACTTTAAGCTTTTATTGATTTCAAGCAGTGAGGTAGAAAAGATTTCTTGACCCTGTCACATGAGAAATTATCGTTAGTGCAGTCCTCCTTCACTTATCTCATCCTTCGATTTTGCTTTTAAATATCCTTATTTCTTCTGAGAAATCCTCACTTCCTTTTCTTCTGTCTGTAACTCCCCACAGTAATGCGAGGCTTTCTCTCTGGTGTGGAGTGTCATGCTCGCCCCCTCGCTTGAGAGGGGAGGGGGCGAGCAGGAGAGTCAGGACACCCACTAACACACAGCTCCTTTCTCTATCTGCAACGTAGAGAGCGTCTTGACTCTCCTGCTCGCCCCCTCAAGGGAGGGGGTGAGCATGACACTCCACACCAGGGAGAAAGTCTTGCATTACTGTGTGGAGTTACAGACAGAAGAACAGGAAGTGAGCATTTCTCAGAAGAAATAAAGATATTTAAAAGCAAAATCGAAGGATGAGGTAAGTGAAGGAGGACTGCACTAAGGTAAAGGAAGCTATTTAGGAAAACATTTTTTTACCTTTACAACCCCTTTAACCTGATTTACATGACATTAGGAAGGAGGAATAAGGGCAAGAAAGTGTCCATGTACTTAAAAAGCAATGTGACCTGTACTAGAGTCCTCAGTGAATTCAGCACCCCAGTACATTGCTGTAATGGCTTTTGCTAATGTGACCCATAACCCAGGCAACATGGTGTTTGTATATTTAAACTAAAAAGCAGGCTGCCTGTAGCTGCTCTGCATTGTGTGTTGTCGGCAAAATCTTCATAAATTTTCACTGTAGACTTTGTTGATTTTGACTTGTTGTAAATAATACAAACGATATCAGTCCTTACAGCTGGGAGCCACAAGGTAAATTGGTAGCACAAATAAGCAGACCGAAGCAGTCCAAGTCCTTACAGCTGGGGACCATAAGGTCAATTTGTAGCACATGTAAACAAACTGAAACAGTCCACACATCCACGGCTGAGGACCATGAATAGACTGTGGCACAGGGGTTAGAGGCTACTCACAGATCCCAGAGTAGAACAAGTCCATAGTCCCTGTCTGTAGCTGAGTAGTCCAGTTGCCAGTTCAGGCATGCTTTAAAGGCAAACAACCCCCTGAAGTTCACAGATCAGTTCCCTCTTGGGGAAAAGATAGTCTGATCAGGGCTCCAGCCAATTTACCACCTCTCTGACCACCCAATGGGAACATCCCCCAAGGGATTGGCCAAAGCATGGCAAATATTCAGCCTATGCATTAGAATTTCTTAGGCTCTGGAAGATTCTTCACAGAGGTAGAGGTAACAATAAAATCCCCAGGTTGAGTGAGCTATGAACAGAATTGGGCAATCCATCTCAGCTCCTCTGATTGCAGAGCAAGTCAACAACTAAATTTGTCTATCTTAGGTGGGTGCTACATAATTTATTTGATCCCATATTTACAACATATGATAATTAAAAGCTCCATGAGTCCCTCCAGTTCTCCCTTTAATGATTTTAGCCAGTTCAAACCAAAATGTGGAGGAAGCTGATCGTTTGATCATACAAATGATTACCAAAAGCCCTGTCAGGTATTTATTATATAATTTAAGTTAATTATTATTTATACTACCCTAGTATCTGCGGAAACAGGTTTCACTCTGAAATACCTGAGACCCTTCCTGCAGTTATTTACCATATTATTTAAGGCAAATGTATTATAGTAAATACATATCCATTTGACCTACATATACAAATAGTTCTATTAGCATACGGTTTGGGTGTTGTAATGCTACAGTTTGTACTTGCCCTTTGAATAGAATTAGCAGAGGAAGAGTTTGTGATCCTATCAGTCCTATTGCAAAGTGTGTCCTAGTGTAAATGCAAGCTTTTACCAAATTATTGTCTGGGTATACAGTATACATATACAGTAAATACAGTACATACATATATACATATTCTATGTGAGAACTTGCATCAAATGGTAGAACTTTTAAGTACACCGCCACTCAGTTTTCTTTTTTTTAAGGGCTTTTCTTGCCCATTTTTGTTACAGGAAAGTTCCAGAAAAACACAAAACATGAGTTTCCCTAACAGGGGTATTCAGCATTCCTTTTCCATCATAAAACAAATGACATTCAGCCCTTCTGGCTTTGACTTACAACACTGCCACTCTGACCTTACACTCCAGGCCTTTGTCTGTCTTCTACAGACTCTGTTCGCTCACCAAATCTGTCCACACAAGTAGCAGCCCCTTGCTGCTGTGGCTCCTACCTGTAATCGGCGCTCTCTCGTCTCCGTATTGCGTTCCACAGTGGAGCGCATGCAGCGACCGCGCAATGACGTCATCGCCCGGCGCTACGTGCGTTCCAGCGTGGAACGCGGAAGTGCGAGTCGAATCAGTGCTTTATGCACTACACATGTCTCCCTCCTATAAACAGGACAGCGTCAATAGTACATGCTGTCCTATAATTGTCGGCCATAGCCGGACCATGCTACATACCTGGATCCATGCTACCTCTTAGATATCCACTGCCTCCATCCACGCTGCAAATCTTACTGCTGTAGCTGGGGACACCCTAAGATATCCTGAACCAGGAGACCCTCCATGACAGATACCCATTGCTGCTACAAGACTCTGCTTACTCTCATTAACCGGTTCACATATAGCTTTACTAAGTACTGTATTTGAATCTGCCTCTACTTATACTACTATGCTGCTTGGCATTACTTGTTGTGCTTTCAAGTAACAGTTGTGGAATATCTTAAAAGCCACGTACAATCTCAGATCATTTAAGCTAAAATTACCTCTCTCAAGTAATTGCTAATTGCATACAGTATTTTCATATGCTACGTGCTTGACATTTGTTGTTAATTGTCTATGGGCTTACACCCTAAAATACTGAACATGTTCTCTGTACCTTTTCAACACTAGGGGTTGAAGGCATGTTGTAATACCTCCACCCTTAGTAGCTCAACGCATTCTTATATGTGAAAGAGATGATGTAGTGAACCCCCAAACTCCTGTTCTCTGATTGGAGTGACGCCTGAGGTCCAGTACTGATATTCACATCGCATAGAGAACTGCATTGAAATCTTTCCTAACCTGCAGTTGTGGTTCACTCTCGTTCATGGTAGTTTGTGACACCACCTCTCTCCTGAGTGGAGCTTTCCTCACTCCTGGGCAATGACTTCTTGTCTGCTGAGGTGGAGCCCAGAACCATGGTTAGGTCTTTACAAAAAGACCTGCATACAGTGTGCTGGCTGTTCAAAAACGCTGGACCCAGGACTGGAGATTTCATCCTACCCGCATCTCCAAACTCTAGGTCTCAAGAAACTGATTTTCCTCAACAACACGGAAACTGAAAAGCCAGTTTTCTCTGAATAACACAATCCCCCTGGAGAACTTCAACTTGCCTGATTGAGAATCCTGGGCTATAGCCTCTGTTCACACCATGTGAGGGCACAGAACTGCCACAACTAATATCATAAACAGTTACAATGCATCTCTTAGGGGTCTGTTTATAATAATTTTGCAGAAATTTGAAATTTGAAATTAATGTCCTTTGCAGATGTTGTAATATGTGCTAAATGTTACTTTTTGGGGTGAATGTAACATTTATTCTGTGAATCCTGTTTGTTCCAGTGCTATCAAATCAAATGTATTTAGAATTTGTTTATGAACATGTTATTCTATGGATTTCTCTGTCAAATTTAAGCAGTACCGAATGCAACATTTTTAAGAACATTAAATTCTAAGAGAAAATAGCCTAAGAAAATTGCTTTAGAAGAAAAATACCACAAGACTTTTTGATCCTAAGATAAAATAGTCTACTATCATTTAATCAGAAGAGAAATACCCTAAGAACATATGATTTCACCCCATTCGCACAACCGCCACGCCACGTCTTTATATATTGTGAAAAGAAATCCCTTAAACTAATGAGTGATTGCTGGTTGATTCACACACAACAAATGTATGAATAGCTATGCAAATTTTTCATAAGCAAACCCCTTCTGTTTGATTTTTCTTTAACCTTGACACTGTAGAAATTCTTGGTGGTTACTGCAGAGTTTAAAAGATGATAAAGTGTTCAGTTTGACCTATTGGTTGTTTCTCTTATCCTCAGGACTCACTATCACATTGAAGAAGACTTTGTCCCAGTTTCCTATGCTTCCAATAATCCATCACACCTCATCTCTCCCCAAATTCTTCTGTAAATAGAATTGTTTTTATCCTGCCTGCCACAATGGTTGTGTGCCCTTCCTCACACTTTCATCCATCATTTACAACCAGTGACTTTAAAACGGTAATTTCCTGTACTTACTATTTCAAGGAAAACTCTTCTTTACAAAAAATGGTATAAGAAAGAGATCTGCTACATAAGCCATTTTAAAAATTGCTATTAAAAGGCCCCTAAATTTGAATGTATTCATGCAGTTTTTGCAATTACTTTTATTCTCTAAAGCCGTAAAAAAAAAAATCCAATGTCAGTTTCATGTAATATAGAAAACTAGAGGCATTCTGTACATCATTTGTGCAACATAGTTTGCTACTTGATGACTGGTTGATCTAAAGTGCATGTGAACCCTCATCAGGGCAGCCATCACACAGCTTTATGTAGGGCCCCTCTGCAGCAGAGGACAGGGGGGCCCTCCTCTCTCCTGCCTTGAGATAAACAGGGGGGAGTTGTGTTAACGAAAAGTGTTATCTCTTCTTTTCTCTCTCCTGCCACGAGATGATAAGCGGGACGGGGGGGGGGGAGTGTTGGTGCTGACGAACAAAACCAAGTCAAGTCAAGTCTTCTCTTCTCTCTCCTGCCACAAGGTGCTAAAGTCAGACGAAAAAAAAAAACAGGGGAGGCCCCTGCCGCAAGTTGCTAAAGGTGGGGGGTCAGACGGAAAAATTTAAATAAAAATAAATAAAATGGGGGGCACCCGGGCCCCTGGGGGCCATCGGGCCCCTTACAGGTATAATGCCTGTCCCCCCTGATGGTGGCCCTGACCCTCACCTTGTAAAACAACCCATTCAGTTTCAGTTAATGACTGTGTTTTTTCAACGTAAAGTGATGATCATTAGTGCCTGCTTGGTATAATTAGTTAATCATACACTTGTGACTCTAATTCTACAAAATCCCTGACTTTGTGCAAGTGTACAAATACAGTAGGTAGATTCAGAAAGAGTTAGGCCGGCTTATCAGTAGATAAGCCGACCTAACTCCGAATCTACGCTGCCGTATGTTTAAGTGTATGCTCAAACAGAGATACGCTTAAACATATCTAAGATAGGCCGGCTTGCGCCGTCCTATCTTAGATTGCAATTTTTCGGAAAGGCCGATAGGTAGCGCTTCCATTGCGGCCGGCGTAGATTATGTAAATGAGCTTGTACGCCGATTCACGAACGTACGCCCGGCCGCCGCAGTCGAATTACGTCGTTTCCGTAAGGCCTTAGGCGGCCTAAAGTTATTCCACCTATGAGGTGGAATAACAATGTTAAAGTATGGCTGCCGTTCCCGCCGCGAGGTTCGAATTTTTTACGTTGTTTGCGCAAGTCGTCCGCGAATCGGGAGTTACGTCGTTTACGTCCATGTTGAAATCAATAGGCCCGTACGGCGTACTTAGCCACAATGCGCACTGGGAAATATAGGCGCCCGGCGCATGCGCGGTAGCAAAAAACGTCAAAAAACGTGAGGTCAAGCCTCATTACCATACAACACGCCCCCTCCAACCAATTTGAATTAGGCGCCCTTACGCCCGCCGCGATTACACTACGCTGCCCTAAGTAAGGAGGTAAGTGCTTTGAGAATCATGTACTTGCCTCTCTTACTTAAGGCGGCGTAGTGTAAACACGCTAGGCTACGCCGTCTTAACATTGCACGGCCGTACCTGAATCTACCTAAAAGTGTGCAAGTGTAAGAATTGATGCTGGTTTGAAGCCAAAGGGTAGTCACACAAAATATTGATTTGATTTAGATTTTTCTTCTGTTTGCTCACTTTGCATTTTAATTGATAAAAATGTATAATTAACACATACATTTTTGAAAGCATTCTCACTTTACAGCATTTCTTCACACCTGCCGAAAACTTTTGAACAGTGCTGTATATTAAGCAGTGAGTAAACATGATGTCCTTGATGTTTTGAAAGCAGAAGAAATGGGCATTTCAGTTTGTTTTGTATAGGGCTGCATAGCTGCAGACAGGTCAGGGTACCCATGTTGACCCGTGTCCACAGCCAAAAGCGCCTACAATGGGCAGGTAAACATCAGAACTGGACCACAGAGCAATGGCAGAAGGTGGCCTGGTCTGAGGAATCACATTTTCTTTTATGTCATGTGGATGGCTGTGTGTGTGCGTGTGCCGCTTACCTTATGGCAGAGGCAGTGTGATGTTTTGGTCAATGTTCTGCTGGAAAACCTTGGGTCCTGCCATTCATGTGGATGTTACTTGACACATATCACCTACCTAAATATTGTTGCTAAACTACTTAATGGAATTCCCTGATGGCAGTGGGCTCTCAGCTGGATAATGTACCCTGCCACACTGCAAATAGATTCAACAACAGCTTGAGGAACACAACAAGGACTTAAAGGTGTTCACTGGCCTCCAAACTCTCAGGTCTCAATCCAATGGAGCATCTGTGGGACATGGTTTTAAAACAAGTCGGATCCCTGGAGGCCCCACCTCGCAACTTACAGGACTTAAAGGATCTGCTGGTGAAAGCTTGATGCCAGATACCACAGCGTACCTTCAGAGGTCTATTGGCATCCAGGCCTTAACGGGTCAGGGCTGTTTTAGTGGCAAAAGGGGGATCTACTCAATATTATGTGGGAGGTCATAAAGTCATGGATGATCAGTGTATTTATGCTGTGTATATATATATATATATATATATATATATATATATATACAGTACAGTATCTCACAAAAGTGAGTACACCCCATCACATTTTTGAAAATATTTTATTATATCTTTTCGTGTGACAACACTGAATTAATTACACTTTACTACAATGTAAAGTAGTGAGTGTACAGCTTGTATAAGGCCTCGTACACACGACCAGTTTCCTCGGCAGAATTCAGCTTCCGACCGAGTTTCTGGCTGAATTCTGCCGAGGAAACTGGTCGTGTGTACACTTTCGGCCGAGGAAGCCGACGAGGAGCTCGGCGAGGAAATAGAGAACATGTTCTCTATTTCCTCGTTGTTCAATGGGAGCTCTCGCCCCGCCGAGCTCCTCGGCGGCTTCAGGGCTGAACTGGCCGAGGAACTCGATGTGTTTGGCACGTCGAGTTCCTCGGCCGTGTGTACGAGGCTTCACAGTGTATATTTGCTGTCCCCTCAAAATAACTCAAAGCGGAGATTCACCCTAAAAACATGTATATACCACTCCATCCAGCATACTGCCGACATGTACAGTATGCTGTTTTTTTTTCGCTGTACATACCGCCGTATAGCTATTTCCCCCCCCCCCCCGGCTTCCGGGTAGTGGATCCCGCGGGAGTGGGCGTTCCTATTCAGAGACTAAGTGATTGACGTGATGACAAAAGCTTCCCCCGGCGCATAATGCTCGTCACCAGTTTCCGAAAGAAGCCAAATGTTGGTGCGCAGATGCCGTATAGCGCCGTATAGAGCCGACTCGCAGTTCGGCTTCTTTCGGAAACTGGTGATGCGCTTATGCACCGGGCAGAAGCTTTTGTCATCACGTCAATCACTTAGTCTCTGAATAGGAACGCCCACTCCCGCGGGATCCACTACCCGGAAGCCGGGGGGAAAATAGCTATACGGCGGTATGTACAGCAAAAACAAAAAGAAAAAACAGCATACTGTACATGTCGGCAGTATGCTGGATGGAAGAGTATATACATGTTTTTAGGGTGAACCTCCGCTTTAACACAACCATTAATGTCTAAACCGCTGGCAACAAAACTGAGTACACCCCTAAGTGAAAATGTCCAAATTGGGTCCAAATAGCTATTTTCCCTGCCAGTGTCATGTGACTCATTAGTGTTACAAGGTCTCAGGAGTGAATATGGAGCAGGTGTGTTAAATTATCACTCTCACTCTCTCATACTGGTCACTGGAAGTTCAACATGGTACCTCATGGCAAATAACTCTCTGAGGATCTGACTCACAACTTTACATTGTAACAAATGTCATTTCTTCAGTGTTGTCACATGGAAAGATATAATAAAAATGTGACAAAGTATTTGCCCCGTTCAGATTTTCATTTGCTTATTTGTCACACTTAAATGACCCAGATCATCATACTAATTTTATTCTTACACAAAGATAACCAGAGTAAATACAAAATGCCGTTTTTAAATGATGGTTTTATTTATTAAGGCAAAAAAGCTGTCCAAACCTGCCTGGCTTTATGTGAAAAAGTAATTGCCCCCTAAACCTAATAACTGGTTGTGCCACCCTTGGCAGCAACAACTGCAGTCAAGCATTTGCTATAACTGGCAATGAGTCTTTCACATTGCTGTGGAACAATTTTGGCCCACTCCTCTTTGCAGAATTGTTTTAATTCAGCCACATTGGAGGGCTTTTCAGCATGAATGGTCTGTGTAACGTCATGATACAGCATCTCATTTGGATTTAAGTCCAGGCATTGATTAGGCCTCTCCAAAACCTACATTTTTTTCTTTGTTTGAACCATATGGAGGTGGACTTGCTGTTGTGTTTCGGATCATTGTCCTGCTGCATAATCCAAGTGCTTTTGATTTTGAGGTCACAAACTGGCTGGATATTCTCCTTTAGGATTTTCTGGTAGAGCTCAGAATTCATGGTTCCATCAATTATGGTAAGTCGCCCAGGTCCTGAAGCGGTCCTGAAGCTTTAAAGCAGCCCCAGACCATCACACTACCACCACCATGTCATCACGTTGGTATGGTGTTGTTGTTATGAAATGTTGTATTCGTTTTATGCCAGAGGTAACGGGACGCAACCCTTCCAAAAATACATTTTTTTGTCTCATCAGTCCACAGAATATTTGCCTAAAAGTCTTGGTGATAATCAAGATATTTTTGGCAAATGTAAGATAAGCATTTGTGCTCTTTTTGGTCAGCAGTGGCTTTGGCCTTGGAACTCTCCCATGGAGGCCATTTTTGCCCAGTCTCTTTCTTATTGTTGAATCATGAACACTGACATTACCTGAGGCAAGTGAGGCCTGCAGTTCTTTAGATGTTGTTCTGGGTTCTTTTATCACCTCCTGGATGAGTCGTCGTCATGCTCTTGGAGGAATTAGGCCGGCCACTCCTGGGAAGGTTCACCACTGTTTCAAGTTATCTCCATTTGTGGATAATGTCTCTCCCTGTTGTTCACTGGAGTTCCAGTTCTTCCATTTTTTTTTTAGATTATAAGGTGATCCTCTTCAGGGGGATCGTTGACTCTAAGAGACATATAAAATTATTTCAAATATTCAAAACATATGATCATACATCACAGTGCAAATATGGCTTGGCGATATAGGTACCGCTTAAAAAAGGAGTAGACAGTTGCATGGCCAGGCGTGTCAGGAAACCGTGGAGCAGTCTGGAGGATCGTGCGGTCACCCGCCACCTCCCCCCCCCCCCACACACAGGGGGAAGGAGCCCAACCCTGTGGGCTTACAAGAAGCTACACCAGCAACGCCTGCCAGAGGGCAGGAGAGGACAGGAGAAGCAACACCTGCAACAAGTTCCCAAATTAATGACCGTATATAAAATAAAGAAGTAGGGTAAATTAGCTCTTGGCTGTATTGCAAGAGTGCTAAATGGAAATGATATATATTGAATATATGGACTAGCTGCGATCTTGTCTATTAATGTGTAGGCATCAGGTGTCCTAGGATTACAATAGTATGATATGTCAATGTAAATTAGGTGATAATGATACTTGAATCATGAGTGAAAGAGTGACGCCTCGTACACACGACCGAGGAACTCGACGGGCGAAACACAACGTTTTCCTCGTCGAGTTCCTTGTTAGGCTGTCGAGGAACTCGACAAGGCAAGTTTCTCCATTCCGGTCGAGGAAATAGAGAACTTGCTCTCTTTTTGGCTCGTCGAGTTTCTCAACAGTTTCCTCAATGAAAATGTACACACGACCGGTTTCCTCTGCAAAAAATATCTCCCAGCAAGTTTCTTGCTGGTTTTTGCCGAGAAACTCAGTCGTGTGTACGAGGCCTGAGGAATGAATGAACTGCAGATAGGGAATTGTGGTGTGGGCGTCAGTCAAGTAATAAAAAATCGCACAAACTGCAAGGTAATAAATAAATAAAGAGATACCCGTAAGGGGCTGGAAGTTGGTGAAAAGTGTTGCTAATGTGGATGTGTTACAGTGAATGAATGAAATGCATATAGACATGTAATGAAATATGTGAGGGAATGGTGGGAATTATGTATGGATGTGAAAGGAGATCAGCAGTGTGCTGAGGCTAGTGAAAGGTGTGAAATGAGGATGATTCAAGAATGATTATAAATAGTAAATCTAATATTGTGGTTTACCTTATACAGGTGGTTAATCACAGTTCATTCATAATTCAGCATGGGAGGGGGCAATTACTTTTCACATAGGGCCAGGCAGGTTTGAACAGCTCAGGAGGACTTACTCAGTTTATCTTTGTGTAATATTAACATTTGTTTTATCATCTGAATTATTTAAGTGTGAGAAATATGCAAAAAAAAAAGGGGGGCAAAGACTTTTTCACACAACTGTATATATTCCCTTTAATAGCACCAGGAACTTTCACACTGTGGAGGAGATTTACTAAAAGTGGTGCGCACAGAATCTGGTGCAGCTGTTCATAGTAACCAATCATCTTCTAACTTCAGTTTGTTCAATTAAGCTTGGACAATAAGGCCTCATCCACACGAGGCGGACGCCTGCTCCTGCCAGCTCAGCGGGAGATCAGTCCGCAGATCTCCGCTGAGCCGAAGGATGACAAGCTCCTCTCTGCTCACTGAGCAGGGAGGGGCTTGTCGGGCACCACTGTCTCCTATGGTGCGATCTGATGAAAACGGACAGCATGTCCGTTTTCATCAGATCTTACCCGATCCGATCCGCCATGGACGGATGGGGACATGTCCCCATACGTCTGTTTTTAGCGGATCGAATAGGGTCGGATGTCAGCCGACATGTCTCCGCTGACATCCGACGCTCCATAGGGATGCATGGAGCGGCCGTTCAGGTCCGCCGTCAAAACTGACAGGCGGACCCGAACGGTCCGTCCGTGTGAATGAGGCCTTAAACCTGGAAGCTGATTGGTTACTATACACAGCTGCACCAGATTCTGTGTGCACCAGTTTTAGTAAATCTCCCTCTGTGCGTCTTATACTTTATGTAGTCTGGCTTGTGTCTTTTAAGAGCAAATCCAAGAGAGTGAGAACACAACTCCTGGCGGTAACAAGCCTTGCTAGACCGTCTCTGATAAATGGCATGTTTCTGTAAACAATGGATGTGCTGTAATGGACAGTAGAAGGTTAATCACTTTCGCTCCATCTTTGCTCACTGGTATCCTGTATGGAGCAGTAATAATAACAATTTAAAACAAATATGGTAATTTTGCCACCTTAAGAGCCCTTCGTGTTGCCTTTTATCTTCTGCAAAGCATCGGATAATGCAGGCTGACACATTACTCATAATGAAATCTCCTTATTTTGAATTCCTTTTCACACAACTTGGCGAGAGAGGTTTAAAAATTAATTTTCTATTGGCATACTGGCTGCGTGTTGAGAAGCTGAGACGTCTTATAAGGTCCTGCTGAGACTGCCGGGCATGAATAAGCAATTAGCGGCAGATCTGGTGCAACTAAAAGAAGCATCTGAGTGTGAAATACAAAATGCTGAAGATTCTGGTGAGTTTAGATTTCAGGAGAGGAGACCAGGTTAACTCTTGCAGGTATACTATCATTTAAACTGTGCACCTGGCAGTTATGTTTTAAAATTAGTTTGCTTTAAAAAAAGATGGCCTTCTCAAAGGGAGTTATTGACCAGAATGGGTGCCACCAATTCAAAGTCAGAAGGTACCGTACATACTCGAGTATAAGCCAACCCGAATATAAGCCGAGGCACCTAATTTTACCACAAAAAAATGGGAAAACGTATTGACTCGAGTATAAGCCTAGGGTGTCCATCTGTATGCCTCACTGTGTCCATGTGCATGCCTCACTATGTCCATGCCTCACTGTGCCCATGCCTCACTGTGTCCATGCCTCACTGTGTCCATGACTAAACTGACGTTTAACATGGGAGTCCATAGAAGGGGTTCCCGGGTTTGAAAAATCGGTGCTCCCCAGCTGTAAGTCCCCCTGACAACAAACTTTGCACACTTGTAGAGGAGAAATGGGGCTACATGTGTGTCAAGTTCTGGGTCCAGGGGACCTACGACCGGTCGGTACTGAGTCCCCAAATTCACCAGACAAATGACCCTTTAACATTGGAGTCTATGGAAGAAGTGCCCGGCTTTGAAAAATCGGTGCTCCCCAGCCATAGGTCCCCCAGACAACAAACTTTGCACACTTGTAGAGAAAGAGTGGGGCTACATGTGTGCCAAGTTGTACCGGGTCCCCAAAGTCCGGGAGATCAGGTGCAAAAAGGTGACTCGAGTACAAGCCAAGGGGGGCATTTTCAGCACAAAAAAATGTGCTGAAAAACTCGGCTTATACTCAAGTATATACGGTATATCTGAAGTGATTGGGTACATTTATAATCCCAACATCCCCAAAGATATTAAACCATAATCGCCAAAAAATTGGGATTTTTTAGGCATTATTATGATATTAAAGATATATGTATTTAAAGCCTGTTCAATGCTGCAGGTGGCTTTTCGCCAAATCATTATGAATTCTGTGCAAAAAGTGAACCTTTCTCCAACAGCTTATGTGTTTTAATCTATTTGGCTCTGTATCTGCTTTCTGGGAATCTCTTGATTGAGGATTTGGAGAAGATGCCAGATTCCCCCATTTGCCATCTAAGTAATATTTGTGGAAGGAATGTCTGTTTATGTTTGCTTTGGACTTGTACCTTGAAAAATAAATTATAACAGTGCATGTTCAAATAATATTTGTGTGCATCAAAGATTAAAATGTATTTCTAGACAAAACATTTAGTTTAGAATAGCGGGAAAATATTGGACACTTATGCCCCATACACACGACCAGTTTTCCCATCTGGAAAGCCATGACAGCTTTTGGCCGGGAAACCTGGCCGTGTGTATGCTCCATGGCAGTTTTCCCAACGGGAATCCCGGCGGGAAAAATTAGAACATGATTTATTTTTTCCTGCCGAGATTCCCGGCGATTTTTAAGCCGGCAGTTTTTCTGTGGGGAAAGCCTGAAGTGGAGCATACACATGGCCGGGTTTCCCGACCAAAGCTCTTATGGCAGGTTTCCTGCCAGGAAAACCGGCCGTGTGTAGGGGGAAAAAGCTACCGAGCAGGTTCTCGGTTTTCCCCTTGGTTTTCCCGGCAGACTTTTTACCGCCGGGAAAACATGTGTAAAACATGGATCATGTGTACGGGGCATTAGGCATTGATTTACTAAGGGCTCTTTCACACGGAGCGGATCCATATTGATCCGCCCCGTGTGTGTCCGTCTGCTCAGCGGGGATCATCCATAAATCCCCGCTGAGCTTTCGGCGGACAGGGCGGTCCCTGCATACTGTGCAGAGACCGCCCTGTCTTTCCTCCGCTCTCCCCTATGGGGAATCGGATGAATACGTACCGTGTGTCTGTATTCATCCGATCCGTTCCACCAGACGGAAGAAAAATAGGGTTTTCTTCCGTCTGAAAAAGCGGATCTTTGCGGGGGCGGATCTTTATGGACGTTAGCGGATGCTCATCCGCTAACGTCCACAATCCCATAGGGATGCATTGTGAGTCCGTAAGTGGACTTGTAAAAAACGGACCGTTCGTCCGCCCATGTGAAAGGGCCCTTAAACTGAAGAGTGTAGGACTTTTGTCCAAAGGGCGTTGGCTGTGAACTTGTGTTGCATACAAATGGCAAAGAATTGTCGGCCAACAAACAGAAAACGACATGGTTTTTCAGCTCTTTAGCTTCTGTACACACGATCGGATAATCCGACAGCACTCATTTGTTGTCGGAAAATTTTAAAGCATGCAATCTACATTTGTTGTCGGAAAATCCGACAACAAATCCGACAACAATTGTCCGATGGAGCACACAAACAGTTGGATATTCCGGAAAAAGACTGCTATCACACAATTCCCGTCTGAAAATGTGATCGTGTGCACAGGCCTTTACACTGCCTGCATGAAGCACCAGCCGCATAAACAAATAACCGATTCATGATGTACAGATCTTAGCACCCATGTGAGTAAGGCCTTAGAGGGAAATCCATTCACTTTGGGAGATTTTCTTTCATTGTCAGTTGCCAAATCCAACAAAAAGTTTTGGCTATACACTTTAAGGACTTGTTCACACTAGTGTTGAGGTGACTATTCAGAGGGCATTAAAACATGGTTGCAGGGCTGTTGCAGGCCCTATTCACGTAAACAGGTTGCAAAAGTGTCAGGGGTATCATCCCTGCTGCAGCCATGGCATATATACACCCTTGGCTGCTGCCTTGCAGCTAAAGGGGGTAGCAGTAAAGGAAAGGCAAAAGTGTGCCTTTAGCACCCCCCTCCCCCCCCCAATGGCTAGTGTGAACGAGCTCTAACACAGAATATGGGCAGACAACTGATGACGAGTCTGGATGTTCTTATTTATTATATTATATCTACTATAGTTGTTGACAGGGTCTTGGCACATGTCAAGAGTTGGCCTTGGTGGAACTCTCCTAGGAAGATACATTTGGTAAAGAACACGCACCTATGCACACATTTTAATACACTTTCCTTCAATGTGTCATACCCAAAACTTCCATTTTCTATATATACTGTATATTTTATAATACACGTCAATGTATCCTTCCATCCATCCATTCTATACTGTACATCCATTTACATGCTCAAGCTACATCTGATTTATAGAAACCAGAGAAATTATGAATGTGAGTCAACCAATAAGACACTACCTTTCATTTTAGTGCTGCGGCAATACAGATTTAAACATAATAGTTTGATTGGTTGCTATGGTTATCAATAGCAAAGAGGTTACCCAATACCAGATCAGTAGCAAATTGGTCCAGTATGTACACTGGTAACAAGAAGTTTGCCACAAATGTTTGATTTGCTGTACCAGGTGAACCAATCCTATCGGTGAACTGGTAAAGGGGGTCTTTTGAAATCCGCATAGCAGGTCTAATTTTTATCTACTGTTGTATAAAACGCAGGTCTCTCCAGGTTTCTGCAAGTGGACAGGACAGAGAGAGGGAACACATATTATATTTATGACATGTCACTTTGTATCATCATGATTTATGTGTCCTTATTTGCGATCGCACAAGTCCCAATCAGGGAAGCTACATCAGGATGACACGGGTCGCATGCTGCTAAATTATTACCCCAACTCATAAATTGGCTCAGTGGATGATTGGGGCATTCCTGCTTCTCTATATCGCAGGTGGTAGGGGGTCCTTGCTCTCAAATAGAGGGTGGAAAATGGAAATAGACTAGTAAGGGATCCAAAGGTAAGGCATCCTATTTCCAGTTTACTCAATGCTAGTGATCCGTGAAGCAAACAGCGGCTTTGGAATCGCCAGGGCTCTGATGGAGTGGATTTGCTCATCACGAGTCAATCATGCAGTTATACTCTGTTATGGAATGTTGCTGTCATTCATTATAGCACATCAAGACAACAACAGCAGAACATAATGTATAGCAAATCCACAGAATAGGGAAGAGGTTAAGAACAGGTTAACTAGAGCGTTACATGGGTGAATGCTCCCATTTTGCTGCATCAGACCTTGAACTGATGGTATTAGTTGAGCATGTTTTTCTTTTACCAAGTGCATTGAATAGTGTATTTAACTCTATCTTTCTATTATTCCTTTATTCACTTGTCAACCCCTGGGGTAGTGATCAATACGGTGTCCGCTCCAGTGTATTGCCCTTCTGTGTGACCTGCCAGCCGTGTTGCAGGGAAGGGCTGAGGCAGGCAGTAACCACTGAATTTCTTATCACACGTTATTTCCTTTACTAAGAGGAATTTGCAAAAATAACTCAATAAATCATGAGAGGAGAGGGAAGCAACAGAGTTATCACCCAGATCAGCCATCCCTGGTGCTTCTAATTACTGCAAGCTGCTCCTATATGTGGCCGTCTGGAGGGATGCAAGCAGATATGGCAAAGGGCTTTGAGGGCTATATGTCTAATGCCAAGGAAATGTTAAAGGTACACTTTAGACAGATCTAAAAATGAAGCCCTCTTAATTAAAGGCTTCTGTTATCCAGCCAGGCATAAGTGCAGTACACCAGGCCACCTTGCTGCTAGTGCTTAAAGCTCAATTGAAGTCACAGAAGGTGATATTTAGTGAGATAAAAATGTTATGCTAACTGCATCTATTCATGGGGTTACCTGCACTTTCCTATTATAGAAGTTGTTTTGTGGGTGTATACAGTATATATATATATATATATATATATATATATATATATATATATATATATATACAGTACAGACCAAAAGTTTGGACACACCTTCTCATTCAAAGAGTTTTCTTTATTTTCATGACTATGCAAATTCTAGATTCACACTGAAGGCATCAAAACTATGAATTAACACACGTGGAATTGTACATAACAAAAAAGTGTGAAACAACTGAAAATATATTTCATATTCTAGGTTACAGCGATTTGAATCCTTGGCACGATTCGACACATCCTGTCTTACACATACACCACAAGCTTCTGCAGCTTGGCCTTCCCATTGAGGCACCTGCCACAAGCATCCAGTCACTACTTGTACCACTTATTCGTACATTCGTTCTCACTTGCAACTCATGCAATGCTTCGGTTCACAGTCTCGACACAAGTCGGCATGTTCTTTTCTCATTTTACAAACATACATTCCCGATAAACAACTAGCATGGTCTAGGGTTCCTGCTCACACACATTCTGATTTCTCTGCTTTCTTGTTTTTTATTATTTTTATTATTATACAGGATTTATATAGTGCCAACAGTTTGCACAGTGCTTTACAACAGTAGGGTACAGTACAGTACAGTACAATTAAAATACAATTCAATACAGTAAGAATCAGAGGGCCCTGCTTGTTAGAGCTTAAAATCTAGAAGGGAGGGTCAAGTGACACGAAAGGGTAATAACTGTGGGGGATGAGCTGATGAAGAAAATAAAAGAATAGTCGTTAGGTGGAGGCAGGGTAGGCTTCTCCGAAGAGAAAAGTTTTAATGAATCGCCTAAAAGTAGATAGATTTAGAAATAGTCTGACAGATTGTGGTAGGGTATTCTAGAGGATGGGAGAGGCTCAGGAGAAGTCCTGGAGACGAATATGGGAGGAGATGATGAGGGAGCTTGTTTTCTGCCTGCCTCATGAGGTTCCTTTTTGCAACACGTTATTGCAACTCATCTTCCAGTGGCTCGCAGCCATTCATCATCTACCAGTGGCACACGATCACGGCCACTTATTTGCATGTCTGTCTTTCCTCTCTTAGGTCAGTTGAGTGCCATCAAACCGGTGTTCCAGCGCAGATTCCAGACATTTCCTGGCTTTCCCCTCCACCTCTAATGTCCAGGGCATGCCTGACCCCACTCAGTGTTTTCAGGTGGATAAGTTGGGGCGGCATTTCCAGTTGCGGGGGATAGCACAGATCTGAAACAATTATTACTACGCTACCTGTATGTACAGCCAAGGCATCATCTGCCACAGAGCAAATCCCAAGACTGCATACACCCTCAAACACCCCAATGCTTCATAACTTAACCGAGTTGACGTACAGTGGTTGGGGTTCTACCTCTCCTCTCACTCATCTCCCTCACTTGCACTCTTCCAGGTGTGCGGATTCGCCTTTAGGTTCCACACCGGGCTCATCATCCTGCCTCAAACCACCCACAGGTGCAGAAATCTTCTCTCAGCTTCCACTGACAAGAAAATCATAGACACTTTGCTACAGACCGAACCGGACCGGGGGTTTGTCATCGGCCCCTTTTCTGTGTCACCATTCAGCACCTGGAGAGTCAGCTCTACTGTGCTTGTTAAGGCCAAGTTCTCCAATAAACTTTGCTTGGTTCACGATTTGTCTGCACCTCATTCTTCCCACATTCCTAGGTTAAATTAATTTCCATCTGAAGACTTCTCCCTGAAGTACGCATCCATTAACCTAGCCATACAGGCTGTCATTAGCAGGCAAAGGCATGTGGCTGTCCAAGGCGGACATTTCGAACGCCTTTAAAACATTACCTACCTCCCATCAAATTGGCCAGTCCCTGTTAGGGATGCTTAATTTTGCTATGAGGATTGTCCCTCAAGGGCGTTCCTTCATTTCACGCCTCCTGGTCAAGTCTGTATATGGTCAATAACATCACCTGGGAGGCCTCTGTTCCTTTGTATATATCAGCTGTCATTGGCCAGAACTATCATTCGGTGGGAGTGAAGTGACAGGATCAGATGTGCGTCATCGGGTTTTTTGCTTACAGTGGGTGTCTGACATCGCTAGACATTGTGATATATATTGTGGGACTTTTTTTGAAGTACTTATCAAAAACTGTCTCTGTCTTTTTTTTTTTTTACAGATTGCTCTTTAGGAGTGCTGTTGTCCACTAACTTACCTTCCAAACACAGCTGCTCAGGTATGCTCCTCCAGGGGCAATACGACCAGAAAATGTCATGGTACTGCAAGGCCAGTTAAATATTTATTATAACAGAGATTTTAAAAATGGATCAATTGCATTGTCCTGTTGCAACATAGTTATGGATGTGACTGCTTTATCTCCTAAAGAATTTATAAAACATTGCCATGGCTGTTCATAAATGCCAATCATACTGGGTGCTATACAAGTGCTTTCAAAAGTAATCTTGAACTGCTATATTAATTATGAGTACAGTTTTCGGAGAGGTCCTCTTGTCCTTTCAGTGACAGCTTTCTGGATTACTGATTTCCATTGTAGCATACTAGGATTTTATATATTTTTTATACAACTGTATGCTAAACACATATGAGGAAAGAGAGAGGGGAAGGGGAGGGTAGCATTTTGCATTTTGAAGAATATGGGCAATTAGTCTTTTCATCTTTGTTGTCATCTGCAGAAAAAGTACTGTATGTCCACAAGAAAATGTATAGGTGGCCTGAAATTTTAGAAATCAAATTTTACTCAGTATGTGAAAAATTTCATTTTGAATCATGTTCAAAATAAGTGGCGTGCAGGGCCGGCGCTAGCGCAAGGCAAGTTGGGAACTTGCCTTACGGCGCCAGCGCCGACAGGGAAACAGGGCGGAAACCTGAGCTGGTCACCGCTGGGACAGTCGTCAGTGTCCCCAAGCTGGCAGGGTTAGCGGGCTGGACTGGTTAAAGGATTGCGGCCATCGCGCTGCCTAATTGCAGAGGCTTGGAGGAGGAGCTGCCGCCGACACTGCTGTAACCTCCAGGAGGTAGAGGCGGACAGGACAAGGAGGTCTCTGATGCCTCGGTTAAATATCGCTTGCTCCGCTGAAGACAAGCGTGACTAACACCCGTATCTGCAGCAGATCGGTGCGGGTATGTAGTCACACTTCCCTGTCAGGCGGATCGACTGGCCAGGAGGCGGGATGAAAGAAGGAGAGTGCTGATGCCAACTTTCAAATACCTGCGAGGAGCCAGTGAAGCCTCGTGCACTGTGAATGTAAGTTTGCAGAGGCTAACAACCCATATTAACTGCCTGAAGTTATTACCTATTGGGGGGGGGGGGGGGTATTTGTTAATTTACAATGGTACAGTGTATTTGTAATATTCAGCATTGAGGGGGTTAATGTACTGCAACTAATGCATAGGTGACCAGTGGCACTCGGTTCACTGAAAACCTGTGGAGGGAAATCTTTATTGACTGCTGCTTGTGCGCGTGTGTGACGGGGGGGGGGGGGGGCGTTAAAATGCACCTTCGCCTGAGTTCGCAAAAATCCTTGCACGGGCCCTGGTGGAGTGAACCTTACATCTCAAGCAGATATCAGATGTATAAGGGTAAACTGATTGAAGACATTCCATGGCGGAATACCAACGGAATATAATTTTATATGAGTTTACTTTGTATAGAGAACAGATGGAACTCCTTAGCTTTACTTTACTCCATATGGTTTGCCAGGTCATGAAAAGGAGTTTACAACCTTATTTTTGTTTCCCCTTTTTTTAATGTAGTGATGTTTCAAGAACAGTAAGCTTGAAATATTTATCAGGATTTTCTGTATCTTAAGATTAGCTCTTTCCTGGATGGTCCACCCCCACATAGTAGACCATCAAATTTATTGAGTAAGTGCTAAGAAATTGAGTAGGTGGTGAGAACTTGTGGGTGTATGAGAGTTTTTAAGTATAATGTTGAATATACAGGTATGCATAAAAATGTAATTTAAATTTTGAGAAAATAAGAGCAATCTTCCACAGACTCTATCTGGGTCAACTAGTGGACCTAGATTGAAGAGAGAATGCTCCACCTAGGGCTGAATCATATGGGTTGATTTACTAAAGGCGCTATGCAAAGTGCAGTTGCTCAAGAGCTTAGTAAATGAGGTAAAGTTTCACTTTATCACATGCAAGGAAAATTAAAAAGAGAATTTTTCTTGCACATGATTGGATGATGGAAGTCAGCTGAGCTTTTGCTCATTTACTTAGCTCTGGAGAAACTGCTCTTACAGAGTGCAACTGCACTTTACAAAGTGCGCAGTCTTTTTGTCTTTAGTAAATCAACCCCATAGTATGTGTACTGCTAATAGTGATTTGGGGGTAAGAAGGATTGAGGTAATGCCAGATTCAGTGGGGGAAACTCAGAATCTATCTTTGAGTAAAGAGGGAAGCTAGTTTTAAAGTATCATAGGCACTAGAAAATGTATTTCAAGAATGCAATTTGATTGGTGTTGGGAGTAGTGTTGCTCACGAATATTCGCATTGCGAATATTCGACTCGAATATAGCATATTCGAGAAATCGCGCTATATTTCGAAATTCGCGGTGAATATTCGCAATTCCGAATATTCGATTTTTTACAATTTTTTTTTTGAATCAGATCACATCCTAGATATCTCCATCGACGTCTAAAAGCATTGCTGGTATCATTAGAGACCCTGGGCCGAGTAGCTGAAGCGTTCATTGAATTTTCCAGAAAGATCGCAATGCGATTATTCGGCAAACGCAATATCGCGCGATTATTTTCCTCGCCCCTATCTTCCGCATCAGAGCGATTTTTACAGTTTCATTTTTAAAACAGATCACATCCTAGTGATCTCCATAGACGTCTGAAAGCATTGCTGGTATGATTAGAGCCATTGGGCCGAGTAGCTGAAGCGATCATTTTATATTGCCGAATATTCGCAATGCGAATATTCGGCAATAGGAATATTGCGCGATTATTTGCTCCGCCCTTTTGCATCAGAGCCAATCAGAGTTCTCCTTCCACACTCGTCACAGGTTAGCAACCAATAGGAACCTGCCTGCATGGACATTATATAAGCTCACTCCCAGCACCATTTCATTGCAGATTCAGAAGCTGGCTATAGAGTGTGGAGGCTGTTTCTGTGTTCCTGGTTTCCTGTGTCTTTGTTCTTGATTGATTTAGATCATCACCAGCATTGCTATTTAGTGATTCCAGTGGATCTTTTCCAGTATATCAACTGCTTTTTTCAAAGCAATAGACCCAAGAGCTTTTTTCAAAGCTACGTTTTGTGCTGTTTTGTGCTGTTTTTTTCATTTGTGTTACTGTTTGATCCTGCAATCCTCCCTGTTCAGTTATATTTGCAAGAGATTTCAGAACACATTTTGCTGAGCTTTATAAAAGAGCTTTTCTAAAAGCTAAGTTTTGTTCATCTTGTGTTACTGTTAGATCTTGCAGGTTCGCTGTTCAGTGATATTTGATAGGCATCTCAGTTCAAATTTTGTTTAGTTTTCCCTAAAGAGCTTTTATAAAAGCTAAGTTTTGTGTTCAGTTTAGTTAAATTTTGTGTAGTAAGTGTACACACTGTTAGTGTACATTTATTTCATCTAGCTTAGCTTAGTGTGTGTTTAGTGTCTGTGTTTTGTGTTTAAAAAAAAAAAAAAAAAAAAAAGTTAGTGTTTGTTTAGTGCTTTTTTTTTTTTTCTTTAATTTTGTAGTCCTTGTCTGGTGTACTACTTTTCTTATAGTTTAGTAGCTGTCTGTGTACGTCTTTGTCTGCGTGCCTGTCTTGTAAAAAAAACACAAAAACACATTTTGTTCACATTTTCCCCCCCAATAAAGTTTAACCCCCCCACACACATATCAGCAATAATGAGCGGCATCCGTGGCCGTGGCAGCAGGGGTAGGGGAGTTACTCCCAGTGCTGGATCGCTGCCAGCACGGGGTACCTCTCGTGCCCCTACTAGTGGTAGAGGATCGGGTGCAAGGGGAGTACGCCTGATCCGGGAGTTCTTCCCATCGGGCAGCCGCCCGATATTGCCATCTCAGGCTCAAGTAGTGGTGGACTACATGGGGCACAGCAGTGCCACTGAGTCGTCGGTCCCGACTCACAGTAGTACCACCATTACACCGTTGCCTGTACTACCCCCCCCCCAGCCCCCAAGAGTCCAGCATCTTACTGTTCGACAGCGACAGTGATAGGGATCTCTTGGGGGAGGCCATGCATCAGGCAGACCTCCAGCTCTGTCCTGATGGTCAGGACCTTTTTGAAGGGATGGATGAGGAGGATGGGATACCTGCTGGCAGTATCCCAGAGACATCCCTTCAAACTGGTGCTGCTGTTTTGGTGCAGGAAACAGCAGCACCTAGTCAGACCCAGGCGTGGGTGAGGGGACAGCGGAGCCAGGCTAGAGGCTCCATGTCACGTGGTTCCCTCAGACCAACACATCTCAGCCCTTGGTCTGACATCTCTGGGGGCGAAGAGGGTGACCCATCATGGTTGCCATCTGACGCGTCGGCTCACTACGTCAGTGACGACGGGGAAGGTAGGCACCCTGGTGAAACGGTGCGCCAGGTCACCACCAGGGAGACCATCGTCAGGGTCTCCACTGGTGATGGCAGCAGGAGGTGTCAGGAGGAGGAGCAGCAGCAGCAGCAGCAGCAGCAGGCAGCTCCACCTGTGCGCACCGAATCCCAGCAGGTGCAAGTAAGCGTCACCCCATCTGACAGGAGGGCGGTGCTGAAGTCACCTGTCTGGAATTTCTTTACCCTGGTGGCAGACAACCCTACCGTGGCCATCTGCCGGATTTGTAAAGTGAGGGTGAAGAGAGGGAAGTGTTTGGCTCGGGTGGGTACCACAGCCCTGAACCAGCACCTGAGGATAAACCACTGGGCGTTGTATGACGAGATGAAGCGTGGTGGTGGTAGCAGCGCCACCACCACAAGTGAGCAGGGTACAGCAGCCCCTGCCACATCTTCATCTGTTTCCAGCAGGTCATGCCCCCCCGCTCCCTCTAGTAGAGGTACTGGTACCGGCAGCCAGACCTCTACTTCCACAGCACCCTCCACGTCTGTGTCCCGCACTGCCGTCCGGCGCCAGGCGTCGATTTCAGACGCCTTTGACCGCACCACTCCCTTCCCCCCTGGAGACCGACGTGTGCGTTCCCTCAATGGGCTCCTGGCAAGGGTTATTGCCCAACATCTGCTGCCCTTCAACATAGTTGACAGCAACCCCTTCAGGCAGATGTTGGAGCAGGCCCAACCCCAATGGCGTGTCCCCAGCCGCCATTTCTTTGCCAGGACTGGTGTCCCTGCCCTACACCAGCACATTGTGCAGAATGTAACCCTGTCGCTGGATCACGCTGTCAGCGACAGGGTTCATCTGACAATGGATGGCTGGACCAGCAGGCATGGGCAGGGACGCTACATCAGCTTCACGGCCCATTGGGTTTCCCTCCGAGGCGTCGGTGAGGGATCGTCGGCAACCGATCTTGTGGTGCCGCCCCGGGGTGTCCAGGGGAGAACTGCTGGTCTCCCTCAAGCCACTGTCTCCGCAGCTGCTGAGCCTCCCAGCAAGCGCCCCCGTAGCTACTCAAGTGTGGGGCACGTGCGCTGTCAGGCCGTGCTCCAGCTTGTTAGTTTAGGGGACCGGAGACACACTGCAGAAGAAGTGCTGAAAGCACTTCAAGCTCAGGTCCAGAAGTGGCTGACACCCCGAAGGCTCCAGCCAGGTATGGTTGTCTGCGATAACGGCAGCAACCTACTCGCCGCCCTCCATGCTGGCAGTCTGACGCACGTGCCCTGTCTGGCACATGTCCTCAACCTGGTGGTGCAGAAGTTCCTGCGCACTTATCCAGGGTTGAGTGACATTGTGGCAAAGGCGCGTAGGATTGCCAGCCACTTCAGGCGCTCCCCAACCGCTACCGCGTCCCTGTCCAAATTGCAGCGGAAGTACAATCTGCCCCTTCACAGGCTGATTGTGGACAGTGTGACGCGGTGGAACTCCACCCTCCACATGCTGAAGAGGTTGTGGGAGCAGCAAAGGGCGGTGAGGGAGTACCTGATGGAACTAGGCACTGAGAGGGCTTCACCACAACTCCCTTTCATCGCCTGTGCGGAGTGGGGGCAGATAAACCAGGTCTGCCAAGTGTTGTCCTCCTTCGAGCAGGCGACCAAGATGGTCAGCAGTGAGCAAATTGGCCTCAATAGCGTGCTGCCAATACTGTTCATGCTGGAGAGGACACTAGATCGCCTGCTCGAGGCTGGGGAGAGTGCCTTGGTGGAGCAGGAGGAGTCAGCAATGCTCCACCGAGACCAGGGCCAGGACCAGGAGGAGGAGGAGGAGGAGGAGGATGATGATGAAGAGGAGGAGGAGGTGGTTGCTGGTGTCGTCCCGGAGTCAGGGCCTGGTCAGGAGGGAGAGCCGGTGTTGGGGGCACCGATAGTCCGGGGGTTGGGCAGGTCTGAGTTTGACCAGCAGCGCCTCAGGGAAGAAGAGTCGCACCTCATTCACCTGGCCAGCATTGAGGAGTCACAGCGGGCTGTGCTCTTCCCCATGGCTGCCCACATGCTGAGATGCCTCAGGAGGGACCCCCGGGTTAAGACCATCAAGACGAGGGATGATTTCTGGATGGCCACCCTTTTGGATCCCAGGTGCAAGGGGAAACTGGAGCAGTTCATCCCAGCCAGCCGGAGGCAGCACCGGATGGAGGAACTGCAGGCAGCCATTGTCAGACGGTTGGAGCAGGCAACTCCCCGGCCTCCAGTTGTCCCCCCTCATCTCACCCAGCAGGTGGCTGCACCCAGCTGCAGCCGAGCAGGGGACCTAATGGAAGAGATGAGGATGTTCTTCCAAACCGAGCGACCCAGTACCACCACCAGCAGCAGCAGCAGCAGTCACCACCAGCGGCTGGCCCACATGGTGGCAGACTACATGGCGTCCGTCGGTGCTTCTGACAGTATGAGCACCGACGACCCCATGGAGTACTGGGTTGCCAGATTGGACACCTGCCGCGAGCTCGCTCAGTATGCGCTGGAGTTATTGTCTTGCCCCCCCTCCAGCGTACTATCTGAGCGGACATTCAGCGCGGCAGGTGGGGTGGTCACGGACAAGAGGACCCGTCTGTCCACAGACTCCGTGGACAGACTCACATTCATAAAGATGAATGAGTCCTGGATCGGCGGTGACTTTCTGGCACCCGTCGTCGGTTCAGGGCGCTGAAGGGTCCCTTGCCATGCATTCCCTGATGAAGCCCCGGACCAGATGTATTTACAGTGCTGAATATAACTATTTCAACATCAGAGAAAATCAATGTTAATATTTGGTACAGTAGGCTTTCTTTGCAATTACAGCGGTCAAACATTTCTTGTAGTTTTACACCAACTTTGCACACACTGGAGGAGGGATTTTGGCCCACTCCTCCACACAGATCTTCTCTACATCAGTCATGTTTCTGGGCTATCGCTGAGAAACACGGAGTTTGAGCTCCCTCCAAAGATTCTCTATTGGGTTTAGGTCTGGAGACTGGCTAGGCCACGCCAGAACCTTGATATGCTCCTTACAGAGCCAATCCTTGGTTATCCTGGCTGTGTGCTTTGGGTCATTCTCATGTTGGAAGACCCAGCCTCGACCCATCTTCAAAGCTCTAACTCAGGGAAGGAGGTTGTTGCCCAAAATCTTGCAATACATGGCCCCGGTCATCCTCTCCTTAATACAGTGCAGTCACCCTGTCCCATGTGCAGAAAAACACCACCAAAGCATGATGCTACCACCCCCATGCTTCACATTAGGGATGGCGTTCTTGGCATGGTACTCATCATTATTCTTCCTCCGAACACGGTTAGTGAAATTATGATCAAAAAATTATATTATAGTCTCATCTGACCACATGATTTTCTCCCATGACTCCTTTGGATCAGTCAAGACAATTATGTCAGCAGTTATTTCACACCCTATATACTCTTATTAAGACTGCTGTACATCATGGCAACTCCTGCCCATGTGATATGACTCTGTATCAACTACTACTGTTAATACTACTACTGATGCTTCTGCTGCTGCTGCCGCCCAGTCAATACACCTATGTCAGCAGTTATTTCACACTCTATATACTCTTATTAAGACTGCTGTACATCATGGCAACTCCTGCCCATGTGATATGACTCTGTATCAACTACTACTGTTAATACTACTACTGCTGCTTCTGCTGCTGCTGCCGCCCAGTCAATACACCTATGTCAGCAGTTATTTCACACTCTATATACTCTTATTAAGACTGCTGTACATCATGGCAACTCCTGCCCATGTGATATGACTCTGTATCAACTACTACTGTTAATACTACTACTGCTGCTTCTGCTGCTGCTGCTGCCGCCCAGTCAATACACCTATGTCAGCAGTTATTTCACACTCTATATACTCTTATTAAGACTGCTGTACATCATGGCAACTCCTGCCCATGTGATATGACTCTGTATCAACTACTACTGTTAATACTACTACTGCTGCTTCTGCTGCTGCTGCCGCCCAGTCAATACACCTATGTCAGCAGTTATTTCACACTCTATATACTCTTATTAAGACTGCTGTACATCATGGCAACTCCTGCCCATGTGATATGACTCTGTATCAACTACTACTGTTAATACTACTACTGCTGCTTCTGCTGCTGCTGCTGCCGCCCAGTCAATACACCTATGTCAGCAGTTATTTCACACTCTATATACTCTTATTAAGACTGCTGTACATCATGGCAACTCCTGCCCATGTGATATGACTCTGTATCAACTACTACTGTTAATACTACTACTGATGCTTCTGCTGCTGCTGCCGCCCAGTCAATACACCTATGTCAGCAGTTATTTCACACTCTATATACTCTTATTAAGACTGCTGTACATCATGGCAACTCCTGCCCATGTGATATGACTCTGTATCAACTACTACTGTTAATACTACTACTGCTGCTTCTGCTGCTGCTGCCGCCCAGTCAATACACCTATGTCAGCAGTTATTTCACACTCTATATACTCTTATTAAGACTGCTGTACATCATGGCAACTCCTGCCCATGTGATATGACTCTGTATCAACTACTACTGTTAATACTACTACTGCTGCTTCTGCTGCTGCTGCCGCCCAGTCAATACACCTATGTCAGCAGTTATTTCACACTCTATATACTCTTATTAAGACTGCTGTACATCATGGCAACTCCTGCCCATGTGATATGACTCTGTATCAACTACTACTGTTAATACTACTACTGCTGCTTCTGCTGCTGCTGCTGCCGCCCAGTCAATACACCTATGTCAGCAGTTATTTCACACTCTATATACTCTTATTAAGACTGCTGTACATCATGGCAACTCCTGCCCATGTGATATGACTCTGTATCAACTACTACTGTTAATACTACTACTGATGCTTCTGCTGCTGCTGCCGCCCAGTCAATACACCTATGTCAGCAGTTATTTCACACTCTATATACTCTTATTAAGACTGCTGTACATCATGGCAACTCCTGCCCATGTGATATGACTCTGTATCAACTACTACTGTTAATACTACTACTGCTGCTTCTGCTGCTGCTGCCGCCCAGTCAATACACCTATGTCAGCAGTTATTTCACACTCTATATACTCTTATTAAGACTGCTGTACATCATGGCAACTCCTGCCCATGTGATATGACTCTGTATCAACTACTACTGTTAATACTACTACTGCTGCTTCTGCTGCTGCTGCTGCCGCCCAGTCAATACACCTATGTCAGCAGTTATTTCACACTCTATATACTCTTATTAAGACTGCTGTACATCATGGCAACTCCTGCCCATGTGATATGACTCTGTATCAACTACTACTGTTAATACTACTACTGCTGCTTCTGCTGTTGCTGCTGCCGCCCAGTCAATACACCTATGTCAGCAGTTGTTTCACACTCTATATACTCTTATTCCTACTGCTGTTCATCATGGCAACTCCTGCCCATGTGATATGACTCTGTATCAACTACTACTGTTAATACTACTACTGATGCTTCTGCTGCTGCTGCCGCCCAGTCAATACACCTATGTCAGCAGTTATTTCACACTCTATATACTCTTATTAAGACTGCTGTACATCATGGCAACTCCTGCCCATGTGATATGACTCTGTATCAACTACTACTGTTAATACTACTACTGCTGCTTCTGCTGTTGCTGCTGCCGCCCAGTCAATACACCTATGTCAGCAGTTATTTCACACTCTATATACTCTTATAAAGACTGCTGTACATCATGGCAACTCCTGCCCATGTGATATGACTCTGTATCAACTACTACTGTTAATACTACTACTGCTGCTTCTGCTGCTGCTGCTGCCGCCCAGTCAATACACCTATGTCAGCAGTTATTTCACACTCTATATACTCTTATTAAGACTGCTGTACATCATGGCAACTCCTGCCCATGTGATATGACTCTGTATCAACTACTACTGTTAATACTACTACTGCTGCTTCTGCTGTTGCTGCTGCCGCCCAGTCAATACACCTATGTCAGCAGTTGTTTCACACTCTATATACTCTTATTCCTACTGCTGTTCATCATGGCAACTCCTGCCCAAGTGATATGACTCTGTATCAACTACTACTGCTAATACTACTACTGCTGCTGCTGCTGCTGCTGCTGCTCAGTCAAGACAACTATGTCAAAAGTAATTTCCCACTCTATATACTCCTATTACCACTGCTGTTCATCATGGCACCTCCTGCCCAAGTGATATGACTCTGTATCTACTACTACTACTACTACTGCTGCTGCTGCTGCTCTGTCAAGACACCTATGTAAAAAGTTAATTCCCACTCTATATATACTCCTATTACCACTGCTGTTCACTGATACCACTGATAGTTAATTTATCCCTTAACTACCCCCATTTGTGAGGGTCGGGGTTTTCCTTTAAAGTCCCATGCAAATCAATGGAAAATGTATGTTCCCACATAACTTCTGTACGCCTGGAGATATTTCAATAATACCCGCTATACATATTACTTATATGCCAAATAAAAATATATAACAGTTAAATTAACCCTTACCAACACCCTTATATAAAAGATGGGTATATTTATATTACTATGATTTTCCTCCCCAAAAGGTTAAGATAGGAAGACCGGGCAACGCCGGGTATTCAGCTAGTAATAGTATAAAATGTTTTCGGTTATTATTAAGCTAGATGTGTTGATGTTGATGTTGATGTGTTAGATGTGAAGTTAGATGTGAAGTTAGATGTGTTTAAAAAACTAACAATTTCAATAAGAAATGAAACCTTTGCAAAATATAACATTTTTTATTAAAAAAAAAAAAAAAAATTAGGACATTAACTTCTGAAGCTCTGTCACCTCATCCATGTTTTTCGCCAGTTGTTGCACCAGTTGTTGATTTTGGCGCATCAAAAACAGTATCTGCTGCTCATTTGCCATTACTCTCTTCGTGAGGTTTTTCATGGCAGCTTGCTTCACCTCTAGCTTTTTTAGAACTGTTAGGATATAAGAAAAAAACATTTGGATTTCAAAGACCGTTACGAAAGATTATTTTCAGCCATAAAAATAATAAAGTCTGACTTAAGAGACTCTATGAAAGAGGATCTGGCAGAGGCAATTCTCTTCCTTAGAACTCTACATTGCATTTATTTGCATTTGCTAAGCCTAGAACTACATTTCAAGATTAATATAAACCATTTCTAGGTTTTTCATATTTTTTTTTTTGGGTTCATTATAGATAAGCTTTGTTTTGGTTCTAAAACAGCCAAATAATGTGGTCTGTATTTTTGAACTGTTAAAGATCATGTTCCTGATGTTTAAGCCTGCTGCTACTATCCAGTCACTTGATTGTTTTCATTGTGTTTGTCTTTTGCTTAAACTGTGCAATACAGTAGACTGTTGGCTTCCCAGCCAGTAGTCCTGTGGTAGTTTGCGTTTCTTTCCCTCAAGGAATCTATAAAATACATTCGCATATTAATACAGAGGAGTCGGAGTCGGGGAGTCGGGGAGTCGGAGTCTGAAGTACATAAAACTGAGGAGTCGGAGTCGAAAAATTTATCTACCGACTCCACAGCCCTGCTTTAAATGCTGTCCATTTTTAGAGCTACATTTTATTGTTGAAATTTTATTAATATATGTGCACATATTTACCCTCCTGATTGACGGTATAATTAACCGTCTCATCCTGCTCCTCTTCCTCGTCACCCACTACTCCACCAGAAGTTTCGGGGGGGGGGTGCAGCTCCTCCTCTTGCTCCTCCACAGGAACTGGGGGTGGTGATGTGGATGGCCCTGGCTGCTCCTCCTCATCCCTCTCCTCCTCTTCCACATCCTCCTCCTGCTCCTCCTCTGCGGCCTGTCGCCTTGTGCGCTTGGGGCGCACAGTTGGTAGCGGAGCTCCTATAATAACACAATGTTCATATATTATAAAAATGTTTTCTAATGACGTATGCAAATTCTGTGTACTCTACTGTATTGTATATGAATACAAATTAATTTATATAGACAGTTAACCAATGGGACAATGTTATATTAAAGGGTCTTGTGGGCACTACAGGGGACTGAGCGTGAGCTGGGCTGCCACCATGGTAAAATGAGCTGTTTTTGTCTCCTTTGTTTTGTTCAGACGATCTCATGTTAAAAAAAAGTACTTGATGGAGTACACAGGATTACTATAACAACCCCACGCCTAACACAGGAATTTAGTGGGAATCTATATATATAAAACTCAACGTGTGTGTGCATGTATGTATGTATGTTCCACCATCACGTCCAAACGGCTAAAGATATTTACATGAAACTTGGCACACAGGTTACTTATATGTCAGCCACAAATATAGGATTGGTGGTTTAACCCATACCCACCCCCATTTGCCTTGGTCAGGGTTTTTCTTTAAAGTCCCATTCAACTCTATGGGAAATACATGTTATTTCATAACAGCTGTAGATATTTCGATAACACTTGGTCACATGTTATCTATACGTCCACTTAAAGTATAGGATCGTTAATTTATCCCTTAACTAACCCCATTGGTGAGGGTCGGGCTTTTTGTTTAAAGTCCCATGCAAAGCAATGGGAAAAGTATGTTCCCACATAACTTCTGTGTTCCTGTCTGCTGTCCCATGTTTTTTTCCAACAGTACTATGAATACCTTGGCTGGTGGTGATATATGTTACAACAACATGGCGTCTTGGTTAACAACATCTGACCTTACATTAATTACATATGACCTTCCATAACTGTCCCCAAGGGACCCGGGCTGGCTCAACGCGATTGCCACTGCGCTGACAAGCCATTCACCTCTGCAGCTAGGGGTTCGGATCCCGCTCTCGGCTACATGTGAATTGAGTTTGGTGGTCTCAGCTCGGCCCCCGGTGGGTGTGCTATGCGAGGTAAGCCTGCGCTTAGTATGCCCACCTCCCTCCCACAAAAACCACCACACTTACACACGCACTCGCAATTGGGTTAACATGCACGCACTCTGACCATGCGGTCTCTAAAAAGAGAGGCGAAGGACTAACGGGGCTGGTTGAGCGGGCAAATCCTCTCACTCCCTTATAGGGAGTCCCTCTGCCCCGTGGGGCTTCGAAGCGGAGCAGGTAGGACGGTCTGTGTGGGAGGACCCCCTCACACCCGCCATTGCCACCCGGGGCATGGAGAAAGGTGGCAGATTACCTCTGGGGGAGGCCTGCCTACTCCCAACTCCTGCAGTCCGGCTCCTCTCTCGAGTACACGCACAAAATACACTTTAGGGAAAAAAAAACATAACTGTGACCAATAACTTACCAGGATGATATTTATTCCGGATACGCCTGACCCGGTTCATCTGGCGCCTCTTCAGGTCGGACCACTTTTTGAGGATCGCCATGCGAGTGTGTTCTTCGCCTAGTTCCTCAATCAGGGAGCTTATAACTCCCTGTTTTTCTTGCTGCCTCCGCAGCTCATCGTATCCTGTTTCCAGGAACTTCTGCAAGATGAAGAACAAAGTATATTGTAATACTTTTGTTGACAGCCTTATGGATATATGACATAAATGTATGCTATTCAACAATTGGAAGCATTCTCGCCTTATTAATCAATGACAGGGGTAACATGACAGATTTTATATACTGCCATTTCCGTCGCCACCTTTTTTACATAAATATAGCAGCCATTATCATTTGCATAATTATGAATATATACTAACTTTTAAACTAGACTAAAATGCAGTTGAAGATCAATAAAATACTTACACAAATCAGCAACTTTTCCTCAGATACAGTGAAATTACTTCCAACCATCTTGCTCTGCGATTGCGTTGCGATCATAAAGTTGGAAACTGGCAAGGGTCCAGGAAATGGTCGCGTGTTGTTCGCGTGTTGATTGCGCTGCTTGGACCGAGATGGGTCCATATGGCTTCGGCTGTATGGACCACAGTAACTCTTTTCCCTGTCAGGAGCCTAACGCCCCGGGGGGTCAGAGACGGGACCTTTTCGGAGGACCACTGACGTATGCAACCGTCGCAGTTTTTTGTGATGTCACTCTTTAGGTGTGTGCAAATTTTTCCTTGCACCGGGTGGAGTTTTTGGGTTGTGTTTTGCACGCCACAGGCTTTTCAACAGAAAATAACCAGCTGGAGGCAGAATGGTTGCAAAACACTACGGGTTTGTTACCTAACTCTGGGTTTCAAGACCAGTCCAACTCCAGCTGTTGCAAAACTACTACTCCCATCAGCCACGGTCTGTCAGTGCATGCTAAGAATTTTACTTTTGCTGCATCTAGGGTGCCACAGTTTAGAGACCCGTGCATAAAGGCCTGAAAAATGGGGGCCTGCAGAACTTACAATACTAGAAGTGCCAGCATTCCCAGGCATGCTGGAAGTTGTAGTTCTGCAACATCTAAAGGGCAATATGTATTCGAACGTCCTTGGGCCTTGAGGACACTGAAGTCAGGACGTTCGCATACGTCCTATGTCCAATAAAATGTTAAATTCATTATGCTAAATAACAAGGAAAAGTGCCTAAATACACATTTGCCAACCAGGGTGTCTGCAGCTGTCCAGGCATGCTGGGACTTGTAGTTTTGTAAAAGCAGGAGACACATTTTTTGTGAAATACTAATATCTGATCATATATACTAACTTTTAAACTAGACTTAAATGCAGTTGAAGATGATGAAATAACAGTGGTCAAAATACTTACACAAATCAGCAACTTTTCCTCAGACTTAGTGAAATTGCTTCCAACCATGTTGCTGTGTGATTGCGCTGCGATCATAAGTTGGAAACTGGCAAGGCTCCAGGAAATGGTCGCGTGTTGTTCGCGCAATTGCGCATGCGCGATCGAAAAATCGCAATCGCAATATGTATTTTGGTTAAAATATCATACATATTCGATTTCAGAGTGCTGCTACAGCAGTTTTCGAAATATCTGCAATCAATTTCGCATTCGCATGTTGCGATATTTCGATAAAATATCAGGAATATTCTGAGCCAATCAGAGCGCTCCTCCAGCATATCTCGAAATTGCGCAATAAATATCGCATTCGCATGTTGCGATATTTCGATAAAATATCAGGAATATTCTGAGCCAATCAGAGCGCTCCTCCAGCATATCTCGAAATTGCGCAATAAATATCGCATTCGCATGTTGCGATATTTCGATAAAATATCACGAATATTCTGAGCCAATCAGAGCGCTCCTCCAGCATATCTCGAAATTCCGCAATAAATATCGCATTCGCATGTTGCGATATTTCGATAAAATATCACGAATATTCTGAGCCAATCAGAGCGCTCCTCCAGCATATCTCGAAATTCCGCAATAAATATCGCATTCGCATGTTGCGATATTTCGATAAAATATCACGAATATTCTAAGCCAATCAGAGCGCTCCTCCAGCATATCTCGAAATTCCGCAATAAATATCGCATTCGCATGTTGCGATATTTCGATAAAATATCACGAATATTCTAAGCCAATCAGAGCGCTCCTACCGCAGTTATTAAAAAATCGCAATTATTTTCGCATTCGCAATAGCGAAAAATCGCATTCAATTAATTTCGATAAAATATCACGAATATTCGAATTTAGCGAATATATCTCGAATATTCGAATATATATTCGAGATATATCGCGAAATCGAATATGGCATATTCTGCTCAACACTAGTTGGGAGCATAAATTCAGAATGTAGCAGAGCGATGCAGGAGTAGTTAATGCAGTCTAAGGAGCAAGGGCTCCTTAGACTGCATTAACTACCCTGCATTAACTACCCTTTAATGCCGAAGCATTAACTACGGCATTAAAGGCCCTGACTCAGGTATGACTAGACATGTGAGGAATGGAAACATTTGTTTAATTTCAGATAGATTTGTTATGTTACAAATTTCATTTTGTTAAAGCGGTGGTTCCCCTAAAAATAAAATGTTGACATCGCATTTAGCAAATAAATTACAGTTAGAATCGGCTTGTTTTATTTAAAAAATACCTCCGTACGTATCGTTTCCATTATTCGGTCCCACTGCCACTTCCGGGTACGATGCAGGCGGTGGGCGTTCCTAATTGATTGACAGGCATCCGAACGACGCATCCATCGCGTCACGAGATGCCGAAAAAAGCCGAACGTCGGTGCGCATGCGCCGTATAGAGCCGCACCGACGTTCGGCTTTTTTCGGCATCTCGTGACGCGATGGATGCGTCGTTCGGATGCCTGTCAATCAATTAGGAATGCCCACCGCCTGCATCGTACCCGGAAGTGGCGGTGGGACTGAATAATGGAAACGATACGTACGGAGGTATTTTTTAAATAAAACAAGCCGATTCTAACTGTAATTTATTTGCTAAATGCGATGTCAACATTTTATCTTTAGGGGAACCACCGCTTTAAATTCGTTTTGGAATTTGTTTAGTTTTATTTCATTTAATTTTGTTTTGTTTAATAATTTTCTAACAAATTCAACATTCTCGAAACAATTCCAATTCGAATCGGTCTAAAAATGATCAACCTATTCGAATTCTGTGTGAAGAATAGCTGATTGTTATGGAGCAGGCCAGGAAGCCGGCTGCCGCGGAATCCCCCCCCCCTCTGGTGTCACATTTGGCACCGTTCAGGGGGAAGAGGGAGGCAGATACCTGTCTTTTTTTTTTTTTTTGCTTTTCTTGATTCAGTGATTAACAGGTTCAATGAACATTATTACAAAGTAAAAATGGTATAACAAACAGCGACCTTGTGCCATGAGGAGAGAGTATACAGTTGCGGTTAACCCAAAGAAGAAAAAAAAAGAAAAAAGAAAAAAAAAAAGAAAAAGTGAGATAAAAGAGATCCAACTGTCTTTTACTCTTCCCCCCTGTGTCTATTCCCTTATGTCTCCCTCCCCCTCCCTCCCCCAATCCTAGGGAGCGTGCCACCCTCGTCGTTTCCTTGCTTAGGGAATGGGCGGGTCAGTCTGCTAACCTCACTGCCTCCATGAGTCATTGGCGCGAAACATCTGGCTAGCGAGCCTTCTGTCTAGGCCCCTCCCCCAGGGGTCGCCGCTATGGGGACGGTTGGGCAGTTAAACTGTAGATATCCCTTGTTGCCAGAGGAGGTGACAACTCAATGAGCCAGGGCATCTTCGCCGCTAGATCCCTCCATGATCTCCCACATCCCTTATCCAGGGTCCCCAGATTCTCACTAATTTCCCATAGTTCCCTTGTCTGGTAAAGGTCACTCTCTCGCTGGAAATGGTTAGATTCATGGTCGCTACCCAATTTTCTACAGACGGGGGGGCATGTGCCTGCCAATTTTGAGCTATTATCTTGCGTGCCTGAAATAGGCATCTTAATATTGCTTCCAGGTTGCCAGGTGGAACTTGATTGTCCTCCATGCATCCTAGCAGGCAGGTCAGCGCCACTGGGTCGAGGGAAGACCCAAAAACCCTATTAATCCTCTCAGTTATCTCCACCCAATAACTGTAGAGCTTTGGGCACCTCCAAACCATATGCAAGAAATCACCCTTACCTCCACATCTTGGGCATTCATTGTTTTGCCTCCACCCTAATTTGAACAATTTTTGGGGAGTATAGTACACCCTATGCAATAAGAACAGGTGGGACAGTCTCTGCGCTGGAGCTATCGAGACCAAAACTCCTCGATGCAGGATCTTGTCCCACTGTTCAGGGGTAACTGTCCCGACGTCCCTTTCCCACCCTTCTCTGCTCTTATTGGGGCCCGCTCGGCTTATTGCTTTAGTCCCCAGAGTGGTGTACATTACTGAAATTAGTCTAATACAGGTATTTTGCTCCCACTTCCGGGCATAGATGCAAGGTGACCTACGCAACTTCCAGCACCTACTATGTCCTCCTCGCTGTCTTCTGAGAGACACACAGGTCCCAAAAGACAGCAGGGACTAGTGAGGATGTGCAGCGCGACTCGCACACACTCAGTAGGGAACCAGGAAGTGAAGCTGCAAGGCTTCACTTCCTGATTCCCTTACCGAGGATGGCGGCGACAGCAGCCAAGAGCCGAGTGACAGATCGGCTTCGGCTGCCGACATTGCGGGCATCCTGGACAGGTAAGTGTCCATATATTAAAAGTCAGCAGCTGCAGTATTTGTAGCTGCTAGCTTTTAATATTTTTTTTTAAGGCGGACCTCCGCTTTAATAATTTACTCATCGACTATCTAAAAGTTATATTTATATTATTTTCTTTGAAACAGAAATAACAAAATAATAAATCAGATTTTAAAGGTGAATGTTTTCACCTGAAACATCTAATCATGTACAGGGGAAGTTTTTTAAATAGTGCGTCTTCATCGATAGATATTTGATGAAAATACATTTCACTTTAGTAAATTTAGTCCAGTTTTTATTTACCTGACTTCACCTTGCTTCAACATTAAATATATCAGGCCCAGAGAGTTCTGTCTGGATACACCAGCCTTGGTGCCATATTTCACTGTGTATATGGATCAAACAAAAACTAGCATCTCCCTGCTATAGAAGAACATTAGAGGCACAGAATAGGAGAACACTTCTTTGTCAGTTCATAAAAGGACTCTGAAGTAGATGTTAAATTTTCCATTTTCATGAAAAACCCTTTAAAATATATAGGAGCTCGAAAAAACGATGAATACACACAATATGCTGAGCACATGTATCAGTCCTAACATAATAGGAAACCTTGTTCCTATTCAAATTCTGCAAAGAAACAGACTCTTACCTTTACAAATGTAAATTCATTAATCACATATGTCACATTTTTATCATGCATACAGAAAACAGCTGGCATTTCGGTGATGTATAGACTTATGGTTCGGGATTTAGTCTGACATTCTACATACAGGACCGGCTGCATCATATATCACAAGGTATGCAGTATCATAAAAACACAAACAGACAGGCCAATCTATATCTGTGTTAATACTGCTGTATATTCATGAGGCTCAGCATAGTCACACTTGACTGCACAACACGAAAGCGGAGAGAAGGTTGCTGTACCACACACACGTCAAATGCATGCAAACAGCTTATGGTTTATAGACAGCAAAGGATGCATATAGGTCACTTATCAGTATTCTGTTACAAACTTTTACTATTCATTTGTGTCATCAATTATGACTTAACATGTCATTGTACTGTACAGGCTTTCTCTTGGAGCTGTCCTAGTTGAGATAAGAGGCAAGTGGCTGTCATAGGGAACTATTATCACTTTCATACCTGTTTCTCCAATCCTGCTCCAGAATTTTATGACCAAGGTTTCTGTTGACAGAGAGACCTATATGAATTGTCATATGACACTTCATTCATATCAATACCTCTGTACAGTTCCCCTTGTGGAATCAAGTAGTGGCATAAGGACTAGGGCTCAAGTCCTGCGGGAACGCGTGGGAACGGAGTCCCTGCACTTTTTTCACAGCAGGAACGCAGTTCCCTTTGCAGGACTAGAGCAGCCGAGCCGCCCAAGCCAATCCCTTACTAAGTGGCGATGCCCAGCTCGAGTCACTGTCAGGGGCAGGCGAACCTTAGTAATCCTTTATGTTACTGACTGCTTCCTGTATATGAATTTATCAGGTAGTGTGCGGGTATTCCTTCACTTCCTCGATGCTGCAATGTCTCCTGGGAGCTTTTGTCATTGATCCCAGGAGACATTGCGGAGGTCTGCTGCAAGTTTTTTTTGGTGGGGGAGTGGATCTTGGGTGGGAGTTCCCACACTTTTTTCCCCAGGACTTGACCCCTGATAAGGACTGTGGTTATGTGACTGCTGATATATGCATTAAACATACTAATCAAGGTAACCTAATCCCACAATTGACTTAGAAGCAAAATACACCTAGAGCAAGTGGTAGGTCAGGTATAGAGATCCCACTGACTAGGAAAACTGATTAGCACAGAGAGAGGTTTCTGTTGAGTAGGGTCAGAACATGGACTACAACTGCAGAGAGAAAACATCCCAGTATCCAGAATGGTAAGGCAATGATAAGGCTATGACACTGCTGACAAAGGCTACCATAACAGAGCTACACACTGTATTTAAAAGGTGCATTTCCAACCCTTGGGGAAGTTTTTTTTATTTATTTCAGCATGACTGTGCCCCTGTGCACAAGGACAAGTCCATAAAGATATGGCTTGATGAGTTTGGTGTAAAGGAACCCAAGTAGCCTGCACAGAACCCTGTCCTCAACCCTACTGAAAGAGGAAGAAATAACGTAAAAAAGGGGGAGGGAGAGAAAGACTGGAGAGAGGGAAAGAGGGATAAAGAGAGAGATAGAGGGGAGGAGAACGAGTAGAGAAAGGAGGAAGAAGGAGAGGGGGGGAGAGAGAGAGGGGAGAGTGAGATAGAAAGAGGGGGAGAGAGAGAAAGACTGGAGAGAGGGAAAGAGGGATAAAGAGAGAGATAGAGGGGAGGAGAAAGAGTAGAGAAAGGAGGAAGAAGGAGAGGGGGAGAGAGAGAGGGGGGAGTGAGAGAGAAAGAGGGGGAGAGAGAGAAGGAGGGGAGGAGAAAGAGTAGAGAAAGGAGGAAGAAGGAGAGGGGGAGAGAGAGAGGGGGGAGTGAGAGAGAAAGAGAGGGAGAGAGAGAAGGAGGGGAGGAGAAAGAGTAGAGAAAGGAGAAAGAAGGAGAGGGGGGGAAAGAGAGGGGGAGTGAGAGAGAAAGAGGGGGAGAGAGAGAAGGAGGGGAGGAGAAAGAGTAGAGAAAGGAGGAAGAAGGAGAGGAGGAGAGAGAGACGGGGAGCGAGAGAGAAAGAGGGGGAGAAAGAGAGGGAGGGGAGGAGAAAGAGTAGAGAAAGGAGGAATACGGAGAGGGGGAGCGAGAGAGAGGGAAGCGAGAGAGAAAATGTGGGAGAGAGGAGGGGTGAGAAAAAAGGGTGAGAGAGAGATAACGAGGGGAAGAGAGAAAGAAAAAGGGTGAGAGAGAGAGAAAGAGGGGAAGAGAGAAAGAAAAAGGGTAAGAGAGAGAGAGAGAGAAAGAGAGAAAGAAAAATGGTGGAGAGAGAGAGGGAGAGAAAAAGGAGAGACTCTCTATGGCACTCCACATACCAGTGTAGAAAACTTACATTCCTCAGGTAAGGGGACACAGTTGTTGGTGCAGGACAGCAGAGGGTGCAGGGTTAGCACTATAGGGTAGCATGGAGGACAGGACACTCACTTTTGTTGCCAGGGGTTTAGACACTAATGGCTGTGTGTTGAGTTATTTTGAGGGGACAGCAAATTTACATTGTTATACAAGCTGTACACTCACTATTTATTGTAGCAAAGTGTAATTCCTTCAGTGTTGTCACATGAAAAGATATAATAAAATATTTACAAAAATGTGAAGAGTGTATTCACTTTTGTAAAATACTGTACATCACTGGTTGCTTGATGCTAGTGTTTGTGTGAGTGACCAAGGATTCTGAGCCTGCCCTAATAGGGCCCACATTTTTGGCCAACATGGGCTCATGGGGCAGCTGCTTTGGGTCCCACAACTATGATTGGGCTTGGGGAAGCTGCCACTTTTGCCTCAAGTTACAGATGGCCATCCAGCATCCCTCTCAATGAAGCCCAGAGTACATACTGTATGGTAACACAGATGAACAGCTGGAGGGTTCAAGACCCAATGAAAAGAGCCACCCCAATGGAACTGGAGTACTCTGGTAGCAATCAGGGTGATGCTCTCCACAGTAGCTGGGTCTGCTAAAAAGCAGATTGATTGGTTCTGGCCACAGAGCAGTTCTGATAGTAGAGGGCCTCTTACCTCTCACTTGGTGGCAGATCACTTGTCTTGCTATCACTGCCTCACCAGGAGTGGCCTCTCCGGATTGTATGCTGATTTTTGTATACTAAGTAGTATCTCTGTATTTTATGCTTGGACAATATAATGCTGATTTGTATTTCAATAAACATCTATGTTAAAAAAATGAGTGGCCTCTCTGAGCTACTGGGGAACGGAAGCTGAGGAATTTATCCTGGGTGTATCCAGAAGCCCAGGGGGTTGTGGGAAATGGAGTTAAAAGGGTCTGCGCCTGAGAACAGTGAGATATATTGTGTGTATATATATATATATATATATATATATATATATATATATATATATATATATATATATATATATATATATACTAATGACAAGTTTTGCATTGCACAAGCTGTTGTTTAAAGCCAGGCATATCATTAATATTTAAACTTTCTCAAACACAGTTTGAGTTTATTAAATTTGTTATGGTAACCTGTCAATCTCTGTGGCTGCCCTGAGCTTGCTATAGGCCCCGTACACACGACCAGTTTCCTCGGCAGAATTCAGCTTCCGACCGAGTTTCTGGCTGAATTCTGCCGAGGAAACTGGCCGTGTGTACACTTTCGGCCGAGGAAGCCGACGAGGAGCTCGACGAGGAAATAGAGAACATGTTCTCTATTTCCTCGTTGTTCTATGGGAGCTCTCGTCCCGCCGAGCTCCTCGGTGGCTTCAGGGCTGAACTGGCCGAGGAACTCGATGTGTTTGGCACGTCGAGTTCCTCGGCCGTGTGTACGAGGCCTTAGTCTTGTCATTGCCTAGAGGTGAGTTCCTCATCTTGCCTCAGTGATGTTCTGCAATGCTGCAGAGGGAGCTAAGTTCAGGGAAAAAAAAATAACTCCAATTCTGTACCTGTATGTAAACTTAAAGTGGTTGTAAACCGAAAAAACATTCAGACCTCCTGAATAAAATGTCAAAACTATCTTTGCATTTTTTTTAGTGTAATGCATTTTTTTATTTTGAAAATACCTGTTGATCTTACCAGTGAGTTGACCTTCTTGGTTGATAGTGGCAACAATCTGAAGGTTCATTCATTTGCACATGTTCTGTTTCTTTATACAAACTAAAGCCATCACCATGCTTTGCTATGTCCATTGTTCCCTGCTGTATCACTTGTCCTGTTCTGCACAGCTAGGGGAAACAATTTCCATGATATCACCAGGACAAGTGACACACTACAGCTTAAAGCGTTTCTCCACCCTAAAGTGGAGTCCCGCTGATCGGAACCCTCCCCCCCTCCGGTGTCACATTTGACACCTTTCAGGGGGGAGGGGGGTGCAGATACCTGTCTAAAGACAGGTATTTGCACCCACTTCCGGCCACACGCTACGGGCAAAAGACGGGCATTCCGTCACATCCCGTCTGTCGCCCGTTGTGTGCTGGGAACACTCGGATCCCAGCACACAGCGTGTGAGCCAATCGGCGGGCGCAGCGCGACTCGCGCATGCGCCGTAGGGAACCGGGCAGTGAAGCCGCAGCGCTTCACTTCCTGGTTCCCTCAGCGTGGATGGCGGGGGGAGCAGCAGAGTGACGAGCGATCGCTCGTGCTCTGCTGCGATCGGCGCTGGACTCCAGGACAGGTAAGTGTCCTAATATTAAAAGTCAGCAGCTGCAGTATTTGTAGCTGCTGGCTTTTAATATTTTGTTCCCATGGCACATCCGCTTTAACTCAGGAAAAGCAAAGGGGTCACATAATCTAAAGATTTGCTTTAGATAAAAGGTGTGTAGCAATGGTGGACTATACAGTGGAACCTTGGATTGCGAGTAATGCGGTTAACGAGCGTTTCACAATACGAGCACTGTATTCCTAGGGTTCCTAACTTGGTTTGCGAGTGTTGTCTCACAAAACGAGCAGGATTCAGGCCAAAGCGGTGTGCAGTACCGCGTTTGGCCTGAGGTGGGGGGGCGCCGGAGCCGAGCAGAGCCAAACGGTGCCAATCGGAAATGTACGGAAAGACCTGAGGACAGCTTGGCTGACCTTGGCAAACCTCGGAAAGGCTTGTGAACTGAGTCTTTCCGAGGTTTGCCGAGGTCAGTCGAACTGTCCTGGGGCCTTTCCAGCCATTTCTGAGGCTCTCCAGTGCCCCCCGCCTCTGGCCGCATGCGGTATTGCATGCCATTAAAGTCAATGCGGAACTAATTATTTTCGCTTCCATTGACTTCAACTAGTAGTCTTTCTTACCAGTGATTCCATTGCATAACCATACACCGGGACTACACATCCCAAAAAATCTTTGCCCCCTTCCAGGGGACTTTTGGGAGAGACTATAAACGGGACCAGAGATCCATTCCACGCTGTCTCCTTCCTGGGCCTTGCGTTATGCACACCTCTCCATGACATGGATAGAGAGGTTTGCGACCTACCATGCAGTGTTCAAGCGATTTCAGCCCGGCCTCGGAGGGCCTAACCCTGCTTGCTTTTCTTCAGACATCTACACGGCACCAACTCAGCAGCTCGACACCACGTTTGTCCACACTCTGCACCTGTGGGTCATCGCTGGCGACTTCATTGATGGATGTCTCGTCCCGGGTCGCTGTCTGCAAGGCATCTAGTTTGGTTCAGTCGATGAGAGGACAATTGCCCAGCTTCTGGAATCTTTCCCTGGTTCCTTTATTGGAACACTGTGTACAAACACCTTTACCTTTACTGCACCTCTATTTTAACACTGTACATAGACACCCCTACCTACAACCATTTCAAGGAGTACCATTAGCCTGTTTAAGCCAGTGAATCTGTTAATACATCACTGTGTCTTATTTGATATAATCTAATGAGCTCCAACTGCCGGTGAAGACTATCAGGTCTGCACCTTGGACATGCTGTTGTTACTATTTAAAGGGCCCTACACTATGCTTATTCTGTCTGATCTCTCATTAGGATCTAAAGGTTGAATAGGCCGGCCTGGGGTTCCCCTTTAGAGTGTGACTACCTGCATTAAACATTTAACCCTTATTGTCCTTCGGGTCTTGCTACAGGTGGTATCCCATTGTACATAAATGTCAGGGGTCAAGTCCTGGGGAAAAAAGTGTGGGAACTCCCACCCAAGATCCACTTCCCCACCAAAAAAAAAAAAAAATGATACGCTCATATGCATAATTACTAAACCCCATGTTTTTTTTTCCTATCCACTGTACCTTAGTAATCCTTTATGTTACTGGCCGCTTCCTGTATATGGATTTATTGGGTAGTGTGCGGGTATTCCGTCACTTCCTCGATGCCGCAATATCTCCTGGGAGCTTTTATCATTGTTCCCAGGAGACATTGCGGCATCGAGGAAGTGACCGCACACTACCTGGTGAATCCATATACAGGAAGCGGCCAGTAACAAAGGATTACTAAGGTTCGCCTGCCCCTGACAGTGACTCGAGCTGGGCATCGCCGCTTAGTGAAGGATTGGCTCGGGCGGCTCGGCTGCTCTAGTCCTGCAAAGGAAACTGAGTTCCTGCTGTGAAAAAAGTGCAGGAACTCCGTTCCCACGCGTTCCCGCAGGACTTGAGCCCTGATAAATGTGTATTGTATCCTCATACTGTTAAACTGTTCTTTAAGCTGTCTTTTGGGGAATTCCTCTATCTAGTCATTATGCACCATTATGCAGGTTAAGGACCTTGCCCCTTTTTGCGATTCAGCACTGCATCTTTTTAACTGACAATTGCGCGGTTGTGGCTCCCAAACAAAATTGGCGTCCTTTTTTTCCCAAAAATAGAGCTTTCTTTTGGTGGTATTTTATCACCTCTGCGGTTTTTATTTTTTGCGCTATAAACAAAAATAGAGTGACAATTTTGAAAAAAATTCTATATTTTTTACTTTTTGCTATAATACATATCCCCAAAAAATATATAAATTATTTTTTTTTCCTCAGTTTAGGCCTATAGGTATTCTTCTACCTATTTTTGGTAAAAAAAATTGCAATAAGCGTTTATCGATTGGTTTGCGCAAAATTTATAGTGTTTACAAAATAGGGGATAGTTTTATGGCATTTTTATTCAAAACATTTTTTTACTACTAATGGCGGCGATCAGCGATTTTTTTCCTGACTGCGACATTATGGCGGACACATCAGACACTTTTTACACATTTTTGAGACCATTGTCATTTTCACGGCGAAAAGTGCTATAAAAATGCACTGATTAGTCTGTGAAAATGACAATGCAGTGAAGGAGTTAACCACTAGGGGGTGCTTTAGGGGTTAAGTGTGACCTCATATGTGTTTCTGTAGGGGGCGAAGCTGGACGTGTGACATCAGTGATCGTCTTTCCCTATATCAGGGAACCGACGATCACTGACATTGCCACAATGAAGAACGGGGAAGGTGTGTTTACACACACCTTTCCCCGTTCTTCAGCTCCCGTGACCAATCGCGGGACACCAGCGGCGATCAGGTCCGCGGGTCCCGCGGGCACTGTCACGGAGCTTCGAACCGGGTCGTGAGTGTGCCACCGGCGTTGCGGCTCGCGACCCCACGGCTCGGCTCTTAAAGAGGACGTATAGGTAGGTGCTTGTGCCCAACCGTGCCCTTCTGCAGACGTATATCGGCGTGAAGGGGTCCTTAAAGCGGTTGTAAACCCGCATATAATTTTTATTTATTTTTTTACCTGCAAGGAAAAAGCCATAATGAGCTAATATGCACCGCATATTAGCTCATTATGAAATACTTACCTCGGAACGAGGTAGGTAACTTACCTGGTCCACGCCGAGCCTCGGCGTGTCTTCCGGGTATCGCCGCTCCAGCGCTGTGATTGGCTGGAGCGGCGATGATGTCACTCCTGCGCATGCGCGCGGGAGATTTCCTTTCCGGCATGGGTCGGCGGGGCCGGCCCTTCAGCCGAGGATCCCCCCTGCGCATGCGCCGCTGCAATCAGCGGCGCATTGCGAGGGGAATATCTCCTAAACCGTACAGGTTTAGGAGATATTTTTTATACCTACAGGTAAGCCTTATTATAGGCTTACCTGTAGGCAAAAGTGAAAAAAGTGGGTTTACAACCACTTTAAGTGGTTAAAGGTGCTTGTGGAAATATGTCTGAACCCAGAGTGTCAGGTGGGTTGGAAGGTTTACAGGGTCATGGTGATGCAGATGAGCAGGTAAATCCAAGCAGTCCTCAAGGGGGCCATACTACAGGCGTTTAAACTTGTTTTTTGTCTTTACACTCTGTACTGTTTATACTGTGTTTTTATGTCCTGCATTACTTTGTAATATAAGGTAAAGTATAGTGTTACCAGTCTTTCAAAATGTACCTTTTTCAAAACTTTTAACATTAAAGCGGGGGTTCACCCAAAAATCAACTTTCTGCCATTAGATCCAGCATACTGCTGACATCTGCAGTATGCTGTTTTTTTTTTTTGTACTTATCGATTTATCAGCCGTTGTTATCCGGCTCCGAGCGGGGATTCCTTCCGGGTATAGGTGTATAGGCGTTCCTAAGCCAAGCGGAGTTGATTGACGGGCTGCTAAAGCGCGTCACGCCTTCCGAAAATACCCGAAGTGATGCTCGAGTGTTTACGGTGCCTGCGCAGTCAGCTCTACACGGCAGGCGCAGGCGCCGTAAACACTCGAGTGTCACTTCGGGTATTTTCGGAAGGCGTGACGCGCTTTAGCAGCCCGTCAATCAAATCCGCTTGGCTTAGGAACGCCTATTAGGTGTATATACAATAATGCGCAAACCAAATAATAGTGTGAATCAGGCTGCCAACATACCATATGGATGTAAGGTGAAAAAAATGTGTGAAAAAAATGTAGCGCCCAACAAATATATAAAGAACCCTAAAAGGGGAAAAATTTCTGTGTAGCCAGAGGGCGAATGACTTATGGACCAAGTCTTGCACCCCTTGATACACGATGGTGAAACATATAAGGTGAAAATACAAACATTGGGAGCTGTATTGTAATAGATGCTCCTATATGACAAAAATGCAGACACAACTGTGCTCAAACAGAGTCGGCAAGCAGGTGCACATATGTGAATATCTGTGGTATAAACCACCAATCATGTGTTAATAAAAATATATAAGATGAAAGTAAAAGACACTCCAAACAATTAGTGATATATATGACCAAACTGGAAGTTTGTGGTATAAAGACAAAGAGTTAGTTCTAAAAACAGTCCTCCAGAGCCAGCATTCCGCTAGTGATCAGGTGTGCCCCAATAAAGTGACATAAACCCAATGCTGCAAAGAGACAAAGTCTGCTGAGGAATGTGGAGTCAAAATACATATAAACACTTCCAGTGTTGGGTGGAGCAGATATCCTCAAATAAAACTGTCTTCAGTGCTGGACAAATAAATAGATGGGTGGGTACCCTTACCGGAACAGGTGGACCCTCTCAACCACCGTACGGTGGGAGGGTCGTCAGAGCTTGTATAGACCGATTGTCTGGGTCCAGGGGTCCTCACTCAACGTGTCCAAACCAGAAATGGTCACTGATGCACTTGTTTATCCAGAGGAAATGACCGAGATCAGCCTATCGATGGTTGCTCAAACACCCAAAATGGTATAGGAAAGAAAAAATAGAGGTGCTCCTCATAGTGTAAAACTATTTAATAAAAAAGCATTCCAAATACACACACGTGGCGAGAAATGCAATAAAATCATAAAAAACTTAAAAAAGCCACACTTGAATTGACAAGATCAGCCAACTAAAAATCAAACGAATAAAAATAGCAAACTGAAAAAATAGCAGCAAACTCCAACCTTGGATAAAGGTGTAAGGAGTATTCCAAAAGTTTAGAATGCAATGGGGATGCAGTGGAGTGGTCACCCGACCGGTTTCGTCGCTATACGGACTTCAACTGGGGTATCTTTATATATTTGTTGGGCGCTACATTTTTTTCACACATTAGGAACGCCTATTCCCCGCAGGAATCCCCGCTCGGAGCCGGATAACAACGCTGATAAAACGATAAGTACAAGAAAAAAAAAACAGCATACTGCAGATGTCAGCAGTATGCTGGATCTAATGCCAGAAAGTTGATTTTTGGGTGAACCTCCGCTTTAAAGTAGAGTTTCCGGATTGATCTAACTAATCTTAAATCTGTTTCCACCCCCTTAAAACTCCTATACTAACTACTCTGTGGAAGAAATGTGCCTACACCTACCAATTCTCAGTCCAGTCACATGATCAGCTCCTCTCTGTCAGTTAGCAGTGGCATCAAGGGAGAGGAGGGAGTGCCAACATTGGACAGCCCATAAAGCTATGAGAGATGTTTCCAGCTGTTGTTGGTGTGCCTTCACCCCCCCCCCCCTGTAGCCCAAGCTGGTTGACACAGGGGAGATCATGTGATCGGAGCGGGCTAAGAATAGGTAAGTATATGCATCTTTCTTCTGCAGGGTAGTTAGTATAGGCATTTGAAGGGGAATGGGAGCAGTTTGAGTTTGAGAATGAGTTAAGCCTCGTACACACGACCGAGGAACTCGACAGGCGAAACACATCGTTTTCCTCTTCGAGTTCCTTGTTAAGCTGTCGAGGAACTCGACAAGGCAAGTTTCTCCATTCCCGTCGAGGAAAAAGAAGACTTGCTCTCTTTTTGGCTCGACGGGATCCTCGACAGTTTCCTCGTCGAAAAATGTATCTTGCTGGTTTTTGCCGAGAAACTCGGTCGTGTGTACGAGGACTTAGTATAAGCTTGGCATTCTACTCTAACTCTGTTTACACACGTCAATATCTTTTTTAGATCTGCTGCCCTTTAATTATGATTATTAATGATAATATGTGAACTTTACTGTACTAGAGCGAATCGTTCAGGAGTCACGACGTTCCGCATTTGTCAATGTTTGGTTGTCATGGTCTCATTCGCTTACATCGCCAACAATGTAATGCCTATTAAGTTAAAAAGGTTTATCTAATGTAACAGACATTGCTTTCTCCCTGCTCACTCACTTGTCACTTTGGTCTGCGGTATGATGAATCTCTTCACAAAAACTGGCAGGACTGCTTCTGCTCCCGGCTCTCAGCCTCCATTTTAAAACCATTATACTATGAACGATGCCTGATGTTTGACAACACAATTGTGATGCCATTCAAGGCACTGTTAATTCCTTTTCCTGTATGCATTGTACTCTCTACTAGAAACACATATAAAAGGATTATCAGATCAAGCTACTACAGTTTTATTCTGTCACCTGAAATCTTCTTTAAAGTAATGGAAAAACTATCTGCATGCAGTACACTGCTACTGCCTATTACAATACAGACAACTGAGTACAGTAGTAGGGTATTATTTACAGTAAAAGCCCAGGGGTAAGATGGTTGCAATAATGACATTGTAAGATGTTTCTGTAAATGCCTCTTTTAGGGGATCTATAAAGTACATCTAAACTCTAAATGAAAGACATTTTGTTTGCTAAAAAAGTTGGCTGTACATCATTGTTTAGAACCAGATTTTAGATGCTTGTAACAGTGGACCTTGGCTGGGAATTTTGTGACTGCATGTCAACTCATAGGCCTCGTACACACGATAGGTTAACCAGAGGACAACAGTCTGAAGGACCGTTTTCATCGATCAAAACCGATCGTGTGGGCCCCATAGGTTATTTAACCATAGGTTAAAAAAAAGCCAACTTGCTTTAAAATTAACCTATGGATTCAGAACCGATCGTTAGTAGGCACAACCATCGGTTAAAAATCCATGCATGCTCAGAATCAAGTCGACGCATGCTTGGAACCATTGAACTTTGTTTTTTTCAGCACGTAGTTGTGTTTTAGGTCACCGCATTCTGATACGATCGGTTAATTAACCTATGGTGTGTAGGCGTGACGGACTATCAGTCAGCTTCATCGGTTAACCTATTGTGTGTACGAGGCTTTAGTCTCCATTAAGGGCCCAAAACTCCACGATCAGCAAAGCTTGTGTTCACTGCCTTTTGATGAGCTCTAGCCCTGGCTCAGCGGTAGGGCTGGACTTACAATTGGGCTTGACTGGGCTCAAGCCCATGGGCCCCGCTCAATAGGAGGCCCCGGGAGGAGGAAGCAGGAAGAGCCATGTCGCGAAGAGGTAAAAAGTCCTCTTCACCCCCCGCTCAACAACTACGATCAGGGGCACACCGCCCCCCGCTCGACAACTTCAACCCCCCCCAAGCTTCTCAGCTCCAGGGGGCCCCTCAATCAACACTCAAGCCCAGGGGCCCCCACCACCCTAAGTCCTGCCCTGCTCAGCGGGGAAGGATTTTTGTGGGATTGTTTACATTTTGGAATTTATTGTCTAAGGTTGTACACCACTCTTCAAGAAAGTATAGGCATGTGCCCAAATTAGATTACAAATTTGTAATTACGGAATTAAAAATATGAAAAGGTGTACAGAGAGTCAAATAGGATGAAATAGTAATGTGGCCCAACTAAAGTCTCCCTTGCAGAGCCTCCACTCAATTGGGCCTTGTGTAATGCAAGTGGGACCCCACCTTGTCTCTGGGTTTAGTACTTTTTGCAATAATGGCAGTTCAAAGTCTTTGAATGTAGATTTATTTCAAACACAAAAGTGGTAGGAAAGGCTGGAATACCCAACAGTAGCGCTGTATCTGCTGTAGTACACTTTTTTCACATGGACTACTGACTTCATTGGCACAAAGCAGACAAAAGTAGCCTCCATTACAGAGGTTGTTGTGTTTTCTCTGTACCAGATATGATCTCTAGACCAGTTAAAGGGTCACTAAAGGAAATTTTTTTTTTTGCTGAAATGACTGTTTACAGGGTATAGAGACATAAAAGTTAACTGATTCCTTTTAAAAATGATTACAAATAGATAAAAAATCAATCATATAATGTGCCTGTAGGTTAGTTTCACTTTTAAACTGTTTTCATGTTCCTGTGAACTAGAGACACACAGAACAAAAACAAACAAATCCACGGCAGTGTTTTGTTTTTAAAATGAATCTGATTGGTTCTGTTAAGTTTTAGACACACAGTAATGACAGCTTAGACCTACAGTGAAAAGCTCCCAGTACGATGGATGGTTATAAGGAAACAGGCAACCAGGAAGTGTGGAGATCAGAGCAGAATTACAGCTACTTCAAAGCAAAAACGAGCAATGAGGACATGAAACCAGTACTGCAGTAAGGTAAAGGAAGCTATTTAGCTAAAAAAAAAATCCTTTAGTGATCCTTTAAGGTTCAGGTGTTACTCCATTGACATCAATCAAGATGATCTTAAACTACTGGATCATCTTGGGTAAGGCAGACCAGTGTAGGTTTGTGTGGGTCTCCATTGTCCCCATTGTATTCCTTGCAGTAACTAGGAGGTGAGTTGAGGTTTACTCTTCGATAATTCAGTAGTATCCTGTAACACAGGAGTGCCCAACCAGTGCGGGGGCCCTCTGATGTGGCCCATGACCTCCTGCTCTGGGATGGCTGGTTGGCAAACCCAGATCGTGGATCGCCGATCAGTCATTGCAGAGCATCAGTGTTGTGAATAAAGCCGACGTTAGAGAAAGCAAGCAGTTGAGGAGCAGAGCCGCATAAGCTGATCCTTCCCGTATAGCACCGGCTCCTGTCACAGGAGGAGTGATACCAAATATGGGCATATCTGTTCTGCAGTGGTCACTGTGCTGCTTTCAAACTGATCTGCAGGTGCACCACCAACCTCCAATCTGATCCGCTATAAAAACCAGAAGCGGATCGATCCCCTTCCACCTGGGTGGATCAGATCGAAGGTCCCATAGAGTAGAGTAGGCCGTGTCTGCTCTCCATATGCAGAGTGGATACAGACTTGTTATCTGCCCGCTCCACTCATTGTGGCCCACAACCGGTTACCAAGTCACTTACTTGGCTCTCGCTCTTCAAAAGGATGGGCATCCCTGCTGTAACACATGGTGAAATAGAGGGTCAAGGCCCTCAGGCCTGGACAAGAGCCCATGATCTCAAAACCTAAGTAAGAACCTGTAGGCAAAAGCCTCAGAAGCATGCCCAGACGTTCGCTGAAGCCAGGCCCTGCCCACTGACAAGCTCATTAGAGAATGGCTACTCAACAAACACAAGCCCAACCATGATGCCCCATCATACAACCTTATGGATCTCTCAACAGAGTTGGGCAGATGACACATCATAAGAAGCCACTGAGCACATCCTACCAAAGAAACAAGTACACTACAGCAAAACCAAAAAATAGGTTAAAGTTTGAGCAATCTTTAGGGAACACATTCCTACACACATGCTTCTGCCATGGTCAAGATGGGTCTTCAATCCGAGCTGTGATTGCAGTTCATTCTCCTTTCTTTTTCTGCAGCTCTGTGTATTATTCCCAAAGACATGTCTGTCCAAAGTTCCAGTTTCTGCTACCTCACTTCGTGCCAATCAGACCAGACAGGCAACTTGATTAGCATTTAAATAGTTAAAGTCTAGCTACTAATTGACTGACACTGACTGCAAAAAAATGTAACTTACTCTTGAAGATGATAGCTAAAGATGATATTATATGTTTGCAATTAAAAATGACTAAAATGGGCAAAGCTACACAAAGACTTCTGCAGAGAATCCACTGCCTCCACACAAAGAGCAAGGGTCATGCCGCGTACACACGATCGTCTTTCGGCATGTAAAAAACAACGTTTTTAAAAAATGTAATTTAAAACGATCGTGTGTGGGCTTCACATAATTTTTCGGGTTCTGAAAAACGACAAAAAAAAAATTCGAACATGCTGCATTTTTTAACGACGTTTTAAACAATGTCGTTTTTCGTGTTGTAAAAAATGGTCGTGTGTGGGCTTAAATGACGTGAAAAACCCGTGCATGCTCAGAAGCAAGTTATGAGACGGGAGCGCTCGTTCTGGTAAAACTAGCGTTAGTAATGGAGTAAGCGCATTTATCACGCTGTAGCAGACAGAAAAGCGTGAATCGTCTTTTACTAACACAAAATCAGCTAAAGCAGCCCAAAGGGTGGCGGCATCCGAATGGAACTTCCCCTTTATAGTGCCGTCGTACGTGTTGTACGTCACCACGCTTTGCTAGAGCATTTTTTTTTAACGATCGTGCGTGGGCAACGTCGTTTTAATGATGAAGTTGGAAAAAAATGTGTTTATTGTAGAGGCTGAAAAACTATGTTTTTTACATACTGAAAATCGATCGTGTGTAGTTTGCGTAAGGCTTTTTCCGGTGTAAGGTTACTCCTGCTATATGAGGAGTAACCAATGTTAAGTATGGACATCGGGACAGCGTCAAATTTTGCGTTGTTTATGTCGTTTGCGTAAGTCGTTCGCGAATAGGGCTTTGCATAAATTACGTTCACGTCGAAAGCATTAACTATTTGCAACGTGATTAGGAGCATGCGTACTGGTATACGTTCACGGACGGCGCATACACACGATCAGTCCATCCGATGAGAACGGACTGATGGACCGTTTTCATCGGTTAACTGATGAAGCTGACTGATGGTCCGTCACGCCTACACACCATAGGTTAAATGGTGACGTAAAACACAATGACGTGCTGAAAAAAACTAAGTTCAATGCTTCCAAGTATGCGTCGACTTGATTCTGAGCATACATGGATTTTTAACCGATGGACGCGCCTACAAAAGATCGTTTTTTTTCTATCGGTTAGGTATCCATCGGTTAAATTTAAAACAAGATTGCTTTTTTTTAACCTATGGATAAATAACCGATGGGGCCCGCACACGATCGGTTTGGTCCGATGAAAAAGGTCCATCACACCGTTCTCATCGGTTTGACTGATCGTGTGTACGCGGCATTACAATACCTGGTTCCTCACCACTCCAGCACTGTTCTGGCTGCAGTAGGACCGCTTCTTTAACTTGCTGGTCTCAGAAAAGACCCTGAGAGCAGAAAGAGTCATAGACTTCTGCTGCGGTCAGCTAAACTAATGTAAGGAGGGAGGGGGGGGCGTGGCTAACTGGTGCTTTGTGTGTCTATTGTATCATTGCAAAGAGCAGGTAAGTAGAACATCTTTTTTTTATTTTAACACAACAAAAATATCCTTTAATATCACTTTAAGCAGCCAATAATAAGCAGATAGACCTTGTTTTGTATTAGTATCCTTAGATTAGTCATGCTCCTTTTATACTAAATACAAATGAAAACATTTCTCCTATTCTAAATATTCAATTGTCAGCTTTTCAGACAAGGCCTTTGGTATCAAAGTTCAGCTAAGTGCACAATTCTATAATACAGGCATAAAAACCACGTATACTGGACAGTGCCATTAATCAAGCTGCCAGGAGTGCAGAGGATGCTAAGATTATTCAATTTGGGTCATTTTCACTTTGCTAGTTGAAGAAAACACATTTATGTCAGATTTAGGGGATTTGCATTAATAATGCAATGCAGAACTGGCAGAAAAGCAGAGAGTTTGCAAATCTGGTTTTCGGAAGGGCTATCCAAAAGGAAAGAGAGCAAAACTTGTGCAAATCATCTTTAGCCTAATGATTAATGTATCCCCTCTCCTCCAGACATTTAAGAGAGATATTTCATAGTCAGGAAAATTGTTTTATTTATGATCTCTCTACATAAATGAAAAAGAAGTGCATTAAGTCTTGGCAGGGTCTGAGGTGAAGGTAGAACATAGGGTCCTTGCACATGGTACTGATGTAAGAAAGGTGGGTGTTTGTGGTGCATTCCTATTCATTTGAATGGGTCACATTTGGCAGCTGTATTGCCTATTGAGAGTGACAGTGGTGATCGTTTTTTCCACAGGCACATACAGTAGCAAAGCTTCATAACCACAGCATCTGAACACCACTGCAGCTTAAAGGGGTTTTTAAAGGTTCATGTTACTTCACCCTAATGTATCCTATGCATTAAGGTGAAAAAACATCTGATGTTTGACGGGCCCCCCAGCCCCTCGGTTTACTTACCTGAGCCCTTGAATGTCCCACGTTGAGAACACGTTTGATCTCGGCCCGGTCTTCTCAGATCTTCATTGGATAGATTGATAGCAGCGCAGCCATTGGCTCGCGCTGCTGTTAATAAGCTCCCATGACGCGAGGGCCGGGGGCGGGGCCGAGTCCGGTAGTTGGCGGCTATGGACGCTGAATACAGGACTCGGGAGTGCGCCCGCAAGGTAACTCCATACCTCCCAACTGTCCCTGATTTGGAGGGACTGTGCCTGATTTTGAGCAATGTCCCTCTGTCCCTCATACCTCCTCATTTGTCCCTCATTTTGGTCTGATCTATATAGATGTATATAAAATGCACATTTTATCTATCTAAAAGTGTTTTCCAGCGCTAAACCTTTCATCTGAATTCTAAATTGCTGCATTTGTAAATTCCAAAAGCCAATATAAATGAATAGTAGTGGTAGAAAAGCGCTTGTGATTTACCTGGTGTTATTTTGAATACTGCATGGTTCTACTGTACGTGTTCATTGATGCCGTGATAGCTTGCGTTACCTTGTTAATGTTATGCCATGTTCATATTACCAAAAGAATTGTCATGTTTTTCTACATGTGCATTTCTGTACACGTTTATGTATGACTATCTTTTCCTTAATAAAAACTTTTTTGTGAAAAAAAAAAAAGAAAAGCGCTTGTGGGTTTAACCTTGTTTTTTTGTACAATTTTCCTTTACGGGGGCGTGGCAAGGGGTGTGTCCTATGCCTGCATACTTTTGCTGATAGGTGTCCCTCATTCCCATCTCAAAAAGTTGGGAGGTATGTAACCCCCTTGGGAGAGTCCTTCCCAGGGGGGTTACCAGAATCGGGGAGCAGCCGAGACAGCCCCTGAGGGACCCCAGAAGACGAGAATCGGGGCCACTGTGCAAAACAAGTTGCACAGTGGAGGTAAGTATGACCTGTTTGCTATTTAAAAAAAAAAAAAGCTTTACAACCCCTTTAAAGGAGGTGGTTGCAGAGGCTCAACTATATTTGTAATGCCCTCACAAACTGCAAGCCTAAATGAACCCTTAGGCTCCATGCAAACTAGATGCTCAAAAAACGCAAAGAAAAGCTGGATAAAAAAAATAAGCTAATATTTAGCATTTTTCAGCTGCCATTTATGTAGTGTTTAGGGATGTTTGAATTTTTTTTAGGAGCACTAGCATTTTATATAGGTGTGGGAGGTCACCGGCGTTCTTAACAACCAGTTAATAGCTGGTTGTCAAGGAGTGGGTCGGTAAGTCGGCCACCACATCCTTAACAACCAATTACTTAACAGCTGAATGTAAACAAACGAATTGTTGGCAACAAAAACGTACAAAAAAAACAGTGTGAGTCCCCCCAATCCATACTATGCCCTTCAGGTCTGGTATACATTCTGAGGGGAACCCCATGCCAATTTATGGGGACAAGGTGCTTTCAGGGGGAGCACCCTACCCCAAAGCACCCACCATGTTGAGGTTATGGGACCTAGTATGGCATAATAGGGGGGTGCCCACTCGTCCCCCCCGGTATTGGCCTGCCAGGCTTCATGCTCAGATAGGGGTCTGGTATAGATTTTGGAGGGACCCCCCACACCAACTTTTTAAAAATGGTGTGGGGGTCCCCCTCAAAACCCATACCAGACCAAAATGTCTGGTATGGATTTTGGGGGGACCCCACACTGTTTTTTTATTTTTATTTGGGTATTGAGTTTCCCTTAAAATTCACACAAGACCAAAAAGGCTTGGTATAGATTGAGCTTGGGGGGCTTTTTTTTCTCAAAGTGTAATTGTCAATTCCTTTGTTTACACTCACCTGGAAATATCGCTGACTGCTGATACGTCATTTTTGGTTGTTAAGGATGTGACGGCCGGCTGGCTATTCGCTAAAAATAAAATGTTGTAGTCAGCATTTTTTTTCTGCTGCCAAATTGCTCCCAAAAACGCAAAAAATTGAATTTTTTTCCCCTGCTCCTAGAAGTTGAAGCTTGAAAAACACTTCTATCCTACACACATAGTAAAGCACTATTTTCTTCTAGGGGCAGAAAAGAAACACTCATGAAGCCCTGTACACACGACCGGGATTCTAGGCGGTATAAAATCTGCCGGGAATCCCAACGGGAAAACTAAGAACCTGCACGGTAAGTTTCCCTGTGTACACACGGCCGGGTTTCCCATCGGGAAAACTGCGGGGAGAGCTTTGGTCGGGAATCCTAGCCGTGTGCATGCTCCCTCGCAGCGTTTTGCCATAGGAAAGGTTTAAAACCGCCGGGAATCCCGGCGGGAAAATAGAGAGCAGGTTCTCTATTTTCCCGCCGGGATTCCCAGCAGTTTTACTGCGAGGAAGCATACACATGGCTGGTTTTCCTGGCCAAAAGCTCTCCTGGCAGTTTTCCTGGCAGGTAAACCGGTAATGTGTACGAGGCTTGAGAAAATGCCACTGTATGAGCTGAAAAATAAGGTAGTGTGCTTGGAGCCTTAATCAGATTACATTGTTGAGTTGGGGCATTTTTTATTTCATGCCTGTTTTTTTCTCTGCTTTTCTAACTGGTGGGGATGGTGCAATCAAGCTCTTTTATTCCAGACTGAACAGTAGTGCAGCCCACTTCATTTCAGGTTTATAGCCGGTACAGCCTAAAAAACCTATACCCAAACTAAACAGGTAAACTGTGTGTAATTGTTCTCAGTTCAGTTAAGGCCATTAACCCACACTGTCCCTGCGAAACTGAAGCACTAATGAGATGGTAATTGGTGCTAATTACTCCAAAACATATTAGCAATTAGTACTGCATTTCAACTGTTCACTGAACAAAGAGAAGACTGGAGGTCTCTCGCTTTGAACTTTTCAGAAACTGGGGAATTAATATGCTCATAAACATTAGAGCCAGATCAGGCAGCAGACCACGTCTCATCTCTCATGTCTGATGGAGCTGTTAACATCTTGGTCACATCTGCAACATCACATAGCCTTCTACTACGTCCATTTGGCAGCTACACATGCACATACATAATAAACTGATCTTAAATTTAAAAAAGGATAACAAATTCTGAACATTTCTGAACACCTGTATAGGTCGGTATGTGAGCCTTAAAATCATGTATGAGTTGCATTCATGAGAAATCATTAAAGGGCTGCAGTCTTCAAAAACTGTCGAGAAAGACACTCACTTTTTTTAAAGACAGTATTTGGGGTTTATTGAAAAAAACCTTGCACAGACTCATCCATCTGGTGTCACCGGGGCTGCCATCAGACATTTTGGGGCCCCTTACACAGCTTCAGGCATGGGCCCCCTGGGGGTGGCGGGGGTGTGGTGCCGCATGTGAATTGAGAAGCAGGGGGTGCCGCGAATTGAGAAGCGGGGGGTGCTGCCCCCACGCATTGAGGTGGGGGGGCTTGGGTAGCTGACAGGAAAAAAAATGTTAAGAAAAAAAGGGGGGGTTTTCGGCCGTGCCCCTTACAGGTGTACTGCCTGTACCCCCCTGATGGCAGCCCTGGCATTTGCATGGGGTCACGCCTCATTAGCATGGCTCACGCCCACTTCCACCTACGCTGGCTTACGCCGAGGAAACCCAGCGCTGTTTGGGAGGCAAGTGCTTTGTGAATTCGGTGCTTGCCTCTCTGCGCTACGTCGGCGTAGCGTATATTAGATACGCTACGCCGGCATAAATATGTGCCATTGTATGTGAATTCGGGCCAATGTGTTTAATAAATTAGGCTGCTATGGCCTATGTGTTACTCCAATCTTTGTGTGGTCTCATTAATATAGTTAAGGTTAAGAGGTTGGGGTAAGAAAGTGGTTTAACAGTATGTACATCTGTTGTACAATAGTCAAGGATGTATAGCAGTGTGCAGAGTGTTCATCTAGAATTTTCAGTGTTAACAATTAACATGTGGTCACACCCCTTATACACCCCTGGGATAAATGTGTAAATATATATATATATATATATATATATATATATATATATATACATATACATATATATATATATATATATATATATACATATACAGAATCTCATAAAAGTTAGTACACCCCTCACATTTTTGTAAATATTTTATTATATCTTTTCATGTGCCAAAACTGAAGAAATGACATTTTGCTACAAAGTAGTGAGTGTACAGCTTCTATAACAGGGTAAATTTGCTGTCCCCTCAAAATAACTCAGCACACAGCCATTAATGTGTAAACCGCTGGCAACAGAAGTGAGTACACCCCTTAGTGAAAATGTCCAAATTGGGCCCAATTATCCATTTTCCCTCCCTGGTGTCATGTGACTCGTTAGTGTTACAAGGTCTCATATGTGAATGGGAGTTCAACATGGCACCTTATGGCGAAGAACTCTCTGAGGATCTGAAAAAAAGAATTGTTGCTCTACATAAAGATGGCCTAGGCTGTAAGAAGATTGCCAAGACCCTGAAACTAAGCTGCAGCACGATGGCCAAGACCATACAGCGTTTAACAGGACAGGTTCCACTCAGAACAGGCCTCGCAATGGTCGACCAAAGAAGTTAAGTGCACATTCTCAGCGTCATATCCAGAGGTTGTCTTTGGGAAATAGACATATGAGTGCTGCCAGCATTGCTGCAGAGGTTGAAGGGGTGGGAGGTCAGCCTGTCAGCGCTCAGACCATATGCTGCACACTGCATCAAATTGGTCTGCATGGCTGTCATACCAGAAGGAAAGATGATGCACAAGAAAGCCTGCAAACAGTTTGCTGAAGACAAACAGACTAAAGACATGGATTACTGGAATCGTGTCCTGTGGTCTGATGAGGCCAAGATAAACTTATTTGGTTCAGACGGTGTCAAGCGTGTGTGGCGGCAACCAGGTGAGGAGTACAAAGACAAGTGTGTTTTGCCTACAGTCAAGCATTGTGGTGGGGGTGTCATGGTCTGGGGCTGCATGAGTGCTGCTGGCACTGGGGAGGTACAGTTCATTGAGGGAACCATGAATGCCGACATGTACTGTGACATACTGAAGCAGAGCATGATCCCCTCCCTTCAGAGACTGGGCCACAGGGCAGAATTGTGGCCACAAAAACTATTGACACTTCAGTGTGATTTCTGCAGTGTTGTCACATGAAAAGATAGAATAAAATATTTTGTGAGATACTGTATATCAGGGGAGGGCTGGCAGGGGGGGCAGGGTGGAAATCTCCCCCTGGGCTGGTGACACTATGCACAGCCACCGGCCGTCACTACCAAATGCTGTTTTTGCAGAGCAGGAATATGCCTGCTGGAGCTCTGTTAACACAGGTCACGGCCGCTGCTCACCTCCCGCTGTGCAATTGTGTCTGTGTCAGCTCCAAGGTAGATGGCTGCAGAGCTGAGCTATGTCTCGTCTCACACATAGCTCAGCCTCAGCGCACACCAGCACTGACATCACCTTCTCTCTCTGCACAGACACGAGGAGAGATAGAGCTCATCTGCTCCTCCGCCTTCTGAGTCTGCCCTGCTCACACTCCCCGGGCATGTGCGGCTACTGGACAGGAAGTTTGAACCCCAAAAAAACATCAGACAGCATGCCTGCACCTCAGCCTCCATCCTGGTAAGCTCACCCTCTCTAGTCTCTCCTGCCTCCCAGTGTATAAAAAGGGGTGCTCTGTGGACTTTTGGACTTTGTTAAAGGGGAGGGGGGCAGGCTTTGGTGAGCAGAGACCCTCTTTACACAATAGTCCGCAGCATGCACCCTTAAATCAAGTTTCCCAGAACACCCCTTACATCAGATCTGATGTATATGGGGTCTGTGCGGACTCTGATGTATATGGGGTCTGTGCGGACTCTGATGTAAGGGGGGCCTCTGTGCGGACTCTTGTGATCATGAAAAATCTTAGACTGTTTTCCTCAATCCATCACTTTTCCACACTCTATGGGCCACTTGACTGGACTTGCCCCCCAGGCCTAAGGCTGCCAGCCCTCCCCTGCTGTATATACATGCATATATACATACTGTGAGCATCGTTTATTACATGCTTCAGCTGGCATAATGATTCCTAGGACTTGCAAAACCTACAGTAGTGGTGGAAATGATTTACTGCTGGGGACAGCACCGAATTGAGGTTAGGTATTGCAGCATAAGCAGCTTTTGATTTTTGATTTCAATGGTCTATAATTTATTTTATTTTTTTATTACGTTTTTGGGGGAAGTTCTGCTTTAAAGGAAATCTGTCCTGTGAGAACATGAAGGCAGGTCAGCAATGGCACCGCTTGTAATTTCCTTGGTACAGGATTCCTTCATTTACAGTACTTTTATTGCTATAAAACAGCCATATAATAGAACCTTTAAATAGGTAAGCACTGTAACTGGGAATTGTATATGCTTAATGTAAATGTATATATTTGCTCTATTTCTTAATGCTGTGCTTATTGTGCTGCCACCAAGCCTGATGCCTGTCACTCACATCATGTTACTCCAACAAGTGCCATCATTCCAATTAGTCGAGCAGATACAGAGTTGTCGTCAGGAGATGCACAATACTCTCACTGACAGAAATCTGCACTTTTAACTTTGCGCATCCATTCCAGAGAGGCAATGCTCGTGCACAATCTATTTATAGAAGCAGGGATGGCAAAATTAGGACAATGTGCCCATATCCAGATAGTGTTTGTCAAGTGTCACAAACTAATGGTAGCCCAGCCACTGCTGACTGCCATCATTTGCATTCTCCTGACAAATATCTATTTAGATGCAAATATGGAATCATGCAAGACATGTTTAGGAAGTTTTAAGCTGTTTTATTTAAAACAGTAACTTTTTGGGGCTAAGGAAGCAGGCAAGTGTTGGTAAGGCAAAGATCCATGTGCAACAGGGAACTTACCCACAACAACTAATAAGAATTAAAGTGTATGTCTAGCCAAAGCTTTTTCTGCAGTCATGAATAATTCCAGATTCCAATAAGCCCTCCGCCCACAGACCCTCACAGCCTCCAAGCCAGGGTTGTGGGGAAAAGGCCCTTGTCCTCGTCAACATGGACACAAGATGCTCTACCAGGGCTTCCCCCCAGCAATGTACAAATCTCATTTCAATTGCATAGTAACGTTCAGGAGGTAGGGAGCACACACACACCCTTACTTTCCTTGTCTGCCAGGCTACTTGCTCGGAAAAGAGACTGGTATGTATTTTTGGAGGGGGGCCGTACACTTTTTCCTTACCTGATTTATTTATGGGGTCCCATACCAACCTGGCATCTGGGATGCAGACACATCATGGTTAATATAATATTTTCTTTAAAACAATAGCAGACCAAAATGGCCTGGTATAAAATTTGGCAGGGGACCTTACATCATTTAGTTTGGGGTCCCCCTTAAAATTTATAACGGACCTGAATTGCCTGGTTAGAAATAGGAGGGGAAATTCATGCTTTTTTTGTTTCTTTGTTGCTGTAGTAGATTGTATATATATCACAGATGTGCCATTTCACAGGCAGGGTCAGGGCACCCCCCAGACTTGTCATTAGCAAATAACTGCTCCCGGTCAAATGAAATATAACCATTTCCCTTTGACCGCCTCCCAGCCCTTTTCGGAGTTCTAAAAGTCAGGAGGCGGAGGCATGCATTCAGGTCATGTAACAGCTGGGATTGGCTGTCACAGCGATCACATGATCAGAAAGCTCCTGATCGCAAGTATGCATCGGGAGCTTACCAAAGCTACTGTGCTGGGAGAATGCAGGGAGACCACTCCCAGCATGGTAAGTTGTTTACACAGGGCGCTATAATATATATAATATATATAATATATGCAGCTGCCTGGCGTTAATGCCCACCCATGAGAGAGCGCATATATGCATACTGTTGGCACCAATGGCTACATTTTTTTTGCTTTTGTACATGTTACCCATGGCAGCAGTGATGGCTAGTGATGCTTTTTAACCCATCCCACTTCCCATAAGCCCGACCCCTTATAGAATCTACCCACTCCATCCCCTGTATTCAACTTGCTTCCATCCATAGTCTTAGGAGTATACAGCTCAGCATCACAGGACAGGATATATAGCTCAGCCTCACAGATCAGGGTATGCAGGTATACATCATCTGTTCTGTATACAGCTAGTCAGGGGCGGACTGACAACTCATGGGACCCCCTGTGTCCCTGCTCACACTCAAGTCACACCCACACAAAGGGAAATAACTGGAACCAATATTTTGTAGCTCTCACTGCAGCAGCTAGAGCAAGAGATGTCAGCTTTCAGCTGCTGCAGTGAGAGCCACAAAAAATTGGTTCCAGTTTCTTCCCCCAACTGCTGCACTGATCACCTGCTCTAGTCACACACTATCCCCCTGTTGGGAGGTGGTCTGACACTTCCAGTCTGGGGCACGTGTGCATGCTGCTGACGATCTGCTGTGTTAGGACACAGCAGAAGCCAATCAGCGGATCCGATGTCCGCTGGGACACACCCATCATTCACGGGAGAGGCAGAACAGCAGTCTGCTAGTAGGGGAGACAGAGATCCTGTGTTTCTGCTAAGCAGCAACATGGATCTCTGTCTTCTCACAGCCAAAGCACCCCAATACAGTTAGTAAGCACTCCCAGTGGGCACATTTAACCTTTGATTGCTCCTGATGTACCCCGCTTCACTGTAATAATGTCACTGGTCCCCAAAAAGTGTCACTTAGTGTCAGATTTTTCTGCTACAATGTCGCAGTCCTGCTAAACATCGCTGATCATCGCCATTACTAATTTAAAAAAATCCATACAAATATCCCATAGTTTGTAGACGCGATTACTTTTTCTCAAACGAATCAATATACACTTATTGGGCAAGCTGGGAAGCTTCCCATAGACCTCTGTGTGTCCAACGCCTAAAGTGACCACTTTATTTATTTTTTGTGAATAGCTTGGGGGAGGAGGCGGCGCATGTGCGCCCCCTATGGACGGGCCGCCACTGCATGGCAGTGCCCAGCCCTCCATGTCATTTGTTTGATAATCCCTTGTCTATTAGCCGAGAATATGGCTAGAACTGGTTTTTACCCCCAGTTCATTGAGTTCAGAGGGGTTTTTGGATTCAGCTCCTAAGCTTAAGTCATGATTGCCAAACCAGTCTCGCAACAAACCCAGGTATGTTTAGCTCATCACCACTCAGCATCTATTGCACGGAGCTTCCCTTCCACCCCATTTACTATATACCCGATTTTTTTAAGTGTTTTGGTGCGCTATTAAAATCAGAGTGTTAGGGTCTGGGTTCAGACTTGGCGGCCAGGAGGTGTAGCAGTAGAGAGATTCATGCAGTAGTCAGCTGGATGAATACACAAGCAAATCCCCCTAACAAATGGGGAAGTGCATGGTCTAAGTACTAGCTGTCAGGGGGATGCCATACACAGACATCCAATACAGGTGATCAGATCGTTGGGCTGCACCAAGGAATCAGGAACAAAAACAAGTAAATGAAAAAGTATGTTTATTTAAGATAAAGACACACGTGCAAACCAAACAGCAAACCATAAACAAATAATAAGTGCAAGACACAGCAAAACCCCCAAAACACCTAACTAAATATCTAACTAATAATGATATATTCATAGGCACGGAAGTAACCATAAATAACCCAGGCGGGGACAAAAGCAAAGGGGAACAGAAGCCAGGTAACATGAAACAGACCGTAATGGGAGCAGGGAGCAGGTACAGTGAACAGGTCTCAAGGACAGGGTAGGGAACAGGGTAAGGAAGCAGATAGGGAACAAGCAGAATGGGGTTCGGGACAAAAGCAGGAACAAGAGCAGGTTCAGACAGGGACAAGGCTAGCAGATGGAATTCTGGAGCATTTGAGCCTTGGTTAAGGGCAGGCTTCCATCAGACACAGATCAGGTGTGCTTGATAGCTGGTTGGAAGTCTTGGCAGGAAGACACCCACTGGTGGCCACCAGAACTACACCCGCTGGTGCCAAATGCAACAGTGCCATCAGCAGGTGAACCCAGTAATGACTCCATTCCTGACACTAGCTGGTCATCGCCAGAGCTGCTGATGGTGGAGATGGGTTTGCTGATTGCTGATGCTGGTTTGTGGCCCTCTGGATTGCCCCAGCAGGAAGATAACAAACAGGGGTCAGGTAACAGGTAGGGAACAAGCAGAAGTGTAGTAAATGAACAAGCCAAAAGGTCAGTAAGGTGTAGTAGCTGGATGGGATTAGGCACAAGCATAGTCGATGAACAAGCTAAGGGTTGGTAGTGAGTGGTAGCAAAGATAAGGACATCAGCAGATATTCAAGGGAGCAAGATATCAGCTGGAGAGAGCACAATAATCTGGCAAACAGAAAGTGCAGAGAATAAGCTTAAATATAAAGTTCGAGGAGCATAGAGTTCAAGACTCATCAAAAACAAGACACAAAGTAAGTTTGTCCAATCAGGAAGGGAGCTGTCCACTATATCAGGTGGCACAGCGAGAACAGCCAAAGCCAGGAACCAGGTTTAGAGCTGGATCCAGACACAGAGAAAGGAACATTAAAGTGGAACTAAACTCAGTGATTTAACTGTTTCTCAAAACAGTTACATCCAAGGCATGAAGAAAATTGTGATAAGCGCAACTTCTATGAAAGATACCAAATATATAAACATAAACGTTATAACGTGATATAGTCCAAAATAGTTCAAAATTGCTTGAGTGAATCAAATAGGTGGTAACAAGGTGCTAATAAAATCAAGTCCAAAATGCTTCAATAAATATGAATCCAAAGAGTTGAAACAAGGTGCTAATACATCACCAATAAAATGATGACCCCTGGTGTCCATAATGATGTCAGCGATCTCCGGTACAAAACACAGCTCACACATGTGAATGAGGGAAAGAAAAACAGCCTCTCATAGTGTAAGATGCAAGGAAAGGGGGGATTTAATAAAAGCAACAATGGGCGCCTACAAGCAGACAATTAAACATCGGGCAAAATAGTAAAAACCGTAGATGTAGACAAAATTAACGTCACTTCAGGTCACACGCAATAGCCTGACGCGTTGCGTCACCTCACGTGACTTCATCAGAGGAATGATTCCTCTGATGAAGCAATTTTGGACTATATCAAGTTATTACATTTATGTTTATATATTTGGTATCTTTCATAGAAGTTGCACTTATCACTATCATGCTTGTGCTCTAAAATTAACTGTCAAGCCATCAAATGGCTGGTGTCCAAACTTATCACATGTGCAGCACCCCAGAAACTGCCGATCAAACTGAGGATAAAATGGTGGCTTCCTTGGCTGTAAAGGATAGGGAGATTTAATATAAAAAATAAAGTTATTGTTCATAGTGACCAATTGGAACTCTTTTTAAGAAAATGAAGGGCGAGATCTGTTCAGTTGCTGTTTGATGATAAGTTTACCTTTTTTCCAGTTTTAATGAACCAGCTCCACTGGCATGAAGTGTAGCACATCTTTTCAGGACTCTGCAGGTACATTACTGTAAACCAAATTTAACAAACAGCACACACAACATTTTATATTCCCATCACTTTACACAGTGCTATATATAGTAACTGGTGAAAACTATTATATTTGGAAAACAAATCTCATTAAACCTTTTCCACACCAGCTGATCCGTTTTACACAGCAGTTAGGAAGTCTTCTGGCCCTCTCTTGTATGCATGTGTTTTTCTAACCAAGTATGTTTTGGATGTATTTATTGACTGGTCTGCTTAAAGAGTAACTTCACTTTGGTTGAGAAAAAAACTTTCCTCTTCTGGGTGTACATTGAGGGGATTTTAACTAATTTTGTTGCAGATTTCTACCTTTTGTTATTCTGAAGAATAAGCCCTTTGTTTGTCTGTAAAGCATTCACCCCCCTTGGCATTTTTCGTGTTTTGTTGCCTCACAACCTGAAATTAACATGGATTGTTTGAGGATTTGCATCATTTAATTTACAGAACATGCCCACACGATTTTTATTTTATTTTTTTATTGTGAAGCAAACAACAAATAGGACAAAAAAAAACAGAAAAAGTCAATGGCCCGGATTCAGAAAGGACTTACGACGGCGTATCTCCAGATACGCCGGCGTAAGTCCAAATGCGCGCCGTCGTATCTATGCGCTTATTCAGGAACTGAGATATGCCTGAATTTTGCAAGATATGACGGACGTAAGTCTCCTTACGCCGTCGTATCTTGGGTGCATATTTACACTGGCCGCAAGAGGCGCTTCCGTAGATTTATGCGTCGAATATGCAAATGACCTAGATACGCCGATTCACGAACGTACTTGCGCCCGTCGGATTTAGCTACGCCGTTTACGTAAGGCTTACTTCCGGCAAACTTACGTCGGAAACGTCGGAACAGCGTCGTATTTTACGTCGTTTGCGTAAGTCGTACGTGAATGGGGCTGGACGTAAGTTATGTTCACGTTGAAAGCATTGAGCCGACGTATCTTAGGGAGTATTTGCGACGTGATCCTGAGCATGCGCGCGCATGCGCCGTTCGATCGGGCATGTATTTACATTGGGGGACACGCTTCATTACAATACAACACGCCCACTGCCTTGCTACTTTGAATTACGCAGGCTTACGCCGGGCCCATTTACGCTACACCGACGTAACTTTGGGAGCAAGTGCTTTCTGAATACAGTACTTGCTTCTCAATGTTAGGTCGGCGTAGCGCATATGAGATGCGCTACGCCCGCTCAAAGATACGACAATGTATCTGAATCGCTGCCAATGTGCATAACTATTCAACCTCCTAAAGTCAACACTTTGTAGAGCCACCTTTTGCGGCTATCACAGCTCCAAGTAGCTTTGGATAAGTCTCTATGAGCTTGCCACATCTTACAACTGAGATTTGTGCCCATTCCTCCTTGCAAAACTGCTCCAGCTCCTTCAAGTTGGATGGTTTGCGCTTGTGAACAGCAATCTTTAAGTCTGACCACAGATTTTCTATTGGATTGAGGTCTGGGCTTTGCCTAGGCCAGTCCAACACATTTACATAAAAATGTGTATATCCAGGGCGCTCCAAGCATTTGAATCCTGACAGATAAAGTCTGTGTTGGAGAGGATAGCAAATCTTCACACACTTTAGGCAACACACTGCTAAAGCAACACTTGGGTGGTTTAAGGGGAAACATGTGAATGTGTTGAACCAGAAAAACAAACAAGGCGCCTCTAAGTGCAGAAGTATAAAACTTTTAATATCCCCTACAAGGGGTTAAAAACACTTAAAAAATAGTGGATGAAACATGCATGTAGCAGGTAAGTGCATCTAGGAGATGTTCCAGTGGCAGGGCAGTCCCAGTCTGTGATGTTAAAGCTTCCAGGGAAGTCCATGAGATAACAGCCGACTTGTGCTGTGAATGTTCAGAGGACACAATAACTCTGGAGCCTGGGGATGATGTAAGAGGAAGGGAGACAGAAACCAGCATGGAACACAAACAGGTCACTGGCTGAAGATGGAACCAATGAGCTGTTCCGAAACGCATCCCGCCTCTATGACACACTTCCTGTCCAATTCCTGTTTGTGTTCTATGCTGGTTTCTGTCTCGCTTCCTCTGACGTCCTCCCCAGGCTCCAGTATTATTGTGTCCTCTGAACATTCACAGCACAAGTCAGCTGTTATCTCGTGGACTTCCCTGGAAGCTTTACCATCACAGACTGGGACTGTCCTGCCACTGGAACATCTCCTGGATGCACTTACCTGCTACATGCCTGTTTCATCCACTATTTTGTAAGTGTTTTTAACCCCTTTTAGGAGATATTAAAAGTTTTATACTTCTGCACTTAGAGGCGCCTTGTTTGTTTTTCTGGTTCAACACATTTACATGTTTCCACTTAAACCACTCAAGTGTTGCTTTAGCAGTGTGTTTGGGGTCATTGTCCTGCTGCAAGGTGAACCTCCATCCTAGCCTCAAATCACACACAGAGTGGTACAGGTTTTGCTCATGAATATCCCTGTATTTAGCACCATCCATCTTTCCCTCAACTCTGACCACTCTGAACTCTCCCAGTCCCGACTGCTGAAAAACATTCCCACAGCATGATGCTGCCACCACCATGTTTCACTGTGGGGATGGTGTTCTTTAGGTGATGTGATGTGTTGGGTTTGCGTCAGACATAGCGTTTTCTTTGATGGCCAAAAAGTTCAATTTTAGTCTCATCAGACCAGAGCATCTTCCTCCATACATTTTGGGAGTCATTTTGGGAGTCTCCCACATGCCTTTTCGCAAACTCAAAACATGCTTTTTTTGCTGAAAGTAATGGCTTTCTTCTGGCTTTCTTCTGGCCACTCTGCCATAAAGCCCAACTCTATGAAGTGTACAGCTTATTGTCGTCCTATGTACAGATTCTCCAGTCTCTGCTGTAGAAATGTGCAGCTCCTGCAGGGTTACCTTAGATCTCTGTGCTGCCTCTCTGATTAATGCCCTCCTTGCCCGGTCCGTGAGTTTTGGTGTGCTGCCGTCTTTTGGCAGGTTTGCTGTTGTGCCATGTTCTTTCCATTTGGGTATGATAGATTTGATGGTGCTCCTAGGGATCATCAAAGATTTGGATATTTTTTTATAACCTAACCCTGACTTGTACTTCTCAACAACATTGTCCCTTACTTGTTTGGAGAGTTCCTTGGTCTTCATGGCAGTGTTTGGTTAGTGGTGCCTCTTGCTTAGGCGTTGCAGCCTCTGGGGCCTTTTAAAAAGGTGTGTCTATGTAATGACAGATCATGTGACACTTAGATTGCACACAGGTGGACATCATTTCACCAATTATGTGACTTCTGAAGGTAATTGGTTGCACCAGAGCTTTTTATAGACTTCATAACTAAGGGGGTGAATACATACGCACATGCCAATTATCAGTTTTTTATTTCTGAAAAATTGTTTTATGTATATATTTTTCAAATTTTACTTCACCAACTTCCACAATTGTGTTCTGATCCATCACATATAATTCAGATAAAAAAAAAACATTGAACTAAAGACTGTAATTTAACAAAATAGGTAAAAAGCCGGGGAGCATGATTACTTTTGCAAGGCACTGTATGTGCAGACTGAATCTGTAATTTTTAATACCATTCAATGAAAAAATTACTTGTGTCACAATTGTATATAATATATATATATATATTTACACACACTATATTGTCAAAAGTATTGGGACACCTGTCTTTGTTGTACTCATGTGAACTTTAATGGCATTCCAGTTTTAGTCAATATAGGGTTCAATATTAAATATTGGTCCCCCCGTGCAGCTATAACAGCTTCAACTCTTCTGGGAAGGCTGTCCACAAGGTTTAGTAGTGTGTCCATGCGAAAGTTTTACCATTCTTCCAGAAATGCATTTGTTAGGTCAGGCAGTGATGTTGGACGAGAAGGCCTGGCTCGCACTCTCCACTCCACTAATTCATCCCAAAGGTGTTCTATCGTGTTGAGGTGCACTTTTTGCACTAGTGGGCAGTCATTTTGGAACAGGAAAGGGCCAGCCCCAAGCTTTTCCCACAAAAGTTGGGGCATTAAATTGTCCAAAATCTCTTGGTATGCTGACGCCTTAAGAGTTCCCTTCACTGGAAGTAAGGGGCCAAGTCCAACCCCTGAAAAACACCCCCACATCATAATCCCTCCTCCACCAAATGATTTGGACCATTGCACAACGCAAGGTCCATAAAGACATGGATGAGCGAGTTTGGGGTTGAGGAACTTGACTGATCTAAACAGAGTCCTGACCTCAACCCGATAGAACACCTTTGGGATGAATTAGAGCGGAGACTGCATGCCAGGCCTTCTCATCCAACATCATAGCCTGACCTCACAAATTCGCTTCTGGAAGAATGTTCAAACATTCCCATAGACACACTCCTAAACCTTGTGGACAGCCTTCCCAGAAGAGTTGAAGCTGTTATATCTGCAAAGGGTGGGCCAACTCAATATTGAACCCTACAGACTAAGACTGGGGTGCCATTAAAGTCCATGTGCGTTGAAAGGCAGGCATCCCAATACCCCTATACTTTTGACAATATAGTATACAGTATATCTATCTATCTATCTATCTATCTATCTATCTATCTATCTATCTATCTATCTATCTATCTATCTATCTATCTATCTATCTATCTATCTATCTATATGTATATATTTTTGTTTTTATTCCTTTCTCACAAAAGTGGAGTTACCCTTTAACCAGTTGCAGACCACCCCATGCACATAAACAGCGACAGGGCATCCGGTAGGAGACGTGCCCACTCGATCGGTGCTGTCATTCGGTACAACACAGCCCAATTATTTTTGGCTTGGACCTGCTGATTAGCTGTACCGAATCACAACACAGCTGTCCATGTTTGTAAACATAGATAAAGGAACTGGCTGGTTCTTTACATAGGAGCCCTTTTCAGCTGCAGAGGGAGAAGAAGCCAGACCTGTGTAAGTAAAATCAGCACACATACACTTGCACATACTTAGACACATTTAACCCCTTGATCACCCTTCAGTTAACCCCTTGAGTGCCCTGTTACAGTGGCATTAGTACAGTGTACAGAACTGTTGTACTGATCAGTGATCACTATATTAGTATCACTAGTGATCTCAGATAGCGCAAGCATCAGTTAGCGGCCCTCCCAGATAGTGTCAGATTTCCCGTCACACTTTCGTCATCCCCATTTAACCCCTTGTTTGCCAGCAACACTATCACAGTCAAACTATAACTGCCATTGCTAGTATAGTGTCTGAACAGGTCAGTATCTTTGGTCAGCCATTGGCTCGCACTGCTGTTAATCAAATCCAATGATGCGGGCGCCACCGAGTCATACACCTCGCGGCTATGTACGCCGAGTGTATCACACGGGAGTGCGGGGAGGAGCCGAGAGAGCCACCGTGGGACCCCAGGAGAGGATGTTTCGGGCCACTCTGTGCAAAAAGAACTGCACAGTGAAGGTAAGTATAACATGTTTGTTATTTTAAAAAAAAAAATACCTGAACCTTTAATATCACTTTAACAGGCTGTGCTGTGAAACACGATCTGTGGACCTTGCTATTTCACTGCACATGCAAATCTATTAGTAATTAATGAAACTCTCCAAACCCATTGTTTCTAAAGTCTCTTTCCTGTATAATCAGAGAATGGCTTTAACAAGTAGACTAATACTGTACTATGGAAGATATAAAACAATTTAAATAGAGGTGAGCTGTCAGTTTGGTTTGAACCTAGGTAAGGAACACATTTTGTTAGTTTGAAGGTTTAAATTGGTATTTGACCGTGTCAAACCTCCAGTGACTGTGGAAAGTGAAACATTTAACATAAACATTTTATCTGTTTATAAAGAAGTCAGCACCTGCCGACACGCTAACAACCATGACCTCGCCCGGACCATTTATCTTTCCGCAGAATGTAAAGAAAGGGGCTGGCATTGTGTGAAAATAAAATATCTGCATGGGGTTCCCCCCACATTCTCTATTAGCACCCTACTTTGCTTTGAGTAATGTGAGCTACAGTCCTTGTGATTTGCTGGAAGTAGAATATATGTACTGTATTTGTCGGTGTATAAGGCGACCAGGCATAAAAGACGACCCCCTAATTTTACAGTTTTTTATGTTTTTTTGCCTACTCACCGTATAAGACGACCCCCCTTCCGATGCTTCATATTTCTTCCTTCTGGAGCCATATTCTTCTTCATTCTTGCTGGAGCTGGAGCCAATCACGGCGAGCAATGTATTCTATTAATGAATCCAAAGCCTGTTGGATTGGCAGAGGCTGTAACATCATCAACCCACGCCTCTTTTGACTCTCAAAGCCAATCCGAGCAGGCTACTTTATGTAGCCTGCTCGGATTGGCAGAGGTTGTTACTCCAATCCGGGCAGGCTCTGTATTAATTTGAATACAACGCTCACCAGGATTGGCTAAGCGGTATATACTGTATGTAGCTGAAGCTACATACAGTATTACCGCCAGGGGTCAAGTCCTGGGGAAAAAAGTGTGGGAACTCCCACCCAAGATCCACTCCCCCACCAAAAAAAAAAAAATGATAAACTCATATGCATAATTACTAAACCGCAAGTTCTTTCTAAATCCCGGGTTAAGTCGCGGCAGACCTCCACAATGTCTCCTGGGAACAATGACAAAAGCTCCCAGGAGACATTGTGGGTTCGAGGAAGTGACAGAATACCCGCACACTACCTGATGAATCCATATACAGGAAGTGGCCAGTAACAAAGGATTACAAAGGTTCGCCTGCCCCTGACAGTGACTCGAGCTGGGCATCGCCGCATAGTGAAGGATTGGCTTGGGCGGCACGGTTGCTCTCAGCTGCTCTAGTCCTGCAAAGGGAACGGAGTTCCTGCTGTGAAAAAAGTGCAGGAACTCCATTCCCACGCATTCCCGCAGGACTTGAGCCCTGATTACCGCACATTCAGCAGGCATCCGAGCAGCTGACCCGGCGTATAAGGCGACCCCTGCTTTTTGGCCAGTTTATTTGTGTGTAAAAGGTAGTCTTATACGCCAGCAAATACAGTATATTATTAGTGCTTGTCTGGTTGTGGACTGTACATGAACCTTTGTAATGAAATAGATAACAGTGCAGAACCAGCTGTATTTTCGACAGTTGTTCATTTTAAAAAAAAAACTTGCTTTTTGTTTTATTAAATATCACGATGGCGTTCCTATCTAAATCACTTTAAGACATTAGAAAAATGTAATTTAATAATTCTGCCTGCTTTCTGTCTCCTTAAAAAAAGTTTGTCATCTCAAGGCTATAACCATCTACAAAATGCTGTAAAAGCATCAGCCTAGCTATAGAAAACTGTCAGCTGCTATATGTAATGTAAAAATCCATGACACATGACCTGCCTGCAGATGATGACTGACACCTCTGCTACAATAATTCCTCCTCTGTCCACAATATGTCACTCTCTGTAACTACACAATTAAGCTTTCTAGTAACCTGATAGCCTCCGCTCTGTAGGTGTAAAAGTGGTCTACGGGTATTTTTCAGTCTTTGACTCTAAATTTGCTGTTGAAAGTACATCAGATTAACCGGTGGCAGGTGTCGTGCCCCACTGCTTATAGCATTTCCAGCAATCCATCTTGTGAAACACTTCTGAGTCACGCTAATCATTATATTCTAAGTAAAGATATACATACAATGCTACATACTGTATCTGGCATTATAAACATGCATTCCAATTAAACTTTAATTATTTGCATTCTAACCCGCATAGGGAAAACTGTCTACCTGCTCAATCTTGTGAGTTTCTTCTTATCTTTCATCTTATGCAGCTTACTAGATAAATCCCTAGAGTTGGTTATTCTATTCTGAACAATGCTGAATCTAAACAAGTGAAAGCACAGGCTATGTGTTCTAGTTCTAGGATCCACTCCCTTTCAGAACCTACCCCAAGCAGCTAGCCCCAGATATTGTAGGCTTGGGGTTGTTCCTCACACCCTTTGTGACCAAATTTTCAGCACCGTTAACTCTGATCCCAAAAATATGCATGCAGTCCATAGGCAGTCATTTCTTTGTTTTTTTTATTTTTTATTTATTCGTTTGGTTTATGTGCAGCCTGAGTTAGGTTACATGGGTGCTTTTTTTATCATGTACAGCTACTGTATCTTAGTGTAAAAGATTAATAAGGCAGCACTAAAGAAATATATCAAACATAAATTCTTACACATCACATGTTAAAGGGGTTGCATTCTATGCATTAAGGTGAAAAAACATCCGACAATTAGCAGCCCCCCTGTTTACTTACCTGAGCCCTCGAAAGTCCCGCCTCGTGAACGCGTAGGCTTCTCGACCAGGCTTTTCAGCTCTTCTCGGCTCATTCATTGGATGATTGATAGCAGTGCAGCCATTGGCTTCCGCTGCTGTCAATCAAATCAATGACGTGGCGCACCGGGGGGTGGGGCTGAGTGATAGAGTCGGCGGCTATAGCTGCCGACTCTATCACTGAATCACGGAAGCGTGCCCGCAAGCTAACCCCCTTGGGAGAGCACTTCCCAGAACGGGGGTTAGCTGATGCGGGGAGGGGCCAAGACAGCTGCCGAGGGACCCCAGAAGACGAGGATCGGGGCCACTCTGTGCAAAATGTAAGTATAATATGTTTGTTATTTAAAAAAAAACTACTTTCAGTACCTACGTTTTGAGGTCTGTAAAGCTAGAACATGGCCGTTCTGTTTATTTGGCACATGAAACAACTTGTGACCTTTTGTCTATAAGCGATTGTGCACATGTGTTAGAATGCATAGACATGCGTCCTTGATACTGGCTTAGAGAATATTGAAACATTTCTTTTCTGGTGGCTGGTGATGTTTCTTCTCGCCAGATACCATATATGGCAAGTTTCTTGTTATTTCTATGCCCGTTGCTGACCTGGACTGCTTGACTCTACTCTTATCTCCTACAGCTGTTTCTGAATCTCCTTGTTTTTGCTGCCTTCTTGTCTGCCATCTGCCTCAACCTCTGCCTGGACCCTGACTACTCTGTTTTTCTGCCTGCCTTGACCTGTGCCTGGACACAGATTTCTCTCTTTCCTGCTGCCTGCCACACCCCCATAAGACAAAGAGAGGCTGCAACACCAGTCCAGGTGATACAATAGCTGTACTGAAGATCTGGTGCTGGTCCAGTCGGAATCGAAAGACTGTCAAAGTATGTGAAAAAGATGTTACCATTCCAATCTTCAGAAGTATAAATGCTTTAATCATAAAAATCCATGCATACATTGTATTGTGGCTTATTGATGTTATGTGTGGATTTTTACAATTAAAGAATTTATACTTCTGAAGATCAGAGTGCCACAACCTTAGCCTGTACTCCAACTTCTCTCTTGCCTGCCCACCACCTTGACCCCAGCCGAGATTTTGAACCTCCATCATATCACACCGGTGTCTTCACAAAGAAGCTTTCCTGTTCTTGCTACCCCTTGGTAGGGAAATCCTGAGGATCATGTCAGTTTGCAGAAAAGTAGTTTGGGGTCACTAGGGTCAACAACCTATCGCTAATTGTGGACAGGGATCAAGTCCTGGGGAAAAAAGTGTGGGAACTCCCACCCAAGATCCACTCCCCCACCAAAAAAAAATGATACGCTCGTATGCATAATTACTAAACCGCGTGTTTTTTTTTTCGATCCACTGTACCTTAGTAATCTAAGCAAGTTCTTTCTAAATCCCGCGATAACTCGCGCCAGACAACCGCAATGTCTCCTGGGAACAATGACAAAAGCTCCCAGGAGACATTGCGGCATCGAGGAAGTGACGGAATACCCGCACACTACCTGATAAATTCATATACAGGAAGCAGCCAGTAACGTAAAGGATTACTAAGGTTCGCCTGCCCCTGACAGTGACTCGAGCTGGGCATCGCCGCTTAGTGAAGGATTGGCTCGGGCGGCTCGGCTGCTCTCGGCTGCTCTAGTCCTGTAAAGCGAACTGCGTTCCTGCTGTGAAAAAAGTGCAGGAACTCCGTTCCCACGCGTTCCCGCAGGACTTGAGTCCTGATTGTGGGGTACTCTAGTGAAGACCAAGCTGTCATTTATGAAGATATTTGCCAGCACACCAACGACATGAATAGCGTCCAAACGGAAAATGTATTGCATGATCACAACACAAGGAGAGTGCAACGTTTCAGAGTCACGCAGGACTCCTTCGTCAGGCATGTGATACATGTGGGGTAACAGTAAAAAAAAACTAAATAACCATCAACCAATCAGAAAAAAAGAAAAAACAAGAAAAAACCAAAGCTCCTTCTACCCACAGACTGGTATGACATCACAAATCCCGCAAAAGAAGCTTTGGTTTTTTCTTGTTTTCTGATTGGGAAGGGGTCCTGCGTGACTCCGAAACGTTGCACTCTCCTTTTTGTTGTGATCATGCAATAAATTATCGGTTTGGACGCTATTCGTGTCGTTCCATGGTGTGCTGGCAAATATCTTCATTGTGACCTAAACCAGTATCCAGCTGGTTGTTGCTGCAGCACCCAAATTTGAGAGCTCATCCAGGAATGTGTGCGATGGGAATATGAAGTACAAGCTGTCATTCAGACTCTGTTCCTTGAGTGAGACTCATTTAGTCTCCAGGGCTGTCAACTGTAACTATATGAATATATATGAATATATATATATATATACAGTATATGCAGTTTCCGACCGTGCTCAGCTACCATAGGATATTTATAGAAATGTTTTGACTTAAGCCATATAGAGAAACATAAATCGAACATTGACCTTGTTTGTGGTTTCTTTAGGCTTGTTGTTTCTCTTCTACAACCATTTATGAAAGAATACGTAAGCTTCATCCTGTGCCATTAAAAGACTTTCAGCACCTCGGACAGCAACCACAATCCATTACTGCAGTGTGTAAACATTTCCCTAAATTTTCTTTCAAGACCACTAATAGCACATGCTATTAATCCTTTGACGTAGTATAAATGTGCTACTTAACCGTTTAATTTATATGGCGCTGATAAATTCTGCAGCCCTTTAACCACTTCAGCCCCGGACCATATTGCTGGTCAAAGACCAGGCCAATTTTTGTGATTCGGCACTGCGTCGCTTTAACTGACAATTGCGCGGTCGTGCGGCATGGCTCCCAAACAAAATTGGCGTCCTTTTTTCCCCACAAATAGAGCTTTCTTTTGGTGGTATTTGATCACCTCTGCGGTTTTTAGTTTTTGCGCTATAAACAAAAATAGAGCGACAATTTTGAAAAAAAATGAATATTTTTTACTTTTTGCTATAATAAATATCCCCCAAAAATATATAAAATATATATTTTTTTCCTCAGTTTAGGTCGATACGTGTTCTTCTACATAATATATATATATACATATATATATATATATTAGGGCTGTGGAAATTAACTATTAATTCCTTGATTAATCTTTAATTTTTTTGATCGATCAAAATTTTTTTAACCGATCAAAATTCTTTTGATTGGTACTCACCTCTCCGCCGGCTTTCGGGCCTTCAGGGAGTTCCGTCGGAGATCCGGTGATGTCACAGACACCAGCAGGTCTTGCTGTGTCCATCTGAAGGGCTCCTTTGCTGTGCCTTCATATCTGCATGCCAGCAGGACCTTACTATCTGCCACATGCAAGGGCTGTTACACTTCACTCTATCACTTCCCTCTATCAACCTGGGATTCTACAACCATCCACTGGGAGGTGTGATAGTTCTCTTCATGGGACATCTACATGCCGACGGACTGATGTTAACCTCTCCTCATCTGGATTCAGCAGTGGTATCGTTGTACACATTTTTATACCAGTATCATACTTGGCTACATGTTTTTATGACTGCTTTTGCTACCGTTTGGTATTACTCGCACCATTTTTACAGTTTATGTAGCTACATTGATTTTATCTCCAGTGCAATATGTATTTTGTTACCTACTTGAAGACTATGAAAGTTTTAATGCTATTCCCATCGGGCGCTGCCTTTGTGTGTTTTTTGTATCCTGCTATCCATTTTTCCAGTGGTTGGTAGCTGCACTGGGAATCAGCCTGCAAGGAGATCAGCTAAAAGTAGTTGGATCTGTATGTGCATTATAATTAATCGAAATTAGTCGATTAATCGATTAAAACAAATTGATTAATCGAACACAAAAATTTTAATCAGTAACAGCCCTAATTTTTTTACAACATTCCGTAAGCTAAGGAAAAATTCTCCCACAAAGTGCAAATTCCTTTGCAAAGTGAACAACCTATTTCGTCCAATCATGTGCAACCAAAAATGCAGATTTTTTTTTATTTTCCTTGCACTTGAATGGGTATTTTTTTTAGCAAAGAATTTTTTTACCACATTCCGTAAGCTAAGGAAACATTTTCCTACAAAGTGCAGATTCCTTTGCAAAGTGAACATCCTGGGCCAGATTCATAAAGAATCGCGGCGGCGTAACATATCGTCTTTACGTTACACCGCCGCAAGTTTTCAGCGCAAGTGCCTGATTCACCAAGCACTTGCGTGTAAACTTACGGCGGTGTAATGTAAAGCCGTCCGGCGCAAGCCCGCCTAATTCAAATGGGGCGTGTACCATTTAAATTAGGCGTGCTCCCGCGCCGAACGTTCTGTGCATGCTCCGTGCGAAAATTTCCCGCGGTGCTTTGCGCGAAATGACGTCGCCCCAACGTAATGTTTTGAACGGCGACGTGCGTTACGTCGTTTCGTATTCCCGGACGTCTTACGCAAAAAAAATTGAAATTCGACGTGGGAACGACGGCCATACTTTAACATGGCCTGTCTATTGTTACACCACCTCAATAGCAGCCGTAACTTTGCGACGGGAAAAACCGACTAGCGACGACGTAACGAACGCACGTACCTTCGTGGATCGCCGTAAAAGCTAATTTGCATACCCGACGCTGGAAAACGACGCGAACTCCACCCAGCGGCGGCCGAAGTATTGCATCCTAAGATGGGAAGGCGTATGAAGGCGTACGCCTGTCGGATCTAAGCCAAATGCCGTCGTATCTTGTTTGTGAATTGCCAATAAAGATACGACGCGGCAAATTTGAAAGTACGCCGGAGTATCAGCAGATACTCCGGCGTACTTCTTCTGTGAATCTGGCCCCCTATTTTCTCATTGTAAATCAACCGCTTTATATGTCCTATAAGGGACAAGCAACATTCTAATCGCCGTAGGTGCTTTTCACCAGTAGGAACTGTATTAGACTAATGGCAGCTGTGTGGTTTGCATTGGGAAATGTTGGCACTTCTGTCTCTCATCGTTCGGCTGCTTTCTGTGCAGTGGGGAGATTTAGCAGCACGTGATATTTATCCTGCTGTCAGTCTCAATCCTTTCTTACAGCTCAGTGTTCCGGAGCAGAATCCTTCGCCTCTCACCCTGATCTTTTTTAATTGGCAGTTGTTTTATGGCCTGCAGTATTCCTAGGAGCATCAAGTTCACTCAGGACTCAGTCAAACATTCCATCTGATTTGTAATTGTTATCGCAATGCCTGCACGGATGCAGAGAGTCATAGCAGATGTTGCAGGAACATGCGTTTAAGAGATACCTGTAATTGCACCGTTCTCCTCTGCAAATAATGATTGTCGGAGCTGGGGCCTGGAATTAGCACATTTCTGGTCTCGGCTAGGCGATTGGATTGCGTGGAAGAACATGGTAAAATGCTGTTTTCTTCAGGGTCCCTGCCCCGGGGAATTACTTGGCTTGTTTTCTCAATAGCTCTCTAAGCCGCTGAGAATGAAATCCGATTGAACAAATAAGGACGGATACTTCAGACAAGCTGGGGATTCTAAACGAGAGCAGCTTATGATCCCACAAAGTGAAGCGGGATTTCTGAATATTTTACTTCTTTTCATATTGTGTCTTGTTGTTGTTTTTACCTGGATGAGACAAAGCTTAGTGGATCTTGGTGGAGGGGGTTGGGGTTATTTTAAGGGTGGTCTTATGGGAAATATCACGTTTACAGTAATGGAACATTAACTAGTTGCCGACCAGCCACCGTCGTTTTACGGCGGCAGGTCGGCTCCCCTGCGCGAGAGCCCGTAGCTCTACGTCAGCTCTCGTGCAGGCTGCTCGCCCCCGAACTCCCGTGCGCGTGCCCGGCGGGGGCGTGATTGCCACGGGCACACGTGATCGCTCGTTACAGAGCGGGGACCTGGAGCTGTGTGTGTAAACACACAGCTCACGGTCCTGTCAGGGAGAGAAATGCTGATCTTCTGTTCATACAATCGCGGTGAAGTACAACACGTACGACGGCACTATAAAGGGAAAGTTCCATTCGAATGGCGCCACCATTTGGGCTGCTTATGCTAATTTCCCCATCTCGTAACTTGCTTCTGAGCATGTGCATCTTTTTCCCCCTCTTTAAAGCGTACACACGACCATTTTTCACAATGTGAAAAACGACTACAAAAAATAGAGCAGGTTCTAAAAAAAAAAATTCTTGTTGAGAAAAATGCTCTGGAGCCTACACACGACCGTTTTCACGATCAATCTAAAAAATTGCATTTTTCTCAGGCATTACATTCAAATAAAAGGGTGCTGCACCTAGAATTAGTGAAAAACTAATGAAAAATAATAATGAAAAAAAAGGGCGCTACCTATTAAGGCCCTTTCACATCATTTCAGGATCTGTACCTTTCTCATGCGCTTGCTCAGTGGGGATCATTCTGTTGATCCCCGCTGAGCCGGGAGATGACAGGGCAGTCCCTGCACCTGTGCAGGGACCGCCCTGTCAGATCTCCGCTCTCCTCTATGGGGGGATCGGATAAACACGGACCATCTCACCGCTCCAAAGATGCTGCTTGCAGGAGATTTTTTTCTCTCCTGCCAGCGCATCGCCTTAGTGTGAAAGCCCTCGGGCTTTCACATTGAGAATGCTGGGCAGGAGTTTTTCAGGTGGTATTTAGGTGCTATTTTTAGCGCTGTACCGCCTGAAAAACTCGTCAGTGTGAAAGGGGTCTTAGTGCTCTTAATTGTGACAAGTACACATATGCCTTTTTTATGATTTTTTCACACAAATAGAGCTTTCTTTTGGTGGTATTTAATTACTTCTGGGGTTTTTCTTTTTTTGCAAAATAAACACAAAAATATGTGTTTTTCTTTATTTCTGTTATAAATTTGGGCAAAATGTATACATGTAAAATATATATATATATATATTTTTTTATTTCCTATTACAATTTTTTTTTTTCACATACAGTGATCTGAGCAATACCATGCTATCACACTCTGGGGAGGTGATAAGATTTTTCTTTTTTTTTTTTACACATTATGATTGTTTATAACTGTACATTTTACAGTTAAAAGCAACCATTTTTTCTAAATGAAAACTACTCATTCAGTGTTTAGTATTGTGATTAACTGTGATTGGCCCTGTCTAATCACATGGTACATATGACCTTTGTCTGGCCATGTCTGTACCATGTTATGACTGTGACCAATCACAGAGTTCATCATAATCGTACACAATTACAGACAGGTAACAAAGTCACATTGTGTACAACTGTCATGTGATCTGCTGTGATTGGCCACAGCGATCATATGGTACAAGCCATGGGCCGGTACAGTGATCTGTAATTGGCTTTTCCCGGCAAATACGGCGGGTGTCAGGGCATCCTGGGAGGATGTCATATCCCAGATAGCAACAATTTTACTGCAAGTTTGATAATGACTTGCTAAGCTAGGCTTCACAAGTTTGCTGCACAATTGCAGCAAGTCCACATTGTATGACTCCAGATCAACTTTCTTTGCTAACATTTTGCAAATCAGTTGCAAGTTCTGTTTCAGTTATGTTGTGCAATAGTCATCCCACCACAGGGGTCACTGTGACTGAATTTCCATTATGTAGACTTGCAAAGCTCTTGCTGTAGACTCACCACTGCAACTTTGCTCTTTCTAGAGACTTGACACGCAAATTTTCTACAAATCGGAAAAGTGTCAACTAGAACTTGTACTTCTAGTGCTCTGCAAGTGTACAGCTTGCCAGTGAAAATGTGCAGCAAGTTAACAAGACTTACAACTGTGAGGCCAGTTACCATTGCTATCTGGGATGATGTCCTCCCAGAACAACAATGGTCAGTTTACAATAGTACAATAGTCAATTAAAAAAATGTTGCTTTGAAAAGGGTTGTCACTCTAATTCCGAATTGTCTTACAAAAAAGGAGAGCACAGGGTTGACCTCATGTATGTGCTGCTGCTCTCTCATTGCCCAATCAGCAGAAAGAAAAAGGCCTCATGCACACTGGTTTATTGTAAATGCTGTTTCTCCCGACAGGAAAAATTTGCATTAAAAACGCATGGTTTTCAATGTTCACAACCGCAGTTCTTCAATCGTGTTTAGGCTAGTTTAGACAGGTTCCAGCACATTTTCCATTTGGCCTTTTATGTACTTTATTGTTTAGGATTGTAATTTATTCTGGCCACTGAAATGAATAAACACTGAAGCGCTAAAGGTGCCAAGCACTTAGGTGCTCCTAGATGTATTTGACGTTTTATATTCAAAAGCTTTGACTGCCTCTAAACGCTGCTGCTCCTAAACTTAGTAAATGAGGCAAAGCTTAATTTTCCTTGCACGTGCAAGGAAAAGTAAAAAAAAAAAACAGCCTTTTTGCTTACATGTGTAGCACCCTAGTAGTAGGCAAGGTTGCTAACAACTTTAGCTTGCTAGGTGTTAACAAACCTGACTTATTGATAGGGGATTCACAGTCTTTTTCCCTAACTGGATTTGATGCGCCTATATTTTCTGTCACTAGGGGGTATTGTTGCCTGTGGCATTAGAATTAATAAGGTATAGTGCAGGCATGTCCAAAGTCAGGCCTGGGGGCCAAATGCGGCCCCCCTGTTGATTTAATATGGCCCCCCTGGGGATTTGGATATATATATTGTTTGTGGCCCCCAGGGCCACAAAAGATATATACTGTATTTATTGGCGCTGCCTTGGAGGGGACAGGGAGGGGGCAGGACGAGCGCCATCAGATTACATGAAGAGAATCTCCTGTTTACTCAGCAGCGTCTCTATTGGAAGTCCCGTCTCCTGGGATGCCATTGGACGACTGTTCTGTCTATCATAGGAGGCGGAATTTGAATTAAAGAGGCAGAGAGTAAACAAGACAATCTCCTGTTTGTAATCTGTCTGCATTTGTCCCGCCCCCTCCTTCTGCCCTCCGAGGCTGCAGATGGGCATCGTTCAGGCTGCACTGATGGCAATGGTAAGGCTGCATTCATGGCACATGTGAGGCTGCTTTTATGGCACATGTGAGGCTGTATTTATGGTGAGGTTGCAATGGTAAGGCTGCATTGGTTGCAATGGTAAGGCTGCATTCATGGCAAATGTAAGGCTGCATTCATGGCAATGGTGAGGCTGCATTCATGGCAATGGTAAGCCTGTGCGTGTTATACGCCAATAAATACGGTATATCCAAATAACACTCCCAAGCTCATCCTTAGTCCTAAGCAGCGCTCTGGGATTCGTTGGGGCCACAAAAAAAATATATACAGTATATCCAAATAACACGCCCAAGCTCATCTCTTCACCACACACAGCCACAAAGGCAAGAGAATTCTTGTTGGGCCGTGTATTAGTGCTCAGACGAACACACTTAGACATAATTTTAATGGTTCAAAGAATGTCAGGCAAAATAGTCGGCCCTCACGCATGTTCACTTAATCAAATCTGGCCCTCTTTGAAAAAAGTTTGGACACCCCTGGTATAGTGAATTCAGACTAGGAGTGGATAGGTTGTCTCAACCAATTAGAAGTTTTTTTATTTGGTCCCTTGGCCTGCTGGGAGAGCCTATTTATTCAGGGGAGTCAGTTGATTGCTGTTCTGTGCCACCCAGACTGCTGTCTGGGTGGGCGTGTGTCACAAGGCTCCGGGTTGCTAGGCCAGAAGTCTGAGGCATATTTCGGGAGCACCTGGCTGCTAGGTTGTCAGAGGCCTATCCAGGTTTGAAAGAAGGAGCGTAGGGTTGCCAGCGGTGAGGGAGAAGCTGTTGCCCCATTGGACGACCACTCCTGTTACCAGAGGCAAGTGAGGATCAAGGTCAGAGATAAAGGAGACACAGTTGGAATTAAGGGACAACCACTGCGGTTATCAGAGGCCTGTTATGGAAGTCTGAAGAAGTACCAGAGCAGCCTTATTCACTAGCCGGGGACGGTGAACAAGTGGCAAAGCTTCAGCAGAGTGCCAAGCCATGGACCCAGCGGGTTTGCGTGGGTGAAACTTGAGGAGAATACAGCGAATTAGCTGTGGAAGAGATCAGGGGATACAGTGGTGGCTGGGATCTTGAAGTCAAGTGAGAAACCGGGAGCTCAGTGAGTGAAGATCTACAGTAGGATACTGTGAGATAAGATCTATAAGGGTTTACTGTGAGTTACGTGTATGGATCTCTATTGACTGTTCAAAGTTCAGTTGCCAAGTGAGACAGCAGTTCTACATATACAGTTGCTGCATCCAGCTCAAAGGCTGGATAAATCTATTTTGTTTGCATCCAAAAAGAGGCTGGCACCCATGTTTTCAACTTGCATTACACCCACTACGCCTAGTAACCCATACTTTGAAGAAGGATGTCAGCTCTCCCTAACTCTGGAGGTCAAAATTAGGCCTTTGGGGGTCAGGGATGCCACTACACATGTGATTGGATGATGGAAGTCAGCAGAGCTTCTGCTCATTTATTAAGCTCTGGAGCAACTGCTCTTGCAGAGTGCAACAGTCTATTTACCTTTAGTAAATCAACCCTTTAGGCTTTTATTGAGGGTAGCTTAGGCAAGAAAATTATCAAAGCCACAGATAGCATATAGCCTGTACCTGTGTATCCATGTAACAAATAAAGTACAGTAAAACTTTGGTTTTGAGAGTAACTAGGTTTGAGAGCGTTTTGCAAGACAAGCTACATTTTTTAATACATTTTGACTTGATATACAAGCGATGTCTTGATATAAGTGTAGCGTCATGTCACAACTGAGTATAAAATAGAAGAGAGGCGCCTCTAAGTGTAGCACTATGGTTACATTTAATAAAGGTACAACATTTAGAAACTCACATGGTTGATGATTAAAAGAGGCACATCTAAGTATGCAGGCATCCGGGGTAAAGCTGTCCACATAGACCATCCTCCACACCGCCATTGATGTCGTCCCTTCCACTACTGGTTCAAGCCTCGCTTTCAGATCGCTCTACTGCAGGGTAGTCTTCCCGGTTACGATTGCAATCTGACAGCGGTGAGAGTCAGCGGTGTGGAGGACGGTCTATGTGGACAAATTTACCCCGGATCCTTGAATACTTAGATGTGCCTCTTTTAATCATCAACCATGTGAGTTGCTAAATGTTGTCCCTTCATTAAATTTAACCATATTGCTACACTAAGGCCCCGTACAGACGGGCAAACATGTACGATGAAACCGGTCCGCCGGACTGTTTTCAGCGTACATGTCTGCCCGGAGATTTCTGTATGATGGCTGTACACACCATCATACAGAAATCGAGGCCGCGCCGTCGCCGCAACGATGACGCGGCGACGTGCGCGGCCCTGGCAGTTCAATGCTTCCACGCATGCGTCTAAGTCATTCGACGCATGCGAGGGATGGCGGCCGCTCGGACATGTACGGTAGGTCTGTACAGACGACCGAACATGTCCGACGGACAGGATTCCAGCGGGCATGTTTCTAAACATGTTTAGAAATATTTGCCCGCTCGAAAAAGGCCCGGCGGGCAAATGTATGCTGGAATCCTGTCCGCTCGGCTGTACAGATGACCGAACATGTCTGCTGAAACTGGTCCGCGAACCAGTTTCAGCAGACATGTTCGGTCGTCTGTACGGGGCCTTAGAGGCGCCTCTTTTCTCTTTTATACTCTGTAGCTCCTGCTGGATTTTGCTTCTAATCCCCTTGTGGAGGCTTCCATTTGTGGATGGACATTTTATGGTTACACAACCTATCACATTGCTATAATCTTTTTATATGGACTTTAAACTGAAGGGCTTATGAATAAATTAGGGCTGTGCAAATTAACTTTTAATTAATCGATTAATCTTTAATTTTTTTGATCGATTAAAATTCTTTTGATTGGTACTCACCTCTCCGCCGGCTTCTGGGCCTTCAGGGAGTTCCGTCGGAGATCCGGTGACGTCACGGACACCGGCGGGGCTTGCCGTGTCCATCTGAAGGGCTCCTTTGCTGTGCCTTCATATCTGCATGCCGGCGGGACCTTACTATCTGCCACACACAAGGGTTGTTACACTTCCCTCTATCACTTCCCTCTATCAACCTGGGATTCTACAACCATCTACTGGGAGTTGTGATAGTTCCCTTCATGGGACATCTACATGCCGACGGACTGATGTTAAACTCTCCGCATCTGGATTCAGCAGTGGTATCATTGTACACATTTTTATACCAGTATCATACTTCGCTACATGTTTTTATGACTGCTTTTGCTACAGTTTGGTATTACTCGCACCATTTTTACAGTTTATGTAGCTACATCGATTTTATCTCCAGTGCAATATTTATTTGGTTACCTACTTGAAGACTATAAAAGTTTTAATGCTATTCCCATCGAGCCCTGCCTTTGTGTGTTTTTTGTATCCTGCTATCCATTTTTCCAGTGGTTGGTAGCTGCACTCGGAATCAGCCTGCAATCAGCTAAAAGTAGTTGGATCTGTATGTGCGTTATAATTAATCGAAATTAGTCGATTAATCGATTAAAACAAATTTAATTGATCGAACAGAAAAATTTTGATCAGTAACAGCCCTAGAATAAATGGTTGTGGAACGATTCATTTGAGTTTCCATTATTTCTCTTTGGAAAATTTTCTTTGATATACAAGTGCTTTGGATTACAAGCATGCTTCTGGAAGGAATTATGCTCACAGTCTAAGGTTTTACTGTACTTTTATTCAAGAGCATCTGAGTTTCAAAAATCCAAGCCACAACAATGTCAAGGTAGCAAAGCAAACAGAATATGAACAGCTTTTTTTTCTTATAGTCATGACTGGCAACATTTGTACTGTGCAAACAAATATACTTATATGGAGTTCTGCTTTATCTGTTTTATTTGGCACAAAGGTATAAGAATCTAAATATAATGTAGGTACTACCTTTACATTGACAATTACACACAGGAGGCAAATTAATTAGAATTCATAGTTAAAAGAAGTGTCTTATCATACCGTCAGCAGCAGCAGCATCACAATGGGTTAGAACAAGCCCAGCAGCCTATCTCTAATTGCATAGCTGTAGCTAAAGGCAACAGGAAGATGGGTAGTGAGGTCTAAGCAACAGGAACTCTATGACAAGCATTTGCTTTCTCTCTCAGCTTGACAGTTCCTTGACACTCTGTTATTTCTGGGCTTTCTCCTCTCTAAGACTTCAAATCAAGTTTACCGGTCTTGTAGCATGGAGGGCGTCATAAGATCAATACCAGGTTTTATTTGCTTGTCAAAAAAAATGTTGCTTTGGATTAAGAGAGGGGAGAAACTCTCTCCATCCTTGCAGCTTTGAGGAGAAAATGAAATGAAATTCAAAGACTTGATTCTGTTGCATAATGGGCATAAAAAAAGCAAAATATCATTAAATCTACTTGGTGGCTGGCCTGCATAATTCATCTGAATGGCATAAAATATGAATGTTACTAAGAAGTAGCTGTCAGGAGTGAAAAGAGAAATTGCAGTGTTGTTTAGAGCACCCATGCAAGGCTGGAGCTAACTAATTGTCACCATTTGGGAAGTTGGACTTATTCCAATTGAGAACATATACAAATTTGTAAGGTTATAGTTGGGTCAGTCCAAGCTGTACTCGGATTGCTATTTACTGAACAGTGTCAGTGGAGATGGAGAAAGTCTGTGCAATTCACAAACAGAAACAGGAGCACTATATTTTTTTTGCAGCTTCTAAATGCCTGTGTGTGCATGAGACCATAAAATAACACGGAGAGACGTTTGCAAGCTTCCCAAAAAAAAAATGCCTGATCCTAATACAAAGAATGTTCCGCCTAGAAGCTAGCTATATTAGAATTCTATATATTTTTTTTTTTGTAGATAAGAGTGATTGGTGTGTCCTCTATTGGATCCGGCACCTCATCCCTATAAGTTATATTATAGGGTTGTGGATAAATGAGAGGGATTATAGCGGTGCCATTTAACCACTTAAGCCCCGGACCTTTAGGCAGCTAAATGCCCAGGCCAGGTTTTGCGATTCGGCACTGCGTTGCTTTAACAGACAATTGCGCGGTCGTGCGACGTGGCTCCCAAACAAAATTGGCGTCCTTTTTTCCCCCACAAATAGAGCTTTCTTTTGGTGGTATTTGATCACCTCTGCGGTTTTTATTTTTTGCACTATAAACAAAAATAGAGCGACAATTTTGAAAAAAATGCAATATTTTTTACTTTTTGCTATAATAAATATCCCCCAAAAACATATATAAAACATTTTTTTTCCTCAGTTTAGGCCGATACGTATTCTTCTACCTATTTTTGGTAAAAAAAATCGCAATAAGCGTTTATCGATTTTTTTTGCCCAAAATTTATAGCGTTTACAAAATAGGGGATAGTTTTATTGCATTTTTATTAATTTTTTTTTTTTACTACTATTGGCGGCGATCAGCGATTTTTTTCGTGACTGCGACATTATGGCGGACACTTCGGACAATTTTGACCATTTTGACCATTGTCATTTTCACAGCAAAAAATGCATTTAAATTGCATTGTTTATTGTGAAAATGACAGTTGCAGTTTGGGAGTTAACCACAGGGGGCGCTGTAGGAGTTAGGGTTCACCTAGTGTGTGTTTACAACTGTAGGGGGGTGTGGCTGTAGGACTGACGTCATCGATCGAGTCTCCCTATAAAAGGGATGACACGATCGATGCAGCCGCCACAGTGAAGCACGGGGAAGCCGTGTTTACATACGGCTCTCCCCGTTCTTCAGCTCTGGGGAGCGATCGTGACGGAGCGGCTATAAACGAATAGCCGCGCCGTCGTCCCGGATCGCTCCCCGAGGGAATCCGCACGCCACACGCAGCGGAGGGGGTCCCGATCGGACCCCCCACCCACTAGAAGGCAAGGACGTATATATACGTCCTTCTGCCTGTACGTGCCATTCTGTGGACGTAAATAGTCGTGCGGCGGGCGTTAAGGGGTTAAACAAGTCATAAAAAATAGTCAAATCAATGAAATAAATATAAACATTTTATTGATAATACAAAATAGTATAAAAACTTTTAAGGTAGACTAGAACTGACAAAGGTTGTTACAAAGTCCCGACATGTTTCGGCAAATCGTTGCCTTCCTCAGGGGTATGAGTCAATCAATGTATTTTGTACAATCTAATAAAAGATACATACACATAATTAGTTCAGAGAATATGAACAAATGAATGTCTCAAAACAAGGCTGCGCTCTCAAAGAATAAATGAACAAATAAGGATCCAATGTGTGGAAAATAACCATTGTGAGAAGGCTGAGATAGGCGCCATACCTACCCTGGGTCCACACAAGAAGCAGAGCCTGATGCAGCAATTCGCAATGTCACCCAACAGCACCAATCAAACCTAGGTGTGGTTGCAGGGGTTAGTGTTGCATACTAGAATATAGAAATCCAAAAGGGAAATAATTAGGGATTGAAAAGACCGCAAAATAATAATTTGTGGTAGCTTATCCCCTAGCAAGGGCTAACATAGCCTCCATACGTACCTGGTTTGAATTAATTTAGGGTTTAAATAGAAGGGCGCTGAATAAACTGCCAACTGGTGAAAAAATAGCAGTGTAGTCAATAGGTGGATTGCTAAGTCCTATAGCATCACACAAGAATTATAAAGGGCAAATAAGAAAAATACCTGCAAAAATATAAAGAATTCTAATGTTGTATGACTAGTAATAATTATATTTATTAATTAACCACTTGCCGTCGCCGCACCGTCGAAATACGTCCACAAGGTGGCTCTCCTAGGCGAGATCACGTTATATGACGTCCTGCCTATTAGCCGCCACTAGGGGCGCACGCGCGCCGCCGGAGGCGCGCGCGCCCCCCGCTCGCCCCCGACTCCCGTGCGTGTGCCCGGCGGGCGCGATCGCCGCCGGGCACACACGATCGCTCGGTACAGAGCGGGGAACGGGAGCTGTGTGTGTAAACACACAGCTCTCGTTCCTGTCAGCAGGGGAAATGCTGATTTTCTGTTCATACAATGTATGAACAGAAGATCAGTGTTTCCCCTAGTGAGGCCACCCCCCCCCCCCACAGTAAGAACACACCCAGGCATACTTAACCCCTTCCCCGCCCCCTAGTGTTAACCCCTTCACTGCCAGTGGCATTTTTATAGTAATCTAATGCATTTTTATAGCACTGATCGCTATAAAAATGCCAATGGTCCCAAAAATGTGTCAAAAATGTCCGAAGTGTCCGCCATAATGTCGCAATACCGAAAAAAAATCGCTGATCGCCGCCATTACTAGTAAAAAAAAATATTAAAAAAAATGCCATAAAAATACCCCCTATTTTGTAAACGCTATAACTTTTGCGCAAACCAATCAATAAACGCTTATTGCGATTTTTTTTTTACGAAAAATATGTAGAAGAATACGTATCGGCCTAAACTGAGGAAAAAAAATGTTTTTTTTATATATTTTTGGGGGATATTTATTACAGCAAAAAGTAAAAAATATTCATTTTTTTCAAAATTGTCGTTCTATTTTTGTTTATAGCGCAAAAAATAAAAAACGCAGAGGTGATCAAAATACCACCAAAAGAAAGCTCTATTTGTGGGAAAAAAAGGACGCCAATTTTGTTTGGGAGCCACGTCGCACGACCGCGCAATTGTCTGTTAAAGCGACGCAGTCCCGAATCGCAAAAAGTACTCTGGTCTTTGGGCAGCAATATGGTCCGGGGGGTAAGTGGTTAATAAATTATATTTATTAATTATTATTACTAGTCAACCAACATTAGAATTTTTCTATAGCCTATGGGCCGAGCATTTGAGCAGTAATGTATGATTGCGGCGTCGTACAGTTTAGCTGCTCCGTCGAATCTTCTTAGAACTTTTGACAGACACCATAAGCCTTCAATGACAGATTCGACGTTTGTATGTTTTTCGATGCTTTGTCGAATCTTCGTCATTCATGTTGAATTGTCAAGTTAGTTCTAGCTATTTTACTGCTCCTCCTCTTTGGTTACAATCCGCCAATAACATTCATCATCATCATGAATTTTATTTTACTTCCCCCACCCAATTCCAGCAGCGATCTTTTCTCTCTACAATGTTGAATCTTTTCTCTCTACAATGTTGAATCTTTCCTCTCTATGTAGAATAATATTGGACTAATAGAGTTAAGGTTAGGCACATTCAACCACAGGTTAGATAGACACAGATTGTTATTGTCAGCATCATGTTGAATCTCCTATTTATATCGAACTGTTGTTGCAACGAAAACGAAAATAAAGCATTTGTTTATGTCGGATCTTTCGGTTTTTGTATTCTGCGCATTCGTTTTCTTTTGTTAAAACGATAACACAAATACCTGAAATTCGGACGAAAACTAATGCACATGTCTACTGTGTTCAACCTTAAAATATTCTGCATGAACAGAAAATTAACAATAGTTCATTCCTGCCATCATTTTCATAATTCAGTATCAACAATTCCTATGATTTCCATGGCTACCAATCTCATTCAACCCTAAACAGAAACAAAGTATAGGTCAAAATACCATCAAGTAAAAAGGTCTGGAAAATAAATCCATTCAACCATAAGTCCGTTTTTGATAGAAATCCATCAAAGACAAGCCAAGGCTGGAAGGTCACATGATCATAGAAACCTTTCAAAAAGACCCTTTTAGCTGTCAGACGGAGTGCAGCATTATCAATAAGTGCTTTTATAACTGTGTGATATTGAGCAATAAAGTACCATCTTTACTGTACTTTCACAATCTTGAGTCAATGTTGGTTTACAAGGCCTATGAGAATTTGATTGTCTTCTTTCACTGTGGATAAACAAAATGGTGAACACTTTTGTCAAAGAAAAATGGCGCATACAGTCACAAACATCGAGGAATTCCGATTGCCTTTTATTGTTCAAAGTGATAACACCCAAGACACCAACACGAGGTCACGTACGTGACCTCGTGTTGGTGTCTTTGGTGTTATCACTTTGAACAATAAAAGGCAATTGGAATTCCTGGATGTGCAGCCATTTCTTTTCTTACAAGTTTCCCGCGGAGGTGGGCCGGGCTTGGCACTCTACGAGACATTCTTTTCTTTGTATACAGTCACAAATACATTTCTAATTATATATAACAAAATAATGCAAAATACAGGAAAAAAGTGCTGTCAAGATTTGACAGTTTTTATCAAGCCCTAACATACTGTAGGTCTCCTATTGTAACTCAATGTGATTCTAATTTCATCCACTACACGAGCCTTGAGAAAGGGACCTTTCCCCCAAAACCAGTTGGCTACATTTGATGCTGTCAACCAATAAACATTTAAAAAATACCTCTGAGTGATATGAACCTTTGTACTAGGTGCTCCTCAATGCCCACCCCAGAGTTTATAATCTGTTGAGTGCACCTTTTGTCAGATAAGTATCAGCCTAGGACCAAGACATGGTTCACCTACACTATACATTCATTACAAATGCGTTACTTTAAAGGAAGACATACTCCAATGTATATCCATCAGAATCAAGCATTATCTCTATTGGTTCAGCTCTATCACAGACACATCAGACAAGAAATAATAGTTGTAACTGATGTTTCCCTGCTGTATAAATAGTTACAAATGTGCAATGCATGTCTCATTTAGAAAACAAGATCATGACAAAGTGACTAAACCTTGCCATTTGTCAAACCTCTTTAAAAGAAGAAGTTCTTCTAAATGAAGCTGCCATTTTGTCAGTGGTAAAAACTTTTCTCATTGTGTTATATTTTGGTAGAAGTGTGGCCACTTCCTGCAATCCTCTTCTTCAGTGTTCTCCTTCTCCCATTTAGTATGAAAACTGCTGATAATGTTTTTTCATTGACAATAAATCTAAACAAGGTTTCTTCTTATTTACGCCTATTATGGCACAAATTGATGGCTTCATTAATAGTACGGTAGTTACACACTATTCATTATGTAGAAAAATGTGTAATGTCCAGAGCTTGGCAGAAGTTATTGCTGCCGAAGTAGGTTCGACCAGCTATTTACTCCAAGGGTTCACTTACTTCTTCCTCCAGCACTGTGAATGTTTCATGGATGTAAAGACACAAGAAATTAGAAATTAGATTTTTTTTTAATTGTCCTTTAAAACCCATACCAGACCCGTTTTTTTTTTTTTTTTTTTTTTCCAATAGCCAGGTGTCGGCAATTGTAATTGTGAGTTTGACATTTTTGCTGCAGAATGCTCTATGCACTTTTCACTTTCACACAACCATTTTCTTGGAACAAGAACCAGTACAGGATAGTCCAGGATAGTCCAGTCCAGGTAGTTGAAGGGAGCCTTTCAGGGGTGGACTGACAACTCATCGGGCCCCCGTGCAATAGAAGATTATGGGGCCCCTGGGCTTAAGCCTCATACACACGACCGAGAAACTCGACGGGTGAAACACATCAAGTTCCTCATCGAGTTCCTTGTGAAGCCGTCGAGAAACTCGACAAGCCAATTTTCTCCATTCCCGTCAAGGAAATAGAGAACATGCTCTCTTTTTGGCTCGTCGAGTTTCTCGACAGTTTCCTCGACGAAAATGTACACACGACCGGTTTCCTCAGCAAAAAAAAATCTCCCAGCAAGAGAAACTTGGTCGTGTGTACGAGGCTTTACAGATGGCCACCACGCCAGGAGGCAGTGCAGAGGCGGGGCAGCTAAAATCTCAGGATTTTTACATCAAAAGCATGTCGGTTTCGGACATATCAAGGACAGATGTAAAAAAAACACAGATTTTTACATACTGTCCCTGGTTTTATTGATTCTGGCAACCTTGATGGGGCCCCCTAGTGACATGGGGCCCTCGGGCAGTGTCAGAGAGTGCCAATGGTCAGTCCGCCCCTGGAGCCTTTTAATACTTATTTTACACTTAAAAAAACTTAAAAATACCAACATATTGCATTTCCATTGAGTCCAGTACATTTTACTAAAATGGCAAATAAAATGGTAGCATTCAAGTATACACTATGCCTTAGTTTTTGTTCTCTGGCTCGCCAGAGTGACCCCAAAGCCACTTATAAAAACTGTATAAAACTTTGAGTTTAGGACCCTCCCCAAAATTTTATATGTTTATTCCCAAGCTCTTGAATCGGTTGTTGATGTTATAGTCTTGCTTTGTGTGGCAGAGAGAAAACCTAACCGATATACCTGCCCCTTTTGGAACCAATATTCGTATGCCCATGTTTCTGTTCTAATGAAAGTTTTTTTTTTATTTGTTTTTTGACGAAATTGCCACAAATGTTATGCCGCGTACACACGATCAGTCCATCCGATGAGAACGGACCGATGGACCATTTTAATCGGTTAACCGATGAAGCTGACTGATGGTCCGTCGCGCCTACACACCATCGGTTAAAAAAACGATTGTGTCAGAAAGCGGTGACGTAAAACACGACGTGCTGAAAAAAAACGAAGTTCAATGCTTCCAAGCATGCGTCGACTTGAATCTGAGCATGCGTGGATTTTTAACCGATGGTTGTGCCTACTAACGATCGGTTTTGTCCTATCGGTTAGGAATTCATCGGTTAATTTTAAAACAAGTTGCCTTTTGTTTAACCGATGGTTAACTAACCGATGGCGCCCACACACGATCAGTTTTGACCAATGAAAACGGTCCATCAGACCGTTCTCATCGGTTTAACCGATCGTGTGTACGCGGCATTACTGAATCTTCACCGCAAATGCTAAAACCAGACTTGATTGCAGAGCTAACTTCATATAAGGAGCTTAGATTTTCTAGAATCACTGGAGTTTCCGTAAAAGAAAACCCCCTGCAGAAGGCAGGGGAAGGCAAGACAGCCGGCAAAGCAGGCTGCAGGTTTGACGGACATCGATTAATCATGGTGTGTCAAAGAAAGGGACACAGGGGCCCGGTCTGTGATTATTTCCTGTCATTTTTGTAATACAATTTACTGTATTTTTCCCACTCTTTTAAAAGCACTTAGATTATGATATATAAATTCTTTATTGCTTGCTGCTAGTGTTTGAACTTTGATTAGTCTGGGACTGACCTCAATTTCATACGCATCAGTCACATCACAGAACAGAACAAGCTCTCTCCAGCACAAGCAGATGTTAATCTGCTGGAGGTTACTAGTGGAGGAATCTAGGTATTCTTTTTATACTTGAGCTTTCTATTTTAATTGTTTGCAATAGAATCTTTTTAAAGTTGGAAACCTATCCAGTTTTTTCTTCGTCTCACTGTAATAGATTTATTAGAAGCGTTCTTGGGTCTTTTTCAGTATACATTCTGTCTATTTTTTGTTTTTTATTTATTTTTAATTGTGGGATAATTGTTTTTCTTATTTTGTTTTATAGACTCTATTTCGTATATTTTACCGCTGTTTAAAGCGAAGGTCCACCCTAAAAAAAATAGCTAAAACTTACCAGAAGTGGCTGTTACTAGGCAGATCTCCTAATCTGCCACTTCCTTGTCCACGTGGTCTTCTTTCTTCTCCTCCTCGCGCGGCCTCCTGGGAAATGGGGAGCGGTGTCTTCTGGGACCTTGTGTGTGTCGAAGGAGACATCCGCCCATTCACATAGCGCCGCGAGGCTCGCGCTTGCACAGTATAATTCCCTCACCGAGGATGGCGGCGTGGCAGCCGAGACCCAATCGATTGATCGGCTTCGGCTGCTGACATCGCGGGCACCCTGGACAGGTAAGTGTCCTTATTAAAAGTCAGCAGCTACAGTGTTTGTAGCTGCTGACTTTAAAAAAAAATTTAAGCCGGACCTCCACTTTAAGCAAAACTCCCACGTTGCGGCGCTTCTGAGGATCTTTTCGGGTGCTTGGGAAGTGGTGCCCATAAATTGCAATGAGCATGGGAGTTTTGGGAGCGCTGTATACAGCACTCCCAACCAGGGCCGGCCTTTGGGGTGTGCGAGCTGTGCGGCCGCACAGGGCCGCCATGGGCCATCACAGCTCGCAGAATGTAAGTCGCAGTCAGTTGCTCACATGGGACCCGATAGTACCAATGTACCAGGCGGAACTTTCAGGGGGGCGGCAAATTGAACAATGTCTTGGGGGTGAGGGGTGAAGATGGGGGGGCGCCACAGGATTAGCTCGCACAGGGCGCCTGAACACCTAAGGCCGGCCCTGCTCCCAACCCGCCCTGAAGATGCTGCTTGCAGAACTTATCCAAATGTCCCACAAGCGCACAGCTCCGGGTGTGAAAGCACCCATTACAGAGAATAGGAGGCAGTTTTCAGCTGCTTTACAGGCACTATTTCTAGCACTAAAACACCTAAAAACTGCCTCAGTGTGAAAGGGGTCTAACACACAGATGAGAGGATTTTTATCAGCAACAAAAAGCAGGGGGCAAGGATCTGACGTCACACACACTGCAGAGCTAAAGCCCAGTGTAATCTGAGATCTGATTGGAAGAAAGGGACACATCCCCTCTTCGCAGGGTCAGACAAACATTGAGCTGAGGGTATATAGCCATCTCCTGTGTGGTAGGAATAAGAAAGTATATTTCTGGACAGCCGCACTCTGAACAAACGTTGCCTTTAATAAAATAGGACAGCACTGCAAGCCACGGCAAAACAGAAAACTGGACAACTGACGCGTTTCACACTATTCCTAGTGTTTAATCATAGCTATTCCTGCCTTGCTGAATGCATTGCCAGCACCTGTGGTTTCCGTGAGGTGGATTATAATCAGGGCTTCTTACCTGAAGCGGCTACCCGTTCTCCATATCCTGTGTGGTGGAGGGAGGAAAGCTGTCTACTGGGAGGCAGTGGTATCAGCTGAATCTATTAGAGAGAGTTATGTGCAATGAGAGAGACATGAAGAGTATTATGAGAGGGTCATGCAGATAGTAGAGAGAGGAGAAATCAGAGAGGAAACAGACTCTGTGCTTTTGGTTCAGATTAGTACACACTATAGTGGGGTGTGCTTTGTTCATTTTTCATGTCTGAGGTTTACAACCACTTTGATTATTGGAAATGGTGAACTCATGGGTAGGATTACAGGATGTGGCAACATTGAGTGTTGGCCTGGAAGTGTCATTGACCCTGTACAAACTGGTAGGATCAACAGGTTTTTTTCATTCATAGCTGTAATAAAGACTTTTATTTGTTGGGTTTACATACACTTTAATAATGCACACACATTGTGCAGGAAGACATGGCAACCACATTTTAAAATATATTTTTTTCTTGGTGCTCTGATTATTCTAAACTTGTAAAGGCTGATTATTGGTTTCTAAGGGCTTCTTGCCATTGCCTTTTCCATCCTATTAAACAAGCACTCTCTCTGTCTCTGCATTTCTCTGCTTAAATTTGCTCTTCTCTCTCGGTGACCATGCAACCCCACGCCATTCCGCTTTTGCCAGCATCACTAGCAAATGTCACATAAAGAAAGAGATCCAAAGTAACTCAGTTTTTTATCCCCATCAAGAGTCCTATAGACATCAATGGATCCTTTGTGATAGAAATCTGTAGTTTTTCACGGGAATGACATATTGCTAGTCCAAAAGCTCTACTCCACACAGACACCCATCCTTTGAGGTTGACAGAATAGCTTCCTTTATATGATATACTGCACACTGCTGCTATTATAAAGGAGAATTGCTTCGGCTGACTTTCTATCTGTTTGGCACCACTAGCAGAAAGGTTAAAATATTTCATGAAATGTTTTCTTCTGTTGGCTTTCCATTTAATTCATTCTTTTTTAAAAGTTCTGCCAGACCCGGCCAAAAAAAAAAAAAAACAGATTCTGAAAAATATGGGAAGATGTCATCCACTGGTACTTGTACAATTTAAAGGAAAACTTTACTATTAAAAGAAAAAAATAATGTTGTCTAAAACAACTAAAAAACGTCCTAAATACTGTAAGTACCTCTGAACAGATGATCAGGTTTGTTGCACTGCCCGCTGTTTGCAGGGCCAGCTAAAGAGCTTACATCCATGGGATTACCCAATCCCAAAATGCACAATATTGCACAATAATAAACCATAACTATAAGCCATGTATAAAAAAATATATAGGCCCGGATTCACAAAGCACTTACGCCGACGAATCTTGAGATACGCCGCGTAAGGTTAACTATGCGCCGTCGTATCTGTGCGCCGTGCCCACAAAACTAGATACGCCTGAAAATAGGCTTACTACGACCGACGTAACTTGCCTACGCCGTCGTATCGTGGTCACATATTTACGCCGGGCGCATTTGCCGCTCCCATAGATTTTCTATGCACATATGCAAATAAGGGAGATACGCCGATTCACAAACGTAGTTTGCCCCCGACGCATCATATACGCGGTTTGCGTAAGTCGTACGTCCGGCGTAAAGTTATTCCCCATATAGGAGGCGCAACTCATGCAAAGGTATGGACCAGGGAACACAAGCCGTCGTATCTTTTGTCGTTTACGTTGTACGTGAATATGACTAGGCGTAGGTTACGTTCACGTCGTAGGCAGCGATTCGACGTATCTTAGGCAGTTGTCTCGACGTGATTCTGAGCATGCGCACTGGGATGCGGCCACGGGACAGGGCATGCGCCGTTAATTTTAAGTACTTCTATGGCGCTTGGCCCATCATTTGCATGGGGTCACGCCTCATTAGCATGGCTCACGCCCACTTCCACCAACACTGGCTTACGCCGAGGAAACCCAGCGTATCTTTAACAGCGAGTGGGAGCAAGTGCTTTGTGAATCCAGTGCTTGCCTCGGTGCGCTGTGCCGGCGTAGCGTAAAAGAGATACGATACGGCGGCATAAATATGCGCCGATGTCTGTGAATCTGGGCCATTGTTGTTAAGACCCAGGCATCCTGAATGTGGTAATGTGTCTACAAAATAGGGACTAGATTTATGGCATTTTCATTATTTATTTTTTTGGCGATGATCTGTGGTTTTTAGTGGGACTGCGAAATTGCATCGGACAGATCGGACACGGTTGGCACTTTTTTGGGACCACTGACATTTATACAGTGATCAGAGCTAAACATAGCCACTGATTACTGTATACATGTCACTGGAAGGGGAGGGGTTAACACTAGGGGGAGATCAAGGGGTAAAGTGTTCCCTAGGGAGGTGTTTCTAACCATATCGGGGCTGGGCTGAATGGATGAGGAGAGAGATTGCTGTTCCTAATCACTAGGAACAGCAGATCTAACTCTACTCCCCTGACAGAACAGGGATATGTTTGTTTACACTGACAGATTCCCATTCTGCCTGTCTCTGGAGCGTTTGCAGGTGGCCAGCGGACTTTGAGTCCACTGGACCCACTGGTTGGCTGTCCCACGCACACCCAAAGATCGATATGTTCCCGCCCCATGTACAATGGCGGTGATTCACACAGGGGAGCCAACCTGCAGCAGTACAACTGCAGCGGCTGGTTTGTAACTTGTTAAAGTATAACTAAAGGCATTTTTTTTGTAGGATAGAGTGGAGAGTGATAAGACCCCCTGTCAATTTGTATTGCTCTCTGTGCTCCTGTTAAGGAGATTCATCCTCTCTATTTATCCTGTTTATCATTATCATTGAGAGTGAAAGTAAAAGAAAATCCCAAATTTTGGGTTGTCCCCAAAAAGTTAAAGAGGGTAAAGAGGACACTAGTTCTGATGACCTAGGGGTCCTCAAGGAATTTCCTTAATTTGCAGGAATTTTGCTGTCACTTCCTCTTTGGCTATGAGACAGGAAGTGAAAAGAAATCTCCGCAATGGGGCAAAGATGGCAAAATAAAATCTCACAGGGGTTATAACCCCTCCTTGCTCTATTTAAAATGAAAAAAAAAGTTTTGCCTACAGTTTTACTTAAGGGCCCAGATTCAGGTAGGGCGGCGTAACTTTGTGCGGGCGTAGCGTATCTTATTTATGCTACACCGCCGCAACTTAGAGAGGCAAGTGCAGTATTCACAAAGTGCTTGCGTCCTAAGTTACGGCGGCGTAGCGTAAATGGGCCAGCGTAAGCGCGCGTAATTCAAAGTAGGCATGTAGTGGGCGTGTTGTATGTTAATGACTCGTGAGCCCACGTAATTGACGCTCCTAACGAATGGCGCATGTGCCGTCCTTGAAAGTATCCCAGAGCGCATGCTCAGTATCACGTTGAATTTACGCCCTAAGATACGCCGGCTCAATGCCTGTGACGTGAACGTAACCTACGCTTGTTCGGACGTCCATACCTTGCATGGGCTGCGTCACCTATAGAGCAGCTTTATCTTTACGTCGGCGTATGTCTTACGTAAACAGCGTAACTAATTGCGACGGGCGTACGTACGTTTGTGAATCGGCGTATCTTGCGCATTTACATATTCCATGCGGAAATCAACGGAAGCGCCACCTATATATGCACCCAAGATACGACGGCGTTGGAGACTTACGCCGCTCGTATCTTGGCCGAATTTATGCGTAACTGATTCTATGAATCAGGCACATAGATACGACGGCGCTCATTCGGACTTACGACGGCGTATCTGGAGATACGCCGTTGTAAGTCTTTGAGAATCTGGGCCTAAGTGTTCTTATTGTAGGCTTATTTACCTTTATTTTTACCCGCTGATCCCGCCAGGAACACACTTCCTGTCTTCGGGTGCCTCTATTCTGGATGTAACAGCAACGGCGACACCTTTGGACAGCAGCATTGTCAGTCTGTGGGGGAAGCTAGAAGATTTTGTGCTAGTTCACACCAGATGCAGTCCAGTGCGTTTTTTTTTTTTTTTCTACAAATTAATGCCAAACTTCAGCTAACACTTTTTAAGCAGTTTCAGCAACTTTTTTTCTTTTGGGATAAACGCTTTAATAAATGAAAAGCTTGGTCTGTTAAAGGCAGTTGAAAAATAACAGATTTACTGGCCACTCAACAAGTTAAAATAAATGAAAAAAGTCTAAGGCCGCGTACACACGATAGGAGTGTGGGCCCCATCGGTTAGTTAACCTTCGGTCAAAAAAATGAGAACTTGCTTTTAAATTGAACCGATGGACGCCTAACCGATAGGTCAAAACCGATCGTTAGTGAGCAAAAGCATTGGTTAAAAATCCACGCATGCTCAGAATCAAGTCGACGCATGCTTGGTAGCATTGAACTTCGTTTTTTTCAGCACGTCGTTGTGTTTTACGTCACCGCGTTCTGACACAATCGTTTTTTTAACCTATGGTGTGTAGGCATGACGGACCATCAGTCAGCTTCATCGGTTAACCTATGACAACGGTCCTTCAGTCCCTTTTCATCGGATGGACTGATCGTGTGTACAAGGCCGATCAAAGGGAAATTAATGCATCCACCGCTATGAATTGGTTAGCTCTTAAATCAAATAGAATTTATCATCTTAAATCATGTAAACTAGCCACAAAGTGGTAATAATACCCAACCACCAGGATTTTCAAAAGCTAGTAAATAAAAAAAAGGAGCAGCAGACTTCATCTAGAAGAAGACAGTTAGATACATTTTTTTATTACGTTTTTATTAAGTTAAAATATAAGCTGTTAAAGAATAAAATTGGATAATATACTGTATATATTATTCAAATGGCTGTAAAATGCCCAAGGACTGAATAGGTCACAAAGGGTAAACCTGACATTATTGAAATGGTCAAAATCTGTCTTGATTTTTTCTAATCAAGGTCATAAGCAGCGCATGTTCGAACCCAGCCCTTGGCTTGGCCTGCAAAGTTGATGTATTTTCCTGCAGAACCCCCCCTGAGCTTCTACAGCTATCATTGTGATGTCCTAATGTTATTATAACGGCGTTGTAATTCCTGCCAACAAGGAGGTGTCTAGAGCAGAAGATCAGTGATGGAGTTGATTTGATTGGTGAGGGCCTGCAGGGACAGAGTGTAGAATCCCACCGGCTGACAGATGCTTGTAATAGCGAAGACATTGCACGGCAAGATAATCCAGTATCTAATAACTTTAATGCAATTCTGCATTTCCACCGAGCAGGTAGTGTCACCTTGCTTCCCCACTGTCATGAACCTGTCACTGGTAAACATTAGCTTGTGTACAGCCCTATTCTTAACCCTTTAGTATGTCCATACCTAGACTTTAAGGATATAAACTTACTAAACCTTTGCACGGAGCAGGTATGACATGTTTGTTATTTAAAAATAAAATAAAAATGAGCTTTTACAATCACTTATAGTTCTCTTCTTATATTTCTATATCTCTTTAACTGTGCCGCAGACATTGTTAGGTATTAAATAAGCCCACTGGAGGGAGCTGCGGTGGCTCAACGCGATTGGCACTGCGCCGACAAGCCATTCACCTCTGCAGCTAGGGGTTCGGATCCCGGTCTCGGGTACATGTGAATTGAGTTTGGTGGTCTCAGCCCGGCTCCCGGTGGGTGTGCTATGCGAGGTAAGCCTGCGCTTAGTACGCCCACCCCCTCCCACAAAAAAACACCACACTTACACACGCACTCGAAATTGGGTTAACATGCACGCACTTTGACCACACGGTCTCTAAAAAAGAGAGGAGAGGGACTAACGGGGCTGGTTGAGCGGGGAAATCCTCTCACTCCCTTATAGGGAGTCCCTCTGCCCCGTTGGGCTTCAAAGCGGAGCAGGTAGGGCGGGCTGTGTGGGAGGACCCCCTCACACACCCGCCATTGCCACCCGGGGCATGGAGAAAGGTGGCAGATTGCCTCTGGGGGAGGCCTGCATACTCCCAACTCCTGCAGTCCGGCTCCTCTCCCGAGTACATGCACAAAATACACTAAAAAATAAATAAAAATAAAAATAAGCCCACTGGCAGGTTCTCTACCAGTTTGATTTATATCTAGTTACTTCTTTTCTGCAATTGTTTCCCCTGTATTCTGACTTAAAAACAAGTCTGTTGAGCTAATTTGCATACTCGACGCGGAAATCGACGGAAACGCCACCTAGCGGCCAGCGTAAATATGCACCTTAGATCTGACGGCGTACTAAGACGTACGCCAGTCGGATCTAGCCCAGCTTCAGGCATATCTTGTTTTGTGGATACAAAACAAAGATACGCCGGAGCAAACTAGAAGTTACGCGGCGTATCAATAGATACACCAGCGTAACTTCTTTGAGGATCTGGCCCTTTAAATTTGTCTCTTAGTTATTATATTTTTGTAAACAATGTGAACAAATATCTGCGCTAACTAAAGGTGAACCAATGTATTATATGAAAAAGCAGCTAGCACAGTCTGTGGGGGGACATTGCTCCAAATCAGGGACAGTCCCTCCAAATCAGGGACAGTTGGGAGCTATGGCTTTTGATGATATCCAACTTCGGATGAAACATGTCAGGCTGGCTGATACAAGCACTTTGAGAGCCGCGGATTTTTTATGTCATGATGATCTTTGTACACCTGTAAGTAGACTACAATACATTTTAGTATGTTTTACCTTACGGGCGTCACTATTGTTGCTTTCCTTCTCTTCATTCAGAGGCGATTCAGTTTGCATGAGTTGCGCTATACAAGTCATTCATTCATTCAATTCCATGTGATGATTGCACAATATATCCATCCATTGTCCGAGTCTTGGAATTTCTTGATGTTATGCTGATCGATCCATCTGGTTTGGAATATCGTTTTCCCATTAACCCTCTGCATTGTATGATTACAACGCCTGTTGCCTTTACCATCTGGTAAACAGATTATTAGCACGGTGGTGTGGTGTGGTGGAGGTCTTCTATCAGCTCTATCAACTTTCCCCTGCATTGATTTATACTTGGACTGTCACTTTATACCATTTGAGCGCTGCACTATTTATTTACATATTATATTTTTGTATCTCTTTACTGGTGCCGCAGGCATTGTTGAGTATTAAAGAAGCCCACTGGTAGATTATTTTTCGGTTTGATTTATATCTAGTTACTTCTGTTCTGAATTTTTTTCCCCCTGTATTCTGATCTCAAAATAAGTCTGTTCTTGAAATATTTAATTCCCTCACTGTATTAACCTTTAGCACTTGCAGCGAATCTGTATAAGTACATGCCGTCATCTTGTAATGTAGTGCTTATATATCTCCAGAGCCCATCCAAGTCTTAGCCTCTATTCATTAAAATATATTCCTAATGTAAAAACTGTGACCCAGATTCTCAAAGACTTACGACGGCGAATCTCCAGATACACCGTCATAAGTCCGAATGGCCGCCGTCGTATCTATGCACCTGATTCATAGAATCAGTTACGCATAGATTTGGCCAAGATACGAGCGGCGTAAGTCTCCTACGCCACCGTATCTTGGGGTGCATATTTACGCTGGCAGCTAGGTGGCGCTTCCGTTGATTTCTGCGTTAATGAGCAAGATACGCCGATTCACGAACGTACGTACGCCAGTCGCAATTAGTTACGCCGTTTACGTAAGACATACGCCGGCGTAAAGATAAAGCTGGTCTCTAGGTGGCGCAGCCCATGCAAGGTATGGACATCGGAACAAGCATATCTTTTTACATTGTTTACGTAAGTCGTACGTGAATTGGGCTGTGCGTAGGTTACGTTCACGTCACAAGCATTGAGCCGGCGTATATTTGGGCGTAAATACGACGTGATGCTGAGCATGAGCCGTTAGTTCGGCCATGCATCTACATGGGGTCACGCTTAATTTAAATACAACGCGCCCACGACCTGCCTACTTTGAATTACGCGCGCTTACGCCGGCCGATTTACGCTACGCCGCCGTAACTTAGGACGCAAGTGCTTTGTGAATACAGCACTTGCCTCTCTAAGTTGCGGCGGCGTAGCGTAAATAAGATACGCTACGCCCGCACAACGTTATGCCGCCCTACGTGAATCTAGGCCAGTAACAGTGCCAATGAAAGCATAAAGGCAAATTTACCAGATTTTTGTAATTCTCCTTATTCTGTAAGGTAGCCCCCTCTTTTGGAAAAAAAACACATAAAAACATTTTTCATTTTGAAATAAAATTCCTAAATTTGAGACACCATGTGGAATCACTAGAAAGCCTGGACTTACTAACTGTTGTGTACTATTATAAACATTATATGATCACAACTACCGTATTTATCGGCGTATACCGCGCACTTTTTTGCCCTGAAAATCAGGGCAAAATCGTGGGTGCGCGGTATACGCCGATACCCGCTTTCCCGCGCCGAGTTTTGAATACTGCGCCGACATATACCGAGCGCAGTACACTCGGGTATAGTCGGCCAGTCTCGGCTCCTTCCGCGCTCACGTCCTGGACGTACAGGACGTGAGCGTGAGTGTTGCCGAGCCTGCCCGACAATACACGAGTGTACTGCACTCTGTATATGTCGGCGCAGTATTCAAACTCGGCGCGGGAAACGAGCGGGGAGTACCCGAGGACGCCGCAGAAGGACGCCGGACCCGACGAAGAGGACACCCAAAGTAGCAGAAGGACGCCAGACCGACGAAGAGGACCCCCGAAGCCGCAGACGAACGCCGGACCCGACGAGGCCGCCGATGGACGCCGCGCAAGACACCAAAACTGTAAGTACAGGATTGGGGGCCACTTTAGGGGTGCGCGGTATACGCGGGAGCGCGTTATACCGCGATAAATACGGTATTTGGAAATTATTGAAGTTACGTTTTTCCAGTAATGGGTACTGTTAATGCTATAGTGTACAAATTTATTTCAGGTAACTGTGCTTCTAACCTTGTGATAAGAGTTTGGGGAAGGCCTTTCTCTGTTCTAGCATGACCGTGCTCTTGTACACAAAGCCAGCACCATTAAAGAAATAGTCTGACAAGTTTGGTGTTGAGAATAGTGAATGTCCTGCACAGAACCCTAACTGCAACCCTACTGAACACCTTTGGATGAATTGCAACTCTGACTGCTAGCCTAACTTCTTGTCTAACATTAGTACCTGACATTAAAAAAATTTATTTTGGCTAATTGAGCACACATTCCTACCAACACACTCCAAATTCTTGTGGAAAGCCTTCTTACAACCTCTGGGACACTAGGCATGTGCAAAAGGGAAACATTTGTTTTGTTTCATTTAATTCGTTATTTAATTAATTTTGTTAAGTTAGATTCCTTACATGTGTTAGATTCGTTTTCGGAATTCGTTCGTTTTCGACCGAATTTCGAAAAATCTGGTCGAATTCAAAAATATTTCGACCGCATTCAAAAACAAATTCTTTTCGAATCGAATTCGAAAACAATTCGATTCAAAAACAAATTCGAATGAAAATTGAAAGCAAATTTGAATCAAAATCTAAAAAATATAAATCGATTTCTAAAAAAGAATACAATAAAATAGAATATAAAATAAAAAAACAATAATGAAAATCAAAGAATAGTAAAGAACAGAATGGAATTTAATAGAATGTAATCAAATACAATAGAATATGACCTGGCTTCTTCTATCTATCTATCTTCTATCTACCTGCTGTTGTAATTTATGCGCCTGGCGCCCTGAAAGGGACCAGATGCATGAAGAGGGGGTGGCCATGCTATGCATGAATCTATTCATTGCATAAAGGGGGTGGCCTGGAGAAAGACGCCCAGATGCCCCTAATGGACGAGCCGCCCCTGAGCACAGGTAATATAACTACACAAACGTCTATTTAACCACTTAAGCCCCGGACCTTTAGGCAGCTAAATGCCCTGGCCAGGTTTT